>NC_090648.1:206694603-207894603 GCF_040937935.1 Hyperolius riggenbachi | reverse complement strand
CATCCAATTTTTGACACATCTATAGAGAAACATGGATAATTATCATCATAAGTACAGTAATTGCATAGAAACCAGTAGCTTCCATGAATCTATAGATGGGTTGTCATACACAGTAGTGTTGTAGAAGTCAACAAATGTCAATAAGCAACAAATGCAGGCAACCTGACGTGGTAACATTATACACTGTAAGGTAGATCTTAATGTCACCCTGATTATGGTAACAAAGGAACAGTCAAGTAGTAAACTAAAAATTCTCATAGTGATGAATAAAATGGGATTCGTCTCTTTTGTTAAGTTTCCGACAAGCATCTTCCACATTTTTGGTCATTCCAGGAGGTCCACAGCTAAAAACTCCTACTTTCTTTACCTGTAAGAGAAATAAATGGTTTATAGATTTCGAAAAGAGCCATAAGTGACCTTGTCAGTGACTCACTATATTTCAGTAATAAAATGGTTGATTTCCTTTCTTCTATTTTCTTTTTGTTGTGTATGCATATTTTGGGTGTTGGCAGCACATTTTGTGACTGCGCCTAACACAGATGATTAGGTGAACACATATAGATCTGTAAGTATAGCTGAATTTTTGTTAGGGCCCATTCACACTAGGGCAATTAGTGGGTGATTCCCGCTAATTACCGAAGTGCTAGTGCTTTTTAAAGTGCTAGCGCAATTGTAACCATATGGCAGTGATCTCACTGCTGTGATTGACGCCAATCGTGGGCATTTGGTGATTAACGGCAATCGCAAAACGTGTTGCCTGCAGCATTTTCTTGCGATTCTGGAGTGATCGTAATACAGTGCTTATAAAAGTGCTGATCGCGATCGTCAGGAATCACAAGAGTGTACAGTGATTTTACAGCGCTAATTGCGGTAAAATCACCCGTGCACTAAGCACTACCGTTTTGCCACTTTCAAGTGTGAATGGGCCCTTAAGGTTAGGTATTTGAAAGGAAGAGGATTAAAGTTAGATGCAAGATTAAATTTACAGCTGTCAAGGGTCAAGTTGTTAGGAAGTCTTTTTTTGCTTCTTTAATGAATTGAGATGGGGTGAGTGTTACGATTACGTTGAGGCATAATATTAGGCTAAGTTAGAGGTCGGGGCAAGGAAAATGAAATGGGGGACATTAGCTTTTAACCCCATACCTCACACTCAATTAAATGGTGTCACAATGCCTGTGCTATAAACCAATGTTAACATAGTGTTTCTACAAAGAAAACAACCATCTATGTTGGTATACTTTTGCTTTTAACCCACTTTAGATATGCTTATGCAAAAAAAAAAAAAAAAAAGGTTAACCACTTGATGACCCAGCCTTTACCCCCCCCCCCCTTAAGGACCAGCGCTGATTTCGATGATCTGTGCTGGGTGGGCTCTACAGCCCCCAGCACAGATCAAACACTAGGCAGAGTGACCAGATCACCCCCTTTTTTCCCCACTAGGGGGATGATGTGCTGGGGGGGTCTGATCGCTCCTGCCTGCGTGTGGCTGGCAGGGGGGGGGCACCTCAAAGCCCCCTCCACCGCAGGATTCCCCCTCTCCCTCTCCTCCCTCCCTTCTCCGGAGATCGGAGGCTGCACAGGAACGGATCTGTCCTGTGTAGCCTCTAACAGGCTCCTGCCTGTCATGTGACAGCGATCCCCGGCCGCTGATTGGCCGGGGATCGCTGATCTAGTACAACGCTGCTACTGTTAGCAGCGTTGTACAAATGTAAACAAAGCGGATTATTTCCGCTTGTGTTTACATTTAGCCTGCGATCGGCGGCCTGCAGGCTATTCACGGAGCCCCCCGCCGTGAATTGACAGGAAGCTCGTGCGAGCGGCTGCTTCCTGATTAATTAGCTTGCAGCCGGCGACGCAGACCTGTGTCGCTGGTCCTGCAGCTGCCACTTTGTCGACGCGCGTTATGAGTGCCTGGTCGGCAAGTGGTTAAATTGATCACTGAAATAGCCAATGTCAATATTGGCAAATTATATGAAACGATTTAAGTATGTGCACATCTAAACTGGACATGTGGGAGTAAGGTCTGTGCATGCCCAGTAGAACAAATTGCGTGTGCATGAAGGAAGACAGCAGTACACAAGTAGTTTTGTTCTCCTGGGCATGAATGGATCATTCAGAGGCTTCCAATTACTGAGGTACTGTAAGTATTTTTATCCTCACTCCCCCACTACAGGTTTGATTGAAAGCAAGCCTGAACTAACATAAAATTTCAGTGGTTCTTCGAACCTCTTGCATGTTCTACATACGGAAGTGACATCCTTTTACTAATTCACATTGCCATCTAGCCTTGTTGGTTGAAGCTGCAAAATATATTGTCTTTTGTGCCATGTGGACTGATACTTTTCTTCTAATGCTAAATAGTTCATTTCTGTCTCTAAGGTCCCTGAGATATATTCATATTTCAATTAGAAGGACACAGGAGGGAGAGGGGCAGTTGCAGGGGGTCAGCTAATGTTGCCAACTGATAGAGAATCCATAAAACAAGAAGTGAAACATTTCCGACCATTAGAACTACTAAGACTCAAAGTAAAAGTTTGTACAGAATCCTGTTTCAGTTCAGAATAAAAATAAATAAATAAACAAAAAATGTCTAGAGTTCAAATATACTTTCCGTATGCATTATTATGTGTGTATACTTTATATGGTCAGCACTATACATACCGTAGGATGCACTTCTTGTAGGGAGTTCAGAAAGCCCAAAAATGGTGGTCTTCCAAAATGTGTGACAGATCGCAGCCCAGTGAGCAAGCTCTGACTCTGAGCTTTCTGGAAATGTCTTTCACAAATATACTGGAATATACAAAAAAAACAGGTAAGATTGGTCAAATTGGAGAGCTATGCATTTAAAATTAATGCCTTATTTCTTAATGTACAGTATATATTTTCATTTCAAGGCTTGATCATGGGCTGTACTTATGAATGTTCTCCTGGGCTGGAGACCAATAGATCACATATATAATCTTTCAAGCCTGTCTGGTGTTATTAAAAACGGTCTGCTATTAGGTTGGAAGAATTGGCAACCTTTGACTAGGTCACGTTATTACATTATAGCAAGGCATTCTGAAAGGTTAGTGATTTAGCAGTTGTAGGCATGCACATACAGTGAATATTTTCCAGGACATCTTGTATCCATACATTAAAGTGGTTGCTGTGGGTTGGAACAGTTTACCCAGTAACCTTAGACAAATAGGGCAATATAACTATCTGCAGCTGTTATTTAAGGTTCTTTTATAAATAAAGCATCTTTCTTAACTTACCTGAACAATGTCTAAGCCTAACATCTATTTCACCAGTATTCATACTGATTTCCGTTGCCAAATTCATGATCCTCACTACAAAAACTCTATTGGCAGCACCTCATGAGGACAATATGTGGACTACTGCATTGGCTCTAGTTCTGGCACCAAACTGTACACCACTGCCAAACATTGTTAGCTCTGTGCATTTAGCACCCTCACCCTATTGCATTTTTATAAACAAAAGCATAAATGCCCTTTAATAATAGTGTCAGGCTCCCAGAAGTACCATAGTTGTGTACTTAAGCCTTATAACCCTGATAGGTAAACAGCACTAATCCACAAACACATTGCACTAATAATATTAATCACAGCAATATCTGCTATCTGAATGGCATGAGTCCAGCTGTCAAATTATAAAGAAAGGAGAGCTGTGTGTTTACCAGCATGGCTGTGCGGAAGTCAAACTTCTCAGTCAGCTGAGTGATATAGATATGAACAGACAGAAGGTCATTCTTGTCATTCTCTTCTACCTCTCGGATGATGTCTGTCAACCATTCAAACTGCTTCTGAGTGCGTGTCACCCATATAAAATATACCTTAATGGGATAGAAAACCAATATTAGGAACTGCTGAATTTCTTACTCATATTTTCATTAATCTTGTCACACTATTGCATGTTATTGATAAGAGCCTATGTAGTGCTCAAAAATAATTATGAAAACTAGATTAACCATTTGCGGACAATGTAACGCATTAAAACATCATGTTCGCCGCTATTAATGGCAGCAGGACGTTTTAATGAGTTACATTGTAACTCTGCCGCTGTGTGCGAGCGGGCGCACTCCCGCCGCGCGCACGTCGGGTCCCGTGGCTTGGTGATTGGACCAGAGAATCACATGGTCCCTGGGCCAATCAAGTGCCAGTAACAAGGCAGATCATTGTTACAAGCCAGTAACAATGATCTGTCTTGTTTACATCAGTAAACAAACTTGCTTTCTCCCTCCCAGCTCATCCATCACCTCAGACTGCTGTCAATCAGCATTCAGAGGTGACAGGAGCTGTGAGGGAGAAAGAGACTGTGATTGTGGTAGGATTTTGATATTTTTACATAAAATTTTAACCCCATACTTTTTTTTTATTAACCCCTTATCCTCCCCTCCTTTGCCATTTACTGCTTTTCTGTTTTATTTCAGTACTTTTTAGTACTTCTTAGTACTTTTCTGTACTTTTTCACCCCTCTTCTACCCTTACTCTGATATTTCTATCTATACTTTTCTATTCTTTCTTTTCATCTTCATAAAAAAAAAAATCTTTCTGTTATTGATCAATCGCTCGGTTGATCGATCGATCAATCTGTCTGTCTGTCTGTCCATCCCATCCATCCATCTATCCCCTTTGCTTACTATGGCGAGGAGACTGAATTCTGTTGAGGAGGCAGCCGTCTTTCTTCAGCAGAGCAGCAGCAGTGGGGACGATTTGGGGAGCGAATGGCACCCAACGAGCAGCAGCTCTGAGTCAGATTCTGACAAGTTCAGAGAGTGTTGGGCAGCCATCTAGCCGCTTCAGGAGGGATGAAGATTCCACTGTTCAGGGCCCTTCAGATGCCACCACAGGGGGCTCGGTGGGTAGCACAGCTGCAGCTAGCAGCACAGGCAGAGGGGAACCACTGTCCAGGGCCCTTCAGATGCCACCGCAGGGGGCTCAGAGAGTAGCACAGCTGCAGCTAGCAGCAGAGGCCAGAGGGGAGCCAGGCAAAGGCAGGTACGCCCACCGGTACCTGAGGACATAATTCGGGGCACCTGGTCACCTGCTAACCTTGTAGCACCCAACATCCCGCCTTTTACAGGGGCAAGCGAAATATTAGTGCCCACTGACAACTTTGGGCCTGCTGACTTCTTCCAGCTCTTTGTGGGTTAATATTTTGCTGCAGCACATTGTGGAGCAAACCAATTTGTTTGCTCAGCAGTATATTGCCCAGAAGCCCAATTGCTATTTGGCTGAGAAATGGGAGCCCATCACCATACCTGAGCTAAAGGTGTTTCTGGCCCTAACACTACACATGGGTATAGTCCAACAGCCAGAAATAAGACTGTACTGGTCTAAGGACTTTATGCACAGCACACCCCTGTTTCCAGCTTCCATGAGCAGGCAGCGCTATGAGGCTATTATGAAGTGCCTGCACTTTGCTGATAATTCGGACAATGTCCCCAAAGATGATCCTGCTCATGACAAGCTTTTTACACTGAGGCCGATCCTTACCCACCTCAGTACAAAATTTAGCGAGGTGTACACCCCAGAGAGAGATGTTGCAGTGGATGAATCCCTCCTATACTTCCATGGCAGATTAGGGATAAAGCAATATATTCCAAGTAAGGCTGCCAAGTATGGGATAAAATTGTATAAACTATGTGAGAGCAGCAGTGGCTACGCCTATTCTTTTTTTCTGTATGAGGGCAAAGATACCCATTTGCAACCAGCTGGGTGCCCACCATACATGCCAACCAGTGGGAAAATTGTGGTGGAACTAGCCAACCCACTCTTCCACCAAGGCTATCATGTGTACGTGGATAACTTCTACGTCAGCATTCCCCTTTTCAAATTTTTATATTCTGCAGAGACTGGTGCCTGTGGGACAGTGAGGCCAAACCGCAAAGGCCTCCCACCACAGGTGGTTAATAAAAAATTATCAAAAGGGGAAACACACAGTCTCAGAAGTGGTGAGCTCCTGGCTAAAAAATTCAGGGACAAGAGAGACGTCATGGTCCTGACTTCAATTCACAATGAAGAAGTAGTTCCTGTCACAACCTTCAGAGAGCGGATCGAGAAGCCAGTGGCATTGGTCGACTACACAAAAAATATGGGTGCGGTGGATCTTGCCGACCAAATGCTCTCCTACTACTTTAAAAAAAAAAAAAAAAAGGCCTGGTACAAAAAAGTTTCCTTTTACCTCCTGCAGATGGCCATGCACAACGCATTTGTGCTTTTTAAAAAGACACGCCACGGTGACAGCTACCTCCCGTTTATGCGACAAGCTTTGAGATAGCTGATCAACGAAAGCATAAACCTTATGGAGGAATTCAATCCAATGCAACTGGATGGTGCAGTTCGCCTAAGGGGAAAACATTTTCCTGCCCTGATCCCCCCGAACCCAATTAGGTAAAGCCACAGAAGCGATGCCGGGTGTGCACCAAGCACAAGAGGCGGAAAGACAGCAGATACCACTGCCCAAAGTGCCCCTCACAGCCGGGACTCTGCGTTGCCGGCTGCTTTGAGGCATACCATACCCTCAGCAGCTATTAGACTTTTTTTTTTTTGTTCATTACCCTAAATTTTCACTGGACTTTAATTTTTCCTCTCTACTTTTATTTGCCACTTACTGTCCCTCAAATGAGCTCACAATTACCACTAGTTAACATTACCACCTTTTTTTGGGGTGTGGGAGGAAACCCAGAAGCTTAGAGGAATCCCAAGATTCCTACAACCTGCAAATAGTTTTTTCCCATTTAGACTTTCTGCTGCAAGGTGAGAGTGTTAGCCACAAGACTTTACTCTGCAGACCACCCCCCCATCTTCTGACCACTGGCTTGCCTTGGCGTATGACCTCTGGATTGTCTCCATCCTGCTAGACCAGCAATGGTGAGTTCCAATGTATTTGTCATTAGTGTTATGGATAGTGATATAGGCCTAACTTAAATTATTCTATTTGCAACTGAGTAGGTCTGGGTCTCTAGTTTTCAGAATGGTAACATTTGTGTCTTTTATTGAATGGTCTTACACTCCTGGGGCTTTGAGAAGAAAGAATTACATTGTTGCATTTGGTAAAAAAAAAGGGCCTTGAAAAATACATTGGCGCTGCTCATGATTAACAGTGTATTATGTGGCCAAGTGCAAATGTTACAAAATATGTATATTTGAGTAGGTCTGGTTCTCTAGTTTTCAGAATGCTATCATTTATGACCTGTATCAAATGTTCTGAGACTCCAGGGGTTTTGCTAGGAAAGAATGACAGTATTGTTTCTGGTGCAAAAAATGGCCTTGAAAAATACATTGACGCTGCTCATGATTAACAGTCTATTATGTGGCCAAAACACTATCTGATGATGTGTATAGGGTATCATTTTAACTGTGACAAGCAAGAGAAGAGAATTTGGGGTGTTTGCGAGATTATGCATTTGTCATCTGATTTTTGTTTTTTGGCAAACTGAGCGAGAAGCAATAAAACTGTTATTTCCATATACTCTGTACCAAAATAAAAAACTTGTAAAAAACACCAAAAGTGACAGAATTGAAAACAGAATACATAAATAGTTACCTTAGGAACTCAGCTTTTAAAATATGTATGCTATGATGGTGAACTACTGTTACATTTGCAAATAAGGGCTTGAATTCATTGGTAGTATGCAATGACAAAACAAAAAACACAACATAGGAAAAATACACCTTTATTTCCAAATAATATATTGTCAGCATACTTTGTACTTGGGACATAATTTATATATTGTGATAACCAGGACAAATAGGCAGATAACATTTGTGTGTCTTATGCACATTAGCAGTGTTTATTTTAAAACTATAGGGTATGAAATTGGAGAAATAGTGTATTTTTTTCATTTTTTGCCTTGTTTTTCCCTTTAAAATACATAAAAAGAAAAGGTATTACTGAAAATAAAATATCGACTCCAAAAAGCCTATTTAGCGGCAAAAACAAAACAAGGTATTGATCAATTTGCTGTGATACGTAGTGAAAAAGTTATTGGTGAATGAAAGGGAGGAGCACTGAAAGGTGAAAATTGCTCTGGTCCGTTAGGGTAAAAACCCTTGGGGGTGAACTGGTTAAGAAAAGTAAGGCGCCTGTTAGTTATTGGTAAAAACGTAAGGGGGCTGTAAAATGATATTTGCATGGGCGCCTATGGCAGCATCCAAACATCCGTGGCACCTTTGCTATTTTCCATTTTTGCTGTGGATTTTCAGCAAGGGGGCAGCTAAGGTCAGGTGTCAGAAATGGCGTTTGCAGGGGGCATCAAGGTTAGGCATTAGAAAAGGGGGTTTGTGCAGGGGGGGTGGTTAAGGTTTGGCATCAGGATGAGAGGTTTAAACTTTAGGCATCAGGGTAGGTGTTTAGGGTTAGGCATTGAAGGGGGTAGGTTAAGCTGTAGTAAATTATCAGTAATATCCTACCTAATAAAATACAAGTGTCCATGTGCCCTGTCCCTATGTCAGTGCTTTTGTGCTACTGTGCATGTCCTGCACTGACAGACATTGGGAAAGGACGCAGGACAGCCTAGAGCCCGTTTTTTAAACGGGCTTAAAGAGAACCTGAACTGAGTAAAAATATTTAAAATAAACACATGAGGTAACTTCAAATGAACATTAAATAGTTACCTTGCCATCAGTTCCTCTCAGAAGCTCGCCATTTTTTTCTGACAATAATCCCTTCCAGTTCTGACAACATTTTGTCAGATCTGAAATATATCAGTTGCTGTCAATAAAATATCAGTTGCTGTCAGTTATAGCTGAGAAGAAAACTGATGTACCAGGTAATGTCCATATTTCCCTATGGCTCAGGTGGGCGATGTTACAGTTTAACTGTGTGCTGACCAGAAAGCTGTTATGGGTAATGGCCATTTTCAAAATGGTGGACGGAAAATTCCCTTGATCACAGTGAACAAATAGGAAGCCGGACAGGAGAAAGACACTGAGGAGTAGACTACATAGGAGGTAAGTATGACTTGTATATGCTTATTTTGACTTTTAATTTTCAGTTCAGGTTTTCTTTAAGTCACAAGTTAACAGATATTTTAGTAATGAAAATTACCACAGTAAAATAGTAGAATACCAGTAAATGTTACTGATATTGTACTAGCAGCTATTTCTCTGGGCTCAGATTAACTTGCGCCTTTATTTTACATATACACCTTTTGGTCCTTTAATGTGATGGAAGGCTTCTCTGACTTACAGGATGCTACATTTTAATATCAAATTAAATTTGTATCTTTCATCATATGTTTGGCCTCCTTTATTCAATTTGTATCTTACTAATTTTTTTTATCCCTTTTTTAAGATATGATAAGATGAATTAAAGTTGGGTTGATTAAAGGTGTTTTGTAGCCAAATAGACAAATATCTGCAGCTGTTATTTAAGGTTCTTTTATAAATATAGCATCTGTTAAAGAACAATATTTAGACATACTTTCTTGCAGTGGATTTTTGCATTGATTGAAGATTTGAAGACCAAATCCTTAAGAATTGATGCAAAAGGTGTAACACCAATTCCTCCACCAACTAAGACTGACACTTCAAACATATTCCATTCTTGATGACCTTCTCCAAATGGCCCATCCAGAAAAAGCTGATAAAAAGTAAAAAAAAAAAAAGAATTACTAAAAAAAAATACATTTACAGTGCTTTTGTATTCACAAAAAAAAAAAAAAAAAAAAGGATTAAAAACAGATAGTTTTACCGACACAATGAGCATGATTCACAAAAATATTTCACCCGTTTTCATCTGTTTTCACCTTATCTATGTTACTTTTTTAAGCTCCCAAAGAGCTAAAATATAATATAATTAACCACTTAACGACCGCCCCCAGCCGATGGGCGGCGGCAAAGTCCGGGCCTAAACGACCGCAATACGCCCATCGGCGGGGGCGGCTGCGGGAGTGGCTATGCGGCGATCGCGTCATTTGTGACGCGATCAGCTGCCGGGGACTGGCTCCGCCCACCGCTCGCTGTAACCCGCCGGCCGTTCGGAAGCGCCGGCGGGTTACTAGCTGCCCGATCGCCGCACGGAAAGTGTATAATAGGCTTTGTAATGTATACAAAGCCTATTATACTGGCTGCCTCCTGCCCTGGTGGTCCCAGTGTCCGAGGGACCACCAGGGCAGGCTGCAGCCACCCTAGTCTGCACCCAAGCACACTGATTCCCCCCCCCCCCCCCACCCCCTGATCGCCCACAGCACCCCTCAGACCCCCCCCCCCCTGCCCACCCCCCAGACCACTGTTTGCACCCAATCACCCCCCTAATCACCCATCAATCACTCCCTGTCACTATCTGTCAACGCTATTTTTTTTTTTAGTCCCTAATCTGCCCCCGACTCCCTCCTGATCACCCCCCCCCCCACCCCTCATATTCTCCCCAGACCCCCCCCCCCCCAGACCCCCCCCCCGTGTACTGTATGCATCTATCCCCCCTGATCACCTGTCAATCACCAGTCAATCACCCGTCAATCACCCGTCAATCACCCGTCAATCACCCCCTGTCACTGCCACCCATCAATCAGCCCCTAACCTGCCCCTTGCGGGCAATCTGATCACCCACCCACACCAATAGATCGCCCGCAGATCCGACATCAGATCACCTCCCAAATGCAGTGTTTACATCTCTTCTCTCCTCTAAACACCCACTAATTACCCATCAATCACCCATCAATCACCCCCTATCACCACCTGTCACTGTTACCCATCAGATTAGACCCTAACCTGCCCCTTGCGGGCACCCAATCACCCGCCCACACGCTCAGATTGCCCTCAGACCCCCCCTTATCAATTTGCCAGTGCAATATTTACATCTGTTATTCCCTGTAATAACCCACTGATCACCTGTCAATCACCCATCAATCACCCCCTGTCACTGCCACCCATCAATCACGCCCTGTCCCTGCCACCCATCAATCAGCCCCTAACCTGCCCCTTGCGGGCAATCTGATCACCCACCCACACCAATAGATCGCCCGCAGATCCGACATCAGATCACCTCCCAAATGCAGTGTTTACATCTCTTCTCTCCTCTAAACACCCACTAATTACCCATCAATCACCCATCAATCACCCCCTATCACCACCTGTCACTGTTACCCATCAGATTAGACCCTAATCTGCCCCTAGGGCACCCAATCACCCGCCCACACCTCAGAACGCCCTCAGACCCCAGCCCTGATCACCTCGCCAGTGCATTGCTTGCATCTATTTCCCCCCTCTAATCACACCTTGAGACACCCATCAATCACCTCCTGTCACCCCCTAGCACACCTACCCATCAGATCAGGCCCTAATTTGCCCCGTGTGGGCTCCTGATCACTCGGCCAAACCCTCAGATCCCCCTCAGACCCCCTTCCGATCACCTCCCCAGTGCATTGATTGCATCTATTTTCCCCTCTAACCGCCCCCTGAGACACCCATCAATCACCTCCTGTCACCCCCCTAGCACTCCTATCCATCAGAACAGGCCCAATACATCCTGTCATCTAAGAGGCCACCCTGCTTATGACCGGTTCCACAAAATTTGCCCCCTCATAGACCACCTGTCATCAAAATTTGCAGATGCTTATACCCCTGAACAGTCATTTTGAGGCATTTGTTTTCTAGACTACTCCTCGCGGTTTAGGGCCCCTAAAATGCCAGGGCAGTATAGGAACCCCACAAGTGACCCCATTTTAGAAAGAAGACACCCCAAGGTATTCTGTTAGGTGTATGATGAGTTCATAATGTAAAGCAAGCACCCACGGAATGGAATTGCGATGTGCTATGACTTGCAGCGTCCTTGCACCAATGGACACACTCCCAAACTTGTCTTCCAATCAAGTCAGCACCATCAGTAAGTATAGCTCTTTATTGGTTAAAACAGCAGCATGACAGTCATCCTGTTCAGCGACAGCCTCGCTGTTTCGGTCCTCAGACCTTTATCAAGCTGTGTAGAATCATATCACACTTGTATAATACACCACATGTTCTTATATAGTGGTCACTGAGCTCTAGCACCAATCAGGTGCAAGTGCCTTGTAGCCAATCAGCTCACAGCGGTGGTCAGGCGGACTGCATAGAAGACTGCAGTATCTAGCATGTAAATGGGAAACATCCCATAATATTGCCAACCAGCCCCTATATGTATATAAGCCACC
Organism: Hyperolius riggenbachi; assembly: GCF_040937935.1. Taxonomy (NCBI): domain Eukaryota; kingdom Metazoa; phylum Chordata; class Amphibia; order Anura; family Hyperoliidae; genus Hyperolius; species Hyperolius riggenbachi. The sequence continues at coordinate 207,882,467 of NC_090648.1, read as the reverse complement.
CCCACAAAGCGGACCACAAAGGAAACCGCTCATTGTATATGTAGATATATGCGCAGTTGCGCAACACTCACCAGGAGCCGACACTCTGCGAGACGGCACTGCGTCCTCCAACCCAGCCGCTTCCTGAATGAGTCATCATGACGTCTAGCGCCATGTGACTCCATCATGTGATGCCTGTGTCACCAGGGGGCGTCCACCAGACGCACTATCACCATGGTGATCATATACAAGCGCAGCCAGCTAGTAAGCCGGCTCTGCGCTGAGTAAATAAACATACGTCAGTAACGAGTGGGCTAAGGAACTCACCACCGGCTCCCAGGTCCCACCTCCTGTTAGAGTATCAAGAAAAAGGGGGGGGGGGGAAAGGAAAACTTACAGACCACCAATGTTCGTCGCCGGCTCCCAAGGCACTACAATAAAAACATAAATACAATATTAGTTATAGATCCCACTCATTCCAATTTAAAGGCACAGTAGGTTCACCCTTATACTAAATGCATGCTAGTAGGTCATATTCTTTATTTAAGCCCCCCCTCCCCATGGTACCAAGTCTTCGAATCCAACTTGCCTCTTTCACTAGTAACATTTTATTCCTATCCCCCCTTCTAGGATGTTGGGGTGCATGATCTATAACTTGCACCCTCAGCTGTGTAACAGAATGGCCATGTTGTTTAAAATGCAAGGAAACCGCTTGATCCTCATCCCCCTTTCTAATTGCACTCTTGTGTGACGAAATTCTATCTTTCAATGGCTGCGTCGTTTTACCTACATATCCAAGTCCACATGGACATTTTAAAAGGTATACGACAAACGTCGAGTCACAATCAAAATGACCTCTCACATAGAATTTGCGTCCACTAGAGGGATGGGTAAAGCAGTTTCCTTTGTTAACTAGACTGCACATGTGACAATGGAGACAAGGGAAAGTACCACTTCTAATACATCTCTCCCTAGGTAGTTCAAAGGTACTCATAACCTTGTCCCTAATAGTTGGGGGACGTTTAAAAGACATCAGGGGTGGGTGTCTAAACTCCTCAATATGAGGGAAGGCATCTTGCAGTAGCTTCCAGTGTTTTCTAATAACTGTACTAATCTGGTTACTCCAACTATTGTACATAGTAACAAACGGGATTCTCGGACCACCCGGTCGCCCATTATTTGGGGATTTTTTCTTTGTAAGGGTTTCTGCTGGATACCCCCTTCTCTTAAATTTGTCCTGCATTTGTTGAATCCTAATTCTTTTTTTCTCTGGATCAGCTACCAATCTCTCTACCCTAGTTAGTTGCCCCCTAGGTATATTATCTTTAATGTGTCCCGGATGAAAACTGCCGTACTCTAAAATGGAATTACGGTCTGTTGGTTTGGTGTACAGGTCTGTGAGTAATCTATCACCAGACCTGTACACCACAGTATCCAGAAATGGCACCTCATCCAATGCCACATGTGCAGTCAGTCTAATTGGTGGACACTTGGCTCCTAGTTCACAAATAAAAGTGTCAAGGGTCGAACGCGGCCCCGCCCACACGCAAAAAATGTCATCTATGAATCTCCACCAACATTTAGCATGTTGGCGGAACAGGGCACTGTTATAAACGAATGCTTCCTCATACTGCCCCATAAAAAGATTTGCGTAGGACGGGGCCACGTTCGACCCCATCGCTGTTCCCCTACGTTGTACATAAAAGTGACCCTCAAACAGGAAATAGTTCTCCTGCAAGATTATCTGTAACAACGAAATCACAAATTTCCTCTGAGGAATCGATAAATCTGAATGCGTCAACAAGTACCAGTCTACCGCCTCTACACCTCCATCATGTGGGATGGAGGTGTAGAGGCTCTCGACATCCAATGTTACCAAAAGAGACTCTGACGTAACTGCTGTTAAGGTATTTAATCTCTCAATAAACATGCTTGTATCCCTCAAGTATGAATCTATGGACTGAACTATCGGTTGTAGCAATTTATCTACAAATTGGGCGAGGGGGACAAACACTGAGTCCACCCCCGATACAATCGGTCTACCGGGGGGAGCGGTGAGGCTTTTATGAATCTTCGGTAAAGTATATAATACTGGTGTCCTTGGAAAGTTCTTAATAAGGAAATGAGCACAATCCTGGTCTATAATATCTCTCTCTAATGCATCATCTACCAGTGATTTAATTTTTCTCTGTATTTTAAACAGTGGATCCACTTCCACTCTTAGATAAATTTCTTCCTGTGCTAGTTGTTGCATGGCTTCCTGTTTATAATAGGCCGTATCCAGTATCACCACCGCTCCCCCTTTGTCTGCTGGTCGAATTGTGATCTGTTTGTTTTCTTGTAATGATTTCAGAGCTGATCTTTCCCCATGGGTCAAGTTTGGAGTGACGTGGAAGTTCCTCTTGCCATATTCAGTCTCCAGTTGTTGTAACTCCATATTGACCTTGTTGATAAAGAGGTCAATAACTGGATGGCTTGGTGGATTGAAAGTGCTCTTATTCCTCAAACCCAATGGTTTAAGAGTCAGTTCCTGTTCCTCTCTCACTTCCCTTGACATCGGCCATGGAGGTATTGATGCAAAATACTGTTTTAGTTTTATATTTCTGAAAAAACGACATAGATCTAAATCAACCTTAAAAAAATCTGGTCCAGAAGTCGGACAATATCCTAGTCCATGATTCAATACTCGGGTTTCATCCTCTGTGAGTGTATATTTCGATATATTGACCACTAATTGTGTGTCTGATGTGCCCTCTGGCGTAGATTCATCTTGTTTGTAGCTGCGTTGCCGGATCTCTTTTTGCCTTTTATATTGGAACCTCTTTCCTCCTCTCCTTCTTGGTCTCCTGTTAGAGCCGGGGAGGAGTCCCTGGATGATGTTAAAAAATCAGTCGAAGATGCTTCGCCACCATGTGGTTGTCGGGGTCCCTTCCCTCGTTTAGGGAATTGATTACGTCCACGTTTCTTTAAACTGAAACCTTCTTTTTGCCACACATACACATATCCATTTGTATAGTCCGATACATCTCGGTGGTACTTTGATCGTTTATTCGCCTCCAAGTTTTTACGATAAGTCTCCATTTTTTCTTTAAGATTATCACTGTAGTCCTGTGCATTTGCTGGAGACATTAAACCTCTTAATTGCTTATCAAACATCTCTATTTTCTCCTTGATTTTAGGGATTTCTTTTTGTATGCGATCAATCATATGTAGCATTGCATCAAACGATGCTCGGTTCCATATTCTTTCCCACACACCACAGAAATCCTTCTCTCTAGCAAACATCATAGGGGCCACTTGAGACCTCATGGATCTTGGAATCTTTTTTTGTTGATGGTATTCCGCTAAAGTTGCGGCATGAAGTTCATGATTAATTAATGCTTTGCTCCATGACTCCAAGTCCCGTTTTATCAACTTTTCATCAGGTTTCTGTAAGAAGGAATTTCCTTTTGTGGCTGCGGATAGGATCCTTGCTGTGTCTTCTCCTGAAAACGAGAAGGTCTCACTTGTATTTTCTATCTCCAATTCCATGTTGCTATCTGCTCCTGGTGCATTCCAATAGTGATCTCAATGTAAAGCAAGCACCCACGGAATGGAATTGCGATGTGCTATGACTTGCAGCGTCCTTGCACCAATGGACACACTCCCAAACTTGTCTTCCAATCAAGTCAGCACCATCAGTAAGTATAGCTCTTTATTGGTTAAAACAGCAGCATGACAGTCATCCTGTTCAGCGACAGCCTCGCTGTTTCGGTCCTCAGACCTTTATCAAGCTGTGTAGAATCATATCACACTTGTATAATACACCACATGTTCTTATATAGTGGTCACTGAGCTCTAGCACCAATCAGGTGCAAGTGCCTTGTAGCCAATCAGCTCACAGCGGTGGTCAGGCGGACTGCATAGAAGACTGCAGTATCTAGCATGTAAATGGGAAACATCCCATAATATTGCCAACCAGCCCCTATATGTATATAAGCCACCCCCACAAAGCGGACCACAAAGGAAACCGCTCATTGTATATGTAGATATATGCGCAGTTGCGCAACACTCACCAGGAGCCGACACTCTGCGAGACGGCACTGCGTCCTCCAACCCAGCCGCTTCCTGAATGAGTCATCATGACGTCTAGCGCCATGTGACTCCATCATGTGATGCCTGTGTCACCAGGGGGCGTCCACCAGGGGGATCTATAACTAATAACTAATAACTAATATTGTATTTATGTTTTTATTGTAGTGCCTTGGGAGCCGGCGACGAACATTGGTGGTCTGTAAGTTTTCCTTTCCCCCCCCCCCTTTTTCTTGATACTCTAACAGGAGGTGGGACCTGGGAGCCGGTGGTGAGTTCCTTAGCCCACTCGTTACTGACGTATGTTTATTTACTCAGCGCAGAGCCGGCTTACTAGCTGGCTGCGCTTGTATATGATCACCATGGTGATAGTGCGTCTGGTGGACGCCCCCTGGTGACACAGGCATCACATGATGGAGTCACATGGCGCTAGACGTCATGATGACTCATTCAGGAAGCGGCTGGGTTGGAGGACGCAGTGCCGTCTCGCAGAGTGTCGGCTCCTGGTGAGTGTTGCGCAACTGCGCATATATCTACATATACAATGAGCGGTTTCCTTTGTGGTCCGTTTTGTGGGGGTGGCTTATATACATATAGGGGCTGGTTGGCAATATTATGGGATGTTTCCCATTTACATGCTAGATACTGCAGTCTTCTATGCAGTCCGCCTGACCACCGCTGTGAGCTGATTGGCTACAAGGCACTTGCACCTGATTGGTGCTAGAGCTCAGTGACCACTATATAAGAACATGTGGTGTATTATACAAGTGTGATATGATTCTACACAGCTTGATAAAGGTCTGAGGACCGAAACAGCGAGGCTGTCGCTGAACAGGATGACTGTCATGCTGCTGTTTTAACCAATAAAGAGCTATACTTACTGATGGTGCTGACTTGATTGGAAGACAAGTTTGGGAGTGTGTCCATTGGTGCAAGGACGCTGCAAGTCATAGCACATCGCAATTCCATTCCGTGGGTGCTTGCTTTACATTGAGATCACTATTGGAATGCACCAGGAGCAGATAGCAACATGGAATTGGAGATAGAAAATACAAGTGAGACCTTCTCGTTTTCAGGAGAAGACACAGCAAGGATCCTATCCGCAGCCACAAAAGGAAATTCCTTCTTACAGAAACCTGATGAAAAGTTGATAAAACGGGACTTGGAGTCATGGAGCAAAGCATTAATTAATCATGAACTTCATGCCGCAACTTTAGCGGAATACCATCAACAAAAAAAGATTCCAAGATCCATGAGGTCTCAAGTGGCCCCTATGATGTTTGCTAGAGAGAAGGATTTCTGTGGTGTGTGGGAAAGAATATGGAACCGAGCATCGTTTGATGCAATGCTACATATGATTGATCGCATACAAAAAGAAATCCCTAAAATCAAGGAGAAAATAGAGATGTTTGATAAGCAATTAAGAGGTTTAATGTCTCCAGCAAATGCACAGGACTACAGTGATAATCTTAAAGAAAAAATGGAGACTTATCGTAAAAACTTGGAGGCGAATAAACGATCAAAGTACCACCGAGATGTATCGGACTATACAAATGGATATGTGTATGTGTGGCAAAAAGAAGGTTTCAGTTTAAAGAAACGTGGACGTAATCAATTCCCTAAACGAGGGAAGGGACCCCGACAACCACATGGTGGCGAAGCATCTTCGACTGATTTTTTAACATCATCCAGGGACTCCTCCCCGGCTCTAACAGGAGACCAAGAAGGAGAGGAGGAAAGAGGTTCCAATATAAAAGGCAAAAAGAGATCCGGCAACGCAGCTACAAACAAGATGAATCTACGCCAGAGGGCACATCAGACACACAATTAGTGGTCAATATATCGAAATATACACTCACAGAGGATGAAACCCGAGTATTGAATCATGGACTAGGATATTGTCCGACTTCTGGACCAGATTTTTTTAAGGTTGATTTAGATCTATGTCGTTTTTTCAGAAATATAAAACTAAAACAGTATTTTGCATCAATACCTCCATGGCCGATGTCAAGGGAAGTGAGAGAGGAACAGGAACTGACTCTTAAACCATTGGGTTTGAGGAATAAGAGCACTTTCAATCCACCAAGCCATCCAGTTATTGACCTCTTTATCAACAAGGTCAATATGGAGTTACAACAACTGGAGACTGAATATGGCAAGAGGAACTTCCACGTCACTCCAAACTTGACCCATGGGGAAAGATCAGCTCTGAAATCATTACAAGAAAACAAACAGATCACAATTCGACCAGCAGACAAAGGGGGAGCGGTGGTGATACTGGATACGGCCTATTATAAACAGGAAGCCATGCAACAACTAGCACAGGAAGAAATTTATCTAAGAGTGGAAGTGGATCCACTGTTTAAAATACAGAGAAAAATTAAATCACTGGTAGATGATGCATTAGAGAGAGATATTATAGACCAGGAGGAAGCTCATTTCCTTATTAAGAACTTTCCAAGGACACCAGTATTATATACTTTACCGAAGATTCATAAAAGCCTCACCGCTCCCCCCGGTAGACCGATTGTATCGGGGGTGGACTCAGTGTTTGTCCCCCTCGCCCAATTTGTAGATAAATTGCTACAACCGATAGTTCAGTCCATAGATTCATACTTGAGGGATACAAGCATGTTTATTGAGAGATTAAATACCTTAACAGCAGTTACGTCAGAGTCTCTTTTGGTAACATTGGATGTCGAGAGCCTCTACACCTCCATCCCACATGATGGAGGTGTAGAGGCGGTAGACTGGTACTTGTTGACGCATTCAGATTTATCGATTCCTCAGAGGAAATTTGTGATTTCGTTGTTACAGATAATCTTGCAGGAGAACTATTTCCTGTTTGAGGGTCACTTTTATGTACAACGTAGGGGAACAGCGATGGGGTCAAACGTGGCCCCGTCCTACGCAAATCTTTTTATGGGGCAGTATGAGGAAGCATTCATTTATAACAGTGCCCTGTTCCGCCAACATGCTAAATGTTGGTGGAGATTCATAGATGACATTTTTTGCGTGTGGGCGGGGCCGCGTTCGACCCTTGACACTTTTATTTGTGAACTAGGAGCCAAGTGTCCACCAATTAGACTGACTGCACATGTGGCATTGGATGAGGTGCCATTTCTGGATACTGTGGTGTACAGGTCTGGTGATAGATTACTCACAGACCTGTACACCAAACCAACAGACCGTAATTCCATTTTAGAGTACGGCAGTTTTCATCCGGGACACATTAAAGATAATATACCTAGGGGGCAACTAACTAGGGTAGAGAGATTGGTAGCTGATCCAGAGAAAAAAAGAATTAGGATTCAACAAATGCAGGACAAATTTAAGAGAAGGGGGTATCCAGCAGAAACCCTTACAAAGAAAAAATCCCCAAATAATGGGCGACCGGGTGGTCCGAGAATCCCGTTTGTTACTATGTACAATAGTTGGAGTAACCAGATTAGTACAGTTATTAGAAAACACTGGAAGCTACTGCCTTCCCTCATATTGAGGAGTTTAGACACCCACCCCTGATGTCTTTTAAACGTCCCCCAACTATTAGGGACAAGGTTATGAGTACCTTTGAACTACCTAGGGAGAGATGTATTAGAAGTGGTACTTTCCCTTGTCTCCATTGTCACATGTGCAGTCTAGTTAACAAAGGAAACTGCTTTACCCATCCCTCTAGTGGACGCAAATTCTATGTGAGAGGTCATTTTGATTGTGACTCGACGTTTGTCGTATACCTTTTAAAATGTCCATGTGGACTTGGATATGTAGGTAAAACGACGCAGCCATTGAAAGATAGAATTTCGTCACACAAGAGTGCAATTAGAAAGGGGGATGAGGATCAAGCGGTTTCCTTGCATTTTAAACAACATGGCCATTCTGTTACACAGCTGAGGGTGCAAGTTATAGATCATGCACCCCAACATCCTAGAAGGGGGGATAGGAATAAAATGTTACTAGTGAAAGAGGCAAGTTGGATTCGAAGACTTGGTACCATGGGGAGGGGGGGCTTAAATAAAGAATATGACCTACTAGCATGCATTTAGTATAAGGGTGAACCTACTGTGCCTTTAAATTGGAATGAGTGGGATCTATAACTAATATTGTATTTATGTTTTTATTGTAGTGCCTTGGGAGCCGGCGACGAACATTGGTGGTCTGTAAGTTTTCCTTTCCCCCCCCCCCCTTTTTCTTGATACTCTAACAGGAGGTGGGACCTGGGAGCCGGTGGTGAGTTCCTTAGCCCACTCGTTACTGACGTATGTTTATTTACTCAGCGCAGAGCCGGCTTACTAGCTGGCTGCGCTTGTATATGATCACCATGGTGATAGTGCGTCTGGTGGACGCCCCCTGGTGACACAGGCATCACATGATGGAGTCACATGGCGCTAGACGTCATGATGACTCATTCAGGAAGCGGCTGGGTTGGAGGACGCAGTGCCGTCTCGCAGAGTGTCGGCTCCTGGTGAGTGTTGCGCAACTGCGCATATATCTACATATACAATGAGCGGTTTCCTTTGTGGTCCGCTTTGTGGGGGTGGCTTATATACATATAGGGGCTGGTTGGCAATATTATGGGATGTTTCCCATTTACATGCTAGATACTGCAGTCTTCTATGCAGTCCGCCTGACCACCGCTGTGAGCTGATTGGCTACAAGGCACTTGCACCTGATTGGTGCTAGAGCTCAGTGACCACTATATAAGAACATGTGGTGTATTATACAAGTGTGATATGATTCTACACAGCTTGATAAAGGTCTGAGGACCGAAACAGCGAGGCTGTCGCTGAACAGGATGACTGTCATGCTGCTGTTTTAACCAATAAAGAGCTATACTTACTGATGGTGCTGACTTGATTGGAAGATATGATGAGTTCATAGAAGATTTTATTTTTTGTCAAAAGTTAGCGGAAATTGGATTTTTATTGTTTTTTTCACAAAGTGTCATTTTTCACTAACTTGTGACAAAAAATAAAATCTTCTACGAACTCACCATACCCCTAACGGAATACCTTGGGGTGTCTTCTTTCTAAAATGGGGTCACTTGTGGGGTTCCTATACTGCCCTGGCATTTTAGGGGCCCTAAACCGTGAGAAGTAGTCTAGAAAACAAATGCCTCAAAATGACCTGTGAATAGGACGTTGGGCCCCTTAGCGCACCTAGGCTGCAAAAAAGTGTCACACATGTGGTATCGCCGTACTCAGAAGAAGTAGTATAATGTGTTTTGGGGTGTATTTTTATACATACCCATGCTGGGTGGGAGAAATCTCTCTGTAAATGGACAATTGTGTGTAAAAAAAATCAAATAATTGTCATTTACAGAGATATTTCTCCCACCCAGCATGGGTATGTGTAAAAATACACCCCAAAACACATTATAATACTTCTCCCAAGTACGGCAATACCACATGTGTGGCACTTTTTTGCACCCTAACTGCGCTAAGGGGCCCAAAGTCCAATGAGTACCTTTAGGATTTCACAGGTCATTTTGCGACATTTGGTTTCAAGACTACTCCTCACGGTTTAGGGCCCCTAAAATGCCAGGGCAGTATAGGAATCCCACAAATGACACCATTTTAGAAAGAAGACACCCCAAGGTATTCTGTTAGGAGTACGGTGAGTTCATAGAAGATTTTATTTTTTGTCACAAGTTAGCGGTAAATGACACTTTGTGAAAAAAAAATTAAAATCAATTTCTGCTAACTTGTGACAAAAAAAAAATCTTCTATGAACTCACCATACTCCTAACGGAATACCTTGGGGTGTCTTCTTTCTCAAATGGGGTAATTTGTGGGGTTCCTATACTGTCCTGGCATTTTAGGGGCCCTAAACCGTGAGGAGTAGTCTTGAAACCAAATTTCTCAAAATGACCTGTGAAATCCTAAAGGTACTCATTGGACTTTGGGCCCCTTAGCGCAGTTAGGGTGCAAAAAAGTGCCACACATGTGGTATCGCCGTACTCAGGAGAAGTATTATAATGTGTTTTGGGGTGTATTTTTCCACATACCCATGCTGAGTGGGAGAAATATCTCTATAAATAGACAATTGTGTGTAAAAAAAAAAAAAAAATTGTCATTTACGGAGATATTTCTCCCACCTAGCATGGGTATGTGTAAAAATACACCCCAAAACACATTATACTACTTCTCCTGAGTACGGCAATACCACATGTGTGGCACTTTTTTGAAGCCTAACTGCGCTAAGGGGCCCAAAGTCCAATGAGCATCTTTAGGCTTTACAGGGGTGCTTACAATTAGGCACCCCCCAAAATGCCAGGACAGTGAACACACCCCACAAATGACCCCATTTTGGAAAGTAGACACTTCAAGGTATTCAGAGAGGAGCATAGTGAGTCCGTGGCAGATTTCATTTTTTTTTGTCGCAAGTTAGAAGAAATGGAAACTTTTTTTTTTTTTCTTTTTTGTCAGAAAGTGTCATTTTCCGCTAACTTGTGACAAAAAATAAAATCTTCTATGAACACACCAAGCCTCTCACTGAATACTTTGGGATGTCTTCTTTCCAAAATGGGGTCATTTGGGGGGTATTTGTACTTTCCTGGAATTTTAGCCCCTCATGAAACCTGACAGGTGCGCAGAAAAGTCAGAGATGCTTGAAAATGGGAAAATTCACTTTTGGCACCATAGTTTGTAAACGCTATAACTTTTACCCAATCCAATAAATATACACTGAATGGTTTTTTTTTTATCAAAGACATGTAACAGAATAACTTTCGCGCTCAAATGTATAGGAAATTTTACTTTATTTGAAAAATGTCAGCACAGAAAGTTAAAAAAAATCATTTTTTTGCCAAAATTCATGTCTTTTTTGCTGAATATAATAAAAAGTAAAAATCACAGGAGCAATCAAATAGCACCAAAAGAAAGCTGTATTAGTGACAAGAAAAGGAGGTAAAATTCATTTAGGTGGTAGGTTGTATGAGCGAGCAATAAACCGTGAAAGCTGCAGTGGTCTGAATGGAGAAAAAGGCTCTGGTCCTTAAGGGGCGAAAAGACTGTGGTCCTGAAGTGGTTAAGGTAAGAAAAGTAATATTGAAATGAAGTTAATCAGGAACAACTTACTTTGTGTTATTATTTTTCTTGTAAATGTGCTGAAAGGCTATTTTTTATCAATTAGATGATAAATAAGTAATTTATGAGAAGTTTTGTGAATAGAGTCCATTGACTCTATATTAAGATTTTTCAATCATTTAAAAATAGACGTTAAAGGACAACTCCGAGATGAGGAGAAAACTGCAAGGGTTTTTGTGATTAATATAAAAAAATGTAGCCCTTTTTAGGAGTGGGTAAATCGTGCTAGTGTACCTGGGATGAAGGCTTATGTATCTGAAGGCTAAATTATTGTAAGGATAGGCTCCAGATTGTAATTCTTTCATGTTCTCCAGGGGGCACATGGAGTTGAGACGAGCCTTTTATCCATAACATTGGGACAATGCTTTGCAAGAGAGAAGGATTTTCCAGTTTTTCCCCATCCATTTCAAAGCTGGTGAGCTCTCTCCCCTGTATTGTTCAGGGGAGAGAGCTCACCAGCATGGAGCTTCCTAGTCACCTAATATGCACTGTGGAAAATGAATTAATGTGGCTTGGGAGGGTGGAAGGATATGCTTTTTAGTTTGTGTTTTTCATAGAAAAACCTTGTCCATGTGCAGAAGGTGTTCGGTGATTCTTGTAGTGACCAAGAGCACCTAAACGATAGGTAGAGAGACCACAAGCCCAATGGTTTAGTATCCTTAGATACAGACACCAGTTCAACTGGAAAATACTTACTCAAAATGTTTTATTAAATATTCTTCCAGTTGTTCTGTTGTCTGTATCTTCTGAAGAGGTAAGTGATTACCTCTCATTTATATGTTACGTTTAAAAACCTATATATTGTCCATGTGCATGTAAACTGCTTTAAAAAGATTGCTGGGCAGAGCTCCTGTACATTGGTTTGATAAATAATGGAAGTGGCCTGCTCACCAAGCAGTGTGATTCCTGACAATGAATATGTTGGTATGACCTGTGTCCTCATTCATTTCGTAGAAAGGATTGTGAAAAATGCAATCTAATGCACATAACCTATCACTTGTCTTATATAAATTACCAGTAGGTGAGTAGTGCCAGCTAGCCAAAGGAAATCTTTAAAATTTGTACATCTAATAACATATAAATGAAAAACATGTGTATAAGGTATATATAGCAAATCTTCTTATTGCATGTGCATACTAATGGGGGTTGATACGGTTACCCTGCCTTTACCTACTATCAGGGCAGTTTCTAGGCTAAAATGCACCCACTGCGAGAGTGTAAAAATTGCGCCCCCCCGTGCCGGAGCCAGGTATAGGTGCCTGCAGTATAGGTTAGCTAGGTCTAGTTGCACTCAGTATAGGTAGTGGGCTATAGGTCCCCCCAATATAGGTAGCCAGGCATAGGTGCCCCAGTATAATTGCCCCGAGTATAGATTAGCCAGGTAGGTGCCTCCAGTATAGGTATCCAGTATAGTTCAGGGGCGGACTGACCAGGGGGGCAATCTCCCCCCAGGCCACCTTTCATTCAGTGATTTAGGGTAGGTTTGGTGTCTGGTGTATTGGGGTTTGTTGTAAGGCAATGCTAGCTGATAAAAGTGCAATCAGAGGACAGGCAAGCTGGTAAATATACACAGCATGATGCAGAGCTTGCCTGGAGGGTCCGTGTGCAAACATCTGTCTGGTCTCTCCCCATTGTTATTATGACTGCATGTGTGGATAAGGTGTTATACAAGTTAAAGTTTTTGACAGTCCCTAGAATCCAGGAGGGCTACTTTCTGACTTGTGTGAGAGACTGGCAGGGACAGGAGTCCTATTACAGGCAAGTAGCCTCTGTGTGATGTGCAATACAGATAAGCTCTCTGCTCCATCTCAGGCTATTCTCAATTTCTCTCCACTCCTCCTCTCTCTGGGCTAGTGCACGCCAAAATCGCAATAGCAATCGCTAGCAATTTGTGAGTGTGATTTTGTGAAACGATTTTCAGAGCGTTTTTTTTAATGAATTGCTCCAAAAAATGCTACATGCAGTGTGTAGCATTTTTTGGAGCAATTCATTAAAAATAGCTCTGAAAATCGCTTCACAAAATCACACTCACAAATTGCTAGCGATTGCTATTGCTATTTTTGCGTGCACTAGCCCAGAGGAGTGGAGAGAAATTGAGAATAGCCTGAGATGGAGCAGAGAGCTTATCTGTATTGCACATCACACAGAGACTACTTGCCTATCATAGGACTCCTGTCCCTGACAGTCCCTCACACAAGTCAGAAAGCAGCCCTCCTGGAGTCTAGGGACTGTCAAAAACTTTTCAACTTGTAGAACACCTTACCCACACATGCAGTCATAATAACAATGGGGAGAGACCAGACAGATGTTTGCCCACAGACCCTTCAGGCAAGCTCTGCATCATTCATGCTGTGTATATTTGCCAGCTTGCCTGTCTTCTGATTGCACTTTTATCAGCTAGCCTCAAGTTTCACATTGCCTTACAACAAACCCAAATACACCAGACACCAGACCTGCCCTAAATCACTGAATGAAAGGTGGCCTGGGGGGAGATTGCCCCCCTTCCCCCCTGGCCAGTCAGTGTAGCTGTATACAGTGCTTCCCTGAACTAATTACTTTGCAGTCCCCTGGGGAGAGGGAGGGAGAGTTCACAGCGCCCTTTGGCTGTCTGCGCTCAGGGCTGCCGCACGGCTGCACGGCCCCTAGAAACGGGTCTGCCTACTATACAGAAACAGAACAGAATCGAAATACAGTTGTTTGTTATAAATAAATACCTTTGGGTAGTGCGCCTCTTCTGTGTTATGAGATGTGTAGACCTCTCTTAGCTGTGTGGTCCAGGGACCAACTGCTCTTATGTGTAAAGTTAATGCATCCTCATGGGGTGCAGAAGTTAATGTGAAAGGGTGGTATTCGTTCGTACCAAGTGATAAGCAGGCAATTCTAACCCACTGGCCAGATTTATAATCAAAGTCACTGGGACGCTGGAATTTCAGATATGTCACACCTGAAATGGAAAGGAAACATGAAAAGCAGAACGTAGGTTACACTGATGCATAAGGAACACATCCAAGCTGCAAAATATTTTAAGAGTATCTGTAAAAATTAAAAACTAATATACTTTTAATCATCCTTTAGCTCATAGAAAAAAAAATCTTATATGATGTGAAGACAGACAGAATGGTTGGGTGTGTCTCCTGCCATTTATATAGCTGTGCTGCTGTGGTCATCCTGTTTATATAATGAGGAAATATTTTTCATTACAGGGGCATAATTTATCACAGTAATGTGTGATTAGAAATGGTTAATGCAAACTTATATAAAACATGTGTTTAATTATCCAGTTATGTGTATGGTGCATACAAAGATCAAATTAAAGGCTTGCCTGTTGTCCATTTCCTTTTGTAGAAGATATGTTTCACATTTCTGATTAGTATACACAGACTCTCTTTGCGAGGATGGCTGTCAGTTCCCTGAAACATTTATCCTGATTCCAATTTTTATTTTCAAAGTGAGGGCCGGTTCACACTTGCTTAAAAAATGTAACTGTTCAGGACGTTTTTTAAGTTCCACTTAGCACAGGAAGCGGATCCTAATGTTAAAAATAGGATCCGCCTCCATTCCAAAAGGATCCACTTGCTGCCCCACACAAGCGGAATGCTAAGCGGAAGGCAGAGTCCAATCTTGGCAAATTTTCCTAGACCCACTGGGAAAATGTATCCATTGACAGCCTATGAGAACGGACGCTGTCCGTTCTCACTAGACTAATTGTTGTGTCCACTTCGCTCATTTCGATCGCAGCCGTGACATAAAACGTACGTGTCTCTCCGCCGATTGCTGCCGCTTGGTCCCTTCTACACAGCATGGTGGCCGGAAGAAGTATGGGGATCTCCATTGGCCTGCAAAAGACCAATGGGAATTCTCAGCAACAGGGAAACTTCTCATTGGTTTATGGTGGACCAATGAAAATTCTCCCTGTTGCTAGGGAGAATTGGCCTAATACAGACTATGGAGAGCCCCATGCTCCTGCGGGCCTCTGGGCTGAATATGGACAGACCCGAGCGGTGGTACAGGTGAGCGGCGATGCATATGGACAGATGTGATGAATGCAGGACGAGCTGAAGTGGAGCAGACTGGGAATTCGTTGCAAGTGATCCTTTAACCAGCTAGCGGATCCTCCTTGGAAAACATCTTCTCAGATTTATCAAAATAAACACTGTGATAGTGCAGGCACTTTCTGTAAGGCCCCGTTCACATCACAAACGCGGATGGCCATGCGTGTGGAACGCAACGCGTACGAACACACGCCATCCGCGTTTGTGTGCGTTGCGTGGCTGATCTCATCACTGAAAAGTGAATGGGACAGCCACGCGTTTTTACAAAAAATGCGTGCAGCATGCGTTCCCAGACCGCACAGGTCCAGAATGCATGCAGTGTGAACATCAGACATTGCACTCTATGCACTGTCTGATGTCGTGCGTGTCGGCCTCCTGCACGCGTTTCCAAAACGCGGCTGGAAACGCGTGCAGTGTGAACGGGGCCTAAACGTTTACACCATCAGTGGAAAACCTCATAAACATGCAGAGCTAGCTTGGGGGTTGGAAGATTGGGCCACCACCACTAATACAAACTCCCCCCTCCCCCTTCAATGCTTCCCTGCTCATCATATCTTGGGGTTAACAAGGAACCGTGCACTGCTGGTTTTCTCAGCCTTCTATAGAACACAAGACAACTCAACATTGTGCATTAGCAGTGCTGTGCAGTGGGCTCCTTTGGAATAACGCATGGCGTGCTGTGCTCTTAAAGACAATATACGTGTTTACAGTGGCAGTGAAGGCATACTTTAAATGTACTTCACATTGCACTCCTAGCGTGTGATGTGACTTTTCACCACCGTTGAGATCCCATCACAATGTGTATAGTGTGAAAGTAGCCGAAATGTATCATGAAGTTCAACAAAAAGTTAAGAGGTTGTCATTTGGTATTTCATGCAACTGGTATCCAGGAAACATCTTATTTCTTTTACATTCTATGGTGGTTGACTTGGAATACCTGAAGGAAGCCGTTTTGCGTCTAAGACTTCAATCTCTGTCTTCTTCCTGCTCAAACTAATCATTTTGTCAATGACAA
Organism: Hyperolius riggenbachi; assembly: GCF_040937935.1. NCBI lineage: Eukaryota > Metazoa > Chordata > Amphibia > Anura > Hyperoliidae > Hyperolius > Hyperolius riggenbachi. The sequence continues at coordinate 207,866,265 of NC_090648.1, read as the reverse complement.
AGATGATAGCCGGGACAATTAAGTAAATATAAAATCGTGGCTGCTGGATCAATGCAAAACTGCCATGAATGATAGTCTGGAAAATAAAAAAAGATAAGAAAGAAAGAAAGAAGAAAAATTCAATTCAGCAATTAGATTTAAAGATTCAATGTCAGTGACTGTCTGACTCTCATCAACTCTCATGTTAATCAGTAATCTCTATAAAATGCTAGAACTGCTTCTGTGGAAGTCCTTTATCTGTTCCTGATGTCAGAGATTGCATTGATAGGTGAATGTGGTGACACATCTTTATTGTTCTTTTTTTTAGGTCCCGTTTCCACTGTAGTGGGTGTGCATCTCTGAGACACAGGGCAGCACTTACTGTGATGCAAGAACGTACCCAAATCCCTCTAGCCGTGCCATGCAGAGCTATCAGGTATTGCATGTGTGACGCAATTTTTTGCTGCATGTATCGGACATCAGTCTATTGCTTTCAATAGGCTGCATTTTCCCATCAAAATTTGCATGTGGGGAAATGCAGTGAATCACCACTAGTGCAAATAAGCCCTTAGTTAATGTAAAAAAGCAACTTCTGAATTAAAAACGCTCTAACCAGACAACAGGCTTGGCCCTTTCAACATAGTTAAAGCGGTATAAACCCCTGATATAATATTCAATAAAAACATGTTTTCCTACTTTTTATATGCCATACGGTTATCACATTTGCTTTTGTGCATACGTATTATTATTCATTTAGAAATTACAAGTTTACAAAGTACACTTTTTTGCTCTGAGAGCTGACTTTGCATTTTATTCATAACTGTTTTTTTTTCATCTTGAAATATAAGTAGAAATGCTTTCTGACTGTCTGTGTTCAGGAGAGTCTGCAGTGTCAGAGAAGTGTTTGTTTACATTCCTCACTTGATACAATTAAACACAAGATAACATTATCTCCTGTTCGGATGCGACCAGCTTTCCTGGCAATGAGCTTTTCTGTCCTGTGTTTAACCCTTTGAATGTTGTTCTAGTAAAAAAATGCTGGTAGTATATACAGTAATATGCTGTAAATAATGTGAGCAAAGAAGAATTGCTGGGTTACATTCCGCTTTAAAGCCTTGTACACAAATGAAACTCAACCAAGGCGGTCATTATCTAGAACAGGCATGGGCAAACTTGGCCATCAAGCTGTTAAGGAACTACAAATCCCACAATTCTTTTGCCTTTATGAGTCATGACCGTGGCTGTCAGACTCCTCCTCCTTGTAGTTCCTCAACAGCTGGAGGGCCAAGTTTGCCCATGCCTGATCTAGAATCTAGTGCATGTACAGCGGCCCCCAATGCCCCTCAGTGCCTTGGCCAGCAATGAGTCCCGTGGTTTGATTTGTCTAAGCACTGGCCAAGTGCATTGTTCCCCCACTCACCTCACTCACTGCAACACTCTCCTCCAGTGGCAAGATAAGAAAGAAGAATAATTACAATTCAGCAATTAGATGTAAATATTTAGTGTCAGTGACTGTCTGATTGAACTCTCATGTTAATCAGTAATCTGTATAAAACGAAAAAACTGTTCTGTGGAAGTCCTTTATTTGTTCCTGATATCAGACTGCTAAATTTCGATTAGTGAATGTGGTGGCGACTCATATCTTTATTGTTATTAGTTTAGGACCAGTTTCCATTGAAGCAGGTGTGCATCTCTGGGACACAGGTTGTGAAGCAAGACTGCATGAAATCCCTCTAGTCGTGCCATGCACACATTTGTTTACAAATGAAAATCAGCCAAGGTGGTCAATATCTAAAACTTAGTGTGTACATAGGGGCTCCCAATGTTCTCCTCCTGCACCACTCTGTAGGCCCTTCCCCTCCCCCTGCATAGCAAGAAAATGTGTCGCTAGTCTGCACGCTGGCAACACATCGGTACAGTATCCGCCCTGCAATATCTCCTGAGGAATTGAGTCCCGGTCCCTTCTGATTGGCATAACTTGTATGTGTGTAAAAGGCTTACGATTGTATGGGCCTTCTGCATGGTAAATATCAGGTGTTGTGTTCTTCAGAAAGAGTCATATGCTTCCATGGGTGCTTTGGAAACATAAAAAAGAGCTCTCTGCTGGAAACACTAATCTACCAATAATGGGCATTAGGCTTTTTTAAACCAGCAAGTACTTGGTGGAAAAAATGTGCATTCTCAAAAAAGACATTAAGACATTTTTCGAAGATGTTCAGTTGTCAAAAATGTTGGACTAATGATGGGAGTGAGATCCACAGAGATATTTTTTCGTGGAATCATCCAACAGGTAATATCTATGTGCAGTGCAAAGGATGTGTAGGGTTGTGCATTTCAATTTGTTCCTTCTCACTATTCCTGACTTAGGTTATTAAAGCCTTGAAAATCAGCAAACAGAATGTAAAATGGATTGCCTGTTTTACTGGCAATTAGTGGAAAACTTGGAAAACTGGGAGGATGTGTGGCATTGGGAAGCATTTAGTCTGATACTAGCTGGGTTGTGCACTAACTATGCCCTAATGAAATGAGATGGTGATGCAGTTAGGGATGGTTATGTGCAACTATACAAATAGTTATCTAGTCAATGTAAGTAGCCTGACATGTCCAACCCAATGTACAAGTAATGAGACCCTTACCACTGTGCAAGTGAAATTAAAAAGTCTACATCACATTCCTAAAAAAAACTCTAAGATGAATAAAGTTCCTATGCTTATTGAATAGCAGTTTGTATTTATCAAAGTGAGGGACACCTAGTCATTTAGATGCCCCCATAGCATAGCCGTGTGTGTGTGTGGAGGGGGTGGGGGGGCTCTCACAGTGCTGGGGGTTCAGCAATGGAAAGGGGCACTCAGCTTTAGCATAGCTGAGTGTCGGTGGTTTCTAGGAGTTTCAGCTACAGCGAGCGCTGGACACGCTGGTTATGATGTAGATGGGGTTAGCGTTAGGTGTAGGTGGAGGGGTGTTAGGCATAGGTAGGAGAGGGATAACGTAGGAGTTTGGTTAGGGAAATTGATAGTAAGATTTCAGTAACATTACTGATATTCTACTATCAGCTTTATAAGGCACTCAAGTTACCAGATGACTTTTTCCATGGACGCATATTTATTGCTTCAGGGGACAGACTTATGAGAATCTAGAAAAGTCTAGTTATAGTATATTAACTCCTCCAATTTCCTTTATTCTTTTAAGTTGTTTCTTTTTCTTCATTCATATATATCCCTATAGAGGCTTTTGAATAAAGAGGAGACTCAACTTGGGATAGGGAAGATGGGATGTGGATTTTTTTAAATTTTGAATAAATCGAAGAAAAGGTGTGAGAAGCACGAAATGAACTTTATTTATTTTTCATTGTACAGTGTCTGTCTTTTTCTTATTTAATTTGTGTTACAAGTCCACATAGCCACATGCCTGGATACTGCTGCTGGTGACATGCACATAAGCCTCCACTCCCACATAGCCCTTTGGTGCTGAGTAGTGTTAAAGAATTCTTACTTGCTGTAAATATACTTTTTCTGATGGGGACATAGACTTTTGGACCCTCTACTAAAGCTCAAACTTGGCTTTCCAGCTGTTAGGAACTACAAGTCCCACAATGCATTTGCCTTTATCAATCATGACTGTGACTGTCAGACTCCTGCAATGCATAGTGGTGCTTGTAGTTCCTTAACAGCTGGAGAGACAAGTTTGCAGATCACTGGAATAGGTCAACAGGGTTAAGCATTGTGTTTACAAAAAACATAGTTTCAACTACTTTTTGTTCTACTCTATAGATCAGCACATATGCTCATATCACAGTTTGCAATTCTAGCATAAGGGTTTGCTATACATAATTTCTACATCATCATTTATATGGTCAATGATGACAATGGGATTTAATGGCCAATTACATTTTTTTCTATAGGTTTGCTTTACAGTAAGGCTCAATTTCCATCATATTTGAACTGTATGATTCTATCTAAGGGCCCGTTTCCACTAGCGCGAATCCGCATGCAGTCAACGCATGCGGATTCGCATAAGCAATACAAGTGGATGGGACTGTTTCCACTTGTCAGTTTTCATTTGCGTTTTTATGTGCAGGATTTTTCTGCACGGTAGACCCTGCAGAATTCGCCTGCGTGTGGAATGCAGGCGAATCGCAGGCAATGTATTTAATAGGGAAATCGCATGCGTTTTTTGCATGCGTTTTTTCCCGCGATTTCGCGTGCGATTTCGCATTGAAAGTAATGTAAATTGACACAGGCAGTGACATGGTTAAAATCGCATATACCCTGCCTATGCGAAATCGCGGCAAAAAACGCATGCGGAATCGCATCCGCATGCGATTTTGTCAGCGGTGATATGCAGCGATTCCGCACCGCACTAGTGGAAACGGGCCCTAAAGAATTACTTATCTAACAGAATAGCTATTTTACATTCTATTGTTGTCACCAAAATATTTTAGGATTAGTATCCACAATCCATAACTTACCAAAATATAAAAGATAACATACAGATGATGCATTATCCAGAACCCGCGGAAACTGACACGCCGGAAGTAATGTGTAGAAAATATGTACAAAAAAGCCATAACCAACAGAAGAAGAACTCCAGTCAAACCTGCATGTAAAAGTGTTATTATTATTATATTACATGTATGTACCAGCTCAATTATTCATCATTCATTCTAAGTCAAAAGGCTTATTTATGTGAGGTTGCATGATGTTTTAACTTTTCTACTTGACAAAATGACTGGTTATAAAGCAGCCATGTGCTGTTTGCAGGCAATCATTATAGCCATTGCCTAGGGTATATCAGCCCATGGCAATGGATGGCAAACAGTTAATTTACCAATTAGGGGTCTGCAGGCATGCTGCTATACATTACTATAATATTGCAAGCAAACATTTCTTTGTTACGGCTAAAACAAATCCTAACATAAAGCTGCACTGTTTCCACCTCCTGATTCATGGAAAATGACATATTGTTAGCAGCCTGTGCTTTCAGATGGGCTTATCTGCCATCTCTACCATAGCAGTCATGTGACACAGTGTAGATATCAAATTACAACTTGTGATAAGACACAAATGAGGGCGAATTAAACAGGCTAAACTCTCTAAATACATACAGGGTGCATTTCTCTATGTTTTCCCTCTGTCCCGTGCAAGAGTTCAGGTCCACTTTATTATGCTTAAAATGTTAAATACTTGTGTAGGAAATATCAGTTTATCCCTAGTGAATATTTCTCTAATGTGCATTTTTCCAAAAGTGATAACACCCATGAGTTTAGAGACGTGGATGTGCTTATGTCTTGCCCCCTTATATTCAGAAAAGATTGCAACATAGACCCGATGTTGCAATCTGCATTTGGACCCCATGAAACTGCTCTGCATTTGATTTTAGTGAAAGAGCTTTTATATGGATGAATGATAAAAGTATCCTATTCTGAGTGGTGTTACACAAAGATGCATCCTCTCTTTGTGTTTATTTTACAATATGCCATAACAAATGATTTTGAGAGCAAGATGCGACTTGGTGAACTCTTACCTGGCACTGTCTCAAAAAACCACCAGTAGAATTTTTCTGGAAATTCAGATCTGAGAAAATAAAGGGCATCAGCATTAATCATAATAGTACAGTCACAAATGTCTGAAATAGTTTAAATGGTTAGTTTGTGCTTTACTAACAGATGCCTATACAACTTTACTGCACTGTACCTTCTCATTTGTATAACAAAGCAAAAGAAGTGTCTGACATGACATCTGAGGATATTTGCACACTGGACCAATGACCACTATGGATTGTATTATTCTTTATATAAATAAATAAGAAATGTAATAAAAACTGGAATGGGTCCTTACAATAACAACAAACTAAAAAAGAGCTGGGAATTGCTTTTGAAGAAGTGAGCACTATCTGCTTAAAGAGAACCAGAGATGAAGCACCCTCATGTATTTTATTACATTTATCAGTGGGAACATGACAGTAAACACCTACCCTGCTTTTAGTTTCATTGTTATCTGCTTAATTAGTCTATTAGCAACTGTGATAAGAATCCACTGACAATTCAGTCGAGGTTTGACCTGGAATCATTATAGCTGAGTCACTCTTCTGTGAAGTCCTTTCAAGCCCAAGCCTTCCCCCTCCTGGCTTAGATCTTCTGCTTTGCATACTGAGAGCTGTGATGACATGGGAGGGGGCTGCTCCTGAGAGAGAAGCTCTGTGGCTGTAATATGATCCCTGTGTGCTCTGTGTGCACTAGATTCTCATAGGAATGAAACTGCAGTTATTATCAGTGACACTTCCTACAGGCAGATCATACCAAAATGAAAGCACATAGATGAAAGGCTGCATTTAGCCTAGATAGCAGCCTAGTCTCATATAGCCTAGACAGCACATCCAGAACACCTCATAACCTGGAAGCAGAAGTGATATGAGCCGGCGGCCATATTTGATTTTTCCTCGAGCAATAATGGATAAAAAACACTAAAAAAGGCACACCAGAGCGGCAAAATTATCAGGTAGAGCATTTATTCTTTACAAGCTATCGACTGATATGTTTATTTTGTGTGAAACGTTCATCTCTGGTTCCCTTTAATAGTTCATGAAATGCGTTGAGGTCTTATCAATCTCTGTCAAAAACCAAAAGCTTGTTAAGGTATGTTAATACTACTGTATATGGTTACCTACTTCCTAGATGAGATGATCCTCCTTAGTTGTATAGGTGGACATAAATGTTAAGAGGGAGACATTCCATAATTATGGCATTCAACTAAAGTATTGAACTGTGTTACTTATACATCGTTATATTAGTAGATTAATATCGTATAATATATTGGGCCTGATGCAATTCACTTTTTCATATTTTCACATCTTATCAATAAAATGCCTTTTAAGCTACCAGTAAGCAAGAAAATAATTTTGACGGTAATTTTTTTTAACACCAATTCAGAGGTTGGCGCCCACAATGCCACCTACCCTCCCTCCTTAACTAAATAAAATGCAGTGTTCCCCTTTAGAACCCAAATATATGCACAATGTCCACTTCACAGTTGTACAACTGGCTGCAATATAAACCAATTCCAATTCCAAGAACGACAGTCTGTGTATGCTAGGGGGTCCTATTACAGTCTGTATTCAATCATAGATCACACTTCTTAAATTGCTAGCAGATTCATATATCCAAAAGACAAGGCCCGTCACCACACCTCTATGAGATACACTCACCAGATGCTTAGACCTGCTGATAGGTCAGATGGCGCTTTGGGGCAGTCACAGGGTCGTCCCTCACCCCTCTGGCAAAATCCGACAGCCTTCCGGAAATCCAATATATTCTATATCCTCCTTAATGAACCTCAATAAAAATACTCCACACAGCGTAATACTGTCACTTTAATTTAAAACTTTAAAATCAGTTGCACTTAGAATTTCCACAATGTCATCTCACACAGAGTTATTTATCCTGTGGGCTCTCCCCCGCTAAGGTGGCCGGCTGGCTTGGGTCTCCCTTCGCCTCTGGTGGACTTCTGACCGCCGCGCGCTCAGTCAGTTTTGCCCTCCTATGGCGTCCTGGATCCCGCCGTAGCCGCGTGTGTCCTGCTCAGGCCGCGTGTGTCCTGTAATAGGACCCCCTAGCATACACAGACTGTCGTTCTTGGAATTGGAATCGGTTTATAATGCAGCTGGTTGTACAACTGTGAAGTGGACATTGTGCATATATTTGGGTTCTAAAGGGGAACACTGCATTTTATTTAGTTAAGGAGGGAGGGTAGGTGGCATTGTGGGCGCCAACCTCTGAATTGGTGTTATTTACTATTGCAAACAGAGGGGCGAGCCAGTGCGGGTTGATTTATTGTGTTCCTAGTCAGCGCGAAGTGTGTAATCTTTTGGTAATTTTTTTTACCTACTTTTTGTACTTTAAATTGCAAAGTGCTGAAAAGTCATTTAAATGGATGATGAAAAATTATCTCTTAGGAGAAAACTTAGGAAAAAAAGTGAATAGCATCAGGCCCACTGTGAGAAATAGACTAACTGTACCTGTGGTATTCCTTGTAACTGTATATATACACATTTTAATAATAGTGCATTGTCTTTTGTAACAAATAAAGTGTTTATTTTTTTAATTTACTGTATGATCTGGCCGGAGAGATTTTTTTTCATTTTGTAGGGTATTAATTAATATACAGTTTTTCCCTATTAAAGTCCCATGAACTGTCAAAACGTATTCGAATCGAGACTACCCTTTCTTAAGGGATGTGGGGATAGTAACATACACTAGTGTGATTACATTATTATGATAAATAGGGATGTTATTCCATGGTTCTAGATAAGCACAGTTAATTATATTAGATCAGATCTGAGGATATTTTACTAAAATTATTAGTTAATTGTTAATAGTGCTATCTCTTATGTATACTTATTGCAGTATATTAGTTAAATAAACAATTAGTTAAATAAAAATGTAGAAGAAAAAATGAATGTTGCCTCTAAAATAATGAGCATTTGACTGTAAATTGTAATATTTGTTATACCTGAGTATGACAAAAGATAATATTTAGATTTTTGTCCTTTCCCAAATCACTGTCAGCATTGCATACCGAAAGTTGTGTATTATACATTCATGAACTTCCCTTTACTGTATAGTCATTTTAATCGTTCTAATAACAGGACTTCTCCAGGAGAGCAAATAAAACATTTCTAAGCTAAAAGTACAAAGTACAATATCAGACACAGTATCTGTGTCAATTTTAATGGATTATCATAAGAAACTCTTAACTCTGCACTACATTATCTGAAAACTGTGTTGTACATGATTATCAAGAATTGATCCTTACTGCAATAAAAATGGCATGACGTCAAACAGTTCAAGCAGAAATTTTCCGACAACAATTCCTGAAATGAATGCATTGCCCACATTCACCAGTTATTAGTTGCATTTGTACTATAAGCCGTAATGATGTTTAAAACACCAGGAATAATTATCTGAAAGGCCATCTAGTTACTGGTGGCATTTCTTGCATGGTGTGAGCTATCAATACCATAAAGGAAAGAAATCTTTCTTTGGATTGTTCGCATAAACCCATAATCTCAATCCATGCCTATATTCTTCTGTATCCAGTCACCTAAGAGCACTGACTCCTTGCACACTGCGTTTGTTGCTTTGCAGAATAAATCTGCATGTCCGCTCACTATCAACACAATTCTATGGGGCTGTTCACATTTCTGTGCGGTAATGGATTGTGTTATTGTAACTCACAGTCTAAATCTGGTCTCCATTGCAGTTCACACACATTATAACGCATGCATTATGCAATGCACACAGTGTGCAATGGCCCTGTGAATGGTCCCTTCCCTGGATTAATTCACAGAAGAAAGACTGTCTAAGGGCTCTTTCACATTAGGGCAGACTTTGTGCGTTAACGCAAACGGTAGCCGTTTGCGTTAACCAAGGTAAGATGAAAGTCCATAGACTTTCATTTTACCTTTCACACTCGACGCTGCGTTTCGATGCGTTGCGGTTCCGACGCACCCGGGCGCAGTTTTTCCTCCAACGCACCCGCGAGCCGGCGTTTCCCGTCAGGTTTAATTACCAGCTACCGCCGCTGATTGCGTCGCACCGCAGATACCCTACGACACGCCGCAGGCAGACAACGCGTGCAGGAGAATGGCTCCTGTTCGCGTTGTCTGATGTGAAAGAGCCCTAAATGTTCAATTCTTCTCAATGCCATAAACATTCTCAAAAACAGAGTAGATTGTCAGTAGGCCATGTAGCTAGTTTATGCTTACAATGGCACCAAAGAGTTGGTCAAGTTTGCATAGAGAATGTCATTGCAATTACTAATTAATTTAAAAGCCTTACATTTGCATGTTCCACTAGTACTGTATGTAACCAATAGTTCACTTTACTTGTTGCACATACCCATCATCTGTAAAGACTGGAGAGAAAAGGCAGCTCAGGATACTAATCGGTGTAATCGTGAAGATGTAGACATTAATTACATGCCCAAGAGTATGGAAAACTGAAAAAAAAATTGTTGGTCATTGATAATCTGTGTTTTTATGTTTGAATTGTATCTCAAACTGTAACACAATATAAAATAATACATTACAGAAGACTGTTTATATAATGTGGAATTTTGATAATGTAACAATCACTATTGATTCATAATACACTCCGATAAGATCATGAAAAAGAGAAAGCACAGGGACAATGGGAGCCTAATCTGGTGTAGTATGTTAGAATACTATGGGGGTAGTGCACAAATAATAAGTGAGGTACTCACAAGTCAGGGTTGCTAACCCAGCAACCACCATATGCGCATGTGGAGAAGTACAGCCCCCACTCGGCCTTTCGAGAATGGACTGGTCGCAGCTCCCAAAAATGAAGTTGATATGAAATCACAAACCCAACCCCAGTCCTGGGTTGGAAAAAAACTGGAAAAGCAGAGATAGGAGGTGCACAAGCAATGATCCAATAATAGAATCATCTCTATGGGATAAAAGAGTGGGTATCAGCCTACCTTCATGAAGACTTAATAGTCTTCATGGAGGTAGGCTGATACCCACTCTTTCATCACTTAGAGTTGATTATATTATTGGATTATTACTTGTGCACCTCCTATCTCTGCTTGTCCAATAATACAATACCAGTCCTCAGACTCTCCATATTTACCCCAAACAAATTTCCATAAAACTTTTCTAAATTTCTCAGTTTATTCCTATTGGTTTAGTGAGATTTCCCTGAAATCCTTATAAAAAAAACTTCCTTTAACAGCAAACACTAAATTTGCTATAGACACCTGTTTTAAAAGTTTTTTGAGCCCAGATTTGATTTTCCAAATTTCTCAGCAAGTTCAATAAATAACCATACACATTTATCCAAAACATTTGTTTAAACTTTTTGCAAAATTCAACAACCACTGTAACACGGTATAAAGAGTTACTGGCCTATGTAAGTGGATAAAATATAAATGTCTTCGCCAAAATGTGTCTATATAATATGTTTTCATAGTTCCCCTAATATTTTATGAGTAAAAACTATGTACTTACGAGATAGGAAAAGTGCATTCATTGCAATCCAACGGTGGAAATCTACTGCGGCATCAAAGGGGATGTACCGGTTCAAGAATGTCTCTCTCAGGAAGGTTATTAAGTTCCGACACATGGTTAGAAGAATGTAAGCGTACATGAATGAGACACTGGCTGCGGATCCACGAGACACAATAAGACCAACATATGTAACTTGAGAAATTCCAGTTAATGGTGAAGCAAAACCATAGTCTGTGGAGAGCATAAATAGTAAGTCACATAGATGTTAAAAAAAAGTGTGTGAAATAATAACAAAGCACTTATTCAACTTTGAGGAGACATTAGTTTATGAGTAAATGTCAAATACAGTCTAAGTGTGCAGAATTTCTTTTTAGGATCCCATAAGAAATATGCTTCCATAGTGGAAAACAGTGGTACTTGTCTCAAACACCTTTTGCACTTTTGCTGTTATCAGCACTTTGGCAAAGCCAAAGAGTAGGCTGTCTGTGAGTACAGATTAAGGCTTTCCACATTTCAGTGTGACAGAATGGCCACTTTAGGAGGATTACGGTACAGTAATAGTCCACGTTTCAATGCCTGATCACCAGGGAACAAAAATAGCTTTTCCCACTTTTATGAATGTAGCATTAGAAAAAAAAAAGTAGCAATCAGCCTTATAAAAATGAAGAACAAAAAAAAAATGGAAATGTTTTTTTTCAAAATGCCACCATTTTTTATGAATAGGCCCCATCAAATGGCTACAATTCTAAAGTAATAAAAAAGTAGATGTATGATTTGGGCATAGTCTTGATAGTCTCCTTGTGCTATATGTGCGGTAATTGATATTTTCAAACTTGTCAATACAATGCATTTTAAACCCCCAGCAAGCAAGAAAACACTCAAAATAATTTTGATAGCTCCTTTTTCACCTACTTTTTGGTACTTTTTCATTTGCAAAATGCTGAGAAGTTATTTTAAATTGAAGATGAAAAATTATCTCCTAGGAGAAAAATGTAATTGCATATGGGCCAGAGTCTGTAGTATTAGTTTGTGGATCTTCAGCTTTTACAGCCTTAAGCCACATCTACACGCGTAGATGCGGCCGCGATGTTCCTTATCAATCGAGCCGCACAGGACGGATCTTGCTTCCGCCGATTCCCTGCTCGCTCCCCAGGAGGGGACAATGGCAGGGAATCGAGCGTAAGATAAGCTGCGCCGGCGGGGACGAGTGGGGAATCGAATGCAGCGCCCGCACGGGGACGCGGAAGAGGCGATCCGGCGGCTAATCGAGCCGTCGTATCGCAGCCTCATCTACCCGTGTAGATGAGGCTTGATAGTTATGTTGAGCTTTGATCCTTTATGTTGAGCCTGATTGGGATAAATTAAGATGCCTCAACTGATCTCTTTTTATACATGCAGAATATTCTTCTATATGTGTTTTGTGGCGTTAAACCTTTTAAAGCTGCAACTTTCCACTGCTGGCTTGAGTGAAAGATCAATCATTAGGAGTTCTGCTAGAAAAGCTAATTAATTAAAGGACATCTGAAGTGAGAGGTATATGGAGGCTGCCATATTTATTTCCTTTTAAACAATACCAGTTGCCTGGCATCCTGCTGATCCTCTGCCTCTAATACTTTTAACCATAGACCCTGAACAAGCATGCAGCAGATCAGGTGTTTCTGATATTATTGTCAGATCTGGCAAGATTAGCTGCATGCTTGTTTCAGGTGTGATTCAAACACTACTGCAGCCAAATAGATCAACAGGGCTGCCAGGCAACTGGTATTGTTTAAAAGGAAATAAATATGGCAGCCTCAATACACCGCTTGCTTTAGTTGTCCTTTAAAGTTATTTTTATACTTTCAGGTCACACTAAAAAAATTTTTTGGTTTGGTTTTGGATAAACAAGATAAGTCTTAAAACATTTGTTGATATTTATGTATGTGTGTATTTTCACAGGAGGTGCACAGATAATAGCAATGAAAGCTTCACATATCTGCCTGCATCTTCCTATGCTGCTAAAAAAATACTTTTTATGCTCTCTGTCTACACATTAGAAAGATTTTGCTGCACTTTCAGATCTCAGTAACAAGTGAAATGACGTCTGCCCCCCTCCCCTCCAACAAAATACAACTGCATAGATTGTAACCCACCTGCACCCTGGCTAAATGTGAAATACCCAATCTGTAGAATTTTATAATCTGACAAATCCTTTTTATAACAGTATTTTGTCATTCCTAAACTTTTGTTATTTTTTTGACAAATAATAAATTATACATAGAATATGGCTTCATACTTACAGTATGCCCGTTCAGTAAACACACCAGCTGATATCCCATAGAATATTGTAATGCATACAATGTGGCGTCTATAGTTCTCAACTAAGCGCTTAAACTGCTGGATTTTTTGTTGAAATTTGCTTGATTCATATTTTTGTCTTGTTGCGGTGGTGTACACATTTGGGTTATTCACATTATAATTAATGTTACTAAGAGACATTAAACAAAGAAAAGGAAAAAGAAGAATTTAAAATAACTTTAGATTTCATTTTGAAAGGTTACAAAACTCCATATGTACTATTTAGTACTTACCTTCTGCCTGCTCTTCTCCGAAGTTCCTGTCCATCTGCCTCCACTGAATAGATATTGCTTCCATTATTTCTATGCAGAACAGATAGTCAGTATTAAATCCTTAAACAATATAAGCCATTAAAGGGACACTAATGCGAAAAAAAACTTACAATATAATGAATTGTATATGTAGTACAGATAAGGATAGGAAGATTAGTGGAGAATAATAGTCTCATATTTTTATTTTTCAGTTATGGATCTTTTTTGTAACATTGCATTATTCTCTAATATTTGCAGTTTACAAACTACACTCTGTATTTTGAACTATGAAACAGAGCAGATTGTATGACCCTTTGAACTTCTCTGCAGTAAAATCTTCTCTGAAGTTTTTCTTTCACTGTTTCTTTGAAGTATAAGTGCTTCAGAAAATGTACTGTAGCCTGGAGAAGCTGTTTTTGCATAGATAACAACTGAAGTTTTGTAACTCTTCCTGGACTGGAAACAATGTGAGACTCGTATATTTGCTATTAATGTTCTATTTCTGTACTACACATCCAATTCATTATATCATAAGTTTATTTTCACTTCTGATTTCCTTTAACACTAAACAAAATGTTGTTTAGTGTTGCACCTGTTTGCAGCCTTTTATTGCACTTGCTTACGTCTGATGTATATTTTACTGTTATAACATACTGCTACAGCTTGATGTTTTCTTTTTTCTGTACTACTCTTGATCTAATTTCTCTTTGAAAATAAAAAAAAACTTTAAAAAAACATGTGGAAAACTAAGGAATTTTGACTTGTCAATATATATTTTGATCACATTCAAGACATAGGACTATTGATTTTAATTTGATCAGTTTCCAGGTGGCACAAAGCATTTTTAAAAGAGCTGCACAGATACCATCAGGTTTGACCACATCTTTCATTTGCTCCCACATACATAGCAACTCGTGAAACTTTTTATTTATTTACCTTTTTTCATCTTCACTTTTTCTGTTTATAAATGACACTTCGTAGTGAAGGTTCCCCTTTTTGCTGGTTGGAGCTAGTGAACATTTAAAATAAAAACATATTTACCGTCAGCAAATTGTCAGTTAAACACTTTGGGCCATATGCAATTAACTTTTTCTCCTGAGTTTTCTCCTACCGTAGGAGATAATTTTTCGTCTTTTATTAGGAATAACTTTTCAGCACTTTACAATTGAAAAAGTACCCAAAAGTAGGTGAATAAGTACTATCGAAACTATTTTCAGTATCTTCTTGCTTGCTGGTGATTTAAAATGCATTTTTATTGACAAGTTTATAAATATAACTTATGAGAAAACTCGGGAGAAAAAGTTAATTGCATATGGGCCATTGACCCATATGCAATTCACTTTTCCTCCAAGGTTCTTTCCTAGGTGATATTCACACAACTTGTCAATAAAATACCTTTTAACCACTTAATGACATGCTGACTTATAAAAACGTCCTGCTAGAGCCTCTTAATGGCTCCAGGACGTTTTTATAAGTCAGACAGTGCACGCGGGTGCATGTGCATTCCCGTGCACGTGAAAATAGTGGGGAAAAAAACCACCAAAGGAAACATACACCTTAATTTTCAAATTATATATTGTCACCATACTTTGTACTAGGGACATAATTAAAATCTTGTGATAACCAGCACAAATAGTCAGTTAAAATGTTAAAATGTGTGGGTTTTATGTACAGTAGCAGTGTTTGTATTAAAACCATAGGGGATGAAATTGGAGAAATAGTGTATTTTTTTCATTTTTTCCTTGTATTTCCCTTTAAAATGCATAGAAAATAAAGTAATTACTGAAAACAAATATCAACCCCAACAAGCCCAATTGGTGGTGAAAAAAACAAGATATAGATCATTTCATTGTGATTAGTAGTGATTAAGCTATTGGCAAATGAAAGGGATAAGCATTGAAAGGTGAAAATCGCTCCTGTCCATTAGGGTAATATGCGCCTTGGGGTGAAGTGGTTAAACCACCAGGAAGCTAGAGAATTCTAACAATAATGTTACACCTACTTTTTGGTACTCTTTTAATTGCAAAGTGCTGAAAAGTTAATTAAATGGAGATGGAAAATTATATCCTATGAGAAAACTCATGTGAAAAACACATTTACATGTATTGAATGAAACATTTTCCCATACTTCTATTGCAGAAAGTGACAAGTTCAACACTGATCTCAGGAAAATGTAGGGATTATTTTAATTAGTGGCTATATTCAGTTGCAGTGATTGCTTCGAAGCTATGTTGGAAATAGATAAAGGTGTTCATCAATGATACAATCTTAATTATATGGAAGTGAAATGATGTAATTGGAACGATACTATAATGCTGATAAAATATTATTCTATTTTAAAGCATATAAATAACACGTTGATTACAAAACCAGTCACCCAAACGTGCATTCAAGTCACCAGCAGATGGTGAGGTCACAGACACAGTCCACTGTCTGTAAGACTTCCATAGCCACAGAGCCTTTGATCAACACTTCTTTACCTTGTGGGTAGAGTGTCATGGAATTTAATACATTCGAATGTTGCTTGAAGACAGCATAGAATTCCTCCCATGTGATCTCTTGTCTAGAGGGAAGTCCAGCCTCACTGAACATGCTCTCAATCACTTGTTCTGTCTGATCTTTTGAGAGGAAGCTTGATACTTGACTGAAAGACCTACAATGCATAGCAACTCTCATAAACTTTGTTAAATCTATCCATAGAAAAACAATGAATGACAATTGGATCAATTCACAGAAGTGTGAGGAATTAGAAGTTATTTTTGCCCTAATTCACATTTATTTTGAATGCAAAAAAAAAAGAAGAAGAAGAAGAAAGAAACAGCTCAATATCCCTGATTTATGCACACCAATCCAACTTATGGCCATTTGTTCTTATGTATACACCCCATGGCAGATGGAAAAAAATCATGAAAAGTGTTTTTAAAGTGCGATCATACTACCAAAGCTAATAATTTCAGAAACTACTCTTAGGTACATAAAAGAACATTTGAAAGCATTTTCAAGTATTACCTGTGTGTAGAAATTTTCACTGCAGAGAGCAGTACAGGTTTGCTTATCTCTGGCTCATCTACAAATTAAATAATTACCGACAAAATTGGAGGGAGCAAGGGAAGAGGGAGCAGAATCAAGACACATGCAGAGAGTGTTGCTTGACCCGCAATGATGACAGTTGACGATTAGCCAGAGATAAGCAAGCTTGTTCTGCTCTCTGCAGTGAAAGTAAACATTGTTACATACTGAGAATGCTCAGGTATGCTTTCAAATATTATTTTATGTACCTAACAGTAGTTACTGAAATTTTAGTTTTTGGAGTATAATCCCACTTTAAATGTGAAGTAATTTCAAAATGGTGCAGAAGTTTCTATTTAGAAATGTCTCATTTTCTTTGTGGACTGTGCCCAATATATAGATTACATCCAGTATTCTGAACTGAAAACAGTAAAATAACTGTTCATATCAAAGAGAAAATGACTAGCAATTCTTCAGACAATCCCTATATCAGTTCTGGTGGCATTATATCCCCAATATTATAATTGCCAGTCATGTTAATGATCTCTACTAAATAATTACGATACCTATTCAAAATCACCACATGTGTTGCCTGTGAAACTATTATAAAGGTAACCACTCAGGAAGTAATGATTGCTAAGCAATATTCCAATGTTACATAAAAAAAACAAAAAAAAAACAAAACTTAAATTATCTAGTTAAGGACCACACTAATTGAAATCTACGCCCTGTTTTGATGGCTATCTGGCTGGCAGGTCGTAGATTTCAGTACACCAATGCCACGTGTTATCGCCATTTTCGTAGATGCCGGCGATCTTGCCGCTGTCTCCCTGCCGCAGCTCACTCGCTCTGCTGTCACTATAACGCCAGAGCCCTGTGAGCGAGTCAGGAGCTGATTTCATTGCTAAGCAGCTCCCATTGGCTTACATTGATAGGCAGGTTCAGGAGCCAATGAAAGCGGCTCCTGACTGGCTCACAGGAAATCTGCTGTCATAGAGATGGCAGAGTGGGTGGCTGAGGTTCCCGGTGTGTGGCGTGGATGGTGATTGCAGCGGATATGTGCAGCGATTCATCGGTATTCATTAGTATTCCGCTGTTTCTAGTACCAGCGGTCTATGGTTCTTAAAAGGGCAGACACCCCTGGTACTTAGGTGGTTATTAATGGCTTGTTTTAAGACTCAAAAGGGAAAAATCATTATCAGCTGTGTTTGTTGATACTTTATGTTTTGAAATGCAAGTATATTAACCACTTTAGGATCCTTGGTACGCATATCCACGCCCCTTTAAACTTCGGATCAGGGGCGTAGATATGCGTACTGCTGCCTTACCGTCGCATTCATGATCCCCGCGCTTTTTTTCGCCGATCCACAGTCGCAGCCCCCTCCATCTGTGATCAGGATGTGAGAACCTTTTGATTCTCAATCCCGATCACCGTTCTCGTGTCTTCGCAGAGCTTGTTAACGTCGCATAAGCTCTGAGACCCGACACTTCCGTGTTCGGCTGTGTTCTATTAATAGAAACACGGTCATCTTGTGGCCAAAAAGTAAAATACACCTATTTATGCCACTATACTGTTTTCCATAGCAAGTTTATTATTATTTGTATTTTATTTTATTACTTTTAACCCCTTCCATCCCTGCCCTACAGTTACAGAAATAAAACACTTTTAAAAAAAAAAAAATTACATCATTTAATTTTTTTTACATAAATAGTTACCTTAGGGACTTTTGTAATACGGATGTCATGAGTATATTTTTTCAAAAAAAGTTCTTGTAATAAGTGAAAAAGTATTAAAAATCCCTAAATGGAAAAATGCTCCTTCATTTCCAGTTAAAATATTATCACCATACATTGTACTAGGGACACAATTTAAACGTTGTAAAAAAACGGTCAAATGTGAAAATAAGATGTGTGGGTTTTATGTACCAAAGCACATTTTATTTTAAAACTATAATGGCTGAAAACTGAGAAATAATATTTTTTTTTCTTTTTTCCTTATTATTCCCTTTACAATGCATATAAAATAAAATAATTCAGAGCAAAAACTACCACCCAAAGAAAGCATAATTTGTGGCGAAAAAAACAATATACCGTATTTTTCGGACCATAAGACGCACTTTTTCTGGGGGGAAAAAGTGCATGCGTCTTATGGTCCTAATAGTACATTTTTGCTAGTGCCAGGAGTGTCCCGTCCGACCTGCACACACATCAGCAGCCCCCGGCCAAGCCTCCTGTTTCCCGGCAAGTGTAGAAATATAAACAAACCTTTTCCCATATAGCCGCTACCTTCCCCTCCCACCGCCTATGTCCCGGCAAGTGTACAATTAAAAACAAACATTTCCCCCCGTGGTCTCAGCGGCTCCTTCTCCTCTAAGGTACCTCTGTCCCTACGGACAATTGCAGAGTGAAGCGCTACAGCGGAAGCCATACCTGTTCTACCCGGCGCGATCCACCTCCTATGGTCCTTCTCATGCCGAAAGCCTCGGGCGATCCTCCTCTTGCGGTCCTTTTCATCCCGACAGCCTCGCTGGCGCCTTCTCACTGCGTGACCCCTGGTTACGTCACGTGACCTCTGCGTCAGGTCACGCAGTGAGAGGGCGCCAGCGAGGCTGTCGGGATGAGAAGGACCGCAAGAGGAGGATCGCCCAAGGCTTTCGGCATGAGAAGGACCATAGGAGGTGGATCGCGCCGGGTAGAACAGGTATGGCTTCCGCTGTAGCGCTTCACTCTGCAATTGTCCGTAGGGACAGAGGTACCTTAGAGGAGAAGGAGCCGCTGCTTAATAACCCTTTGCTTATGCTACACTTGCCGGGAAAAAGGAGGCTTAGCAGCGCGGGGTGGGACTTGGGGGGAGGTAGCGACCACGTTGGAAAATGTTTGTTTTTAATTGTACACTTGCCGGGGATATAGGTGGGGCGGCGGGGGGGAGGTAGCGAACCATGTAAGAAAAGGTTTGTTTATATTTCTACACTTGCCGGGAAACAGGGGGGGGGGGCAGGAAGCGGTCATGTGGGAAACATTTTCAGAAGGCTTAGTGGGGGGGATGGGATGCCTCTGAAAATGGTTTTTGTCAGCAGGTGCTGAGAGAGGCAGGAGGGGGTGGGGGATATATCAGGGAGTAGTTTTTTTTCCATTATTTCTAAAGTTGCTAGGGGATACAGGAAGGTGAGAGGGACCATCACAGAAAGACTTTTCTTTGCAGTTGTGTGGTATACAGGAGCCTGGGGAGGTGGTGCAGCAGGGGTGTGTATTTTTTTTCTAACCCAGGGAGCAGGGGTCATTATAGCGGGGAGGCAGTGGGGGTTATTGTAGCTGGAGGGCATCAGGGGTTACATTAGCTGGACAGCAAAGCTTGGGTAGCTTGGGGGGAATGCTCCACAAGACTCTCCTGCACCATGGACACACCAGGTTTAGTATATATTTTTTTCTCCGTTTTTTGCCCTCTAAACCTAGGTGCGTCTTATGGTCCGGATGGTCTTATGGTGCGAAAAATACGGTATAGATCATTTCAGTGTGATAAGTAACAATAAAGTTATCGCTGAATGAATGGGAGGAGCGCTGAAATGTGAAAGTTGTTTTGGTTTTTAAGGGTAAAAACTTGTGATCCTGAAGTGGTTAATCACAATATGTATTATATAAGCTGCTGCACAAGCTGGAATGTGTGCTGATCTCTGCTTGAATGATCTGTTTTGAAATCGTCTTTTTCTGCTTCTATGGTTGGGATTTGACTCTCAGCACTTGGTATCTTAATTCTATTTAAGTGCTGATAACCACTGCAAACACATAGTATAGGAGTATGGGCTGTTTATTCATTCGTGTAATGTAAACAATACATTGCAAACATTTTGTAATGTACACACTGCCAGTGCAACCGCATTGTTTATAGACTGAAGTATCAATTTATCCCTGATAAAGGCAAACAATGGCCTTTGCTCTCTAAAATAAATGTAGCATGTAGCAATGTACATACAATAGATTCAATTCTGCTTAGAATCTAGGGAGTGTACAGTGTACAGCTGCTTAACGTCTCCCAAAGATCCGGCATGCCAGATCTTTAATGAACTTGACATGCGACCAGCACCCGATTGCATTATTCTCCCTGCTCTTTCTGCCTCATAAAGCCACTCCATCGTGCACTGCACATCGATCCTTTGTGCCCCCTACATAGCAACAGACATATCCCTAGTCTGAAGCCTATTGATGCATCTTTAAAGCATTAGGCCCTGACCTGTCACCCGAGGGATCAATCCCGATCCCTGTCAGGTAACAGCAATCTACAGTGTGTTTGTAGTTAAAATATATATAACCTGGTGCATTTTTCATATATCCTCATTCTGATCAATAAAAGTCTGGATTTTAGATATTTACATCTCATGTACCATGATTTAATGAGGGGGGGGGGAGAAGGCTGTTATACTGTCATAATTACTGTGCAGTGTGTTAGTAAAGCACATTTACTGTGGCCAGTAGGGATCACAAATCGATGCATTAGCATGGTGCACAACAGAGTGAGAAGGGTAAGATGTAAGTAGGGATGGTCAGTGAGATGCTAATTGTTCCAAGTTGATGCAGGATTATGCAAATGTTGTACGCAAATGTATGCATCTTAAAAAAAAGACCAAGATTGTAAGCCTTTGGCAGGGTCCCCCCCCCCCATTCCCTTAGTGTGTACTTCTTAATCTTGCAACCCCAGCTATGACACCCTTCTCATGGACTAACTCAGTCTTGATTTGCCGGGTCTGTGTAAAATCACATGATCGTGCTTCTTACACCCTTTCCCCCTTTGACATGTATAAACTTGTGCTATGTCGTATAGCCGTTTGTGACCGCTCTGTCTGTCACTCCTTGCTTACATTGTACGCATCCCTATTTGTTGTCCAGCGCTGCTTAATATGTTGGTGCTTTATAAATACAGTAATAATAAATTAATAATAATAAAGTCCTAACTGGCCACCTTAGTGAAGAACCATCTAGAGTGTGTACATGGCTTAAGCAAAAACAATTTTAGAGCACGAGCATCAACATTATTATTAAACAAAATTATTTTCTGTGTAGACCCTGTCTGGCCATCAGTTTACCTAATTTTTGAATAATGCAGTATTGTTAAAAAATGCTGCTTGTTGTCAGATACATACATACCTAATCATGCTAACAAACTCATCCTTTGTAAGACGTCCATTTCCATTAATGTCATGCATTGAAAACATGAACTCCAATTTCTCTTCTAGAGTTCCTAAATTCAGAATACAGAAATATAATATTATTATATGCATAATAGTATTTGGGATAGTATTGTACAGAATAACGATAGGTAGATAGAGGCACCCAAAATGAATCAAATTAAAAAGGAGAGGTGTAGTTGGCTTTCCTCTCCCGTGTTTTTCAAAGCAGCAAAAAAAAAAAAAAAAAAAAAAAAAAAAAAAAAAAAAGCTCCAATAAGTCTCAATTGAGATTCAAGAGTTTATTGCACATAGTAGGGTCTTGAGTCTGACTCTCTCTGGCAAAAAGGCACTTTTTGTGGTTACTATTGACCTGATAAAGCAGGAAATGCCTGTGAAATGTGTTGTCTGACCCTATGTTTGCTGCAGATCCAAGTAGTCCAGTGATTAACCCATGCAGTGAACTGGAAATTATTGTATTTACCCCTTATCTGCTCCTCCAAATGCTATCCACCCTTCTGTGATGCAAAAACATATTTTACTGCCAATCACTAACTTTGATTTTGTTTTTTTTTACAAATACTATACATAAACCTCCCACCAACACTTTTACTGTGAAATGGAAATTAAATGGAATGCAGTAACAGAATCCATAATATGTGAGGGTACAGACTTCTGGTTTACAAAGGTTGGGATGGAGTCTGTAGTGGGGGGGGGGGGGGGTGGTTGGTCATCTGGCTATTTTAACATTTTCAGTAATGTAGGGTGAATTACAATTTACTTTTTAACAGGAGATCTAATACATCTCATAAAATGTAGTGCATAAGGGCTAATTCACAGTGATCAGTTACATTGCAGAATAATTCTGCATGTCAACTCACTGCCCATACAATTATATGAGCCTGTTCACAGTATTTCGTTGTATCGGATTTTGTTATTCTAACTCGCTGCATGCAGGCTTTTGTATTAAGTCTATGTCCGGACTCCTTTGCAGTTCACACTCATTATAACACATGCGTTATGCAATTGACCACTGTGAACACAGTGAAAAGTAATAGTTTTCGCAAGATCATTATAGCTAATATTTTCTATTTTTCTATATACATATAGAAAGTGAATAAAATGAATTGTGAAAACTAAATATAATAGTATATATAGAAAACAAATATACCTTTCAATAAGGTAACCAATATGTAACAGAACTCCTTAAATGACAGGTAACCATTGCCATCTTTGTCAGCCACGTTAAACATGGAATCCACAAAATGGGCGTTAGGATCAAGTCCTAGAGATTCTGCAAACTCTTCCCTTGATAATTCGCACTGTAGTGCCTCTCGAATCTCCGGCTTGTGTATTGCTCCTGCGTCAGCCTTGTTGATGTCCAAAACCTATGTAATTACAGCACCACTATCATTTCCTGGACTGTATGTCAGTGCAAATGTGTTGGCATGGAAATATGCTATACAAATCTAAGTAAACAAACCTGTTTGTAAATGTGTTTACTATAAATATATACTCACATGGGAAAGTGAGTGTCTGAGGAATGTCTCCAGTACTTCTTGCCTTTGCTTTTTGGATACTGATCCCCTTAAAAGCTCCTTTTCTGACATTGGAGTGAACAGTGAGGAAATTCCACCTTCATTAAAGAATCCTTTAAGTTTGTGGATGAAGGAATCTTGGTCTTCTCTATTGTTAAAAAACAGCACCTAGTTCAGGGATTGACAAGCTGTTACATACATTGTAAAAACAAAGCAGAAAACAATACAGAGCTGTTATATCAAAACGGAGGCAAAAAAGGGAGAAAAACGTAAGCAATTTCCAATAGCAGCCAATCAGATTCCTTTCATTCTACAGAATAAACCTGATTGGTTGCCTGTAGAGGTTTTTTTTTTGTTTTTTTTGCAGTGTTCTCTGCATGGGTCTTGGTAAATTCTAATCTATTATGTTTGTGATACATGTTGTTTTAGTTGTTCACATAGATTTGTAACAGCCTTAATTATTTTCACTGTTAGGACTCTTTTAGACTATAATATATGTTCGTTTTCTCTGTGCATCTGCTTCTAAGCATTAATGAAATTATATTTTGTAATTGTATGTCTATTTATTACATATTTTGAGTTAGTTTTGATAAGGAAAAAAAATCTCATCTAGCTGAAAATATAAAAGTGGACAGTTGCCAAATGAAGAGCAACATATTACAATGAGAAATGTGACTAAACAGAGTGCAGAGTTGTGTGCCAGCAAAGACAGCTGTGTGAGAACGGCAAATAAGTGGTGCTATAGATGCAGGTAACAAAATATGATGCTATTGCAGATAGAACAAAGTTGCTGGTTTTGCACCCAATACTTATCACAATACTTACAGTCAGTATTGGATAAAAGTGATGGTCATGTCTAGGAGAACTCATGGAAAAGCATGTGATTTGTTTGATCAGCTGATAGATTTGCAAAGATATCTGTAACAACTTGTGAATCGGCGGCTGCTGACACGCAGGGGGTGTCTGCAGCCGCCTCCCTCCCTGGCTCTCAAGTGTTCTCCGTTCCGTCGGCGTCTAGTACGCCGGGAACGGTCTTGTCTGCGGCTCACAGGGGGTCTGCCTCGCGCGGGCGCGCCCGGAGACAGGACCTTTATGCTATCAGAAGGCACGTCAGCTGACCTGCCGGTCGGCTGAAGTCAGGGATGACTCTCGCCGCTCGGATTGGCGGAAATCCGAGGTGGGAGTGGCTGAGAGTCTCCCTCTTTCTCATAAGCCTTCGTTTGCCATTCAGTCGGCATCTGCTGTTGTGAATACTTACGTGTTAGCGCTCAGACCTTAGACTAGATCCAGGTGTTGAAACCAAGAACTTCACACCAAGACTAGGATTATTGTATATTATTGATTACCTGTGTTTGACTCTGGCTATATTCTGACTCTGCTTTAGCTTACTGATTCTGTACTTCTGCTTATCTGCCTAAAGTTACTGAACCCCTTGCCTGATTACTAATTACTCTTCTGCCTTCCGATTTCTGTACTGATACTGTCTCTCTGTTGCCGAACTTAGCCTGTCTGACTATTCTACTCACCAGTGGGCCCTCGCCACTGGTGAGGTGTGCTATTTAACCACCAGCCTTCTGGTGTGGTATCATTACTCCTCCTTTAGTGACTAATAGTCCCTTGCCAGCTACTCTGGTAAGGTTTAGTGAAACTACACAGTCACGACTTTTGCTATTACCTTTTCAGCTCCTCTGGAAAGGTCTGTTCTCCTTAGATTGTCACTTAACTGATAGTGCCTTACAAGCTCCTCTGGTAATTCTTCGCCAAACTATCCAGTTATCTTTATTGCTAGTGTTCTCCAGCTCTTCTGGAGAGGTTTCTCCTTATTCCTTGTTGTTGTACTGTTTCTGTGGGTGCCTTCCCAGCCCCTCTGGAAAGGTCTATCCAAACTATACAGTCCCCAGTACTGATAGTACCTTACCAGCTCCTCTGGTAAGGTTCAGCTAAACTATTGAGTTACGGTTGCACCAAGCACTACACCCTTAGCATCCTTGTAGCTATGCCTGTATTATTGATGATTCTGCAGATCACCACATAATCAGGTATAGTGTCTGCATTATTGGTGATTCTGCAGATCACCATATAATCAGACATCTGAGTTGCTACACCCAACCGTTACAATATCATTGGCTATGAACACATGCTGCTCTAGCACATGATCATGACTAGCAAACCAGAAACTTACATATTTATCACCAGATCACATGTTTCTCCATGAGTTCTTTTAGCCATAACTATCACTATTGGGTTATTGGATTGCACACCTAATAACTAAGTTATCAGCAGGTGTCTCTGTAGTTTATACCAGATAACTAAGTTATCAGCAGGAGCCTAAGTGACTGATGCTGAAGCCAAAGTGGATGATGGCAGATTATTGTCAGTTAGGCATCTAAACTAGTCAGTGCTAAGAAAAATAGTAGGGGGTGTTAGCATTCATTATTAGGTTTAGGCCCCACAAATGATGGGTTATTGTAAGAGGAGAGGTTAAGATTATGTGTCAAGTAGGGTTCACATGAGGGGGGAGGATAGGGTAAGGCATTAGAAACAGCTACATGTTGCAGGACTGGCTGATATCGTCAATGAGGTTTTCTGTTCCTTTATGCCCACAGTATATTAAAGGAACGCTATCAAACCATGTGTTCTAAAATGACAATGTACAAATAATGTCTAAGTATCTGAGTAGACATTTTCCTATTTTTCATGTTAAGTATCAGAGGCAAAAGCTGTAATTCATTGTGTGAAGGATTTAGCTCTGTTGGAACAAATCATTCTCATAAGGGGTGTCTGCTTCAATGCACAGACAGTGTTGTCTTTTTGCATATCAGATTACAGAGTATTTTTCCCTGAAAGCAAAAAAAAAAAAGTATGAAAAGCTGTGGTGTCACAATTACAAATGTTTATAACAAGTTACATTTCCCCTGCTCTCTTCAGACACTTCAGTCAGAAACACAAGACACAGGCAGCTGCAGCTGGTGAGAGCTTTCTCTCACACACTGAGTTAACAGGTGCGCTGTGAGGGAATCCCCTCCTCTCATGGTTCACTCTGCCATCTGATTTGAGCAGACTTGCCATCAGATAAGAGTGAAAGGAATTTGATACAGTAAACAAAAGAGATAAGCATGTGAAATGTACACATCATTATTTACCAGCACTTCAGGAAATCTCTCAATCCCAGATTAAAAAAAACACGTGAATAGATAGTATTCCTTTAATAATATTGATGAGCTACTCAAACTGATTAAGTGAAAAATGCAACATATCATTTTAGAAATGGGTGTCATGTATAGGACATCTAAATCCTTACCAGATCATATTCTTTGGGGATCTTGATTCTAGCCACTCTGCTTCCAGCATTGTTAGAATGGGTAACTTCCACAGTTCTCTGACCCTTCAGGTTTATTGTTCTGGTCTTAGATATATTAGCACTCAGTACTTTAATAATGTGAGTTGGTTGCAGCTGAATAAAAACAGGATTCAATGCCTCTTCTTCGCCACACCATTCAGAGGCTGAAATAGGAATGGGGATACGTTAGTTATGGATTTCTTAAAATAATATTGCTTCTTAAAAGGAAATATAAACTTCAAGCCGCAGTGTTAGTAATCCCATGGGAATACTTGTGCTGCAGTGCTTTGCTGATCACCAGCAATGAAAGTACCCAAGTGAGCCAGATTTATCAAAGCATTACTGACAGTTTTTTTCTTATTCAGTTCTAGCCAGCAGGGGTGGAAGCTCTGTATGATAATAAGAAAATATTTAAATCCTACTTAATAGTGGCAGTTTATCGTGAATTTCTAGAACTGCACTATAATTAAGAAAAGTGCAAGTCCATCCCTAAACTGCTGCAGATTAAGAAGTGCTTAATAGCACCTCTACAGAGTTTGACATGATTTGTGAAGAGCTCCTCCCCCTGATGAATTCTGTGAAGCTGTTCTGTGCTTAACTCTTCCAGTGCTGGACAGTAATACAATACAGCATATGTATTGGTTACAGCAATTGGTTACAGTATTGGCAACAGAATTTCCCTCACACACTGCACTGTCTGAGAATCCTTACTAACTAACTTCTCCTGTATAAAGAACAGATTAAGAAGGAAACTGCACTACTTGGTGATTTCTTAATATGGCAAAGACAGTTCTGCACAGTTTATTGATAAATGTCCCCAACAGAGTTTTTAGTCAGGTCCTTTTAGCTTAGTAGGTTCTTCTAGCTAGACCTTGCAATGGCTGGCACAGCAGAATAGGCAGGGAATATAAAAAAAATACGAAAGACGTTATTATTTTTTCTGTAAAGTTAGAATACCTGGAAATCCTTTGGGATTAACGTCTTTGCTCACTCCTTGGGTGTCATTCAACTTCTGCATCTGCATGAAAGATCTCTTTCGGGATTTTGCAACTGCCCATGCAAGAAGTAGGCTCACTATGGAGATATTAAGGATGTAGTCTTAAAGATGTCTGCTGCAATAACAACTTCAACAGGATAAAATGAAAACTTAGCTAAATGCAACATTCATCTTGCTGAATACATTGGAAAGGCTATGCTAAATTGTCATTGTAATGAAAGGTGTTTCAGTGGTTAATAGACATAGCATGTCATGGAATGTCAGCGAATAATTCCATACCGATAGGGAAGCAACAGAGAAGAAGAAGTGTAAAAGCAAATCCAACAGCACATCCTTCAAAGTAGTCTGTGAATGTCAGAGGCACACACTTTTCCAGATCTTCAGGTTTCAGCTGTGCGGGCTGTGGGCATGGGTTACCTAAAAAAAGAAACAAAACGTAGTATGAAAGTCCAATCATCCTCCGCTCTTACCACATTTATGTAGAATAAGGGCTACCTGAACAATATATCAAAATTACATTTAACCTATTGGACTTAAGGCTTGTACACATGCCCAACTGATGTCGCCCATTGGGGGATCAGCAGCTGATCTCTTTGGGCCTGTTTCCACTACACGCAGATTGGATGCAGAATAGATGCAGAAAAACTGACTCCAATTAATTCCTAGTGGAAACAGGCCCATAGGCATTAATTGGAGTCAGTTTTTCAGCATCCACTCTGCATCCAATCTGCGTGTAGTGGAAACACGCCCTTTGGGTGACTTTGATGGGACAGGCTGCACAAACGCATGTCAGCTGTGTAGCTGACAATGTGCTGTGTTGCTATGCGGGGGACAGAGGGATGATGGAGGGATGACTACCGGTGCATGCGTTATATCATGTGGTGGTTGGGGGAGCTGCATTAACAGTGGGAGCAATGGGTTGAAGTAGATCCATCTGGCGGATCACTCGGGGGTTTTCTGTACACATGCTTGATTGATGGCTGAGGTGGTCATTATTGTCTGCCTCAGCCGACTTAAATCAGGCATGTGTACAAAGCTTTATAGTACATAGATGGTGGCAAGACTGTACAAAGATTGTACAATCAGGTTGCATAAAGTATGGGCATACCCTTTGCAATCTTAATGTCAGATCAGTCTCCAATCTTACCACATATATGTTTTATAAGGACAAACCTGATAAATATATCTAAATTACGATCTATGTACTGGTCCTCATACAGATGTAGGTAAGATTGTACTGTCAAATTGAATAATGTTTGGCAAGTAAAAACCATTTGCACAACTGCATTGTGGAGGGGAATGGAGCCAAATTACAGGCATGGTTTCCTAGACTTGTGACGCCCCTCGTTGGCAGAGCTTGTCTCACCCTGATTACCTTATGTTAAATAAAGGAAACCTAGAGTGAGTGGAATATGGAAGGTGTTATTGCCTTGCCTGTCTTAAATCTGTTTTTCTTCTATCTATACATTCTGAATCACTGTCCCCGAATGAGTAAACAGACAGGGTATTCTGGCTCATTCTTGTTGCAGTTGTGTGATTTGGACAACACTAGAGCCAAAAGTTATCTTTTGGAAGGTGACATTTTTAAAGTATTTTTATTTCTCTCATCTCAGGTGCCCTTTAAAAGTACAGAATCAAGGGCCCTTTTCAGTAGACACATCCAGCAGCAGAGACCTCCACTGCTATAGGCTGCAATTTTCTCAGGTTCCCAGTTCTGAGTCTTTCCATTTGGGCTCAGTCCCTTGCAGCCTGAAAAGCTTTGTTATGCTTATGCTACTGGGTCGATTGAACAAAATCAGTGGACTGATAATAATTCAGAAGGTTTTGAATGCTCAATTCCCCTCATACTTTACATATATACAGTGTCTGGGAACAAGTTTAGGACTGTTCCCTTCCAGATGTATGCAGTGGCTTTCTTCTGGAGTACTATCTGGAGTACTAGGCCTAGTTCACAGTGCTCAATTGTGTTTCAGAATCATTTTATTCTAATTGTTCTAACTAGCTGCATGCAGGCTTTGTATTAAAGTCTATGTCCAGTCTCCATTGCTTTTCACACTCATTATAATGTGTGCGTTATGCAACTGACTACTGTAAACTTAGCCTTAGTAGATAATATGGAACAGATACAGGGAGTGGAGAGCCCTGACATAATAAAGAGTTTTCAGTAAGTAAAAACATGTACTTGTCCTAGCCAACACAGCTCATCAAGGGACTAAGGTGTTAGGGTTAGTTCATAGTGCTCAGTTGCATTGTAGCAATGATTCTGCATTGTAGCAACTCTGTGCCCATTTAATTTTATTGGCCTGTTCACGGTAATACGTTGTAACGGTTCTCTTTATTCTAACTTGCTGCATGCAGGCTTTGTATTAAAGTCTAAGTCCAGCCTCCATTGCAGTTTACATTCATAGGCCCATATTCAATTAACTTTTTCCCTTGAGATTTCTCCTAGGAGATATGTTCACACCTTGTAAATAAAATGCTTTTTAAATCACCAGCAAGCCAAAAAATGCTCAAAATAATTTTGATATTACTTTTTCAGCTACTTTTTGGTACTGTTTGAATTGCAAAATGCTAAAAAAGTTATTTTAAAAAGAAGTTGAAAAATTGTCTCTTAGGAGAAAACTCAGGTGAAAAAGTGAATTGCATATGGGCCATATTGCACTATAACGCATGGGTTATGCAACCGACCACTGCGAACCTAGCCCCAAAGGTTTTAAACAGAGGTATAGGTAGCCAGGCATAGGTGCTCTCAGTACAGGAAGCCAGGTGTAAGTACTCCCAGTATAGATAGCCTGGTATAGGTGCCCCCAGTATAGGTAGCTAGGTATAGGTGTCCCCAGTATAGGTAGCCAGGTATAGGTTCCGCAGTATAGGTAGCCAGGGATAGGTTCCCCAGTATAGGTAGCCTGGTATAGGTACCCCCAGTATAGGTAGCCTGGTATAGGTACCCCCAGTATAGGTAGCTAGGTATAGGTGTCCCCAGTATAGGTAGCCTGGTATAGGTACCCCCAGTATAGGTAGCCTGGTATAGGTGCCCCCAGTATAGGTAGCTAGGTATAGGTGTCCCCAGTATAGGTAGCCAGGTATAGGTTCCGCAGTATAGGTAGCCAGGGATAGGTTCCCCAGTATAGGTAGCCTGGTATAGGTACCCCCAGTATAGGTAGCTAGGTATAGGTGCCCCCAGTATAGGTAGCCAGGTATAGGTTCCCCAGTATAGGTAGCCTGGTATAGGTACCCCCAGTATAGGTAGCCAGGTATAGGTTCCCCAGTATAGGTAGCCTGGTATAGGTACCCTCAGTATAGGTAGCCAGCTGGCAGACAGATGAGTGGGCAGGCAGCGGCATCACTTGTGTTGCCAGAAGTGTCGGGCACGTTACCACCCCCAGGGGGCACCTGCTTTCTGAAAGATGCGCATCAGTCTGTGTTATGGCAGATCTGCCCCTGGAGCAACAAGCAACTAAAGTGCAAACAAAAGAGCAAGAAATATAATGCTACTAGTTAAAACAGTGTAGCATTCTGAGAACTTTATTATCATCAGTTTTATATAGCTATATGATCAATTATGTAGTTTTATATTTTGATTGTTCAGTGCCTTAAATCCAGGAGTGGAAGCAACTCACCTGTTTCCCAAAGAAAGACATTTTTTTGAAGTCCAGCATCTGTTGCATTAGTGACAGCCACAAGCACATCATGGAAAGTGGTCACCATTATCATATTTACTTCTTCCTGTGTAAACAAACTAAACACAAAATAGATTTGCATACAATCTCTAGAGGGTATGGAGAAATGTACTCATCTCCTTTACATACAATCCCACCAAGGTCCACAGCTAGATAAAGTTGGATGTTTACATTAGAAAATGCAGACTTTAGCAGCCAACCAAGGAAAGGAAAAGTCAGAGGCGGATTCAATAGGGATACCTTGCAAATCATCTGAATCACTATCATTGCAGATTGAGGGACACCAGAGACACCAGTAGAATTGCTTGTCTCCCATTGCAATAATGTTATTAGAATTGTAACAGAAAGTACACGCTGCATACATAGCAGCTGCTAGTTCAGGTTTCACAATGTTGTATCCCAAGAAACTGATTCTGCATCACAAAATGACATCCCATTAGTTTATAAGATTTTATGAAGCAAGTTTTTGAGCCTGTTTCCACTACACACAGATTGGATGAAGAATGGATGCAGAAAAACTGACTCCAATGAATGTCAATGGGAAAATCTGCATCAGAAAAATCAGTTTAGTGGAAACAGGCCCATAGGCATTCATTGGAGTCAATTTTTCTGCATCCATTCTAATAGCTCCCAACTGTCCCTCTTTTGGAGGGACAGTTCCTCTTTGGGAGCCCTGTCCCTCTTTGTATGAAAATATATATATTTTTCTACTTAAAAATGTGTATACGGATGGCCCTGATTATGAGAACTCACGGAGAAGCATGTGATCAGTTTGATCAGCTGATAGATTTGTAAGGTCCTGATTTGCTGTGATGACTTCCTGGTTTAACACATGATCAGAACCAGCAAATCAGAACCTTACAAATCTATCAGCTGATCAAGCTGATCACATGCTTCTCCATGAGTTCTCCTAAGCAGGGCCATCCTTAGTGTTTGATTGACTCTAAACTTTATTCCCAATCCTTTAAATTGATATATTACTAATTTTAAAATGTTAATGTAACGATTGTGGAATTATCGCCGTGATCAGCGCACCAGGCGTGCGCTGACACGGCGGAAAACATCCACAAGCGTATGAAAGGAGAGAACCCAGCTTTGGTGCAAAGCACCAGTAGAGGGGAAATTCCCACCGGCAGGTGGAGCTGTGGAGTGCAGAGGAGCAAAGCCTCTGTACTGCCACAGATGCAAGATGGGAATTGTCCGATTTGCAACCGAGCAGGGCAAGATAGCCCCTAAAGAGAGAGAGCACAGCGACAGGGTGTATGTGTGTCCACCAATCTAGTCGCCAACCCGCGACGATGAACACACAACTGGGAAGATCAGGTGGGAAAGCAATCGCCAGAGATGGCGATTGCTAATAGCGACACCAGACTGAATAAGCACAGAAAAGGGATGTATGTATGTCCACCAATCTTGTCGCCAACCTGCGACGGTGAACACACAACAGAGGAACCCAAGTGAGAACGCAATCGCAAGAGAAGCGATTGCAAATGAGAATGAGCACAGGGACAGAATGTATGTGTGTGCACCAATCTAGTCGCCAACCCGCGACGGTGCACACACAACAGCAGAAACAGAGTAGGAACGCAATCACGAGAGAGGCGATTGCCAGAGGTGACACAAGACTAAGCAGAGAAAAACCCAGGAGCAGAGCAAAGGCACAGCAAATCATACAATGAGAATGATAAGGAAAATAACAAACACTAACTAAACGCGAACACCGCACTAATTCGTAACAGCGAACGTGTTTACAGCGCGGTCTCCGCACGTTAAGCGCAACAGAGACAACCACCCTAACTAACCACCGACACACAAACACAAAACAGAGAACGCGAGCGCTTGCTTAGCGGTTACCTCACCGAGCCTACAGCAAGCGTTCGTATCAGACAAGACAGACAGATGGACGGAAAACAGGAATATGAGAGCTACGATCTAACGCTCTTCCGCCAGAGCGAGTGCGATCCGGGTTCAGGGACAGGATAGGAAAGATTCACTGCTCTTTCCGCCAGAGCGAGTGCAATCCGGGTAGGGAAACAGGGTTAGCAGGATCCACTGCTCTTTCCGCCAGAGCGAGTGCGATCCAAGTACAGCAAGATGAGGTAGCCAGTAGCAACCGCTGCTCCAGCTTACCCTCCAAGAATACAGATCAGAAGGATCCACAGCCGCTACCGCTAGAGGCAAATGCGATCCAAGCAGATGAACATAAGGAGCTACCAGTAGCAACCGCTGCTCTGGTTAGCACCCCCAGACAGACAAAACAGGCAATACAAACAATACAACCTGACTGAACTAGAGGGGTGTCTACTACAGCCCCCAGAAATACTCTAAGTAACTTTAACAATCCAACAGGATAGGCTGACACTCCAGGAGTGTATTAACAAACCATTATGACCAGCAAAGTATTCTGGGAGCAGAAGGCTTTTATACTGCCAGCCCTCAAAGGAGACAGCTGGGCAATTTGCATGTATGCAAATCCCTCAGCAAAGCAACTCTGAAAGTTGCAAGATGAAGCCAGGTCTCTTTTCCAGAGACCTGCATCCCTCAGACATAAGGAATGGTCAAACAGCTGTCTACCTGTGCAGCCAGCTGAGCGGATCATTACAGTTAATATGAAGGAAAATGAACCAGGATAGAAAGGACCAGTGTGTTTTGAATTATAAAACAACATATTTTTCTTATGAAGTCTTTATGGTGTCCATAACTAGGGGTGAGTCGGGGTGTGATTAGGGGTGTAGCAGGGGCGTGGCTTAAGTGTCCCTCTTTCTCATCTCAAAAAGTTGGGAGGTATGCATTCTGCATCCAATCTGTGTGTAGTGGAAACAGGCCCTTTACCCTGCAGTCAGGATTTCCTCCCAGCCTTATTTTCAATAGAGACATTGCTTGAGTACTAAGCTTTCTAGCAACCTATCAGAGTGGAAGCAGGTGGAGCAGAAGAATCTGCACTCTGTCTATAAAGAAAACATGGAAATACTTGCTGTGGTTGGCACACGGGTGAGACCTGCTGAAACCAGTAAATGCCAGCCCAGCATGTAATTTTCAATGCTGTGTGTCTGTGTAGGTGAATAAAGCCATGGTGTTCTGTATAAATAGGGCTATGCACTAGAGTTTCAGCAGAAACATTTATCAGGCCTTGATTGTATTTGCCTCTGTACTTCGCTATGGCTTGTTGTATTTGATTCTTCAACAGTGCGTATTTGGGTACCATTAAATGGTATATTGTTTGCCTTTTGTCATTGCAGTCTCTGATAACCCTATGCTGCAGCTGCATCATACTTCTGCTTCCATGTATCTCTGCTGTTTTTGCTCCGCACTATGGGTGTGGCTGCCTTTTAAAGAGAAACCGTAACCAAAAATTGAACTTCATCCCAATCAGTAGCTGATACCCCCTTTCCCATAATCTTTTCCTTTTCATAAACGGATCGTCAGGGGGCTCTGTATGGCTGATATTATAGTGAAACCCCTCCCACAGTTTAATGTCAGGACCATGGTTCTGACATCACACTGTGGGAGCCTTGTTGCATTGTGGGAAATAACAGCTGTTAACAGCTGTTTCCAACTGCCAAAATAGCAAGCAGCATCTCCTTCCACTGATATCACCTGCCAGCAGTAAAAATGTCACCATGTGATAAATGTCAGAATGTAAATCAGGAAGAGGAATGATTTTACAATGGACAAACACTGACTGATGATGAAATCATTTATACTATTATTGTAAAAATGAAGCACTTTTTTATTACATTATTTTCACTGGAGTTCCTCTTTAAGTCAGTTGGCATTGTATAAATTAATAGTATTAATGCTGTGCATGATATTACAGGTGCATTGAGTGCTTAGACTGTATTTCTGGATTTACTCATATTTCATTGCTGTCAAATCTATAAATATTTGCACTGCCATAGTTCTCAAATATTTACATTTTTGGCATGCTCTCCGTTTTCTTTATGCTATCTTTTAAATGACTAATGGACTGATTATTAATGAGGGGCATGATGTGCCAATTTATTGTATTAGTTTACTACTTTTATCGCTTCGTTTACATTTCTCAATACATTATTTTCTATTTTGCATAAAGTGTGTATTCTTTTTTGTTATACGGACACATAGGTGTGTTCTGAGAGTTAATTCACGACAAAATAAGAACCCTTGTACACGAGTTTTGCATGAATTTCTAGAAATGTTGTACAGTTAAAACAGTGCAAAACTGTCATAGTAATAAGAAGTGGTTGATTCCACTTCTAAAACCAGTTAAAAACTGTCACGCTGAGGTATTATACTGTCAGCTTGTACTGTATGTGTTGTTTTATTCTCTACATCATTGAATTAAAGTTCTCTTTCATGCCTATCAGTCACATCTCCTCTTTGTAAAGCCCAACCAGCAGCTATACTGTGAAATAGGAGAGCTACAGCATGTTCTTTTATAAAAACAGAAGTGTCCGGATTGACTGACATCATTCAGACCGATCCTATCCTAAAAAATGCTCTTTGGGTCCCCCTTCTCTCTTTTAACCTTTTGCGGACCGATGCAAGTAAATCCTACGCCGCACTTGTGGCTGCTCTAGGCTGATGCGGTGTAGAATTTACGCCACCCGCCATTTTCGCTCCCGACACGATCGTGTGCACCCGAGAGGGGAGATTAAGATGTCATATGACAGCTGGCATCTCCCCTCACTGACCAGGAGCCATCGCGTATGGCTCCTGGTCACGTGATCACTGCGATCGCTGGCAAAACTGATGCGGCTGTAAGGGGGGGGGGGAGAAGAGGATCCACTCACCTTCCTGCCCTTCCCCCGGCGATCGGCGCTCCCCTCCGCTCCGGCCGGCATCCCCGCTTGGTCTGATGTAAGTGACGTCATCAAGCCGTGACCCGGAACGTAGCGTCAGTACGAGCGGGGATGACGGCCTGAGCGGAGGGGTCCACAGTGGCTCATCGCTGGAGCCTTGGAGGTGAGTAAATGCTGCTGGCTACAGGGGGGGGACATCTGGCTACAGGGAGGACACCATGCTTAGCTACCAAAAGTGGGGAGCTGGCTGCCTGACCTCCCCCCCCCCTTTAAAATGCCCCCTCCCCCATATGCAATATTGCATGGTCCTTAAGGGGGGTTAGGCAGCCGGTCCCCAAATGGTTAAACTTACCACAATACATCATACCTCACTCAGAGGATTATTTTACAACCCGCTCAGATGTGACTCCATGGGAAGGCACCTTTCCAGCGCCGGTACCAAGTGCAGGAAAGCACCCGGCCCAGTGCAGGAGAGCAGCTGACCAGCAGTTAATTCACTGTCTGTTAGCTGACCATCTGAAAGAGGTCTTAGAGGTCTGAGACAGTTCTACATGATTTCTAGAAACCTCCTAAAATTTTCTCTCAGATGCTATTGATAAATCTGCCCCAGTGATCCAGAGGACCTATGGATGTGACAGTTGTAACAGAACTTATATTCGGTTTCTAATGCTATAATGACAGTGAAGGAATACGCATGACTCCCAGGTCTGTTACTGGTTACTCTATAGATATCATTTGTCAACAAAAAGAGAAAAAGAGAAGGAAAAAGAGAAAAGGATATCCTTTATGAATGGGCTGAGGTCTCTGCAATGTACAATACTGCTTTCCAGAACATGTTTAGTAATTTGCTGGCACGATTATAATTGTTAATATGTCTCCTAGAACACTGCTTCAGATAAGTTCCACAACTTGTATTTGGGTTTGTAATCATAACACACACGCACACCACAAACACACACACACACACACACACATATATAGATACACACACACGCCACACACACACACACACACACACACACACACACACACACACACACACACACACACACACACACACACACACACACGCACACGCGCACACACACACACGTGCACGCACACACACACACCACACACACAACACACCACACATACATACACACACACACACACGCCACACACGCACACGCGCACACACACACGTGCACACACACGCACACACCACACACACAACACACCACACATACACACACACAACACACACACACACACGCCACACGCGCACACACACGCACACACACACACCACACACACAACACACCACACATACACACACACAACACACACACACACGCCACACACGCGCACACACACACGTGCACACACACGCACACACACACACACACACAACACACACACACGCCACACACGCGCACACACACACGTGCACACACACGCACACACACACACACACACACCACACACACAACACACCACACATACACACACACAACACACACACACACACACACACGCCACACACGCGCACACACACACGTGCACACACACACACGCACACACACACACCACACACACAACACACACACACACCACACACACAACACACACACAACACACACACACACACCTTCAAGGTGACCAAGCTGTCTATGTGAATTGCTGTCACTTGTCACTGTTACACTGTCTGAACAAAGACACTATTTCTTCAACAAAGCTTTTATTTTTGGACTGGATCCTTTCAGAATTAATCAGTAACATTCTTCATAAAGATACTTTAAAATGTAATTTAGTCTAAAAGCAATTACTTACCCATTTTTTGTATTTTCAAACCAAAATCTGTCCCCATCTCTCAGACGGTAAAATTGGTTCAGGATGATTTCTGCGGTTATGTCAGTAATATTGTCCAGCATTGTCCCAGGTATTAGCTCTAGCTTATCGATGTTATTGCCATATAGATCTGAAAGCTTTTCATGTTATAAAAGTTAACGCTCAGTATTCTAATTATGTTATTTGATTATAGATTGTCATGTTCATTGCCAGCTTTCATTCTATCATTCAGCATAGACAATTTGTCAACCTTATCAAAACTTTGCTATTTTATCTATGTAATTCCCATATAGTAATTTTCCATCTAGAGTTCACAGGTGGTTAATTGATGCACATGTCGTGTTTTTTATTACTCGCATCTCTATAATGGTCCTTAAATGCAATTAATGGGGAAAATGGCGGGATTGAATGTTATTCATATAGCTTGATGGTATGCAACACATTTTTGTATTTCCTTCCCTAATTCCATAACTGTACCCCTGAGGAAGTAAATATTCCTCACAAAACACATGAGCCCATAAGCAATGAGCTTTTTCTCCTGAGTTCTCTTCTCCTAGGTGATATTTTCAAATTTGTCAATAAAATGAATTTTAAATCACCAGCAAGCAAGACAATACTTTAAATATATTTGATAGTCCTTTACCACCTACTTGTTGGTACATTTTCAATTGCTAAGTGCTGAAAAGTTATTCTAAATAGAAAATGAAAAATTATCTCATAGGAGAAAACTCAAGAGAAAAGTTAATTGCATATGGGCTATGTAATCCTATTCAATTAGGTTTTTTCTCCTAAATCTCATCCTAGGTGACAACGTATAAAAGGCCTTTAAATGCCTTTAAGCCACCAGCCAACAAGAATACTTAAATTGATCTTTATAGTTTTTTTTATCTTCTTTGTGGTACCTTTTCAAATTCAAAATGCAATTAAAGAGAAGATGAAAAATGATGTCTTAGGAGAAAACTTAAAGAGGAACTTCAGCCCAAACAAACATACTGTCATTAAGTTACATTAGTTATGTTAATTAAAATAGATAGGTAATATAATCTCTTACCCACTCTGTTTTAAAAGAACAGGCAAAGGTTTGTGGTCACTATTTGTATTATAAAAGCACAGTGAAATTAATAGGAAGAATAGTTGAATAGTGTTCTGAAAAATGATAGCAGACTGTAGGGTGTTTTTTTCTGCATGTGAAAAGACATATTTGTTCTGAACCAGCCCATTTATTAACATAAGCATTCAGGTCTAATGTGTACTTATGTGCACAAAAATTCTAAATAAATAAATAAAATATATCTGCTGGAAACAAGGTCTTAGAATTACAATTCTGTGAATGTAATTTAGTCAAGGAACGCTTGAGCAAAATAGCACAGCTTATAGCTAGAATTTGTATACAAACCTTTTTTCTGATTTCGGCATTGCTGATACTGTCCCAGGTCAGGGGAGGGAGCCCCTGGTATTCTCTGAATTTGTTATAGCTAGGTTGCCCCATGTCTCTGCCACGCTGTATGTTGGCAGCCAACAAATCCATCCGGGAGTATTGTATCTGACCATACCAGTAATCTGAAATTGTATATATGCAGAAACATATGTTAATATTACCTAAAGCAGATCCACATTAAAACAGTAGAGGAATGGTCTTGTTACCGAATACCTTATTCCTGCTAACTATCTTATAAATGGCTGGCATGATGTACCATGCAGCCCAGGTTTGAGAAGATGCTTAACTAGGAGAACAACAATATTTGTTTACAGAATTATATTGTTTGTTTTGGGGTAGACCACTAACATTCCACTGATGAGCCACATCAATGATGTTACCAATACCCAACTACAAAGGTTAACTTAAAGAGACTCTGTGTCAAACAAAGTTCCCCTGGGGGGTACTCACCTTGGGAGGGGGAAGCCTCAGGGTCCCAATGAGGCTTCTCCCTCCTCTGTAGCTGCAGGCAGTCCAGTGCTTGCTCCCCTGAAGCTTCCCGGAATCCTCCCTCGACAAGCCTGACAAGCGCTGATAATAAGTGCTGATTTATTTACCTCTCCTGGCTCCAGCGGAGGGCACTGTTGCAGCTCTCTGCACGGAGATAGGCGAAAATAGCCAATCTCCGTCGGTTCTGCTCTACTGCGCAGGCGCAGGAGACTTGCGCAGTAGAGCGGCCTGACGGAGATCGGCTATTTCCCCCTATCTCCATGCGGAGAGCCGATACTGCGCCTGCGCTGGAGCCGGGGAGGTAATGATTTACATCGCCGCCGTTCCGGAGGATTTTCGCCACCGCCGTGCGACCGAGGAGGATGGGGGAAGCCTCAATAGGATCCGGAGGCTTCCCCCACCCGAGGTAAGTACCCCCAGGGGAGGTTTTCTTCGTTACAGGTTTTCTTTAAATAAAACTTGACAAATTCAAATGGGATCCAGATTTTTTTTGCTATGGATACTGTCTTATACTTTTATTTAAACAACAGAGTACACTATTCCTATTCTCACTCTCCTGGAAAGGTGTGCTATGGGCTTAACATTGTACACACCCTAGTATCCAAACACGATTGCCTTTCACGTATCATACGATGGTTATATGAAAGAGGAATAGATTAAAAACAAGACTGCAATCTAAGCCCTCTAAACTTTTATAATTGCTGGGTAACCCTGACTTCCCAGGGGGCCACAACCCACTGGCATTCCAATGGTGGAACCTGACCAAAATTACCATGCAGCGGAATTTGCTTGTAGATAGTTGTGTTAGCACCCCTGTGCAGTTTGAAACCGCTTACTCACCCCCGCTAGTAGAATATTTTTCGGGTACACCAAATTTTTCATTATACACAATCACAAACCAACCCAAGCTCAAACAGGAAATTTCCTTGGTAGCCTTTGAGGCTACTTGACCCTGTGATCCCTTACAAAAAAGAATACTGCCCCTTCTTTATTTTTTACTGAACTCTAAGTTGTCATATTCCAAGCTTAATGTGAAAGGGACTGCCATTCTACTTGGGATGAGCACAATGGCAGCAATTCTTTGATACCCTATATATGGGCAGTCTTCAAGCCACTAATATGGACGTTGCCCTGCAATTACTCCATAGGAGCTGTTTGACCCCAGAGTGTCTACATCAGATATCTGGGGAGTGGTCTGCTCTTTGTTTCCATGGATTCCAATGTACCGTTACACTGTACCATATTTGGTGGTCCTGCCCTAGGGTCGCCCAGCACTGGTCTAAAACCTATTAATCAATGCGTCCTTTCAATCCATATTAGAATAGAAGCGCCAGTGCTATTATTAGGTCTTAAAGAGAAACTCCAACCTAGAATTGAACTTTATCCCAATCAGTAGCTGATACCCCCTTTTACATGAGAAATATAATGATTTTCACAAACAGACCATCAGGGGGCGCTGTATGACTGATTTTGTGCTGAAACCCCTCCCACAAGAAGCTCTGAGTACCGTGGTACTCTGGGCAAACTGCCACAATGTAACAATGTTCACAGACAGGAATTAGTTGTTTACAGCTGTCTCTAACAGCCAAAACAGCTAGGAGCAGCTACATAACCTGCCCACAGTAACAATGTCACCATGTAATACATGTCAGAATGTGAATCTGGGGGAGGAAAGATTTTACAATGAGCAAACACTGACTAAATCATTTATACATAATTATGGTAAAAAATGAAGCACTTTTTTTACTACATTATTTTCACTGGAGTTCCTCTTTAACCATTTCCGCCGCCCGGACGTGAAGCTCACGTCCGGGCGGCAGCTCTGCAGCGCTCCCGCGCTTGGGCGCGCTCCCGCCCGCGATCGCGGGCGCGCCCCCGCGTCCCCGCTGTGTCCCCCGGTAGCCCAGGGATCAGTGAAAGGGAACATGGTTCCCGATCACCGATCCTTTTCCCCCGCAGAAAAACCGAAGCGCTCACCTGTGAGGCTCCGGCTCTTCTGCCCGGCCAGATTTCCGCATCCCCCTTGTACTTCCGCTTAGAGAGAAGTACAAGGAGGGAAACTAAAAACGAAGGTGGCCATCTTGTGGCCAAATAGTAAAACTACATCTAAACATTTTTTACATTACAAAATACACATTTTACAACATTAAAAATTAACTGTTTTTGTCCCACACCAAAATATTACCCAAATAAAATTTTTAATGGTAAAAAAAAAAAAATTACAATTAAAAAAAAAAAAAAAAAAGACATAAATAGTTACCTAAGGGTCTGAACTTTTAAAAAATGCATTT
Organism: Hyperolius riggenbachi; assembly: GCF_040937935.1. NCBI lineage: Eukaryota > Metazoa > Chordata > Amphibia > Anura > Hyperoliidae > Hyperolius > Hyperolius riggenbachi. Next base: position 207,824,121 of record NC_090648.1, on the reverse strand, counting down.
GAAAGGGGTATACTACAAACATTTTTAAAATTATAAGCTTGTAAATAGTGATGGACGCAAAACGGAAACAATGCACCTTTATTTCCAAATAAAATATTGGCGCCAAACATTGTGATATGGACAAAATTTAAATGGTATAATAACCGAGACATACGGGCAAATAAAATACATAGGTTTTAATTATGGTAGCGTGGATTATTTTAAAGCTATAATGGCCGAAAACTGAGAAATAATGATTTTTTTTCAATTTTTTTCTTATTAATCCTGTTAAAATGCATTTACGGTAAAGTGGCTCTTAGCAAAAGGTACCACCCACAGAAAGCTTAATTAGTGGCGGAAAAAACAAGATGTAGATCAATACATTGTGATAAGTAGTGATAAAGTTATTAGCGAATGAATGGGAGGTGAAAATTGCTCCGATGCATAAGGTGAAAAATCCCCGCGGGCTGAAATGGTTAAGCCTGATGATTTACCCCACGCCAAGCAAAAACTCATACAATTCATTGCTAATGCCACAAAAACATACGTTGCTTCTCAGAGGTTTCAACCGACCCTCTAATTTTCCCGAGTATTGAATATGTTTCATGAAACCATGCTTTATGATAGAATAAAGGCTAAAATCACAGATTTCCCCCATTTTGACAAGACCTGGCAGCCGTGGATTCAGAGTAAGGCCTGTATGGGTGTGAGACTTAAACTATCTCAATTTTAATAATGTACTTATTACAGTTGTGGATTGTCTCAACAAGGGTAAGCTATTGTGTTTTGCACATACCTTAAGCCTATTTATAGTAATGTTAATTTATAGGTCAAGAAATGCTGTTTTTTTTTTACACATTTGTGTGTTGTTTTATTATTACTGTACTTATGTACTCTATAAGCACATGGTTTCTGTGTTAAACCATTATGGCGTACTATGTTCTTGCTTTGATCTTCTCTCAATAAAAGCTTTTGAAACAGAAACAACAAAGTAAGAAAAACGTACCTTGCAGGTCTGGAACAAAAATGTGGTCTTCTTTCTCAGCTATTTGGGAACACATGCCCATTAGCAAGTTATCAAAGTTGTTGGCATTCTTCAGGTTTGGATTCTAAAATTATTAAACAAATTTGACAAATTTGAAATGAAAGAAACTGTTTTAAATGTTCAATAGAATAATAAATAACCTGTAACGATGATCATATCTATATATAAATGTAATTAATAAAGCTGTTATGCATGCTATTGATGGCTGAATTGCTAAGATTATGTACTGATATATTTGTTGCATTAGTCACATTTACATTGGGGACTGATTTATATAACGTGGTATATGGATAAGTATATACCATAACTATGGTATAAGTATAGTCTACCATAACTATAACATATCTATATTTATGACTCTAGCAAAGAAATGAACAGCGCTACTTAAAAACAGATGAGTGCCTACCTGCAAAAAAGTGCAAGCCCCACTTATGGGATAAAATACACACTGAGCATACACATGACCTGTCTAACACTTGGAGGATGTTGGTTTCCTGTAACAGCTTGCATGCAACTTGTTAAGTACTCGTCCCTCCCACTGTCGAAGAAGTCTTTCCTCCATGGGAGGGGACCTAACACTAACTAAATCCTACCTATGCATATGCATAGCCTGGGCGCGCTACCAAGTAAAATTGAAAATTGCGCAAAAAAGTGGGATCAGCGCATCACCAGGCCGCCTCCGAATGGCCTCTGCTCAGAGATGCGCTGAGCCCCCCCAGAAACTACAAACGCACCTTGAACCCATGTACTATGTACTAATTTAATTTATTTTTGGTCAGCTGCTCCCACTTAACAGCTTTGCTTTTGGTGTATATGCAGAGCCTCTGTTTGGGTTCAAGGTGCGTTTGTAGTTTCTGGGGGGGCTCAGCGCATCTCTGAGCAGAGGCCATTCGGAGGCGGCCTGGTGATGCGCTGATCCCACTTTTTTGCGCAATTTTCAATTTTACTTGGTAGCGCGCCCAGGCTATGCATATGCATAGGTAGGATTTAGTTAGTGTTAGGTCCCCTCCCATGGAGGAAAGACTTCTTCGACAGTGGGAGGGACAAGTACTTAACAAGTTGCATGCAAGCTGTTACAGGAAACCAACATCCTCCAAGTGGTAGACAGGTCATGTGTATGCTCAGTGTGTATTTTATCCCATAAGTGGGGCTTGCACTTTTTTGCAGGTAGGCACTCATCTGTTTTTAAGTAGCGCTGTTCATTTCTTTGCTATGTACTAATTTAATTTATTTTTGGTCAGCTGCTCCCACTTAACAGCTTTGCTTTTGGTGTATATGCAGAGCCTCTGTTTGGGTTCAAGGTGCGTTTGTAGTTTCTGGGGGGGCTCAGCGCATCTCTGAGCAGAGGCCATTCGGAGGCGGCCTGGTGATGCGCTGATCCCACTTTTTTGCGCGTATATTTATGACTCTATTCGCTAATCATTTAAACCATTTTTCTTTATAATTTAGAAAATGTTTAAAAAAAATAATACAACAAAGATAAACATCATCGATAAGTTACTGTAGCACAAAAACAGACCTAAAATTATTTGAAACTAGAGATGATCGTTTTTTTCTAGGAGGATTTCCTCTGCAAGAAAAATTCCTGGAGAAGCATATGGACAAATTATCAGCTGGCCACTTTGTTATTGATCTGATTGGTTAGTCATAATAAGCCTATACAGGAAGCAGGAGACACTTCAACACGACTGCAAGCCATTCCAGGGTTTATAAATAGTTCACCACATAAATTGACTATTTTCATCTCCATTAGTTGTGAGTACGAGAAATTCTATCAAGGAGAATTGTTTATCTCTGTTTTGAACTTCGTAAATTAATAAATTAATAAGAAGAGAAGAAAAGTAATGTTAAGCACCTTTCTAGTCCAGTAGCTGTTACACAAACGAAGTCCTGGATAAGTCCTACGATCTATGCCTGTTACATTCAGAAAATTGCAATTATTGTTCCTAAAAAAAGGAAAGAAAAGAGTTACAGTTACAGTCCTATTCAATAAACCTTAACTAAGGTTTAAAGTGGTCTTGACAGGTTTCATCTACTTTGTTACATCTAGTAAATACAAACCAGGGTTACCCTGCACATGAGTCATGACTGAATGCTTGTACTGACAAACCTGTAACTCCACTATAATCATTCTAGTAAACTTGTACAGAAGGTAGAGGTGTTGAGAGAAGAAGATAAAAAGCATACCTGAAGTGAGAAAGGTTGCCATATTTTCTTTTTCTTTTAAACTTTCCTGTTCAGCTGATCCTCTGCCGCTAATATTTTAAGCTATAGTACCTAAACAAGCATGCAGATCAGATGCTCTGACTGAATTCTAGCTGGATTAGCCACATGCTTGATTCAGACACCACTGATGCATAGAAAATCAGCAGGGAAGTCAGGCAACTGGTATTGTTTAAAAGGAAATAAATATGGCAGCCCTTATTTCAGATGTCCTTTAAAGGGAACCTGAGATAAAAAGAAAAAAAAACATACATACCGGGGGGTTCATCCAGCCCCCTTCGGCCTGATCGCTCCCTCTGCGTCATCCTCCACCTCATGGATTCTCCATAAGGATTCTTGGTATCTTCGGCCAGTCGGGGCTTACAGCGCATGCACAGCCTGGCTGGGCGTGTTCCTGCCCCAGCGCGCTCCTGTTGCCGGGAGCTCTCTGCACCTGCTCAGGAACAGAACACTCCTGGCCGCAGGAGTTAGATGGGGGAGCGTGCGTGGCTGCACTACACATTACACCGATTGGCTGAACATACTGGGAGCCCTTACGGAAGATCTAGGATGCAGAAGACAGCGCAGAGGGAGCGATCAGGCCAAAAGGTTTGTATGATCTCTTTTTATCTCAGGTACACTTTAAAGTTATCTCAGTGTTTTACTACTTCTTTTCCCAAGTGTTTAAAGAAGCCTAAACTTGGGATACCCAGTTTACAAATGATAATATCTAGCTCCAGAGCAGCATTCTGCCTTGTCCTCCCCACCTCCCTCAAGTAAATGCTCTGAGGCTGTTTGTCCAACACAGAGACTTGCACTAGAAGGGAGGAGCCTTAGAACTGTGACTAAAGGTAACACAGCCAAGATCTAGATTTTGTGTGGGTATCACTCAGGTGTTCTCCAATTGCTTGGGAAGTAATGTAACAATGGCTCTCGAAAGCTCTCGAAAGCTTCTGAGTTCCAGTTTTGTTTTGTTTTTTGTTACTCAAACTGAGTATTCAAGTAGAAATTTCCATACCATTGTAAAGCCGCATCTACACGCGTAGATGCGGCCGCGATGTTCCTTATCAATCGAGCCACTGATGCGGCTCGATTGATAAGATCAGACAGGATGGATCTTGCTTCCGCCAATTCCCTGCTCGCTCCCCGCGAGGGTACAATGGCAGGGAATCGAGCGGAAGATAAGCGGACGCCGGCGTGGACGAGCGGGGAATTGAATCCGGCGCACGCGCGGCGAGCGGGGATGCGGCGGGCACGTGCGGGGACGCGGAAGAGGCAATCCGGCGGCTAATCGAGCCGCCGGATCGCCGCCGCATCTACACGTTGTTTGATAGAGTTAATGATGTACATTATTTAAGCAAATATAAAATATAAGATATTTAAGGTTAATTACATATATCTAATTCAGCATATGCTATTTTTTAACTTTTGATTCTGGTTGTTCACTTTTCACATGAATTAAATTTAATAGATATTCATACTCTACTGCGGTTGCCTGCTGTATACGTGCACTTCGGCGTGTTAACAGTTCCGCCTGCTGGAACACTTATTACATTAATGGTTACTGATCCAGCAAATAGCAATGATAATTCATTGAAAATGAAAGTTAAAACAAAACACTCATTTCCTGTATACTGTTCTAAGTACACAGGATAAAATGTAGGAACATCTAGGGGATAAATAGTAAATTGAAAATAAAAATACATTTAAATATATAAAGAAATACATTTCCTATAAATATTAACCTCAGTGACAGCAGTTATGTTAGGGACTGAGCTTTTTAAATAAGTATGTCATGAGGGTATATTACTGTTATTTTTGCACACAAAAAAAAAAAGGGGGCTTGTAATTATAAAGTAACACAAAGTGGAAAAATACACCTTTATTTCCAAATAAAATATTGTCACCACACATTGTTCTTGGAACACAATGTCAATGTTGTGATAACCAGGACAAATAGAGAAATACATGTGTGGGTTTTATCTACAGTAGCATTGTTAATTTTAAAATTATTGAGGTTGAAAATAGAGAGATAGTGTATTTGTGTACATTGTTTCTTATTTTTCCCTGCATACAATATAAAGTAGTTACTATAAAAATGATCACCTACAAAAAGCCCAATTTGTTGCAAAAAAAACCCAATGTATCATTTAGGTGTAATAAGTACTGATAAAGTTATTGGTGAATGAATATGAGGAGGGTTGAAATGTGAAAAGTGCTTTCGTCCATAAGTGGAACACAAGTGGTTAATTCTAAACGCTACTGACAAATCTGTCTTGCTGAGCGGAACCCCCCCCCCCCAGAAATAATGACCCTTTTAACTTTTCTGCACTACAACCTTATCACAAGTCTTTTCTTATCACTTGGATAACTCTCTTTTGACTTCTCTATATCTTACAGGAAATTAGCTGAAATCAGTAAGCTGTTTGACAAGCTCATTTGCATAGATAACTGTAGTTGCTGTACTGGAAAATAAAAGGAGACTTTAGACAATTTCTTTGTAGGGCTAGAAGTATATGACTATATTTATCTTATCATGTCATATGTCACTTTAAAGCTACACACACATGTCCAACTAAACTGCCTCATTATCATCTGACTTTAGTATGTTGGACGATAATCAGGCGTATTTAAGCATGCAAACGACTTCACAAGCAACTGATAACAGGCTTTGCGCCCGATCCAACTGTCAGATCTATGTTGACCTACGGTCATCAGATATTGTGCAGTTGATCCATGTGTACAAGTCGTTTCAACGACTTGCACTAGTTTTGAATGCGTAGTCGGTTGTGCGCATTATGTAAATGAGTTGGTCATTTGTCTGTCTGTTGTCCGTCTAGACGTGTGGACATAAAGGTGGAGTTCATCAGGTCATGCGGTCCGTCAGGTCTTGTGTGTGGACGTGTGCTTGTTGTGCACTCGTTGGGCGTGTGTATGAGCCTTAAAGAGAACCAGAGATGAAGCACCCTCTTGTATTTTACCTTATAAATCAGTGGGAACATGACAGTAAACACCTAATCTGCTCTTTGTTTCATTGTTCTCTGTTTAATCTGACTGTTATCACCTCTGATAAGAATCCCCGACTGAGCACTCAGTCTAGCTTTGCTACGGAAAGATTATAGCTGAGTCTGTCTTCTCTGGTGTCTTTTCAAGCCCAAGCCTGCCCCCTTGTGGCTCTGCTATAATGACTCAGCTATAATTATTCCCTGCAAAGCCAGACTGAGTGCTCAGACCGGGATTCTTATCACAGCTGCTAACAGACAAGAGAAAAGTTCATGCACGCAATGTTGAGGTAGGTGTGTGCTTAGTCACTGTGTATAGAATAGCTCAAGGTTTATGACCAAATGCAGCACCACACCTGTATATCTCAATTCAAATAAAGTTTATTTATATATCTTCAGAAAGCACCATCAATAAAAACATCTAAAAGCACAATGGACACCTCATGTCATATATAACAATTCATAATCATATATAATAACTCAATTTGAGCATGATTAATTAAATAAGTAAGAGAATCACCTGGATTGCTCAATGTGAGAGCTATCGCAGGGATAGAACCCGGGTTCTGGAAGTAAGGTCTCAATTAAAGTGCATGTGTGATAGGAAAATACAAGAAATATCAAAAAACATTTCATAACAACAACAGTGATCAGTGTAATAAAGTGCCAACGTGCTTAAATTAATCAGCCCCCCAAAAAACAAGGGTATAAGAAGAACTGAGTGATTGATGCTGAGACCAACGCAGCAATAATGAGTGGCAGATGGAGAAGGCTTACGTGACCCAGGATAGGAGTGAAGCAACGAGGTGTCCAATGAAGTGGAGAGGCCCCCGGTAGACTGCTCTACCGGTGTCGCGGCAGTCACGCCGCTTTGTCAAGACTCACTTTTAGCAGTGAGGATGAAACAGAGAGCATGGTAGATGTTTTCTCTAATGTTCTTACTGATATATATGGTAAAATACACAAGGGTGCTTCGTCTCTGGTTCCCTTTAAGTATGCTTTAAAGATCCGGCTTGTACAGACACTGAACTTTACACATACTGCATACTGCATTCTCAACCAAGATGGAAATCAGACTCACGAACAGGCGAAAGACATAAAAATTAATGCATATAAATACCAAACATACAATACCTCATATAGACTCCTGAAGGTGTCATGGAATATATTATCTGTGTTGCTAACGCAATGAATTCTGCAGAAATGCTTGGATCCATGTGCTGATTATAGCCTCAAAAATGAAACAAATAGCAAGTTAGAAAATGAAAGACTAATGATTATTTTAAGGATATTAAACAATATATTTAAAATCGTAATTTAGAATTTTATATGAAGTTGAAAGGGTTTAGGTATGTAAACTGCCAGTCTGTAGTCAGTTTTAGTTTTACGCAATACTAGAGCTTTTACATACAGTATATACCTATATCACTGTAGTAACCAGCATAAAATACATTGTACATTTGAGTATCCATGTATGTGGCTTCTAGACAGCTAATCACAACACTTGACACCTGTAAGATGAAAAATTCAGGCAGCCAAAACTATTTATAGAATCTTATTGAGGTTTAGTACTTGTTTGCGTTTCCATATCTTATTTAATATCATAACCACTGGAAATACATCATATTTATATACTACACAAGTTATGTAAAGACATGTGAAATATGTTTACTAGTCAAATAAGGAAGAACCTGCACTCAGTCTATGTTGAGAAAACAGTAATAAAATATACCACTTAAAACTAGTGTCATGCACAATATCAAATGCTGACACTCAGAGTGACCCTGGTGCACTCTTATAAAATATATACTGAGCATATCGTGATAAACTACATGTTCAGAAATCACCTTTAGTGACAACTGCATAATAAGATGTTTTTGTATTCTATATTCAGGAGCAGTTATTCAGTTGCTAAAAGTGTCAGGAGGAATCTTACCACTGTCAGGAGGGACGTCCTCCCTTACATTTCAAACCTCTTGATTACTGTAATAATTTAATGTAATTGAAGGTTTCACTGAGCAGAAAGAATCCTCAGGGGTTTAACTTACTCTGCTCTCAGATAGTGTTGCTTAAAGAATACCCGAAGTGACATGTGAAATGATGAGATAGACATGTGTATGTACAGTGCCTAGCACACAAATGAATATGCTGTGTTCCTTTTTTTTTCTCTGTCTGGAAGAGTTAAATATCAGGTATGTAAGTGGCTAACTCAGTCCTGACTCAGACAGGAAATGACTACATTGTGACCCTCACTGATGAGAAATTCCAACTATAAAACATTTTCCTAGCAGAAAATGGCTTCTAAGAGCAAGAAAGAGATAAAAAGGGAAATTTCTTATCATTGAGGGTCACGCTGTAGTCACTTCCTGTCTGAGTCAGGACTGAGTCAGCCACTTACATACCTGATATTTAACTCTTTCAGGCAGAGAACGAAAAAAAAGGACCACAGCATAATTATTTGTGTGCTAGGCACTGTACATACACATGTCTATCTTATCATGTCACATGTCACTTCGGGTATCCTTTAACCACTTGAGGACCACAGTCTTTCTACCCCTTAAGGACCAGAGCCTTTTTCTCCATTCAGACCACTGCAGCTTTCACGGTTTATTGCTCGGTCATACAACCTGCCACCTAAATGAATTTTAGCTCCTTTTCTTGTCACTAATACAGCTTTCTTTTGGTGCTATTTGATTGCTGCTGCGAGTTTTAGTTTTATTATATTCATCAAAAAAGACATGCATTTTGTCAAAAAAAATGATTTTTTTTTTACATTCTGTGCTGACATTTTTCAAATAAAGTAAAATTTCCTTATACATTTTTGTCCAAATTTATTGTGCTACATGTCTTTGATAAAAAAAATTAATTCAGTGTATATTTATTGGTTTGGGTAAAAGTTATAGCGTTTACAAACTATGGTGCCAAAAGTGAATTTTCCCATTTTGAAGCATTTCTGACTTTTCTGACCACCTGTCATGTTTGATGTGGTGCAAAAATTCCAGGATAGTATAAATACCCCCCAAATTACCCCATTTTGGAAAGAAGACATCCCAAAGTATTCACTGAGAGGCATGGTGAGTTCATAGAAGATTTTATTTTTTGTCACAAGTTAGCGGAAAATGACACTTTGTGACAAAAAAAACAAAAAAAGTTTCCATTTCTTCTAACTTGCGACAAAAAAAAATGAAATCTGCCACACACTCACTATGCTCCTCTCTGAATACCTTGAAGTGTCTACTTTCCAAAATGGGGTCATTTGTGGGGTGTCTTTACTGTCCTGGCATTTTGGGGGGTGCTAAATTGTAAGCACCCCTGTAAAGCCTAAAGGTGCTCATTGGACTTTGGGCCCCTTAGCACAGTTAGGCTGCAAAAAAGTGCCACTCATGTGGTATCGCCGTACTCAGGAGAAGTAGTATAATGTGTTTTGGGGTGTATTTTTACACATACCCATGCTGGGTGGGAGAAATATCTCTGTAAATGACAATTTTTTTGATTTTTTTTTACACACAATTGTCCATTTACAGAGACATTTCTCCCACTCAGCATGGGTATGTGTAAAATTACACCCCAAAACACATTAAACTACTTCTCCTGAGTACGGCGATACCACATGTGTGGCACTTTTTTGCAGCCTAACTGCGCTAAGGGGCCCAAAGTCCAATGAGTACCTTTAGCATTTCACAGGTCATTTTGCGACATTTGGTTTCAAGACTACTCCTCACGGTTTTACGGCCCCTAAAATGCCAGGGCAGTATAGGAACCCCACAAATGACCCCATTTTAGAAAGAAGACACTCCAAGGTATTACGTTAGGAGTATGGTGAGTTCATAGAAGATTTTATTTTTTGTCTCAAGTAAGCGGAAATTGATTTTAATAGTTTTTTTTCACAAAGTGTCATTTTCCGCTAACTTGTGACAAAAAATAAAAACTTCTATAAACTCACCATACTCCTAACAGAATACCTTTGGGAGTCTTCTTTCTAAAATGGGGTCATTTGTGGGGTTCCTATACTGCCCTGGCATTTTAGGGGCCCTAAACCGTGAGGAGTAGTCTTGAAACCAAATGTCTCAAAATGACCTGTGAAATCCTAAAGGTACTCATTGGACTTTGGGCCCCTTAGCGCACTTAGGGTGCAAAAAAGTGCCACACATGTGGTACCGCTGTTCTCAGGAGAAGTAGTATAATGTGTTTTGGGGTGTATTTTTACATATACCCATGCTGGGTGGAAGAAATATCTCTGTAAATAGACAATTTTTTGATTTTTTTTTACACACAATTGTCCATTTACAGAGAGATTTCTCCCACCCAGCATGGGTATGTGTGAAAATACACCCCAAAACACATTATACTACTTCTTCTGAGTACGACGATACCACATGTGTGACACTTTTTTGCAACCTAGGTGCGCTAAGGGGCCTAACGTCCTATTCACAGGTGATTTTGAGGCATTTGGATTCTAGACTACTCCTCACGGTTTAGGGCCCCTAAAATGCCAGGGCAGTATAGGAACCCCACAAGTGACCCCATTTTAGAAAGAAGACACCCCAAGGTATGCTGTTAGGAGTATGGTGAGTTCATAGAAGATTCTATTTTTTGTCACAAGTTAGTGAAAAATGACACTTTGTGAAAAAACAATAAAAATAAATTTCCGCTAACTTTTGACAAAAAATAAAATCTTCTATGAACTCGTCATACACCTAACAGAATACCTTGGGGTGTCTTTTTTCTAAAAAGGGGTCACTTGTGGGGTTCCTATACTGCCCTGGCATTTTACGGGCCCAAAACCGTGAGTAGTCTGGAAACCAAATGTCTCAAAATGACTGTTCAGGGGTATAAGCATCTGCAAATTTTGATGACAGGTGGTCTATGAGGGGGCGAATTTTGTGGAACCGGTCATAAGCAAGATGGCCTTTTAGATGACAGGTTGTATTGGGCCTGATCTGATGGATAGGAGTGCTAGGGGGGTGACAGGAGGTGATTGATGGGTGTCTCAGAGGGTGGTTAGAGGGGAAAATAGATGCAATCAATGCACTGGGGAGGTGATCGGAAGGGGGTCTGAGGGGGATCTGAGGGTTTGGCCGAGTGATCAGGAGCCCACATGGGGCAAATTAGGGCCTGATCTGATGGGTAGGTGTGCTAGGGGGTGACAGGTGGTGACAGGAGGTGATTGATGGGTGTCTCAAGGTTTGATTAGTGAGGGGAATAGATGCAAGCAATGCACTGGCGAGGTGATCAGGGCTGAGGTCTGAGGGCATTCTGAGGGTGTGGGCGAGTGATTGGGTGCCCTAGGGGCAGATAGGGGTCTAATCTGATGGGTAGCAGTGACAAGTGGTGACAGGGGGTGATTGATGTGTAATTAGTGGGTATTTAGAGGAGAGAACAGATGTAAACAATGCACTTGGGAGGTGATCTGATGGCGGGTCTGCAGGCGATCTGATGGTGTGGGTGGGTGATCAGATTGCCTGCAAGGGGCAGGTTAGGGGCTGATTGATGGGTGGCAGTGACAGGGGGTGATTGATGGGTGGCAGTGACAGGGGTTGATTGATGGGTGATTGACAGGTGATTGACAGGTGATCAGTGGGTTATTACAGGGAAGAACAGATGTAAATAATGCACTGGCAAATTGGTCTGAGGGCAATCTGAGCGTGTGGGCGGTAGCTTGGGTGCCCGCAAGGGGCAGATTAGGGTCTACTCTGATGGGTAACAGTGACAGGTGGTGATAGGGGGTGATTGATGTGTGATTGATGGGTAATTAGTGGGTGTTTAGAGGAGAGAACAGATATAAACAATGCACTTGGAAGGTGATCTGACGGCAGGTTTGCGGGCGATCTGATGGTGTGGGTGGGTGATCAGATTGCCCGCAAGGGGCAGGTTAGGGGCTGATTGATGGGTGGCAGTGACAGGGGGTGATTGATGGGTGATTGACAGGTGATTGACAGGTGATCAGGGGGGATAGATGTATACAGTACACAGGGGGTCTGGGTAGAATCTGAGTGGTGGGGGGGGGTGATCAGGAGTCCCCAGGGTGCAGTTAGGGACCTAATAAAAAAAATAGCGTTAACAGATAGTGACAGGGAGTGATTGATGGGTGACTAGGGGAGTGATTGGGTGTAAACAGTGGTCTGGGAGGTGGGCAGGGGGGGGGGGGTCTGAGGGGTGCTGTGGGGGATCAGGGGGCAGAGGGGGGGATCAGTGTGCTTGGGTGCAGACTAGGGTGGCTGCAGCCTGCCCTGGTGGTCCCTCGGACACTGGGACCACCAGGGCAGGAGGCAGCCTGTATAATACACTTTGTATACATTACAAAGTGTATTATACACTTTGTAGCGGCGATCGTGGGGTTAACAACCCGCCGGCGCTTCCGAACGGCCGGCGGGTTGTCGTCGTGGGTGGGCGGAGCCAGTTGCCGGGGGAAGCGCGTGTCATCAATGACGCGATCGCTCTCCCGGCATGCCGAAAGGACGCAACGCCCTTGGGCATATTGCGGTCCTTTCGGCGTCCACTTTGCCGCCGCCCATCGGCTGTGGGCGGTCGGCAAGTGGTTAAGTATGTCTAAGCTTGGTCTGAGAGTAAACAGGTTAAAATGTTCTAGCTGTTGAAAATCTTGAATATGAACACTATTGAATATTTTGGTGAAAAGTTCTGATGATCTGTCTTGGTGTCTGGAGAGCTGCTACACCAGCCAAGATGCACCAGAAGGCATGGTAAGATCCCCCCCCCCAAAAAAAAAAATCTGAGGATCAATGTATTTGAAAAACAGATGAAATTTGTGCACAGCTGTGGGGAAAGGGCCATATTATATGACTTTTAGGTCACTATGGGCAAAATGAAAATTGAATTTACTTTGTGGGGTCTTTTAGAGTGGAAAACCTGAACTCTTGCACAGGACAGAAGGAAAACATAGATAAATGCTCCCTGTATGTATTTAGAGAATTTAGCCTGTTTAATTCCCCCTCATTTGTGTATAATCACAAGCTGTAATTTGATCCTCCCCTGTGTCACATAACTGCCACGGCAGAGATGGCAGATGAGCTCATTTGAAAGAACTGGGTGTTAACAATATGTCTGCATCCATGAATCAGGAAGTAGACACACTGCAGATTTATTTTAGGATTTGCATCAGCTGTAACAAAGAAATGTTTTTGTTTAAAGTTTATTATGCTGTTGTGTATCTTTTATAGCAGAGAGGACATTCTGAGTTCAGGTCCACTTTAATGATCTATATGCAGTTATTATGGGTCATTTAATTTTTGTTTTTCTTTTCTTTCTTTTTTTTTTCTTTTACATGTATTGGTTTATTCACATGATTAGCAGAACTCTAACAAAATGTTAAACTTAAAAAAGAAAAAGAAAAAAAAAGCATTAGCCCTTGGATACATGCAGGTATAGGTTTTCAATTATTATGTGATGCCATGTCGGGACAGCAGTAACAACAAGCCTGAATAGTCCAGCAGAAGAAGGAGTTTTCCTGGAAATTTAACCAAGCATCTGAACAAACACAGAAGGCCCTTGGAGTGGCCTTTAAAGAGCAACCGTCGGGCATAAAATAAAAAATCGATTCTTTATTTTTATATGGTAAACAAGTAATAAGGATGCTAAAAATCACTCTTATTTTTATTTTCCATAAAACATAATTCTCCAGTTTCCCCGGCTCTTATTTAGTACATCTTCCGCACAAAGAAAATTAAAGGGCATGCTGTTTTTTTTTTCTTCTTTACTTTCCCCACAGACTTAACTAATGCAGCCTGATTGGCTGAAGCCTCTTATCCTCCTGTTTTCCCCTCCCCTCTGTTCCTCTCTGACTGGCCAATATTTCTCAATGCACTTCCTACTGCAGACCTGGGTGGGAGTGTCTGAAGAGTGGGAGGGGGGCTGGCAATGAAACACAGACAGAGTAAAGGAGGAAATTATGTCAGGATTGGCTTCAAGATAGACACAGACAAAATGGAAAATCCTGAGAAGGATTTTCTCTTTTTGTACTATAGAAAAATCACTAAAATCAAAATGTTTACAGTGCAATACATATATTATGTAAGTAGAGCAAGTTTTTATCTACTTATGTATGTGTATTTTTTTCTGAGATAGTATGGCTGACAGCTCCACTTTAAAACAAAATAGCCAGACCTTAAAAACAAAATGCATGCTTAACTACTGTCTTTTCAAGGCAGTGATCTCTGTGTTGTAATACAGTTGTGTGTTTGTCAGGTCAACTATATTCAACATTGATTACCTTTAACAGGAAGGTACAGTATGTAGTAGGCACATTAAAAGAAAAAGAGGATGGATAAGGCACCAGGCCCAGAAGACATCCACTCCAGGGTATTATAGGAATTTAATTTAGTTATTGGCCATTTTCTCTTATTTACCTATCTAGTCAAAGAAAAACAAAGTAATGCTGCAATCTTCTCAAAAGATTTTAAGTGATGCAGAATATGTAACACTCCATTGGGTATTACAATGGCCAAACACCATATAAACTGTATGTAACTGGAATAATTAGATTTGGAAAAGGACTTGGGAAGGACTTGATAACAGTATTTAATGGTAAGCAGCAGCAGTTAAAACAAAAAACATTCTGGAATGCATAACATTAGAAATGCGAGCACAAGACATTACTATACTGTTTGTTTGTATAAATCACTTGTGCAAAGCAGGTCATTAGAGCACTGCCATTGCTTGGGTAAAATTGTCTCTACAAAGTTTGCTAAATTAACTGCAGCTATAGCAGAGCTTAGTGGGTAATTTTGGTGCCCAACCCGACACCCAGTAAATTGTGGCTATAAGCAGCACACTGATTAGCAGAGGGTGGGCTTGATTCACAAAGCGGTGCTAACCTACTTAGCACGTCTAAAGTCTTTAGGCGCGCTAACCAGGGTGCTAAGTAGGTTAGCACTGGTTTTCTCAATTGAGAAATCCAGTGCTAACCTGCTTAGCACCCTGGTTAGCGCGCCTAAAGACTTTAGACGTGCTAAGTAGGTTAGCACCGGTTTGTGAATCAAGCCCGGTGTGTTTAGCGGCAATGATATTGGCTGATATTGCAGTGGGGGGTTGGTTAGGGTTAGACATGGATAAAGGGAGGGTTCTAGTGGGAATAGAGTTAGGTTAAGTGATAACAAAATGTCACGTCAGTAAAAACTACAGATATTTCACTATCGTATTACTCAGTGCCCAGCAGTAAAATATGGGTAATTTTACCTATACTAGCAGTTTTCCCTGACACCCAAATTGCCACGGTGCCCTTTTTGATGCATGCCACTTGAGGCTACATCTGGAGTATAAGATACAGTTTTAAGCACTGTGCTATAAGAAAAATAAGAAATTAACATGAATAAATGGGATGGAAACCACAAAATGGCAGTTATTTTATACTCCTGTGTTGACTCATATACTAGGTAATCAAGGCATCCAGTAAGACATTTGTCGCCACAAACATGATTTCCTGAATCACCTGTTGGCATTTATCGACTCTCTGGGTGCTGTGGTGACCAGGGCATTATGGGATACTCACCAAATTTTCCAAACTTTGCTGTTTGGTTCTTATTTTCCCAAACACAAATGAGTAGTATTTAGGGTAAATTTCAATTTAACCAGAATCCAAACAGCAACCCTACTCCCAGATTCACTTACATTTGTACTGATCTCTGGAACTGTTGAAATATTAAGCTCACACTGTCTCTCATCATGTTGTTTAGCATATGCACATATGCACAGCTTATATTGCCCATGTTCACCTTAACCACCTTCCGGACCTTAGTAATTCAAATCTTCCTATCTTTTGCACTGCTCTCCCGTCACTGCCGCCCACTCGCTCTGTCATCGGTATGACAGCAAACCTCCATAAGCCAGTCAGGAGCCACTATCCAGGTGTTTGGAAATTTTAATGATTAAGGGCTCTGCCTCTGACACAGGAGACCTTGGTTGAAATATCGGCTCTGCCTGTTCAGTAAGCCAGCACCTATTTAATAGAGACCTTTTGCAAGTCACAAAAGTCACTGCATAATATAGACATATGGCAATGGTAGGGATTAGATTGTGAGCTCCTTTGAGGGACAGCTAGTGACAAGACCATATATATGTACACTGTACAGCGCTGCGTAATATGTCGGCGCTATATAAATACTAAATAATAATAATAATAAAGTCTCCCTAACACTTCTACCGCCTATAGAGCATGTCCTAGTGGCTGCAGCTCTGGTGCTTTGAGTCCACCAGGAGAAAAATGCAATATAAATGTTCTGTATTTGATTTCAGAAGAATTCCATTGATCACAGTGGACAAACGACACAGGAGAGGAGACAGAGATTGATGAATAGACTACATGGGAGGTAAGTATGACCTGTGTATGTTTATTTTGACTTTTAATTGTTAGTTCAGGTTTGTTTTAAATCCCTCCAGGACCGAAAGGCTCAAGCCACTTAAAGAGAACCCGAGGTGTGTTTGAAGAATGTGATCTGCATACAGAGGCTGGATCTGCCTATACAGCCCAGCCTCTGTTGGTATTCCAAACCCCCCTAATGTCCCCCTGCACTCTGCAATCAGACATAGATCACAGTGGCGCTGTGCTGGCTGTGTTTACATCTGTAGTGTCAGTCTCGGCTGCTCCCCCGCCTCCTGCAGAGCTCCGGTCCCTGCCCCCCTCCCTTCCCTCTAATCAACGGGGAGGGAAGGGAGGCAGGCGGGGACCGGAGTTCTGCAGGAGGTGGGGAGAGCAGCAGACTGACACTATAGAGAAAAACACAGTCCGCTGCGACACGCTGTGTGTCGACAGCGAGGCTGTGATTTATGAGGGATTGCAGAGTGCAGGGGGACCTTGGTGAGGTTTGGGATACCAACAGAGGCTGGGCTGTATAGGCAGATCCAGCCTCTGTATGCAGATCACATTCTTCAAACCCACCTCGGGTTCTCTTTAAGGACCAGATCCTGTTCCCTTATTTTTATTCTATGATGATCCCTGTGATTTCCTAACAGGGTTCACAGGGTCAGCATCCTAAAAAATTGGCTCCTGACGGGTGCAACAAATTCAACTGCCATTAAACAGCTGAGTTTAGCGGCAACAGAAATGTAATCACACTGGGAGAAATCTATGTCTTGGCTGAGATAAGAAGCAGCAAACTGGTAATCGATTTCAATGGTCTACATCCACAGTGAGTTCATAAACATGAATGAAGAACATATTTCTTTATCACTTTGTGTAGTATGTTAGACAGTGAGACATGACATGAAATGTTGTTACCTGCATATTTTTGCACACTTCTTGATACAAATGTAGGCAGCCAGTCATAAAAAACAATTTTCTAAAAAAAAGAAAAAGAAATACATAAATAAGTATACAAATTGAAAGAATCTTGAAAATGATTATTCTCCTTCACACCCCACCTGCTGCTCCATCAGGCACCTGACTTGACAGGCAGCCTTTTGGGATAATCAAAGTACAGGGATCACATCCTAGAAAACCACTGGACCCGACAGGGCCGTTATTTCAAAGGAGCACATGTAAGTTACCAGCGCACGCTACAGAGCACTTCCATGTGTATTGTGCGCACTGAGATTTTAGCTTACATTGCAAAGCAGTGCAGTTTAGTGAATCAACCCCCATGTGCCATCCTTCCTCCTCCTTCCATAGCTCTCCATAGCCTCTGGACTTGAGACACGTGTGTACAGAAGTTGGTCACAAACTGTCGCCCAAGAAACGAACCCCAATCCCAGTGGGCAACAGCAATTGTTAAGTGTGTGTACATAGCTTTGGTAAAGCAGGCTGATCAGGAGGCAAACTTATTGTAAACAATAGGTGCGGCAACCTTGTATCTTGAATCAGGACTAAAATTAATAAACTGCATTATTAATCAAAGCCTCAATTTAACGTAGTGTAATCACACACTTAAGAGTACGTACACTAATACCTTAAGCCTAATTTACGACAAATAATGTTCTTAAAGAGACTCTAACAAAATGTTGAGCCTTATTTCTTCTATCCTATAAGTTCCTATACCTGTTCTAATGTGCTCTGTCTAACTGCAGCCTTTTCTAGTTGCACAGTGGCTGTATTATCTCTGTTATATGATCTAATCTTCTCTCCTCTGTCGGGCTGAGGCAGTCAGGCAGGAATGTGCTGTGCTGCTTGTGATTGGATAGAAGCTATACACACCCTCTCCAGGCCATGTGCACACTCTGTATGACTCACACACTGAGCTACTCTCAGCCTATCACTTGCTATGTCTTTTGTTTGTAAACACTGCATAAAAATGGCAATTACAAGCCAGGATTGCAGCAGGGAGTGGCAGAAACAGCACAGAGGGGCCCAGGAGAACATAATGAATAGAATGGTATGCTTTTTATTGTAAGAATTTTAGAGTACAGATTCTCTTTAAAAAAAAAACACCTTAATGACAACCTCTCAGTTGGTGCCTGTTCATGTCCTGTGACTCCCTAGCTCCTTGCTTACGATCAGCAGCACATTGCAATGAGCTTATACTACAATCACATTGAAACAGTTTAAAAAAAGTCATGCAGGGAGGCATACAGTACCATTAAAGTATGCCTCACCGCCAATGTGAACAGTATCCTGTAATGCAAGTCAGGGCCAGTTCTAGACTTTTTGCTGCCTGAGGCACACTTGTGAGGATGCGCCTTCCCCCTCCCCCTTCCCCCCGGTTTGAAATGATCGCACAGCACCCAACAATTTACTATGCTTCATTTGAAGTTCTCAGTCAGCAAGGGAGCATATGCAACAACTTGAGACATGACATACTGCAGCTCAACACAATAATACACTCACTGGCAGGCTGCGAGTCTATGGGCCAGGGCACAAAAAGCGCCAGTGCTCTTTGACGTGAATTTTCAAGGCGATTCTAGGCATGTGCCTAGCGATTTTCTATTTGTACCTAGCGATTTTTGGAACGTTTCTGTGCCCCATTTTTTTATACACTGTAAATCTGCTATTGTACTGGTTTTGTCACAAAAACGCTTGGGAAAAGCGCTCAATCACTTTTCAGGACGGTTTTCAACTTTCCTATACTTTACATTGAGGCTGAATCGCCTCAGAAATCATCAGAAATGCTGTAGGACCCACGTTTAAGTTTGGGAAAAAAATCACATTGCTCTGGTGTGATCCATCCCATTCTAATACATTAGCCAAACGCTTTTTGAAGTGCTAGCTTTTTTTTAAAGCACTCAGAAGTGCTCTTGGTGTGCACCAGCCCTATGACAAACTAACTACTCACCCTCAGCCAGCCAGCCGTCCTCCAGTGCTCCTCAGTCAGGACAGCAGTGCCACCTCCTCCCTTGAGGGCATATTCACAGTGGGACGTTGCATTGTAATGCTACGTTAAAGTCGCAACGCAGCATTACAAGGCAATGCAAAAAAAAAAAAGTGGTAATGCACATTAATGCTGTGTTACCGTGGCATACAGTAGATACAGTGGAGCATACAGGCAATGAAAAGTATGCCTCTCTGTATATGTTTAACATCTGTGTTTAGAGATAACGCACTGCAAGCAGTGAGTTACCATAACGCAACATTTGCAACGCAACGTTAACGTTGTACTGTGAATGTCACATAGGCTTAACATTACAGTGCGTTAACGTGCGTTACAATGACTTTATAACGCAGGACAATTACGTCCTACTGTGAATGCGACCTCAACTGTGCACGTTAAATGAAACACTGCTTCTCTGCTGCCTCCCCCCTTCTTACTTACTGTCAGACTCCTCACACAGCACAACAATATGCTTTTCCCCAATGATGACCACTTCACCTAGCTTTTTTCTCCTCCATCCTACTCTGTCTGCCTGCTGTAAGTGTAAACACAGTACAAACATGCTGCCCCGTAATCTCTGCACCTAATGCAAGTGTTTCACCTTGTTTCATGAGAGAACCGACTCTGTTGCAAGTGCAACCACTTTGTGATCCTGATGGAAACTGTCACATTGCACTGCACCACATTTAATCTGATATTATCAATACATTTGCATTGCAATGCACTGATTTTGTCTATTGCGGTGCAATGGGCAAAGTGTGAAAGTGCTCTCAGTCTCTGTTAGGTTGTATACGTGAACATTTTTGTCAATTTAGTTTAATTAAAGTATTAGGATGTATTTGTAGCCTCCTTTTACCGTGGCCTTATAGATTGATGTGCTTACTAAACTTTGAGTAAATCATAATATTGTCACCATTTACACTAGGAAATACATTCATTCATAATGCACTTTTTATTCTGAGTATGTTTATGTGACAACTCTGCCTTGTAAAATTTTTGAGTGTAAGGCAAGGTTTGCAGTAGGGTGTTGCGCTGCATCAGACAATATAATTGCATTGTTAATTTGATGCAATTATAGTGTAATGGTACATTCACATCACCACGTTAGCAGTGCAGTATGCAGGAACTCAATTGCATAACTGATATAACTGTCAACGTGCATGTTATGTGGTACAACACTGCATAACAGGCATGTTAACAGTTGCAGTGAAGCATACTTTCTCTGCACTGTATGTTTCATTCTATGCATCATTTTTTGCAGGATTTATAACACAAACCCCCCTTTCCCTCTTCCCTGTGAACATAGCCTTACTTTAGGATTTGTGGCACATATTTGTGTATGTTAAAAGGCATTTTTTCTCATATCTGCCATTTTTGCTTAATTTACTGCTCAATAACCACACTATGTTAAAAAATCTATTGCATTTCCAGAGTGGATGAGTTTATTACCTGATAAACACCAATGACCCATTTTCGGGCATGTTGAAACAGGACTTAATCCGACCAGTCTGTGTGGTTTTTTGCCAACATTTCTGCAATGTAGTTGTGGTACCGAAACCAAACAATGCCTTGTGCTTGGCGAAATGGACTTTCATTGGCTAAAGTATAACCCAAACCTATGGTCCAGAAATAAAGTCATGTTAAAGTTCCGTTCTGTTAATAGGATATAAATGTTTTCTTGCATATACGGATAGAATAAAGCAAACTTGCAATCTCTCTGACTAACAGGAGTAGTGAATGTGATAAATAGGGGTTAGGTGCTTTATAATGGTAGCTATGGTCTGTGATATACTGGTTACAGCTGAGCTTATTAGACCTTCCCTTTATACGACTACAGTACTGTGTACAGTATATGATGGTATTGTATGTAGACCTGCAAAATTAAATATGTTTCTTTGGTTCTTGGCTTCTTTGATTCTTTGCAACCATATACGGCTATCCGCTGGCAACAGTGGTGAGTGGCAGAGGCGTAGCTAAGCTTTTCAGCGCCCAGGGACAAATAAAGTTTTTGCTTTGCCTGGAGACACCTGTGGTACTCGTGTAGCCTATTCCCGGTGGGTACATTTTGTTGCCAAAACTATTAGAAAAAAGTGTACGCGGAACTAACTCAATACTTAACCTGTGGGGCTAAATGACATATGTGGAGCACTGACTGGATCCTGGGCAGAAAAACCCAAAAACAATAGTGTACTGAAAATAGGTACTTTATTGATGATGAGGAGAGGAGGGCTGGAAGGAGGCGGGAGTAGATGGGGAGTGGGCAGAGAGCAGGATAGAGCAGGGGATAAGATCTGCCCCTTCCTTATTCTTTCAAAGGTGCTGCAGGGAACGGGAGGCATTGGGGGATGGTGCGGTCCAAAGCAACGCCCACCAGATGCTGCGTCCGCCTCTGGTGAATGGGATACACAAGGCCCTGTCCTCTGTGACCCTGTTGCTTTACAGCATGTTTCTGCATGTCACCAACAAATTCTCTATAGAAGATTTTAATGTGATATTCAGGTAAGTAGAATATTAACCTGTTCTGCTCTACCTATAACACTGCAAACAGTACAATTACAGCTCAGTGAAAAAACTTTACAGGCTTGATGTAATAAAGCTTTCACTGATGAAAAATATGACACTGCTGTTTCGTCATGTAACAGTCTAAGGGCCTTGCATTAGAAAATAGTGTAGGGTAAAATGAAGATAGATAGGCACCAGTTGCTGGCTGTTCAGTAGACTCAGAGTGTTTGCCACCTTTCCAGAGTTGTGCTAACAAAAACGTCAAACTTGTCAGGAGAAAGACGGAGCACCAGCTCTGCTTGCTAGTGTTTATTGCACTCACAATGGCAATACAGGCATACCAGTAGGATAGGTGAGGATACCAGCCTAACAGCCGTTTCTCGACAACTGCCGCTTTCTCAAAGGCAACAGAGGTATCAACGGTTATAGGATAAAGCAGTCTATATATGGTGCTATACATATAATAGCACCACTTACCACACCCCATTGTCCGTGCATCACTAAACGGTATCGCACCGCCAATTACAGCAGCCATGCACGCTTCCAGGTATCTACCTGCCCACTTCCGGGGACTGCGTGACTTAAGTGACCAATCGGCGCTCAGGACTAAGGACCTATCCGAGATTCAGGATAGGGAGCCAATCCGGCGCAACGCTGGGTAGTTGTCAAGCGGAGCGTCTATAGCAACTCCAATGTAGATGCGTGTTGCGCCGGATTGGCTCCCTGTTCTGAGTCTTGGATAGGCCCGTAGTCCTGAGCATCGATTGGTCACGTAAGTCACGCGGTCCATGGAAGTGGGCGGGTCGATACCCGTAAGCATACGCGGCTGCCGTAATTGGCGGCGCGATACCATTTAGGGATGCATGGACAATGGGGTGTGGTAAGTGGTGCTATTATATGTATATATATTGGACTGCTTTATCCTATAACTGTTGATACCTCTGTTGCCTTTGAGAAAGCGGCAGTTGCCGCAAAACGGCAGTTAGGCCGGTATCCTCACCTATCCTACTGGTATGCCTGTATTGCCATTGTGATTGCAATAATTCTATTCTCCTCTTTGCGTGATTGCAATAAACCCTAGCAAGCAGAGCTGGTGCTCCGTCTTTCTTCTTCCTCCTGACATCAGAAAATAGATTTCAGAGTAGGGATGAGCTTCAGAATTCTGAATTTTGTATTTCTGATCAGAAATCGGCTTTCCGTGACAAAAATTGGCATTCGGAAATCGGAATTCCAGCCAGTCACAAGACTCGGATGTATAAGCCCAACCAGAGAATGTGGAAGTGCACCACAGTTGCCAATTGGAAATGCAGAATACACATAATTGCGTACATCCACAAAAAAATGTGTTACAATTAACACATTTTTTTGACAAAAATAACAACAACAAAAAAATTCTCCAGAAACCAGAAAGTCGAAAATTTAACATTCAGATTTCTGCAGAATTCCGGGGAAATTGGAAAGATGCTTTTAGGAATCAGATCAGCCCTATTTCGGAGTTAGGACTCATTTCCATTATGGAAACTCGATTGCAGGGACAGCAGACAGTGCATAGACTGCACCGTCTGTTGTTTTCATTTATGGGCGGCGATTCACCACTGAAGGACCCCACGCATGGTTTGCTGCATTTCAGGGTGATTCAACCAGTGATCACATTCAGTATAATGAATGGGATCACAAGCTCCTCTCCCCAGTGTATGAGCTTGCGCGGCTCTGCGTTATTAGTGGGAACGAGCCCTAACATAAACCCGAGGAACACATGCAATGGTGGAGCTAGAAGTGGACTTTGAAAATAACTGAAAACCAGAAAATTAAGATTATATTTGTTTATATACAATTTTAATCCTCTAATTTTTAAACAGTATAACTCAAATGCTTTATAACTACTTACTGTATATCCCTTCATCTCCTCCTTGCCCAGTCGAAGGGTCCGGCACTCTAAACACTGGAAGCCTTTTTTTTGCATAGGGTGGAAGGAACTTATCTGGCCCTGAAGTCAACTTTCCACCAGAGAAGCTTCTCAGAGCATCACTCCATGAATGGGAAGGACCATATATGGAGCTTCCATCAATCCAAGCTGTTACAAGATTTACCTGGAAAATCATGAATCATCATCTTTCAGTAATGAAATATGATTTACTAAAATGACGGCATTATGACATTTTTGTAAAGCCAGACATGGAACGTTGAAGTTTTAAAGTGAGACCAAAGTGGGCTGATCTGGAGGGCTGGGCGTACCAGGTCGCTGCCATCCACGCCGCTCTCCGCCCGTCCATTGGCCTACATCACTACACTTTAACTTTCGTGACCTCTGGAGTCACAAAGCTCGAAGGAGACCGAGCTGCTCTCTCAGTGTGCAGGGGGGTTGGGGAAGTGGCAGGGAAGACAGCCAGGGAGAGACAACTGCCCAATGGTAGCTGGGGAAGGCCTACAGGAACTTTATGGGCATTTTGAGCAGGGAATCCCTCTCCTCCTTTCCCCTTGAGATAAGCTACAATCATTGTTGTCAATTTCTGGGGGTTATAGCGTGGGGGGGGGGGGAAGAGAGCTGCATGGGGGTGGACACAGATTCATGACATGAGGCAGGGAACATGCCTCTGTTTCCCATCTGTCCCCCCACCCTCGCCGGCCGCACTGCCTCAGGTTCTCTTTAATCCGAAAATTAGTAATCTGGGTAACAAGAAATAAGGCAAACCAATTTAAACCTGGAGAGATTCTTAAAGAAAACCTGTACTGAAAATAAAAGTCAAAATAGGCATACACAAGTCATACTTACCTTCCATGTAGTCTACTCCTCAGTGTCTTTCTCCTGTCCTGCGTCCTATTTGTTCACTATGATCAAGGGAATTTTCCGTCCTCCATTTTGAAAATAGCCATTACCCATAACAGCTTTCTGGTCAGCACACAGTTAAACTGTAACATCGCCCACTTGAGCCATAGGGAAACATGGACATTACCTGGTACATCCGTTTTCCTCTCAGCTATAACTGACAGCAACTGATATTTTACTGACAGCAACTGATATATTTCAGATCTGACAAAATATTGTCAGAACTGGATGGGATTATTGTCAGAAGAAAATGGTGAGCTTCTGAGAGGAACTGATGGCAAGGTAACTCTGTAATTTTCATTTGAAGTTACCTCATGTGTTTATTTTAAATATTTTTACTCAGTACAGGTTCTCTTTAAACTTGTGTGGATTACTGCAGATTATATTATAATTAGAATAAAGTTATAGTCACAGTGCCCAGAAACTCATGCTAAGAGCAGGTAGCCTCTTTGCACTCTCTCCTCTCCTACTTCCCTCTTCACTACATGTCATATGGTATCAGCAGTGGCACATTCTAGGGGTGGTTTCTACTGTAAACCATACTCTAGCCATAGCTTTGTAGTGACTGATTGCCTTTATTATTATTACAGATAATATTATTATTGTAAAGTACACTTTTTCCCTCCTAAAACAAAGGTATTTGCAAACCTAGTGGTTCAGTTTGCCATGATTTAACTGGGTACAGTGAATAATTCCTATTTACAGTGCCCTACCCATAGAGCCATCTCAATGCATGCAGTTCACTGTCAGGGGGGGGGGGGGAGGGGGGCAAAATTGGATTGGCATGGCTATGTAAATGAATAGGCTTTAGTTATGCTGTATAATCTTGATGTGTGAGTGGCTTTTTGGGGGCATAATGGAACACTCACTGAGCATCATGGGAGTTCCTTTTTACTTATGTAAAGCTGAATAGTTGCAATTACATTCTGTTTTAAAAAGGGACATTTGTATTTATTGTTATTAAGTACTATCAAATTCTAAGGTACATTACGTGAAGGATTGCGGAGAAGCCGCCGCTTGTGCTAACAGTGAGATGGCGGTTTCCGCGCACAGAGCGGCGGTTTCCTCACAGCAACATGCGTCTGGGTTGTCTGGACCTAGTAGTGCACACAGATGGAGAGCTACGCATGCGCGCGCCGCAAGACAGGCTCTTTATGCCAATAGGAGAAGGGTCAGCTGACCCCAGCTCAGCAGATGATTGGTTGATGGGAGCTGGGCGGCGCTGAGGAGCGCTTCACTATATACTGTATATCTCTTGCTGTTCAGTTGCTGGTTGTCTGGCGTTGCGAATACCTATGTGTTAGCACTCAGACCTTAGTCAGATCCTTCAGTGTGGTGGAACCAGGAGGACCTGGGAATCCACACTTAGCCAGTTTACTGTGTATCACCTGTGTTATTCATTTGACCAGTTCCAGGGTGTAGAGACCAAGGACCTCACACCCCAGACTAGGAATACTGTGTATCATCTGTGTTATTCATTAGACCAGTTAGATAGGTGCCTGCAGTATAGATTAGGTAGGTGCCCCGCAGTATAGATTAGATAGGTGCCTGCAGTATAGATTAGATAGGTGCCAGCCTGCAGCATAGGTTAGATAGGTGCCTGCAGTATAGATTAGATAGGTGCCAGCCTGCAGTATAGATTAGATAGGTAGGTGCCCCGCAGTATAGATTATATAGGTAGGTGCCCTGCAGTATAGATTATATAGGTAGAAGCCCTGCAGTATAGATTAGATAGGTAAGTGCCCCGCAGTACAGGTTAGATAAGGTGGCTGCAGTGCTTGGGAAAGCGGGCATAGTTGTTAAAACTCACGTGTCTTCACCGATGCTCACAGCTACCATCTAGTTCCTCTCCCAGCATCTGTGTAGTGTGTATTGGTAACAGTGCCCCCCTGTGGTGACATGCGGTCACGTCATCCCAGGGGGCCCTGTTTCCAATGCACAGATGCTGGGAGAGGAAATAGATGGTGGCTGTGAGCATCGGTGAAGACACGTGAGTTTTCACAACTATGCCCGCTCTCTCCAGCACTGCAGAGGGTGCGGGGCGTCCTGAGATGCGGGGCCTGGGGCGATTGCCCCACTTGCCACCCCCAAAGGCTGGCTCTGTTTCATATGATTCAAAAATAGAAGCTAGCTTATTGTTTGTTGTGTATTAAAGACTATGTATAGCACAGCTAAGGCAGAGGTTTTGCAGCACAGAGTTCAAAGGCATATATCTTGAACTTAGAATTTTCTTTATATGAACAGCTTCCTGGTCTTTACTATCTTATCATAAAATTATAACACACACCTTGACTGAGTGATGCTGGAATCCTTTACATGAAAACACATTATAAAACCATGTCCATAAAATAATACAAGTATGCCGGCCATACAAAAGCAGCTTGTTTTATTCTGTGCTGGTTTATCACACAATATATTTCCCCATGCCAGAAGTTTACCACTGGAGATTTTTCACATAAAAAGTACCATGTACTATAAAACATCGAAAAAATGAGGAAAAATAATTTTAAAGATTTGATGCATGGCTGATAAAGGAACACGATACTAAATACTGTATTTACTTGGTGGTGTCTGGTTCACCCAAGGTGCAAATTATATACCCTGCAACCTTAACAAACTTCTTTAGACAATGTTCCCACATTGGCACGCATACATACAGTATATGATGGGACCGTCCTATTGTTTGTAAGTGATACTTAAGTGAAAACAAAGTGAAGAGATAAACAATTGTATCCATCCTCCTAAAATGACCTTTAGACAGTTTTATGTTATGTTTAAAAACTTAAAGGGGCACTATGGCAAAAAATTGTAAAACTTAAAATATGTGCAAACATAGACAAATAAGAAGCACATTTTTTCCAGAATAAAATGAGCCATACATTACTTTTCTCTTATGTTGCTCTCACTTACCGTAGGTAGTAGAAATCTGACAGAAGTGACAGGTTTTGGACTAGTCCATCTCTTCATAGGGGATTCTCAGCAAGGCTTTTATTCTCTATAAAGATATTCCCTAAAAAGCATTTAAACAATGATGCTGGCCAGCTTCCCTGCTCGCTACACAGTTTTTTGACAGTTGGAAAGAGCAACTGCCATTCACTAAGTGCTTTCGAAAAATAAATAAATCCCTGAGAATCCCCCATGAAAAGATGGACGAGTCCAAAACCTGTCACTTCTGTCAGATTTCTACTACTTACTGTAAGTGACAGCAACATAGGAGAAAGGTAATTTATGGCTCATTTTGCTCTGGAAAAAACGTACTTCTTATTTGTTTATGTTTGCACATATTTAAAATTTTACAATTTTTTTTACCATAGTGCCCCTTTAAAAAACAGATTTATTGTTTTGCCTCTGCTAAATGTAATGTATGAACTATTGACCCTGTTTCTATCTATCCTCTCCTGGCAGAGAACTGGGCTTCCTAGAGAAAAGTATTTTATGGCTGTAATTCCTTATCAGAAATCTGACTGGAGAAAAACTGTCAGTTCCATAGTAGAATGTTAACTCTTTCAGACAGAAAGAAAAAAAGCATCGCAGCATATTTGTTTGTGTGCTAAGCACTGTACATATACAGGCCCGGCCCTAGACTTTTTGCCGCCTGAGGCAAACTTTAAAGAAATTGCCGCCCCCAACCGCCCCCCCCCCCAGCCGTGGGTGTAAGTAGCCGCCGAGCTAGAGGGGATAGCGGGCAGGAAGGGGGTATTGGGCCTAGCGGCAGGGAGGGGGGTCGGACCCCCCTCCCTCGCCTGGGTCCCCCGTCCTCCGCTCCCCTCCAGCTTTAAAAAGTTAAGTTGCTGCAGTTATTGTAAGAGGCACGGGCGAGGATCACTCACCTTTTCCGCGTTCCAACGTGCGCTCCACTGACGTCACTTCCTGTAGCCACTTACAATACAGTGGGCGGCGTAGCAGGAAGTGACGTCAGTGGAGCACACGCTGGAACGTGGAGGAGGTGAGTGATCCCCGCCCGTGCCTCTTACAATAGCGGCGGCAACTTAACTTTTTAAAGCTGGAGGGGAGCGGAGGACAGGGACCCAGGTGAGGGAGGGGGGGATCCGACCCACCTCCACGGCGCTAGGCCCAATACCCCCTTCCTGCCCGCTATCCCCTCTAGCTCGGCGGCTACTTACACCCACAGCTGGGGGGGGGGCGGTTGGGGGCGGCGATTTCTTTGAAGTTTGCCTCAGGCGGCAAAAAGTCTAGGGCCGGGCCTGTATATGTACAGTGCTTAGCACACAAACAAATATGCTGCAATGCTTTTTTTCTTTCTCTGCCTGAAAGAGTTAATATTCTACTATGTAACTGACAGTTTTTCTCCAGTCGGATTTCTGATAAGGAATTACTATCCCCTCCAGCTCAGGCGGCCCCCCACACCCATGGACGGACGGGTGCCGCCCCCCCCAGGAGTGCTGCCTGAGTCAAAAGTTTCACTCCGCCTCATGGGCGGGCCGGCCCTGTACATATACATGTCTATCTCATCATGTCACATGTCACTTAAGGTTTCCTTTTAAGTTAATACAGGTAAGATATCAGGGAATAAATACAGTTCAACACTGAACTAACTTTGGCCAACACTCTGTTACTTTTTCCTATACAGTGGCTTGCAAAAGTATTCGGCCCCCTTGAAGTTTTCCACATTTTGTCACATTACTGCTACAAACATGAATCAATGTTATTGGAATTCCACATGAAAGACCAATACAAAGTGGTGTACACGAGAGAAGTGGAATTAAAATCATACATCATTCCAAACATTTTTTTTTACAAATAAATAACTGCAAAGTGGGGTGTGCATAATTATTCAGCCCCCTTAATCAATACTTTGTAGAACCACCTTTTGCTGCAATTACAGCTGCCAGTCTTTTAGGATATGTCTCTACCAGCTTTGCACATCTAGAAACTGAAATCCTTGCCCATTCTTCTTTGCAAAACAGCTCCAGCTCAGTCAGATTAGATGGACAGTGTTTATGAACAGCAGTTTTCAGATCTTGCCACAGATTCTCGATTGGATTTAGATCTGGACTTTGGATGGGCCATTCTAACACATGGATATGTTTTGTTTTAAACCATTCCATTGTTGCCCTGGCTTTATGTTTAGGGTCGTTGTCCTGCTGGAAGGTGAACCTCCACCCCAGTCTCAAGTCTTTTGCAGACTCCAAGAGGTTTTCTTCCAAGATTGCCCTGTATTTGGCTCCGTCCATCTTCCCATCAACTCTGACCAGCTTCCCTGTCCCTGCTGAAGAGAAGCACCCCCAGAGCATGATGCTGCCACCACCATATTTGACAGTGGGGATGGTGTGTTTTCAGTGATGTGCAGTGTTAGTTTTCCGCCACACATAGCATTTTGCATTTTGGCCAACAAGTTCCATTTTGGTCTCATCTGACTAGAGCGCTTTCTTCCACATGTTTGCTGTCCCCCCCACATGGCTTGTGGCAAACTGCAAACGGGACTTCTTATGCTTTTCTGTTAACAATGCCTTTCTTCTTGCCACTCTTCCATAAAGGCCAACTTTGTGCAGTGCACGACTTATAGTTGTCCTATGGACAGATTCCCCCACCTGAGCTGTAGATCTCTGCAGCTCGTCCAGAGTCACCATGGGCCTCTTGACTGCATTTCTGATCAGCGCTCTCCTTGTTCGGCCTGTGAGTTTAGGTGGATGGCCTTGTCTTGGTAGGTTTACATTTGTGCCATACTCCTTCCATTTCTGAATGATCACTTGAACAGTGCTCCGTGGGATGTTCAAGGCTTTGGTAATCTTTTTGTAGCCTAAGCCTGCTTTAATTTTCTCAATAACTTTATCCCTGACCTGTCTGTGGTGTTCTTTGGACTTCATTGTGTTGTTGCTCCCAATATTCTCTTAGACAACCTCTGAGGACGTCAAAGAGCAGCTGTATTTGTACTGACTTTAGATTACACACAGGTGCACTCTATTTAGTCATTAGCACTCATCCGGCAATGTCTAGGGGCAACTGACTGCACTCAGACCAAAGGGGGCTGAATAATTATGCACACCCCACTTTGCAGTTATTTATTTGTAAAAAATGTTTGGAATGATGTATGATTTTCATTCCACTTCTCACGTGTACACCACTTTGTATTGGTCTTTCATGTGAAATTCCAATAAAATTGATTCATGTTTGTGGCAGTAATGTGACAAAATGTAGAAAACTTCAAGGGGGCCGAATACTTTTGCAACCTCATATACTTCTGTATATGAGATTATCAAAAAGTATAACGTTAGGAACCAGGGGTGTAACTAGACTTAATAGGGCCTCCCTGCAAAAATGATAGCATGGGGCCCCCTTTATCCCCGAACCACACGGGATTGAGAGCCAGTGAATGGCAGCACAGAGTGTTCTGCTGTGAAGCAGGAAAAAATTACACAGGCTACTGCACACGGTTTTTGTGAGTAAATGGGGACGTTTCTATTCTAATTAGCTGCATTTGCAGTTGGGGAGAGGGAGGTGGAGGGACCAAAGCCTCTGGGCCCCCCTTCGATGGCAGGGGTTGCAGGGGTGATTGCTACGCCCATGTTAGGAACTGCACAATATGCAAGCCCCCTAATGGTGTATTGCAACCAACCTACTGTAATCAATCCTCAGGCGCCACCAACACCAACGACTTGAAGTGGGGAGAAAACACATCCAAGGTCCAGAAGAGGACTCAGCAAAGGTTGTTCTTCCATAGGCAAGTGATGAAGTTCGGGATGCCACAGGAACTGATGGGCAGCTTCTACACTGCCATCATTGAGTCTATCCTCTGCTTCTCCGTTGTCATCTGGTATGCAGGCACTACCACAAGTGACAAGCTCCAACTCCAGAGAGTAATCAACGCTGCGGAAAGGATCATTGGGTCACCCTTACTGCCACTGGACCTCCTACACACCTTCAGACTGAGGTCTAGAGCCATCTGGATACTAAAAGACCCCAACCACCCCAGCAGTCACTACTTCAACCATCTCCCATCGGGCCACCGCTATATATATCCAACCCCACTAAAATCTCCAGACACAAGAACACTTTCTTCCCCTAAGTTGTCTTCCTACTGAACTCGGGCAACCACCCTGTAAAATCCCCTTGCACTGCTGTGTTAGTTATGTTTGTATTTTTTAAAATTTACTGATTATGTTTAAATGCATGTTAACTGCACTACAGTACTCCATGCCGTGTATGCCACAAAAAAATTCCGGGTATGACATCCATCGTACTTGGTGAATAAAGCTGATTCTGATCTGACATTGTTCACTTGGCTGTCATAAGTTGCACTGAAAAAGCACACACTGTGATACTAGCAAGTGAGGGCACAAGGCCCTATAAACCTTTTGTCTCACCTGGTTGTCAAGGCCGGAGAAAACTGTATAGGTTTCCAAGCTGTCATGCCTATTTCCCTCTAATGCTGGGGGCCTGGCTTGCACAGGTATTCTCCTGGTCTTGGATGTTGATCCAGTCAGGATTCCACCATGGTTGTTTGAAACACGATGCATCGGGTGTGTAAATGTTTTCTGCGCTTGTTCGGTATGAGCCTGAATCCCTGACTGTAATAATAGTAGGAGGTAGAAAACAGCTAGCAAAGCAAAGTGGTGTTACCAGCAATGATATGTAGATTTCTGCATGATAAAACAGGGGTGCTCCCCTGTGAAACACATCACAATAAAGTTTTAAACACTGCCTCTGCATATCATTGTGGTAAAACCTGCCTTGCTTTGCTAGCTGTTCTCTACCTTCTACTACACTCACAGCCTTCTACTACACTCAATCCAAGTCCTCGGCATAAGAGGGACATAAGCATGACAGCTTGCAAATCTATACACCTTTCTCCAACCTCCACAACCAGGTGAGACCTTTACTATAGAGCCTTGTGCTTCACTTACTAGTATCACAGTGTGTGCTGTTTCTCCCTTCAAGGACTTTTCTTTGGGTTCCAGCACCTAACTACCGCTTAAAGTTGTGTGATCTTGTTGATCTGACTTTTATAAGTTGTTCTGTATATGTTTGAAAAAATTAAGACAGTTAATTTATCTTTTTTTCAGTAATATTTGAACTTAATCACCTGTTCTCTTGGGCTGTTAGGACTTTTTCCTGTTTCTTGAGACCATTTGACCCTTTGCAATGGCAGAACCACATTTTTTTTGTTGTCAAGATGAAACACAGGATCTCCAGATGGAATGACTATGTTCACAAATTCAGCTGGACAGGCAGGCATTTCAGTGGACAACATTTCAGAGATAACCTGATAACCTGATAGAGAAAACGAGAACTTGGTATTTATGCATTTTTATTATTTCCAGCACATTGGTAGAGGCCAGGGAACAGGGGCCATTGTACAATGCTTAAGTTTACTTTGTATGTAGCTGTGGTCAGTGTACCCTGAGGGGTAACTAGAGTGAACCACGTGCATGATACCTTTAAAAGGTAATTACAGTTAGGCATAACTTGCAATCCTTCTTTTTCTTTACTATATATTTATCCGTCCTGCCTTTGTCCCAAAGTAATGTCATCTGTGTAAAAGTAACTATTTCCATTAGATTTCATTGGGATATGGAGGGGAACAAAGCACTATTTTTTTTGTGTCAAGCGCGGCGGATCTCTAAGTGAGCTTGTGTGACCCTTGTTCACATGCCTAATTTTCGGTTAAGATAGCCGTTGAGTGAGTATGTATGAGGCTTGTGTGTATAACACGATCCTGAGGTCAGTCCATCTTGTACAACAATATAGCTCTGAGGTCATTCAGTCCATGTAACATTTTTAGTGGGGTAATGCTGCGTAATCTGCTTTTTTAGGGGTGAAACTGCCTAATGGGGGAGGAGGAAATCTTAGGTAAAACTGTTTAACTGTGTGTACTTTTTGGGAAAACACCGCCCAAGGACAAACTTCTTGATTATGTGTACAATGGGGGGGGGGGGGGGGAATACTGCCTACTTATGTGTACTTGCAGGGAAACACTTTCTAATTTTGCAACTGCAAAAGGGGAAACCTGAGGGATTGTCAGCCATCTGCCTAGTGTGTGTTTTTTAGTGGAGTAATACTGCCTTATGTGTTTTTTTAGGGGTAAAATACTGTGTCTGTGTGTGGTGGTGGTGGTGGTGGTGGGGGGGGGGGAATAACACTGCCCAATTGTGTAATTGTGTGTACTTTTGGGGAAAACCCAGCGTAATTGGAGAAGGGGGAGGGAACTGCATGATTACATATATTTTTTGGGGGAAATACTGCCTGTATTTATTTATGCAGGGACACACTGCCTAATTTTACAACTTCAAAATACCCTGCAGGACCCCAAGAAGCACTATCAGTTGGGGGAACCTGGGGGGCTGTCAGCCATCACTGTAACTATCAGGAGAGGTGACAACTTGCACTATTGGAGGAAGGGGGGAAAGGAACAAAGGGGCCATTTAATGCAGCTATTTTTTTTTGGGGGGGGGGGGGGGTGGTGGTATTTGATCCCAAATACCTAAGATGAGGGAAGCCTCTGGATCCTGTAGAGGCTTCCCACGCCATCCGATGGACTTCCATCCCTCCTTGTGGAATCCCCGAAAGAAATCCAACCAGAGCTTGTTGAATTGAAGATCTATGCTGAGCTCCTATTCATGCATGAGTGTGGCTGTACTGTGCTTGTGTAATTGCAACCTTGCCTGCTCAGTAAGCCAGACTCGTGCACAAGCGGCTATCTGCTACTGTGCAGATGTGGCTGTGCTTGCATGGTTGCTGCATGAAGA
Organism: Hyperolius riggenbachi; assembly: GCF_040937935.1. NCBI lineage: Eukaryota > Metazoa > Chordata > Amphibia > Anura > Hyperoliidae > Hyperolius > Hyperolius riggenbachi. Next base: position 207,789,604 of record NC_090648.1, on the reverse strand, counting down.
GATGAGGTGAAAAAGACATGAAAAGCCTCTTCAGGATCCAGAGGCTTCCCTCTTCGTAGGTAAGCATGGGGTTAGCCTCGAGTTCACTTTAAATACACACTGTCAGTTTACATTTTACAACTTTAATCAATTAAAACTTTGACTGAAGATCTCAATACAACCTCACATACTGCCACTATTGATGTAAATAGCAAATTTGGAGATCATGACAACATGCGTGGGAGCTTTGCAATCAACCCAGAATGCTGGCACCATAGAACTTTAGTGCCATGAACTAACATTTTACTCCATTTTTCGGCTTTCCGGACTCAGCAAAATCCAGCTAGGAGACCAGAATAACTTAATTTTGCCACGCATTCCCAATCTAAACCTAGAGTTTAATTCTTCTAGCACGTTTTAAAATGTATTGGTGGCAGAGTCTACTGAAATTTCTTTGAATATATATTGACTTTTAAGTTATACACACTGATTTGTTAAGTACCAGGCTCCCTTTCTTGGTTGTATTACTATAAACCAGGGCTGCCCAATAGGTTGATCGCGATCTACCGGCAGATCGCGACCGGCTGCAGAGTAGATTGTCTTGTTCCATTCTGAAGCCATGCAGCTGCCACTGTCAGATTTTGCTGCCATCGCAGCATCAGTGAGGAGAGGGGAGGCGTGGCTGAAATTGAAAGAGGAGCAAATGAGGAGACAGCATCTCCTCCCCTCCAGTCTGCGAGACAGTGTCTCCTCCCCTCTAGGCTGCCTGTGATGAGACGTGTATAGAGTCTCCTCCCCACCAGGCTGCTGTGAGGCTGTGAGATTTGCAGAGTGTCTTCCCCCTTCCAGTTGTCTCCTACCCTCAGGCAGAGAAAAGTACACAGCGTGGCCAAATAGCTTCAAAAACCTTCTGAAGCTGACTGCTGTGTTTGAAGGTGGTAAAAGGATTGTGTGCTAGGATGGGGAGGGGGGATTATGCAGTTATTTGCGAACTATGCTGGGATATTGTGTGTGTGGGGTGGGGGGAGTCGAGACACTGTGTGTGTTTATGGGGGGCAGGGGGGGGGTTGTGTTGGTGGTAGATCTCCTGAGCTCGGCAATTTTTAAAGTAGCTCGCAAACTGAAAAAGTGTGGGCACCCCTGCTATAAACTCTTTTGTAGTAGCAGTAGAGTATTATACTGTGTTAGCCATCAGTAAAAGCAGGAAGTTTTGAATCAGGATGATACCATTTATTGGCTAACTTTAAACTTTTGTTCTTTTAAAGTCAGTCAACAAAGGGTATCTTACTGATTTAAAACTTCCTCCTATAAACTCCTTATCATCCCTGTGCAGATGTTATTAGCACTTCATCAATGATTAATTAAGAGGACTGGCTAATAATAAGTAATTTAACCATTTGATGACTGAGGGTTTTCCCCCCTTGTGGACCAGAGCAATTTTCACCTATCAGCGCTCCTCCCTTTCTTTCGCCAATAATGTAATTACTACGAATCACAGCGTAATGATCTATATCAGGGATGGTCGCAGTCAGCCAACTTTGCTACACTGGAACTACGCGTAGTTTTACGCAATTACGCTTCGCCAAACTACGGCTTCGAAACCAAATATTCGCTTCGTATGCATTTCGTAGACTACGCATTAAAATACGCAATTACGCGTAGTGCGAAGCGTAGTGTATGCAGATGCTTATGCCCGTATGCAGAAAATTTTACGCATTAAATCCTCTGTAAATGCTTATACAGGTAACTCTTCTATGCGTACATTCCCCTTTCCAATGCGTAAATTTGTAAGCATACAATCGCACGTGGAAAAATAGACGCGAATAACGCATTCGTAGTTCACTATGCAATACACATGTTATCTACGCATAGTGGGCGTAAGCTATGCGTAGCGGTACTTCGCTATGCGTAAATTCGTAAGCGTAGTTTTGAAACTTCACCTATGAACTACAATGCGTAGATGCGAACTACGATGCGTAAATTCGCACTGGCGTAGTTTCTGCTCATCCCTGATCTATATCTTGTTTTCCTCACCATCAATTAGGCTTTCTTTGGGAGGTACAGTATGCCAAGAATTATTTTATCCTAAATGCATTTTAACATGAATAATAAGAACATTTTTTTAAAAATGCATTATTTTTCAGGTTTTGGCCATTATAGTGTCAAATAGAGATGGGCCGAACGGTTCGCCGCCGAACGGTTCCCGGCGAACTTCGGTGGTTCGCGTTCGCCTCCCGCAGGCGAACGTTTCCGGAAGTTCGGTTCGCCCCACAATGCACTATGAGGGTCAACTTTGACCCTCTACATCACAGTCAGCAAGCCCAGTGTAGCCAATTAGGCTACACTAGCCCCTGGAGCCCCACCCCCCTTATATAAGGCAGGCAGCGGCGGCCATTACGGCCACTCGTGTGCCTGCATTAGAGAGAGTAGGGCGAGCTGCTGTCTGTCTCTCATAGGGAAAGATTAGTTAGGCTTAGCTTTTCCTGGCTGCATACCTGTTCAGTGATCCTGCCACTGCATACCTGTTCTGTGAACCCACCCACCACTGCATACCTGTTCAGTGATCCTGCCACTGCATTCCTGTTCTGTGAACCCACCCACCACTGCATACCTGTTCAGTGATCCTGCCACTGCATACCTGTTCTGTGAACCCACCACTGCATACCTGTTCTGTGATCCTGCCACTGCATACCTGTTCTGTGAACCCACCCACCACTGCATACCTGTTCAGTGATCCTGCCACTGCATACCTGTTCTGTGAACCCACCACTGCATACCTGTTCTGTGAACACACCCACCACTGCATACCTGTTCAGTGATCCTGCCACTGCATACCTGTTCTGTGAACCCACCACTGCATACCTGTTCTGTGAACCCACCACTGCATACCTGTTCTGTGAACCCACCACTGCATACCTGTTCTGTTCAGTGGACCCGCCACTGCATACCTGTTCTGTTCAGTGAACAGTTTGGTGTGTCAGTGTGAAGCAGTACCTTAATTACACTACCTGATTGATGTATACACATGCAAGATGTTTTAAAGCACTTTAGGCCTGTCATTTAGCATTCAATATGATTTCTGTCCTTAAAACGCTGCTTTGCGTCAAATCCAGATTTTTCCTGGGGACTTTTGGCGTATATCCCACTCCGTCATGCCCCCCTCCAGGTGTTAGACCCCTTGAAACATCTTTTCCATCACTTTTGTGGCCAGCATAATAATTTTTTTTTTCAAAGTTCGCATCCCCATTGAAGTCTATTGCGGTTCGCGAACTTTAACGCGAACCGAACCTTCCGCGGAAGTTCGCGAACCCGGTTCGCGAACCTAAAATCGGAGGTTCGGCCCAACTCTAGTGTCAAAATAAAACGTTCTACTGTGGATAAAAGCCACACATTTTATTTGCGCATTTGTCCTGGTTATTGCAAGAATTAAAAAATGTCCCTAGTACAATGTATGGTGCCAATATTTTATTTGGAAATAAAGGTGCATTTTTTCAGTTTTGCATTTATCACTAATTACAAGCCCATAAATTAAAAATTAATAGTAATATACCTTCTTGACATAAACTTTAAAAAAGTTCAGTCCCTAAGGTAACTACTTATATATTTTTTTTTATGTATATTCCCCCCACCCCCTTTATATATATTCAAAAAAAGTTTGGGTACTATGTGAGGGTGTGGGAGGGAAATAGTTAATTATAAAAGTCAGTGTGGGGATTTTTATTAAATAAAAATGGATCACGCGAGCACGTGAATCGGAAGTAATGCGTAGCAGTGTAGCAGTGTAACAACAGGAAGATACAATGAATGCCGGCTTCACGTGGACGCTAGTGATGGGCGAACACCTGGATGTTCGGGTTCGGGAAAGTTCGCCGAACATGGCCGAGATGTTCGGCATGTTCGGGCCGAACCCCGAACTTCCCGAACATCCCTATTTTGGGGGCCCTATGGGGTCGCAGGCATAAGGGGGGAGCATGCCCCGATCGCGGGGGGGGGTCGGAAATTCCCCCCACCCCCTCCGCTAGCGCTCCCCCCTCTGCCCGCTTCCCCATTCAAAAGTTTCAAGAAGTACCTGTATAGCGGATGGCCTGGCAGTGGCACTGTGGAGTGAGGAGGAGGAGGAGTCCGGAGAGTGACGAGTTGAGGGAGGCCGGGCAGCGGGCGTGAGGTCAGAGAAAGGGCGGAACTCGCCCTTTCTCTGACCTCACGCCCGCTGCCCGGCCTCCCTCAACTCGTCACTCTCCGGACTCCTCCTCCTCCTCACTCCACAGTGCCACTGCCAGGCCATCCGCTATACAGGTACTTCTTGAAACTTTTGAATGGGGAAGCGGGCAGAGGGGGGAGCGCTAGCGGAGGGGGTGGGGGGAATTTCCGACCCCCCCCGCGATCGGGGCATGCTCCCCCCTTATGCCTGCGACCCCATAGGGGGGCCGTATTGCGGCCTGTTCGGCCGAACAGGGCCCTGTTCGCCCGAACAGGGGCCCTGTTCGGGGGCATACAGAAGTTCGGGGCGAACCCGAACTTAAAAGGCCGAACACCATGAGGTGTTCGGCCGAACTCGAACATCACCCGAACAGGGTGATGTTCTGCAGAACCCGAACAGTGGCGAACACTGTTCGCCCAACACTAGTGGACGCCGGTATTCACTGAATCGGGGTTTTAGCGGTCCCATTCATTAACTTCCCCTCTAAGCGGCGGTAACGTCGGCTGCACACAGCTGCAGACTTGTATTCACGCCCCTGGTGCATCCTGTGAATTTTGCAGGCCCGTGACTATACTGCACAGTGTGCATCAAGTAATTAAAGCAATCCTGAGCCGAAGCTTGGGTTCATAATAAAATACTAAGTTGAAGATAGGGAAGCCTCAGGATCCTATTGAGGATTCCCTCGGTGGTCCAATTTCGCCCCGTTGCTGAGCACAATCCCTCTCCACTTCAGGTCTGTGCAGCTGCTCTTTGTGCAGTGCGGCCGTGCATGTGCAGTAGCACGAATCCAGCTGCTTCGCCTTACTGCGCTTGCGCAGGCAGGCTCTTGCGACTACTGCATGGCCACGCTGCAGGAAGAGGAGCTACACAGCCTCATATAATTAGCAACAAAGCCTTGTCTCTAATCTTCCAGAGGGCTGCGCTCAGCAATGAGGACATCAGAGCAGGGAGGGAAGCCTCAATATAATTCAGAGGCTTCCCTCTCTTTAGTTAAGTATCTCATTTTGTACACGAGTTTCGGCTCAGGTACACTTTACGTAATGCAAATGGTACGGGTCACATGATGGTAATTTAGAACAGAACTAAAACCTGTAATGCAACACATTGCACTACCAATCACATTATTTTCTTTTCTTTTTTTTAACACAATAAATATAAGTATGCTAGCAATTTATATGTTTTAGATCGTTTGCACAACAAGTAGATTTCTTATTGTCTCACCAAAAAATACTGCCATCGCGGTTAAGTTTCGGGGATTTGGAGAACTTGACTGTCCATTTGTGAGAGCATTGCTGATTTCTCGAGGATTTGGAAGATCTGTTGCCACTTGATATACTCCATCAGAATAGCTTGCAGGAATGAGGCGCAGTAGTTTGGAACCTGGTAATGCATAAGATTTTAAATAGGCACTTATTATATGAAAGAGGCTTAGTTAAAAAAAAAGTATGTGATATATATTTTTTTCCAATTTAAGTGTTTTCAGGTAGCTTAATATTAACTTATTAAGTCAAGTAAGGCAAAGGAAGCAAACAAAACCAATTATGTACATAGTGATCCTCACACAGACAGTTATTTAAAGCTTGGTGCTAAGCATTTGTAAACACTGCACAGGTTTATCAAATAAGTATTTATTTAGATCTTTACAACATACTGAATGTACGTATATGCTAACCTCCTTGGCGGTAATGACAAGCTCAGCTCGTCCATTACCGCCGGAGCGCACCGCTCAGGCCCCGCTGGGCCGATTTTGACAATTTTATTTTAAAATCACGTATCAAGCACCTTGTTTGCTGCATGTTTACATCGATCGTCGCCGCCGATGCGCCACTACCCGCCGTGTTATAGGCCCCCTCCCCGAGACCCCATGCGCAGCCTGGCCAATCAGTGCCACGCAGCGCTGAGGGGTGGATCGGGATTCCCGATGACATCGATGACGTCATCACGATCATCGCTATGGCGATGGGGGAAGCCCTAAAGGAAATCCCGTTCAGAACGAGATTTCCTTATGGGAAGACGTGGCGGCGGCGATCGGGAGGGTGGGACGCCGCAGGGAGGGGGGAATCATGTAGCTAGCACTAGGCTAGCTACATGATATAAAAAAAAAACACAAAAAATAGTGCTGCGCCGCATTCAGGCCCAAGGGCCCCATGGCCTCAGCGCGTAATATGACCCTGGACTCTCATCTGGTCAACTCCTGGTCACGGTTCCCCCCCCCTCCGGAATGGGGCGACGTGGAGGAGACCAGCAAATCACTTTTCCCAAATTTATGTACGCATCAAGCACGCATCCCAGCAATGTTATTTAATACACCATGCGGATTTTTAGCCGCATGATAGAGGATCCCCGCCCCTTCACATTCGTCCTCTTCCTTGTACACACTCCAGCCAATGAGACAGCGCCGGAGGCGCGGCCTGAAGGTCCTATGAAGGGAGCCGCATGGCGCTGTCTATCTAAAGACATTGCACGTGAGCAAGCGCCGGTTCTGCCGTGAAACGGCTGTAATGCCGTCCTGTTCACCCCTGGTCACCCTTCCCAGCTTACCAGACACCCTCCACCACCCAGGTTTGATGCATCTTTACTATTTGTCAAACTGTTGCATTCGTGGCTGTATGCTGTTTACTGAATAAAAGGTCTTAAAGAGACAGGTGCACAGTCATCTCTTTATGTGCTTTATGTCCTTTGGTTGTGCTCTGCACTACTGTACTTGTTGCACGTCTCATGCTATGACCTTTACAGCTTATGGAGGAGTGTGTGGATTAAGTGAAGCATTGTTATTACGTGTACAAGCTCCTGCAGAGAGGCCAACCCTCAAGATAACCAGCCGGGTGCCGGGTGCAATGTCTTACTGCAGTGTACCAACAGATCATACTGGGCCTGCGCAGTACACTCCTGGTGACATCAGCGGGAGCGAGGACACGGCAACGCAGGCGCAGTGGTTTTCAGCCTTTAAAGTCTAAAATTCCAGAGGTGAACCAGAGGCATGGCCTGGAGCATTGGGGAGTGGCTGCGCGGGCACAGGATGTCTGTGGGGGACCATTAGAAGCCCCGGGTAACTTCAACTCATTTTCCTCTGACCCCCCTACAGTGTCCCTTTAAATCTAGTTTTTAAGTTTTTACTGTTTCATTGTCTCTGCTCAATGACACCTTCATTGAAGTATGCCAGAGCTCAAATCTATGAATTATTGATCCTTTTTATATCTTCCCTGCTCTCTGAAGCCATTTACTGACAGGAAAGTGTTTTATGGCTGTAATTACTTATCAGTGAGAGTTATGCTATAGTCTGACCCAGTCCTGACCCGGACAGAAACTGTCACTTGCATACCTGATGTTTAACTTTTTCAGGCAGAGAAAGAATAAAAGGAACACAGCCTAGTTATTTGTGTGCTTGGCACTGTACATACACATGTCTATCTCATCATGTCACTCACCACCTCCTTTAAACTACTGATAAAATAAGAGTCTATAACATTCACTAATACCTACACAAGCACTTGTACATGTTAACTAAGCTAAACTCAGGAAACAACTAAATCCCTGTCATTAAACTGCATAGCACACTACACTAACACTGGCAGCAACTTGTACTAATATAAATCAATCACTAAGCTAAAACTCAAATTAGCTAGCAGAACACAGCAATCAAATATATAATACCGTGGAGAAGGGAGGCAGGGTGGAGCCAGCACTGCGATTCAAGTCGTGTTTATTGAATAAATTCAATAAACACGACTTGAATCGCAGTGCTGGCTCCACCCTGCCTCCCTTCTCCACACACATTTGTTGTCTTTCATCCAGCCCGTGCACGCCTTTCATAGAGACACGCACTTCAACAGCATACAGCTTATCAAGGTTGAGCCCCATCTCCTGCCGCAATCGTGAGAGTGCTGGATTCCTTCCTCCCTTGCTACTTATAAATATATAATACCAAACAGACAGCAATCGAAATACTAGTTAAGTCTCTATTTCACAGTGAAATCACTTGCACAACAACAGCACTGGTGCAATCTCTAAGAACAGTCACTCAGCAAGTTTAAAAATGTAAAATGGTCACCACCTTATATTGGGCAAGGGTGGGCACAAAATCCATCATTCTGATTGGTTACTAGGACCTCTGTTGAAGGCTCTGTGATTGTCCCACAAGAGAATTTCCTTAACCAGCTGAGCGGTCTGGACGAGCTCAGCTCGTCCAACACCGCCAGCGGCTGCCGCTCAGGCCCTGCTGGGCCGATTTTAATGAAATAAAAAGCAGCACACGCAGCCGGCACTTTGCCAGCCGCGTGTGCTGCCTGATCGCCGCCGCTCTGCGGCGATTCGCCGCGAGCAGCGGCGAAAGAGGGTCCCCCCAGCCGCCTGAGCCCAGCGTAGCCGGAACAAAAAGTTCCGGCCAGCGCTAAGGGCTGGATCGGAGGCGGCTGACGTCACGACGTCGGCTGACGTCGATGACGTCACTCTGCTCGTCGCTATGGCGACGATATAAGCAAAACAAGGAAGGCCGCTCATTGCGGCCTTCCTTGTTTATTCTGGGCGCCGGAGGCGATCGGAAGATCGCCTCCGGAGCGCCCTCTAGTGGGCTTTCATGCAGCCAACTTTCAGTTGGCTGCATGAAATAGTTTTTTTTTTATTTAAAAAAAACCCTCCCGCAGCCACCCTGGCGATTTAATCAGAACGCCAGGGTGGTTAATTACTCGCAAGTACTCGAAATTACAACTCTTAATCGAAACTTTGAGTGCTTTCCGAGTAAATTTCAACTGCACTCATAATCCCCATTCGTGATCGTGGCCAATTGCAATTCACCCATTTCAATTCAAAAATAAGGCAAATCAGATAATTTATGAATAATTAGATGAAAAGGAAGAACTATGCCTCTCCCCATCAACTCAATTTTTCATGACGTCCCCATCTTTCATGAATGATACATTGCCTTGAAATAAAGAATGCAGCCACTCATAACCACCTAAGTCTATCTGGACAGATATATCCGTCCAGATAGACTGCCCTGCTGCGCGCACCCATCGCCTTCCGTTAGTCCCGAGATCAATGAATGGGAACAACGTTCCCATTCATTGATCTAAGTCCCTGGCAGAAAAACTGACGGCCTCTTATCATCGACCGAGGTATTTCTGCACAAAAAAAGTTTCCCGTCCTCCTAATGCTTCCTGGAAGCAAGAGCGTTCGCTTCCAGGACTTTTTGACTGTGGCCAAATTCTAAAACTACAGCCACATGCATTTTTGATTAAATAAACACATAATATTACATTTAAAATTAACTGTTTACCTCCCACACCAAAAATTACCCAAATAATATTTTTAATAAAAAAAAAAATTATTAAAAAGCAAACAAAAAAAACCCAGCATAAATATCTACCTAAGGGTCTGAACTTTTTGAATATGCATGTCAAGAGAATATATTACTATACTTTTTTAAATTATAAGCTTGTAAATAGTGATGGACGCAAATTGAAAAAATGCACCTTTATTTCCAAATAACATATTGGCGCCATAAATTGTGATAGGGACATAATTTAAACGGTGTAGTAACCAGGACAAATGGGCAAATAAAATACATGGGTTTTAATTATGGTAGCATGTATTAATTTCAAACTATAATGGCCAAAAACTGAGAAATAATGAATGTTTACCATTTCCTTCTTAATCTTCCTGTTAAAATGTATTTAGAATAAAATAATTCTTAGCAACATGTATCACCCAAAGAAAGCCTAAATGGTGGCGGAAAAAACAAGATAGAGATCATTTCAGTGTGATAAGTAGTAGTGTTGCTCGGATAGTGCTTTTTAAAATCCGAATTGATCCGGATCCAGATACCTAGATATCCGGATCCGGCTCGGATATCCGAATCCAGCCTTTTAGATATCCGCGTGAACACGGATATCCGGTTGCATTATCCGCGGATATCCGGGCTATTCGGATATCTGGATAGAAAAACCGGAAGTGCCCTTTAAATAGCTTTAAAAGGTGTTTTTAGAGTAAATGAGGCATGTATCATCAATATTTTGCAAAGGGGAACACTAATTGATGATGTGGGGACTTAAAAAAAATGGCTGTCAATTAACATCAGGCCTAGGTTCCAGTCAGTGGTCGTGCAGCCCACATTGTGTCCAAAGTCCAACCGCACAACTGGGACATGACAGTTTTCAGCCAAGACACCTCCAAAAAATTATGCAGCAATTGTGTTTTGGATTAAATATAGGTGGTATCAGTGGCCTGTGGCACCCTGGCCTGGCGGTGGGAGCTGCACAGGCAGCAGGAGCAGGGCAATGCAGCAGCAGCAGGTGTAACGTATGCCAGGAGCCTGCCGGACGTGGCACGTGGCACGTGCCACGTGGTACTTGTCACGTGTCACTTGCCAAGTGTCACGTGGCACTTGTCACGTGGCACTTGTCATGTGGCATTTGGCACGTGTCACATGGCACTTGTCACTTGGCACGTGTCACTTGTCACTTGGCACGTGTCACGTGGCACTTTCCAAGTGGCACATGTCACGTGCCATGTGACACGTGCCAAGTGCCACGTGCCAAGTGCCAAGTGACATGTGCCAAGGGACACGTGCCATGTGCCAAGTGACACGTGCCACGTGCGAAGAGACACGTGCCAAGTGCCAGTCAGACAGCAGAGGAGAAGACACTAGTGCACACTAACACATTAATGAATTAACAATAGTGTAGTGATAGTGAAGGGGTTAATCACTGAGCTTATCACTGTGTAAAGCCCTTGCCCCAGCAACAGCACTGCAGCTGTGCAGCACACACTCTAACTGTCACACTATGAGACATCAATCAAGCTAATGAACGATTTAACTATAGTGTAGTGATAGTGAAAGGGGTTAATCACTGAGCTTATCACTGTGTAAAGCCCTTGCCCCAGCAACAGCACTGCAGCTGTGCAGCACACACTCTAACTGTCACACTATGAGATAATCAATCAAGCTAAATAACGATTACTATAGAGTAGTGAGGGGGTTAATCAATGAACAGCTTTAGGTTTATAACTGTATACAGGCAGCCCTCGCTAGGCCACCAGCACTGCAGCATGTCTCTCAGGAAGCATTCAGCAAGCCAGAACGATCTGTCTCATCATGGCAGCCCTCCTTATTATACAGTGGGGCTGGCAAGTGTTCCTCTCTGTGATTGGTTGCTAGGGCTTCTGCTGGGAGCCCTCTGATTGGCTCCAGGACGTCATCACCTTAGTTACAGTATTTCGGATTCGGATATCCACGGATATCCGCGGATATCCGGGTCATGCATCAAACTATCCGCAGATAGCTATGCGGATTTCTATAGCTATCCAGGATCCGGAATCTGATCCGGATAGCGTAAAAATGGTCGGATATCCGGGTTAACCCGGATATCCGGATTCCGGATAGCATCACTAATAAGTAGTGATAAAGTTATTGGCGAATGAATGGAAGGTGAAACTTGCTCAGATGCATAAGGTGAATCAACGCTGTAGGCTGAAAGGGATACTGTAGGGTATCGGGGGAAAATGAGTTGAACTTACCCGGGGCTTCTAATGGTCCCCCACAGACATCATGTGCCCACGCAGCCACTCCCCAATGCTCCGGCCCCGCCTCCCATTCACTTCTGGAATTTCAGACTTTAAAGTCTGAAAACCACTGCGCCTGCGTTGCCGTGTCCTCGATCCCGCTGATGTCACCAGGAGCGTACTACGCAGGCCTAGTATGGTCTGTCTCTGCGCAGTACGCTCCTGGTGACATTAGCAGGAACAAGGACACAGCAATGCAGGCATAGTGGTTTTCAGACTTTAAAGTCTGAAATTCTAGAAGTGAACCGGAGGCGGGGCCGGAGCATCGGTGAGTGGCTGCGTGGGCACAGGATGTCTGCGGGGGACCGTTAGAAGCCCCAGGTAAGTTCAACTCATTTTCCCCCGACCCCCCTACAGTATCCCTTTAAAGGAAAACCTAAACCAAATGTATAAAACGAGTTTCACTTACCTGGGGCTTCTACTAGCCCCCTGCAGCCGCCCTGTGTCTGCGCCTTTAATCAATGATCCTCCAGTCCCCCGCCGAGGCTTAGTTTCATTCTTCAGCGACTGGCCAGTTGATGGCCAGTGCATCCCGGGACCATCCTGCACAGGTGCAATAGGAAATTTTGTACTGCGCAGCATGCTCCCGGCAATATGAGTGTGATCGTGGATGTGCGCAGCCAGGGCCACGCAGGTGCACTGGCCATCGACTGGCTAGTCACTGAAAAACAAACAAAGCCTCCGCAGGGACATTTTATAGATGGCGCGGGCACAGGGCGACTGGTATGGGGCTAGTTTATTTATTTAAACCTTAATGAACCCTTTTAAGGACCAGAGCCTTTTTTCAGGCTGGGAGTTGTGATCACTGTCATTACCTCACATGATGATCTGGTAAGTAGCCAATGACACTGGCTCCTTACTCATAGGAGGAAGCTTGGCTGTCACATGGCAGCCAAGTCTGTGGCTGCAGCGAGAAACAATCAGCCCAGGACCATGGGAACTAGTGACGTAGAATCTACGCCACATTAGAGATGGACAGCCACATGCAGGGCCGGCCCGCCCATGAGGCGGGGTGAGGCGGGTTCCTCAGGCGGCAGGAAGTGGAGGGGCGGCACCAGATGACGTGGCTGTGATAGCGGGGGGGGGGGGGGAGCCAGAGCCACGGTGAGGGCAGCCCGACCTCTCCCTCCCTCTCCCCGGGCCGCTCTCCATGCTCCCCCCTCGGACTGTAGGCAGCAGAGTTAGTGCGCAGGGAAGCGCTGCTGTACACAGCTGTTACTCACCTCCCTGGATCCGTTCGCCGCTCCCGCCCTGCTGGTCTCCTCTCTGCCTAACCGGCTGATACACACGCGGCTGCTTCCTGTGTAAACAGGAAGCAGCGTGTGTATCAGCAGCGGCTACATTGCAGAGAGGAGACCAGCAGGGCGGGAGCGGCGATCGGATCCAGGGAGGTGAGTAACAGCTGTGTACAGCAGCGCTTCCCTGCGCGCTAACTCTGCTGCCTACAGTCCGAGGGGGGAGCATGGAGAGCGGCCCGTGGAGAGGGAGGGAGAGGTCGGGCTGCCCTCACCGCGGCTCCCCCCTCCGCCATTATGAGGGGGCACCTACCTACTTAACCTGGGCAAGCTACCTATCTATCCTATACTGGGGGGCACCTACCTAATCTAACCTATACTGGGGGAAGCTACCTAACTATCCTATACTGGGGGGCACCTACCTAATCTAACCTGCACTGGGGGGCAGCTACCTATCTATCCTATACTGGGGGGCACCTACCTAATCTAACCTGTACTGGGGGCAGCTACCTATCTATCCTCTACTGGGGGGCACCTACCTAATCTAACCTATACTGGGGGCCAGCTACCTATCTATCCTATACTGGGGGGCAGCTACCTATCTAACCTATACTGGGGGGCAGCTACCTATCTAACCTATACTGGGGGGCAGCTACCTATCTAACCTATACTGGGGGGCAGCTACCTATCTAACCTATACTGGGGGGCAGCTACCTATCTATCCTATACTGGGGGGCAGCTACCTATTTAACCTATACTGGGGGGCAGCTACCTATCTAACCTACACTGGGGGGCAGCTACCTATCTAACCTATCCTGGGGGGCAGCTACCTATCTATCCTATACTGGGGGGCACCTACCTAATCTAACCTGTACTGGGGACAGCTACCTATCTATCCTATTCTGGGGGGCACCTACCTAATCTAACCTGTACTGGGGGGCAGCTACCTATCTATCCTATACTGGGGGGCACCTACCTAATCTAACCTGTACTGGGGGGCAGCTACCTATCTAACCTATACTGGGGGGCAGCTACCTATCTAACCTATACTGGGGGCAGCTACCTATCTATCCTATACTGGGGGGCACCTACCTAATCTAACCTGTACTGGGGGCAGCTACCTATCTATTCTATACTGGGGGGCACCTACCTAATCTAACCTGTACTGGGGGCAGCTACCTATCTAACCTATACTGGGGAGCAGCTACCTATCTAACCTATACTGGGGGGCAGCTACCTATCTAACCTATACTGGGGGGCAGCTACCTATCTATCCTATACTGGGGGGCACCTACCTAATCTAACCTGTACTGGGGGGCAGCTACCTATCTAACCTATACTGGGGGGCAGCTACCTATCTAACCTATACTGGGGGCAGCTACCTATCTATCCTATACTGGGGGGCACCTACCTAATCTAACCTGTACTGGGGGCAGCTACCTATCTATTCTATACTGGGGGGCACCTACCTAATCTAACCTGTACTGGGGGCAGCTACCTATCTAACCTATACTGGGGAGCAGCTACCTATCTAACCTATACTGGGGGGCAGCTACCTATCTAACCTATACTGGGGGCAGCTACCTATCTAACCTATGCTGGGGGGCAGCTACCTGTCTAACCTATGCTGGGGGCAGCTACCTATCTAATCTATACTGGGGGCACCTACCTAATCTAACCTGTACTGGGGGCACCTACCTAATCTAACCTATACTGAAGGGCAGCTACCTAATCTAACCTATACTGGGGGGAAGCTACCTATCTAACCTATACTGGGGGCACTTATCTAACCTGTATTGGGGGCACCTACCTACCTAGCTAGCCTATACAGGTGGCAACTATACTGGCTACCTATACTGGGGGCACCTACCTAACTAACCTATACTGGGGGTACCTACCTATCTAACCTATGCTGGGGGCAACTATACTGGCTACCTATATTGGAGGCACCTACCTAGCTAACCTGTACTGGGGGCACCTACATATCTAACTTATATAGGGGCGGGGGGGGGTGCCTGCCTATCTAACATATACTGGGGGCAACTATACTGGCTTCCTATACTGGAGGCAACTACCTGGCTAACCTATACTGGGGGCAACTTTACTGGCTCACCCATGCCTGGCCACCTATACTCGGGGGGGACCTATAGCTGGCTACCTATACCGGGGGGGAGGGGCGCAATTTTTACACCCTCGCCCTGGGTGCATTTTAGCCTAGAAACTGCACTGTTGCCGCCGGCCTCCGAGTCCGACGACTCCGAGCTCTGCAGCCTCTCCTGTCTCCTCCAAGGCTGCACGCTGGTGACACTGCCTAGTGCCTAAGCCTGCTGATTTGATGGCGGCGGCTGCCGCCCGCTCTGCTGCCCTGGCTGCGGCTGATTGTCATGGTCAGTCACTGAGCAGCGAGCGCCGCCGACGTGACCGTGACGATGATGATGATGAGGCTGGCTGGCTGCCGCCGGCCGCCGCTCACTAGCCCAGCGCGAGATCCCTCAGATCCGAGATGGAGCATGCCCGCCGCAGACCGCAGCCGTCTGTCCCCTGCCAGTGCAGGATGCATGCTGGATGCGGATGCCCGCCCTTCGCCGCCGCCAGACCCGGAGGGAGACCCAATCCCTGGTGAGTCAGTCACTCACTTTGCTGCGTCACTCAGGCTTTCCTTCACGGACACGGTCGGTTGTGTGGGGGATGTAATGTTATGTAGAAATATTGGGGGGGGGGGGGGGGGCGCCTTTACGATCTTTGCCTCAGGCAGCAGAAAGTCCAGGACCGACCCTGGCCACGTGTGGCGTAGATCCTTACTTTTGTGGTCCCGAGCAGATCAAATTAATGAGAGAACCCATCACATGACATCTAAGTCACAGGTCATGAGTAGAGATGGTCAATGATATGCAAATAATTAATTACTACAAAATTTGTACGCAAACTTATACAATTTGAAAATGGATCAGTTGAATAGCACTTTAGCAGGATTCGATTGGTCCATTTTCAAGCTGCGACATTATGAGGTCCTGTTTAAAAAAAAGTGATTCACTGTGCAACTATTGAAGCTAAATTATGATGTTAGAATCTCAAGTACATTACCTTTGGAGCCCATGCTGTGATATGCCAGATTATTGTACCAGCCATCATAACGCTGCACCTCCCATTTAATCGCCTCTTGGGCACCTGTGAAGGGAAAGAACATTGAGACTTATGTTAATTCATTTCTATTCATCAGCTTTGAAATCCATAGCTATTATTGTGCAGCCTAACCATGTCCCGGAATTAGAAATGTTCGCAGCAAATTAATAACTTACCTGAATTTCTCCTGTTGTTGGAACACTTCATTTAAATTTATATTTAGTTGGCTAGTATTGAGCAAAATATGAAATACAGCGAAAGATGTAAAGCTTAGAGTTTTGATATGTTAACTTTGAAATTACTTTGAGAACCATTCCTGTTGAATTCTTTAAGAATATTAGGGATCAAAATTATGGACAGGTAGTTCAGGGTGACCTCGTGGTTCAGGTCTCCTACCTCCCATCTATGCACAGCAGAGTTATTTTGTATAGCTTTCCATAAATGGTCCACTACTAAGATATACACTATAATGAAACAGACAGTGGGCATCCATTTCAAGGGCTTACATGCTGCATGCTAATGTGGGCGTGGTGTAAACTGAAAGAAATCGATTAAGGGCGCATAATATAGCGGAAGTAGAAAATCAGCAAATTTACCCATATTCTTCTACTTAATTGATATTGTAAAATATTGCTAATATTTGCCAGTATTTCACTATGACCTAACCTCTCCTTACTCTAACCTCCCTGTCAGGCAACTAATAATTCCCAGGTGGGCAACTAATAGCACAGCCCCCCTCCCCCCACCCACTGATGCTTTGCCTTAAACCCTCGTGACAAAAATGGTCACCTGCTAAATAATGCTAATAACATTGGTAGCCTCAGTACACATTTTTGTTGCACTTTTTCTAGCTCAGTTCTTTTCCCTCCATCCAATTACAAAGGGCAGCTCCATCACTGATTAGAAACTATACAGGAAATGTTCAATGGTGAAATTCAATAACTTACTGGGGAAAAGCTAACCGGCAAATTTACATGTAAATGTATGACAGGTTGCACAGTGCACACAAGGATTATTTGCACTTGTTGCACGTGTTTTTATGTTTTTTTGTATAGTTGGTCTTTAAACATATTTTTCTGCAGTTTATTAAACAGGAAATGAAATTCATTCAGAATTGGAAATTCCCTTCCAAGACAAAGATCAATAAACTGACACTCTATACAAAGACCAAAACATTTATGATTCTTATTTATATATGACTATATATTGTCTGTAATTGCAGTACGTGTCACTGACAGCAGATGTTTATCTAAGGAGAAAGCTTACTGAGAAACACAAGCAATCGGATAGGTACAATAAAACATTTATCTTGGGAGAAAGCAATGTTAAATGACTGGATGTAGTTAAAGAGAACCCGAGGCGGGGTTCTTACAACTCTTACAACTCAATCTGCACACAGAGGCTGGGACTGCCTATAGAGCCCAGCCTTTGTTGCTATTTAGCTTCCTCCAAAGCACCCCCTGCGTGTCGCAGCGCGCTGTGTTTACCTCACTAATGTCAGTCTCCGCTCTCCCCCGCCTCCTGAATCGCTCCGGTCCCCGTCCACGTCCCTTCCCTCCCCGCTGATTGGCAGCGCGGCTGTGATTAATGGGGTCTCACAGCACGCAGGGGGGGCTTTGAGGGAAGCTAAATAGCAACAGAGGCTTGGCTTTATAGGCAGACCCAGTCTCTGTATGGGGATTGCGTTGTAAGAACCCCGCCTCGGGTTCTCTTTAATCTCAGGAGATGGCATAGATAAACACATTTGGCACTGAATTATTTTTTTTATCATATAGATATTCGCAGCTATGATGTTCAAGCAAAACATCACTTGCTCATTTACAGGGGCATAACAACAGCCCTCTGGCCTCCAAGAAAAACATGTCATGTGGCTTCCTGCACCCTTCCCCCCACCCTCTGTGTGTAGCGGCCATTAGCTCCCTGGCGGCATGATTATTTCTGGATTTTAGGGTCTAGAAGCAGGATAAAAATCATTCTGCTAGATAGACCTGCAGCAGCCTGAGCACAGACTCACCTCCCTGGGATTCAGTGCTGCAATTCTCCCTCCATCCTCTGGGTGGCGCTCTACCCCTATAGTGAGATCACTCTCTGTCATGTTACAAACTGCAATTTCACCTGAGGAATTGGGAACCTCAGAGGACTGGAAGAAAAATGGCTGCCAACATCTGTATCCCACAAGACGAGATCCGACCCAGTGTGGATGAGGTCATTATTACAGCCCTTCCTGTGATACTTCTCAAGGTTGGTAGGAGGAGGAGCAGGCGCCCATAGCCACTGGGAACCCCCACGGTCAAAGTGCTTTAATCCATCAGCGAACGCCAAATACAGGATAATAGGTGAAAGTCCGAGATGCCCAGGTGGGTGAGTTGCTAGGGGTGATGATACCAAACAACTGGCAGCATTTCAGATTTTCACCTATTTTCCTGTACTTGGCAGCACGGTGGCATAGTGGTTAGTGCTCTTGCCTTGCAGATCTGGGTCCCCGGTTCAAATCCCAGCCAGGTCAACAACATCTGCAAGGTGTTTGTATGTTCTCCCTGTGTATGTGTGGGTTTCTTCCGGGCACTCTGGTTTCCTCCCACATCCCAAAAACATACATATACCGTATATACTCGCAAGCAAGCCGAATTTTTGACCCCCAAAAAGTGGCCCAAAAGTGGGGGTCTGGGCTTGCTTGCGAGTCACGAAGGAGAGCGGGCAGCTAAGAGATCGGGTGCGGAGGGCGCAGAGTATAGCTGCAGCCGCTGGATGTCCGCGGCGAGAACAGAGCGGATGGATGGCCACACAGAATAGAAGCACAGCAGGAGCGCTCTTCCGTGTTCATAATCTCGCGCTTCCTGCTGTGTCTGCACCTTGTACACCCATTGGCTATTACCAGCTATTACCAGCCAATGGGTGTACAAGGTGCAGACACAGCAGGAAGCGCGAGATTATGAACACGGAAGAGCGCTCCTGCTGTGTTTCTATTCTGTGTGGCCATCCATACGCTCTGTTCTCGCCGCGGACATCCAGCGGCTGGCCGGCTGCAGCTATACTCTAAAAGGCTTCTGTGTGGCCATCCATCCGCTCTGCTCTCGCGGCTGCAGCTATAATCTCCGCCCTCCGAACCCGATCTCTCAGCTGCCCGCTCTCCTTCGGCCCGATCACTGCCGTATCACCGCTGCACTCTGAGCTGCTCTCCTCAGCAGGTTAGTCCGCACTGCACACCCCTCACTGATTCTGGGTGGCCATGCATTGCTCCTGCTCTGCTCCCCCAGGGCTTCGGCTTGCATGAGGGTCATTAATTTTTTCATGTTTTGTTAGGTAAAAGTTGGGGGATCGGCTTACATGCGGGTCGGCTTGCTTGCGAGTATATACGGTAAGTTAATTGGATTTTCTCTAAAATTGACCCTAGACTATGATGCATACACTACACTAGACATATGACTATGGTAGGGATTAGATTGTGAGCCCCTCTAAGGGACAGTTAAGTGACAAGACAATAGACTCTGTACAACACTGCGGAAGATGACAGCGCTATATAAATGCTAAATAATATCTGACATTCTTTGATAGATTAGAGCGCTTTAATCACAGGTTGGTACAGTCTTTTATTCCAATAAACAGGAGGGAGGTTTTCCACCTATCTAAAAAAGCAATCATCAGACCACTACACAAGAAAGCATACTTACATCCAGATGCTCTAAACACCTACAGACCTGTCTTTAACCTCCCCTTCCTAGGGAAATGTATTTAAAACAAGGCAGCCTATCTCAAGAATCAACATCCTTCACCCACTTCAATCTGGCATCAGAAAACATCACAGCTGTGAACCTCACCCAGATCTGCAACAATCTGCTCATGGCAAGAGACAAAGGCCAATGTTCCATCCGGATTTTCCTTGACCTCTCAGTGGCTTCTAACACAGTTGATCATGAAATCTTGCTTAACAGGTTGCAAGAGTACTGTAGCATACATGGCTTAGTTCTCCAGTGGTTCAACTACTTCCTGGCTGGCAGGCCCTTCCTCTCCAACCCTGTACCACTACAACATGGTGTACCCCAGGGCTATCCCCATTGCTGTATACATGCTGCCACTTGGAAAAATCGTACAAAAAATATGGCCTGTCATTATTACTATGCCGAGGACAACCAGCTATTTATCATTTAAAGGAAGGGGAGAACAAAGAGCGCTCTCTGGTGCATTAACTTTTTAATGAGTTTCCTTTAGAAAGATGAAAAAACACGTACAATGTTCAAAATGAAAAGTGTATTCATCACATGTCTGATGTACCTCACCACGCCCTCAAGGTGTTATCACCGGTCAGCGCGGCTCCACACTGTGGCCAATAGCGGGGGGAACCGATATAATTCCAGCGCCAGCGAGTGGAGGAACGTAGGGAGATTTCTGCAGCTGCCTTGCGCCTATTGCGTCATGACACGTTTCGGCATTCCATGCCTTCATCAGATGACGCAATGGCGCAAGGGACGCGTATTTTAATGCGTCTAGTATCCAAGCAATGGCCGCCCTTATTGGACGGGGGCTCCGCTGGATGGATTTCATTAAAAAAAGGGGGATGATGCGCGCGCACACTCAGCGCGTGTAGAAGGGGGCGGGTTCTTATTTGTACCGTAGCAACCTTAATAAATAACTTTAGGTCTACGGGCAGCTTAAGGTGACAATAGAACATCGCACAGGTTATAAACGTGGGTTGAACACCACTTATTACAGGAGTGGGGCTGCCGCATAGAGGTATGAATATCACCTATGGACGCCATTCACTTTTCCCCACACCATTGCCCGCAGCTGTGGTATATAACATTAATACAGAACAATAGTTCATGAATACAGCAAAATATAAAAACACAAAAGAATATATATATATGTATATAAATATCATATGTGAAAAACTTAAAAAAGTTTTTTCTTCTTTTCCTTTTAAAAAAGCATATAGTTATATAATAAAAAATATAAAAAATATATAATACATATATGTATGGAAAATATATACATAAAAAATACACACAAAAAATATATAAAAATATATATATATATATCCATACACACATGTAATATATCTATGTGGAATCCATACAAACCTATACACACATATATGAAAATTCAATTATCAGGGTGATTATCTACAAATCTGCACCCTTAAACCTGCAATCGGTAGGGGGGGAGGGGGGTTAGGGGGGGGGGGGACTGGATCAGATATAGGTGGCAACTTCCAACCCCTCATTGAGTCCTATAGGGGTCAGGGAATTTAATTTGAAAATCCAAAAGGATTCACGTTCGCAAAGTCTCTTAAATCTCAGCCCCTTATTGAGATTTTTGGAGATCACCTCTATTCCCATTATTCTCAGGCTATCTACTTGCCCTCCGTGGACCTCCTGGAAATGTCTAGGAACTGTGTGCTTGGTACAACCATCCTCTATTTTCCTCCTATGCTCACCCAACCTTTGCCTCAGAGGCCTTGTGGTTCTGCCCACATACACTTTATTCTGACATCCACAGGTGATTAAATAGACTACAAAGGCTGAACCACAATTTATGAAATCTTTAACCTTCACCGTTTCCCCATTACCATCTACAGTCTCTGAAACTCGATGTTGGATGTATCTACAGCACCCACAACGTTTTTATTACATCTGAAATTGCCTACTATCTGTGGGAAAAAAGTAGGTCCTTCATGTGGCTGGCAGCTGATATTACTAGGTGCAACTTTGCTCTTGGTGGATCTAGATTTCTTAAAGATCACTTCTGGATTAGCAGGCAACTCTTCTTTCAACCACGGGTCCTGCAACACAATGGGCCAGTTTTTCTTCACAATATTTTTAATTTTCATAGCACTTCTATTAAACGTAGTGACAAATGAAGGACCTCTTGTATTTTTTCCACTCCCTGTATGCTTGTTAGATAACATTGATTTATTCTTCCTTTTATTCTCCAAGTTATCTTCACCTCTGAACTCATCTATAACCCCAGAAATAAACTCCCCTGCGTATCCTTTCTCTAAAAACTTATTCGCAAGGATCCTACTTTGTTCATCATAATCTTTATTCAAAGAGCAGTTTCTTCTCAATCGACAAAACTGGCTGTTTGGTATATTATAGGCGTACGTTAAAAAGGGGCGATGGGAAAAAAGGGCGCCGGGTTTTTAACGATAAACATGGATTACGTTTAAAAATGTATTTCGTTTAAAAGTAATGTTTTTAAACGTTATAAATCATTAAATAATGTGTATTAAATCGGCAATTGTAAAAACGTTAATCTTTCGTTTAAATAATGAACCGCATAATAACGTTTAAAAAAAAATTACTAAGTAACCCTCCCTGTACCTACCCCTAACCCCTAGACCCCCCTGTTGATGCCTAAACCTAAGACCCCCCCTGTTGGTGCCTAAACCTAAGACCCCCCTGTTGGTGCCTAAACCTAAGACCCCCCTGTTAGTGCCTAAACCTAAGACCCCCCTGTTGGTGCCTAAACCTAAGACCCCCCTGTTGGTGCCTAAACCTAAGACCCCCTGTTAGTGCCTAAACCTAAGACCCCCCTGTTAGTGCCTAAACCTAAGACCCCCCTGTTGGTGCCTAAACCTAAGACCCCCCTGTTGGTGCCTAAACCTAAGACCCCCCCTGTAATTTTTTTCGTTTAAAAATAATGTAAAAAAAAAAAAAAGTAATGTTTTTCGTTTAAAAATAATGTTTGGGAAAAATATTGTACTGGTTTTCGTTTAAAAATAATATTTAAACATGTATAAATCATTAAATAATGTGTAATCATGAGAAACAGTAATAAAACATTAAGTCTCCGGGCGCCGCTTTTAAAACGTTAGTTTTCTCCGGCGCCCTTTTTTCCTACCGGGCGCCCATTAAACGATATTTATTATAGAAGTGAATGGCGGCGCCCGATTTGTCCACTAGCCTCAGGCGCCCGAATTTACTGTTTCCATATTATAGATCCACCTCAGATGATGACAACTTGTCACATGCAAATAAGAATTCCCAGCTGTGGGTTTAAAATGTGGCTTGGATTGTATGCATTTGTTTGGGAGGTCAGCCATCAACGTGAGATCTAAAAACACAATACTCTCCCTATCTATTATATACGTAAAAGCCAAATTGAAAACATTAGTAACATTAGTATTACAATATTCCACAAAGCTTTTAAACTCTTCTTCCTTACCATACCAAATGATCAATATGTCGTCAATGAACCTAGTATAAAATACCACGTGTTTTTTGAAAGGATTTTCAAATAAATGTTTTCTCCCAAAATGCCATATATAAATTGGCAAAACTGGGGGCAAATCCCGCCCTAATGGACGAACCACAAGTTTGTACGTAGATGGAATTCATGAAGGAGAAAAAGTTATGGGCCAGGGCAAACCTGAGTAGATCGATAACGAAATTGATTTGATCTGACATGAGGTCTTGAAAGGCCCCCAGGAAATACCCTGCCGCCTCCAGGCCTTTCTCATGTGGAATACATGTATATAATGAGGCCCCCTGCCCCTCCCCCTTCTCTCCTCCAGTGCCCACTGTAGGAATGTGCCATCATGATAGCCAAAGTGATTGAAACTCCCTAAAACTAATGAGAATATATTTATTTGTAGTTTTTGTTGTCAACATATTGAGCTCCATAAATCAATTTACCATGTAGTCCGTGCCTTTACCGATTGCAGGTTTGAGGGTGCAGATTTGTAGATAATCACCCTGATAATTGAATTTTCATATATGTGTGTATAGGTTTGTATGGAATGGATTCCACATAGATATATTACATGTGTGTATGGATATATATATATATATATTTTATATATTTTTTATGTGTATTTTTTATGTATATATTTTCCATACATATATGTATTATATATTTTTTATATTTTGTATTATATATTTATATGCTTTTTCAAAACTGGAACTACTTTGCTGTCAAGCTAACAAGAACCTCCTTTTTGTCATCATTTAGTTTTAGCCAGTTATGATTCATCCACTCCTGAAGCTCAGCTAAGCATGCGTTTATTTGTGGAGTAGGGTCTGTGACGTCAGGTTTGAATGACAAATATAGCTGGGTGTCCACGGCATAGCAATGATATGTCAGGCCATGTTTTTGTACGATTTTTTCAAGACTGCCACTTTCTTACATTTCATTACATAAGGATTAATTATATAATTTTGCAGCTATGAGAAGACTGACTAAAGAGGTAGCAGAACCACAAGTTATTCACTATTGTAATCCTTGAAGTGAAATAAAACAGCCCAATATATACCGTTTAGACTGTAGTTATATCAACTTGATGTGAGAAAGCGTGGAAGAGCCGCCGCCATAAGCCAGCGGCAGGCGGCTCTTTCCGCGCATAGTGACGCTGCACACGGAGAGGCAGCCGCCTCCTCTCAGTATGAGGTGGCTGTCTCCGTGCAGGGCTCAGCGGAGCGCGAAGAAACCGCCGCGTTGGACGCGGCGGTTAGCGCGCATACCCCCGCTGCGGAGGCACCACAGAGCGGGGCTGGTGTGGCTGGGACACGTAGTCCCTCTGGATTTAGAGTGACGCGCGCGCGCGCACTCAGGCAGGCTTTATGTGGCAGCCAGAGGTAGTCAGCTGACCAGGCTGGTCAGCTGACTCTGGTTCCACTCCTCATTGGTCCAGCACTTAGGGAGGTGCTGGAGAGGTGCCTGTGTATATATACTGCAGGCTGTTTAGTTGCTGATTGTCTGGCGTTGCGATCACATATGTGGGAGCACCCAGATCCGTAGTCAGATCCGCAAGTGTGCCGGGACCAGCTGGAGCTGTAATCCTACACTTAGCTAGTTTCTGTTGATAGTTTAAAGTACTAGTTTGATTGTGATTATCTGTTATGACTATTTGCCTGCCTGACTATCCTCCTGAACTCTGATCCAGTACCTCGATATTTCAGATACTCTGTTGCCGAACCCCGGCTCGTCCTTAGACTCTGTTTTTGCCACCTGATCTTGTACTTCGATATTTCTGATACCCTGTTGCCGAACCCTGCTTGTGCCTTAGACTCCGCCTCTGCCTACTGTATCTGTACTTTCTCTGTCCGGGTGTTACGACCTAGCTTGCCCGACCTCGAGAACCGACCTTATTGTTAGAGGCGGTTCCCCGTCCTGTTAGTGACACTTCCTCCAGAGTGTCTCTTTCAGACAAACCTTCCTACTTTTTCAGCCTGACTCCTCCCGTCTTGGAGAGTCCAGGCCTGCGGAAGGAATACGTGCAGTACTCCTGACTGCGCTGAGGCTTTGTCCTCAAATTGTCACTGTTACACATAAACACTGCACTCTACTCAGGTGTCCAGAGGTTAGCTGGTATATCGGATTATCGGTGATACTGCAGATCACTTATAATCTGGTATACATCTGTATTCCCAGTGATACTGCAGATCACCGGTAATCAGATCCTCTCTGTGCTTCACCGATCGTTACACTTGACCTTTACAATATTTATATATACAGTACATATGCACCCCCATATCCCCATATCTTACATCTAGTGACTGGCCAAGTAACACGCAGGGTGGGCGGGAATTGTTGCACACAACCAAGTAGTGGTGCAGCAGAACCAGGAAGAAGCAGGAAACACTGTTAGTGACAGTAGCAAATGGCACATTATGGTGGTGGCTTTTTTTTCCTACTTTATTTTTACTTTTATTTTTTTCAATCAGTTCAATTTTGCTTTAGAGGACGTAAACCCTAATAATAATAATAATAATAATGATAAATCAATACACAATATTGCAAAATGGATTTTTTTTTTGTCAAATGTAAATGATGATTTCAGTGCTGATTAGTAACAAACATGCCATCTATGGTAGGCTGCTACATTCCTTGTAGGGCTGTCACTCAAGCTTGGTTTACAAAAATCATTTATTGTAACATTTTGGATCTTTTTCACTAGGGCATTTTTTTTAGAGATCTTCAATAAACTCCAGAGGGAATATCAAGTGTGATCCAGCAAACTTACATTGTCTTAGTTGACAGTTGCCTGCTATTTAGTGGTTAAGATTTCTCACTTTTATCTGGGTCTCAGGTTATGATCAGGATTGCTGAGAGTTATGGCAGTCAGTAGTTGTGTGATTGTAGCTATATTTCAAGGCAGCCTGGTCGTATTAAAGGAATATGCTTATTGTGGCGGCATGCCTAAAACTGCATTTACAGTGGGTTGCAAAAGTATTCGGCCCCCTTGAAGTTTTCCACATTTTGTCACATTACTGCCACAACCATGAATCAATTTTATTGGAATTCCACATGAAAGACCAACACAAAGTGGTGTACACATGAGAAGTGGAACAAAAATCATACATGATTCCAAACATTTTTTACAAATAAATAACTGCAAAGTGGTGTGTGTATAATTATTAAACTGTGAGTTTAGGTGGATGGCCTTGTCTTGGTAGCTTTACAATTGTGCCATACTCCTTCCATTTCTGAATGATCGCTTGAACAGTGCTCCTTAGGATGTTCAAGGCTTTGGAAATCTTTTTGTAGCCTAAGCCTGCTTTAAATTTCTCAATAACTTTATCCCTGACCTGTCTTGTGTGTTCTTTGGACTTCACGGTGTTGTTGCTCCCAATATTCTCTTAGATAACCTCTGAGGCCCTCACAGAGCAGCTGTATTTGTACTGACATTAGATTATACACAGGTGCACTCTATTTAGTCCTTAGCACTCATCAGGCAATGTCTATAGGCAACTGACTGCACTCAGATCAAAGGGGTCAAATAATTATGCACCCACCACTTTGCAGTTATTTATTTGTAAAAAAAATGGTTGGAATAATGTATGATTTTCGATCCACTTCTCACATGTACACCACTTTGTATTGGTCTTTCACGTGGAATTCCCATAAAATTGATGCATGTTTGTGGCAGTAATGTGACAAAATGTGGAAAACTTCAAGGTGGGGCGAATACTTTTGCAACCCACTGTAGGTATCTGCTAATTCATTAGCTTTTCAGGTAGCACAATATTCGGAGTATACACTAAACTGTGTTAAGCAGAATACTGTGCATATCTTACTGCATAATGTGTAGAGCATAATGCAGTATGTTACATGCAATGCATTTCACTCTAGATCATGCATAAAACTTTATGTACGTAATTCTGCTTAACCTCCCTGGTGGTAACCCAGAGTCAGACTCGGGGTGGAAAAAAGAAGCCAGGATCGTTCATCCCGAGCCTGACTCTAGGGTAGCTGCTGGGAGGTCTATGCAGAGACTGAAGCACAGTGGGAGTTTCAACTCGTCTCCACCAAGATCCAGACGCCGGCAGCCATTCTCCTTACGGTCCTTGGAGGCCATGGATCCCTTGAATGAGATCGCTGTTTGTTGTCATGACAACGGGCAGCGATCTCACTATAGGGTTACAGCACCACCCAGAGGACAGAGGAAGAATTGCATCGCTGGATCCCAGGGAGGTAATTGCAGGGGCTGCCACAGACCCTAAAATCTAAAAATAATCATACCACAAGGGAGGTTAACGTAGCCTATTGCATGTACCCCTATGTGTCACAGTGACCCTGGTAAGGTTTGCAATCACATACTAATCACAATCACATAATAGACAATAAAAAATTGAAGTACAGGGTTGCCTAACCAATTATGAATCCTTATGGGAGATCTCTAGAAATGCCTCGATAATTCAGAACCATTAAGTATTTTTTTTTTAATCAAAGATCCTTTGTACAATATTTTACCTGAACATCCCCACAGATGAATCATGAAAAGCCATAGCGCATAAATGGAGATCCGGGGCATGACTGTTATCACCTTAACAACAATAAAAAAAAATATTGAAAAAATTCACATATAAAATCACTCCCGGATATAACCCATAAAACAACATGCAAAAGCTTGACACAAATTATGCACAAAGGTTAAAATGCTATTGTTGTATATCAGTAGAGCACAATTTGCTTTTCCTGCCTGTCTAAATCAACTGTCTTTCCTTGAGAGGTGACTGCACAGACTATGCAAACAGTTCTCAGTGGCATGACCTCCCTGTGTGTAAATATTGCAGAAATAAGGAAACAGAAGAATCCCTGGATCAATCAGGCCATGTCAGTATGTATTATAAACACAATCTGAATGCTGAGATTTCTGCACAAGGAAGTCACATAATGTGAACAAATTGTGAAATGATATCGTCACAGTGTGGGCTGGTCACACTCTGTTTGAGACCTAGCTGACTTTGACGTCCAACTTTTATTTGCTGTTTAACTATTGGTTGGAATCAAAGTTAATAACCCAGTCAATGCAACTCTAGAAGTACTGTTTACATAGCCCAGTTAACAGCAGCCAATGCTTGCCACATATAGGTGGACAGATGCATCAACTGAGAGAGACATTTGTACACCCCAGAGGACAAAATCAGCTGATGGCTGGACGAGAGGAAGTGTTGCAATGTTCAAAATTTCTGTGTCTCAAAACAGTGAGGACACTCCCATGCTTGCGTTTGAGAACCTAGGGGCACACGTCACAGGATGAGACCTTAGTTCTGGACTTGTTGTCTGGATGGAACATCATGGAGTGACAGCATGCCTTTCTTCCCTGATAAAGGGTGACTCATTATATTGCAGGGTTAGGGTGCAGCCATACTGCAGGGGACAATACCAGCTTCATTTACCATGCTACTCGTAAAGGAAGTGATGATCATTTCCCTGTGATATGGGGAAAATGTTCACTTGATTTTTTAATTATCTTTTTTCCTTTCCAAAAGACAAGTAAATGCCCTTCTGCATGCTGTTCGCTCCTCATGGTGTAACATAGTCAAACAGCAATACAAATTCTCCACCATTTACCCTTTCAAATGTTGACCTGATAGCAGCTGCAGGAAACCACTGGAAACAGTGATGGTGTTGGGGTAATGGAGAAAAATAGATTGTGTATTTGGTATTGTGAATTTCTGATCTTCCAAAGGGTAACATTTCCCTGGGTACATAACCACAGGTTATGTCCTGTCTCCGAGCAACAGCTATGACTGAAGAGACAGCATAATTTCCACTGTTCAGACTGCAAGGGGGTCAGCACAGTCGGAGTCTGTCTGAGAGAAACTGCAACCTACAGCACAGACAGTCAGTAGTCACCAGTGTCTGGGATCCATACCAAGTATTCATTTGGTATTAGCTAGTGTAGAAGTAGCTTCCAGCATTTGATTTAAGAAGGGGGAAAGTGCACTCCTTTAAAGACTCAATATGCTGGCCTTTAAGCAAGTTTAGGGGGCACCTGTACATATGCTAGATTCTAAAATAAAGCGTTGTACACACATACAACAGAATGAAGGTTATTTGATGTCACTACAAAGTTTTGATGCTGCAAAATGGCAAATATGAAGCAAACTATATGGCAATTTCAAGGCAATACTTGAGAGTTACTGCTCTTTGGGTAAGCCTGAATTGGTGAAAAGTGACACCTTTCCAGGTTTGAAAATAAGGCCCAAAGCATATAAAATGTCTCATGGCAATGCACCGCCATAGGCATTATGGTAAAGCTGGCCACACACCTTACGATTTTTTAAATATCTGTTCAATTTAAGAATTGCAATAAATTTTTCTGACTGATTGTAACATTTCAAAAATATGACCAATGTACCACACACATATGTTCAGTTTTTCCTCAATTATGATAAAAATGATTGGAAACTCTGACAAAATTGCTAGGGTGTGTATATTAATACATTTACAATCTAACACACAGCATACAATCTTAAGAAAGATTGAAGAAAAATATCTGGAATTCCGGATCGATAAAAATCGAAGAAAACGGGAAATCCGATCGGATTTTTCAGTCGAATGAAAAAAGGCTTTCGATTTTTTCGGGAGATCCGATCGTTTTTTATCAAATTGCCGTAAATTCGGGTAATTTTGTTGTGTCGTGTGTGTGGCCACTTTAACAGTGGTTTCACATTGCTTATACAGTGATATAAAGTCTGACTTATGCAAAGTAAACACAAACAGTTCAGAGCTCACAGACATTTACAATATCGGGATCTGTAGTTGCTGGCATCATTAGTTTGCTGCTGTGTATACAAAATGCCATAAATTGCATTCAGGCAGTATAGTCAAAGTTCCCTTGAAAGCCCATTGTTCATTAATGTAACTATAGAAATATTTCCAAACGCAGGATACCAGTGGACCTTACCTTGATGGCTGATCACAGTCATATGAGTCAATAATATGAAACCTCCAACACTGGCAAGAGCTAAAAAAAATTAAGAAGCAACACCAGCTAAGTAGATGGCAAAATTTCACTTTAAAAGTAAAGTTTTGTAAAATGTTAATTCCCTTTGTATCAAATTTGTCTTTAAATGTATTTTATTTAGTCTGCACTGACTTTGAATCCTTAATTGGGGGTTAAAGCGGACCCAAACCAAACATGTTTTTTAATTGAAAATATTTAGTTGCACCACTCTGACACATACAAAGATAAATAAACACTCCTTCAAGCCTATTAGCTTTTTTAGTGCATGCTTTTCACCCTTCTCTTTTCATAGCTAGGGTTAAACAGTGGCAGCCATTAGCAATTCCTCCTTTGCCGGACACCTCTTACTCCACCAGTTTGCCGGATTCTGTCCCGGCAATATGAAAGGAAGGGAGGGGTTCCACCAATAAATGTAAAATATTTTATATTTGTCATCATGCAGCTGAAAAAAAGGCTGCTATTTATTATTATAATTTAGAAAATAGACTTTATTTCTGAACTCTTGTATTTTTAATCTATATATTTTTCTGCTATAAGCCCCCACTCCTTCCAAAAACATGTAAATGCAGACATAACAATTATATCTCCCTCTGCACTTTCTAATTTTCATTCTCAGCTCAGTTTTGAGAGGGGGTGATCAGTTGGCAACTGCTGGCACTGCTTACCTTTGAAATGACCAATAGCCTTGGGTTTGGTCATGGTTTTCAAGCATATGTGGTCAGTAATTCCCCCCTGATAAAAGATGTCTAGGGTCACTCATGGTTACCATAGCCATTAGATTACCCCCTAACATGGAACACGGGGCAGCAAGGTGGCACAGTGTGTAGAACTCTCTATCTACAGAGTTTGTATGTTCTTCCCTTGTCTGTGTGGGTTTCCACCGGGCACTCTGGTTTCCTCTCACATCCCAAAAACATACAGATACGTTGATTGGCTTCCCCCTTAAATTGGCCCTAGATTACGATACATACATAAATACACTACACAATACATACATAGACATACTACTATGGTAGGGATTAGATTGTGAGCCCCTCTGAGGGACAGTTAAGTGACAAGATAATATATACTCTGTACGCGCTGCGGAAGATGTAGGTGCTACACAAAATACAAAATAATAATAATAATAATAACATAGAATAGAATGGTTGGATTAGGTGATTATAAACTGAAGTATAAGGAGGCCTTCAAACCACTGTGTATACTCTAGGTGGTCAGCAGAATTAACAAAACCACCACCATCAAAGAGAACACTTCATTTGACTGGGTTCACACTGTTACATAATGGGTGTGTTATAATGTGTGTGTATTATAATGCACATCGCACACCTTATAACACACACATTATTTCAAAGCCTGGTCAATGTCCAAGCAATGTGCACATGCATTATCCAAAACACTCTGCTTACAGCAAGTTAGAATAACATGGGCCATTACAAAGCAAAACTGTGAACATGCATATACAACTGTATGGGCAGTGAGTTTTCACACGGTATTATTATGCAATGCATTGTACATAGTGTAAACACACCTATTCCGTTTGTAAAATTTGCAGTCCATTCCTTATCACCTTCCATCATGTTCAATTTAAATAAGCAGAAAATGTGCTATTTAAATGAGCAGAAAATGTTTATTCAACTAAACAACTTTCCTTTTGGTCATCAAGAGTGACCAATTGGGGTGATCATGTGAGTCACATGGTGTGCGATGACCCTATTTGTTGCCAAAGCTGCATATTGCAGAGTGGCTTTGAAGATGGCTGCATGCACCTGAGTGCACAGGCACACTAAGGGCCTGTTTCCACTACACGCAGATTCTGCATGCAGAAAACTGGCTCCAATAAATGCCTATGGGAAATCTGCATCAGAAAAATTGCATTCAGTGGAAACAGGCACATAGACATTCATTGGAGTCAGTTTTCTGCATGCAGAATCTGCGTGTAGTGGAAACAGGCCCTAAAGAGAATCAGTGATTTTTTTTGCTTCAGCAACAGACAAGATTTCTACAGGGTGTGGCTGTAAATTGAATTCAGCAATCCGCATCAGTGACTTGGCTTAGTAAGCTACTACTTTAAATGATGTGATGATGTTTCCAACTATAGCTTAATATACAGTATGTAGCTGAAATGCATTTTTCAAATCACTTAGGCTTTTGCTTTTTTATTTGTTCACCTGTTTGATAAGATTAAGGCTTGGTTAAAAAAAAAGGACTTTTCACTCTTTCTTGGCTGTTTATGTGCTTCAGAAAACAGAATTGTATTAAATCCAGTGGGTCGGATAGCTCAAAGAAGCTCTTTTGCATAGATAACAACTCAAGTTATTTAACTTTTATTATAATGGAAAACGATATGAGACTCTTTTCTTTGCTACTCATGTT
Organism: Hyperolius riggenbachi; assembly: GCF_040937935.1. Lineage (NCBI taxonomy): Eukaryota > Metazoa > Chordata > Amphibia > Anura > Hyperoliidae > Hyperolius > Hyperolius riggenbachi. The sequence goes on along the minus strand of NC_090648.1, from coordinate 207,756,936 downwards.
CTACTTGTTAGTTGTACTACACATACAATTCATTAGGCTTGATTCACAAAGCGGTGCTAACAGTTAGCACGCTGGTGAAAAGCCCCTTATCACGCCTAAACTCAGTTTAGGCGTGATAAGTTTAGGCATGATAAGTTTAGGCATGATAAGTTTAGGCGTGATAAGTTTAGGCGTGTGAGTTTAAGCACCAACTGGGTTAGCACCGCAGTGCACAGCTGATCAAAAGTTTTGCGCTAGCAAAGTCTGGTGCACTTCGAATAGAGTTCAATGGCGCTGCTTTGCGGGTGATCTAAACTTATCTAAACTTATCACGCCTAAACTTATCACGCCTAAACTGGCTTTTCACCAGCGTGGTGCAGTGGTTATCACACCTAAAGTCTTTTACTGGGTTAGCACCGCTTTGTAAATCAAGCCCATTATCTCATAAGTTTATTTTCGCTTCAGGTTTGCTCTAAATCAGGCTTTCTCAACCAGGGTTCCCTGGAACCCCAGGGTTCCTTGAGGACTCTGTCTGCAGGGGTTCCTTGGCATTTTACCCCATGGTGGGGGAAGTATAATAGAGCACACTATAATAGGTGGTACTGTAACAAGAAGCACTAAATTGGGGGGACAGGAGACAGTATAATGAGTGGCAGTGTAATAGGAGATCGTGAAATTAGCAGCCTAACCTATTTAAAGACCATGCCTCCTGAAAAATAAATGCAGGGGTTCCTCGAGACCAAAAAATTGTTTGCAGGGGTTCCTTGAGATCCAAAAGTTATTTACAGGGTTCCTCCAAGGTAAAAAGGTTGAGAAAGGCTGCTCTAAATAATGTATTATCATCCTGAGCTGAGTTTCTGTATTACTTACACTGGTTTTCCAAAGGTTATTATTATCATTATTAATATGCATTATGCTTTTGTCTTTTTTTGTTCATAATATTCTCTTAAGCAGTTTATCTTTAAACAGAACAGTGCATGATTTGTACAATAACATTGCTTCAAACACAATTGTATTGCTATAAGAATGCTATAACACATCAGTTACTAGGTTTTTGCATGCATGAAAAGCTACTCACCTCCTCATGTACACTTCAGGCTCAAGCTTTCTGTTCTGTGTCACTGACTAGACTGATGTGATGTTGCATGTGACATTCTCAAGGAAGTGCTGCAGCCGGTAAGTACAGTAGCACTTGGGCTGGGCTTCCAGCTCATTTGAATACTTGTATGGCTAAAGCTTCATACAGTAAATATGATGTATTGTTTGTGTCATTTAATATGTAACTTTCCCCTTGTTACTTGTTGCTTCTAAAAGAGTATAAAAGCGTGAAGCCACTTGAAATTCCACTCCAGCTCTTGGGAACTTACAAGCCCTAACAGTTTCAGCAACACAGTGTGTATTATATACAGGTCAGTGTGCTTATGTCTCACAAATTTTGTTGTATTTTAGCATGGCTGCTTTTGTAAAATAATATGTGCTTATTATTTTTTTTTCAATTATATTTCTATACTGAATATATATACATATATATATATATATATATATATATATATATATATATATATATATATATATATATATATATATATATATATATATATGTTCCGACAAGCATATGCGCTACCTTAAGCCACTTCCCTTTGTCCTAAGACCAAATTGCACTCCTACTAGGTATCCTAAAACACACTGCCTGCTGTATATATTTTATCGTATACTACCCCTCCTCTTGTTTCCCCATTCCCTTTAGATTGTAAGCTTGCAAGGTCAGGGCTCTCTCCCCCTTTTGTGTCTTGGAAATCATTATACATTTTATTCATCATGTTACTTTTATCACTGTCATTACCACTTCTGTATTTTGTATTATGTATGCTGTATCATTTTTTGTATTTTGTCACTAATTATGTATCTTTTATATTAGTGCACACCATTGTCTGTATTATGTACCCCATGTTTGTTTCTTACTTTGTACAGCACCACGGAATATGTTGGCGCTTTATAAATTAATAATAATAATAATAAATCAGGATGATACCATTTATTGGCTAACTAAAAATGAATAAGAATAAACAAGCTTTCGGCCTTGCAGCCTTCGTCGGGCTTCAATCCTGTCCGACGAAGGCTGCAAGGCCGAAAGCTTGTTTATTCTTATTCATTTTTAGTTAGCCAATAAATGGTATCATCCTGATTTAAAACTCCTTGCTTTTACTGATGGCTAACCTGGTACAATGCCCTATTTCTACTACTATATACTGTACATTTAGACTCACATCTTCACCTTGCCTCACGACTAGTAAATTATTCAGCTTAGAAGATTCTAACATGTTTCTTAAAGGAAAGCAAATATTCTATATTTATTTCCTTTTAAGCAATACCAGTTGCCTGGCTATCCTGCTGATCTCTTTGACTGCAAAAGTGTTTGAATCACAGACCTGAAACAAGCATGCATCTAATCCAATCAGACGTCAGTCAGAGCACCTGATCTGCATGCTTGTTTAGGGTCTATGGCTATGAGTATTAAATTCAGAGAATCAACAGGACAGCCAGGCAATATGCATTGTTTAAAAGGAAATAAATATGGCCTCTATATCCCTCTTGCTTTAAGTTCCGTTTAACTGTGTGCAACAAAAAGGCAGCAGCCATAGTAATGTAGTAAAAAAATATGAGCAATATGAGAACATCATTGGGAATAGGGAAATTTACCTTAATGGTCTGTATGTTCTTGAACAGTTTTCTGCCCCATATTTGATGTAGATGTGTCTCAGGTAAAATGGTTCTGCTGTGCAGCAGTTTGTGCAGTTAGAAGTTGAAATAGTCTGGAGTTCAGAATTACAGAAATAGAAGAAAGAATCGGTTTTCATTGCCACATGTTATCTCCCTTTATAATCCTTGTTTAACCCTTCCTTTCTCCGGAACCACACTCTGCCATGTTACCGTTTAAAGAGGAACTGTAGTGAAAATAACATAATGCATACAATTGCTTATTTTTTACAATATTCATTTTATAGATTATTTAAAGTAGTTGGTGTTTTGCCCATTGTAATATCTTACCTCTCCCTGATTTACATTCTGAAATTCATCACTGGTGGTGACATCTAGTTCTGCCAGGTAATCTGTGCGGAATGTTTGTGACTGGAAGTTCTATGCACAGAAGGAGATATTGCTTGCTTGGCAAATGAAAAAAGCAGGTATTTCCCACAATGCAACAAGGTTCACAGACAGAAAACAGTCAAGACCAAGGTCATGACATCACACTGTGGGAGGGTTTTTACCACAATATCAGCCATACAGGCCCCCTGATGATCTATTCAAGAAAAGGTAAAGATTTCTCATGGGAAAAGGGGTATCAGGTACTGATTGGAATGAAGTTCAATCCTTGGTTTAAGTTCCTCAATAAATGTACTTTCTAGTACTAGAGAGTGCAGTACACACTATCATGTAGCCTGGGTAAACTAGACTTACATTCTTGACCACTGCTCATATTCTCATCCCTTTGCACAATAGTGGTAAGCTCAGATTTCCCATAGCAGTATTTTTGCAGCGAATTTTGGAAGTGACCAGGCCATTTTTTACAATTCTGGCCACTGCAGCTTTAGCAGTGTGCTGCATAGCCATACAACTTAGCACACAAATGAATCTTGCCACCAACAGAGCTTTCTGTGGGTGGCATCTGATTGCTGCTGCGATCTGCATTTTTGTTGTTTTTTTTTTTAAATAAAAAAGCCTATTTTCTTTTCATTTTTTCCCTCCCCCCAACAGCCAATCCCCACGATTGCCTCTCACAGGCATCAAGATCATAGGCATCAGCCTATGGGAGATGTTTGTGAGCCTCTCCTGGGTACAGCTCAGTGACAGAGCTGTCCCTCGTACATCGCTGCACTAGATCTCAGCACTGTACAAGCACTTTCATGTTTTTCTCAGCCTGTTTATAGTGCGGATCCCTGCTAATCTCCATCCCCAGGACTTGACACCGATCGGTGTTAAGCGGTCCTGGGGAAACCACCCTACCGACACCTATCGGCGTTAAACAGTCAGGAAGGAGTTGAGATAGTTGAACACAGAACCATCTTTCAGAAGCTTTTATAAGTGAGCTATCAGCACATTATTTGCTCACTGAGTGGAACAATTGACAGATTTTAATAGGTGTGTATTTGAGAATTCTTAATGACCTCAGCCATGTAATTATACTGAATAAAAAATGATGCGCCATTCATGATAAGAGTAACAGATAGATACAGAAGGTACAAATCAAGGTCAGCTTCCTCAGGGTGTCATTTCTTGGCATTGTGTGTTGAGTTTTTTGTTACAGTGTATTTATTATCCTACGGGTGATTTACATCAGTTCATCTCCACTGAAATACTAGTGAGTTAATGTCATCATTACTGTATTATATTAAAATCATCATTGAAGCAGTATCTTCTAAATATAGGTAAAAATACAATTAGATTTAATACTAGTAATCTTAGCCCATTTAAAAACGGGCTCTATTCATCGCCGCCACATGCGAGCGTGCATGTGTGCGCACTCGCCGTGCATGCACCCGTCTGCTTCGCACGCTCGTGCACACCCGCCCACCCGGCCGGCCCCCTGGAACGTCCCGCTCCTGTTCCAGGCTGTCCATGCTGCGCACATGCGCCGTAGAATAAAAACACACGGACATTGATGACGCAGAGACACCTGCGGTTTTACTATATAGGATTACGTGCTGTTTTTGTATGTAGAGCTGTAAATTGAACTTGTTGGATATAATGTTTGATAGAAAGCAATGTGTCTTTACGTTTATGAAGCAAAAGCCCTAAACATACAGTTAAAGGACAACTGAAGCAAGAGTAATATGGAGGCTGCCATATTCATTTCCTTTTAATAAAACAATACCAGTTGCCTGGCTATCATGCTGATACTAAGCCTCTAATACTTTCAGCCATAGACCCTGAACAAGAATGCAGATCGGGGCTTCTGACATTATTGTCAGATCTGACAAGATTAGCTGCATGCTTGTGTCTGGTGGGATTCAGATGCTACTGCACCCAAATAGACCAGCAGGGCTGCCAGGGAACTGGAAATAAATATGGCAGCCTCCATAACCCTCTCTTTATGGTTGTCATTTAAGAGTGCAGTGTATGGAATATAACTTAGATGCCAACATTGATGTTCCAAGGGGCCTTCCTTTGATAAACAGGCACTAGCGCATATCACAATCATAGATGTCCATAGATGTCCATGATGCAGTCTTGATACTCTTGACTTGACTTCATGCCTGCTGCATATAAACTACTGTATATGTGTTGTGGACCTGAACTCAGGACAGAAGGAAAACAGAGAAATGCACCATATATGTATTTAGAGAGTTTAACCTGTCTAATCCCCCCTCATCTGTGACTAAACACCACTGTAAATTGAGCTCTTCAGCTGTATCAAGTCCCCTGCCACAGCAGAGCTGCTAAATTGTAAACGCAGGATGTTAACCCTATGTCTACTTCCATGAAAGTAGTCAGTAGACACACTGTAGATTTATTGCAGGATTTGTATCAGCTGTAACAAGCAAATGTTTTTCTTTAAAGGTTATTATGCTGTTGCGTACCTTTATAGAGCAGAGAAAAAGTTCTGAAAATGTTAAAGATGAGGATATGATGGCCACTAGGCTGTTGTCCACTTCCAAAAATCCAGCAGCAATATTGGAACTCACTAACAACAGGAGCTATGCTAGGAAAGCCTGTGAAGCAATTATAAAATACCATAAACATCAGACACCATATAATTATATGGCTTAAGGGTTTAATGACATTGCACAGGAATGTTTTGCTTAATCCATACCGGAGTAATACACTGAATACTGGAAAGAACTTTTCTTTATTTCCAGATAAACTTTTAAGAATGACTTTCTATGATGGCGTGCATCCCTTCTACCCACAAGCGAGAAGGAAGTGGGCGTTCAGTGTGGACAACATCATAGTTATCATTGTCTTCCTGGTGTTTTTATGTGCCTTTATTCTGATCATCCCTGGCATAAGAGGAAGAGCGGTGAGTTATTTATGACTTATGTACTATTGTTATGTACTATTGTCATGTCTAAGTAGATCAGTCCACCATCTCTGCTTTAAGATTATCTTTCATCTTTAGGTTCAAAGCTATGATTCAGTCAATGTGAATGTGTGGGAGGGCCCACAGAGCCCAGGACTTGGGCAGCAGAAAGGTTGGGACAGTTTTGCTCACCTTACTGCGGAGCAGCTGTAATGCTGGGCATACACGGTTCGATTTTGCCACTCTATTCTCCCGCTCGATCGATTCCCCGCTCAATTCTGCTAGCGATTCTCTTATCTTCTGCTCGTTTTTCTTATCTTTTTCCATTGTCCTCCATGCAGAATCGAGCAGCAAAATGATCGGGCGGGAGATCGGACGTGTCGGAAATGATCTATCGAGCCATCTAAATGGCTCAGTATCGAGCCGTGTATTTCCACCATTACATACTGTAATTTCACTTACCTGACGGTGCGCCATCCTCCTCTTTGACTGATCCATGCCTGCTCTATCTGCTCCTCCCCTTAGGCATCATGGTTGCAAAGAGGGGCGGAGAGTAGAGCAGATGTAGTTCACTTGAATAGGAAGAGAGTGCAGGAACACACAAGCATGGGCGTCCACTCATAGGGGCAAAATGGGGCAGCCCCCCCGGCCATCAGCTGCCCCCCACTCCTGGCCCTCCTCGCTGCCTATCATGTAACAGGCAGCGTGCCAGCAGCCAGCGTCAGACTTCCAATCAGCCAGCGACGGACGGACGGAAGGCACTGATCTGAGGTCTTCATCACGGTGAGTGGGGTGGGGTTCCCTGTCACTACCTAAAACTGGGGGGACACCTGTCACTAAACATGGGGGGTCCCTGTCACTATAGCATTAATACATCTTATATGTAATCATTTTGAATTATAAATGTTTGTTGTTATTGCTGGCCTGGGGCAAAGGATAATTGTATTGTTACGGGGGAAATATACTGGGTACACTAGTGAGGCAGCACGCTGGCTGAGGATGTTAGCAGGGAGCTCACTGGCTGGGGACACTGTGGAAAAGCTTTACAACTCGGAACACTAACAGGAAAACTCTATTACTGCGGACACTAACAGCTGAGTGCTATATCTGCATCTATATGCATCTATATAATATTTAACATGGGAATACATTGAGAAAGACTAGATGGGGACAAGCAAGGCATGTCTGTCTATCTTACTCTCTGTTATGTCATTGCAGTTTTTTGTGTACAAAATATGTGTATTATTATACCAATGCTACCATATATTTTAGGCATCATGCAATTCATATATGATGAAGCTCAAATTTTCTTTTGTTCGCAGAGAATTTCCTGGGCATTCAGGGTTATCATAAGTTTGTTCATTGGAGCTGTTACAGTAGGTAAGCAAATTGACTTTTAGACATTCAATGTATGCAATCACTAAAATAATGGTTAGTGCGTACAACATTTGGACAATACATTAGATTAGTCTTGCCTAGTACACACCATACAATTTTTCTGTTAGATTTTCTGTAATTAGATTATTTTCTGTAAAGTACTGGTAGAGGCTGGTCATTATCTCTGGTGCATTTTCTTCTGGTTATCTCCTGCTGAGTAGAACAAGGCCTAATTGTTAGGCAAATAGATGGTTAGATAATTTCTAACATGTTGAAAATTATCTATCTGGCAGGTAAATCTAAAGCCGCATCTACACGCGTAGATGCGGCCGCGATGTTCCTTATCAATCGAGCCGCTGATGCGGCTCGATTGATAAGATCCGACAGGTCGGATCTCTCCACCGCCGATTCCCTGCTCGCTCCCCGCGAGGGGACAATGGCAGGGAATCGAGCATAAGATAAGCGGCGGGGACGAGCGGGGAATCGAATCCGGCGCGTGCACGGCGAGTGGGGACGCGGCGGGTACGCGGAAGAGGCGATCCGGCGGCTAATCGAGCCGCCGGATCGCCGCCTCATCTACACGTGTAGATGAGACTTAAAAGAAAATCTAACAAAAAAATTGTACGATGTGTACCTAGCATAAGTTTCATGCTTGGGATCAAACAGTGTTAATCGATTATTTTTTCTTTTTTATGACTAGTATACATCTAAATATGATTTAAATAATTGACACATCATTCTTTTAATTTATTTTTTACTTAAAAAATATATATATTACTAAAAGCAGCACAGACAGATATTGGAAAGGGAGGGTTTACAGCACTAACTTGCCAAATCAGACCATTGTGAGGAATGTTGAATTGTGGGGAAGAACACATAAACCAAACTTACATGCTAATTTGCTCCATCCAGGACCAGGCAGGAGTTGGGAGTGGCCACTAGTTTTCAGTAGAGCATCTACCAGGTTATGACTCCTGGAGTTACCCCATTGCAAGCAGGGACAACAGGTGGGCGAGCCCTGCAGCTTAGAGATAGAACAGGGTGGAATTCAAAGCACAAGGTCAGAATTCAAGTCTGACAGAGCAAGGTTGAGGTCACGAGCTGAGGTCAGGACTGATGACCTACAGGGTAAAGTCAGGGTGACAGGTTATGGCTAGGACTGCCTAATGACAGAGCAGGGTCAGAGGGCCATTCAGGAGTTTTGTAGAGCAAACAGTACAAAGTTCTGTTTAAGCAGCACTTACATTTCCGTAGCCTGGCATGAGTCATGTGGTTATGCCACCATTTCTCCCCTGCTCTTCCCCGCCTGGGTCATAAGTCCAGTGACCAGAGTCATACACATGCATTGGGGGCATACCTAGTTATGACGGCTGGGCTGGTGTGGATGGGGTACTCCAAGGATAAGATTACAATGGAGACATCTGAAATGCCAGACCAGAGCAAAGTGCACACAGCTGGATATGACTTGAGCTGCTGATATTATCAAATGTGACACATTTTACCATTGAAAAAGCACCCAACCGCTGGTGAAAAAATATTATCAAGATTATTTTGAGTCTTTTCTTGCTTGCTGGTAGTTTAAAAAGTATTTTGTTGAGAAGTTGTGTGAATATCACCCAGGAGAAAACTCAGGAGTAAAGGTGGATTACTTATGGGCCCATGTCTTTAGATCATGAACACGGAGATCTAAAACTCATGGGAAATCCATAAAAAATAAATTTATAGATAATCATCTTCTAATATCCAATGTATGAGCATCCAAATCCTGCTCTGCATTGCTTGATAAATAACCAGTAGCATAAAAAGGCTTATTGCTTTCCTCAAATTGCATTACAGTTATATTGTTGTTTGGGTTTAGAGAAGTCTGAGAAGCCCTGAATACATTTCATGTTTCCCTTTTTTCTGTATTGCTGAGAGTGTAGTAAAGAAAGGGCTATTCAAGAGAATGTATTGATTTACGCATTTACATGCATTTGCACACATTCAAACACTTTATGGCAGTTTTACAATGTACACTGACTACTTTCTCTTTCGTTTTTTACTACAGTTGTTAATTTTACATCAGACTGGGAAGTTGGATCGGTCAATGCTACAACGAATTACAAGTCATTCAGTACTGCTATGATTAATGCAGAAATCGGTGTACATATTGGCCTAAACGGAGTGAATATCACTTATACAGGTAGACTAACCCAGCATAAAATCTCACTAAAATTATAAATGCGAAAGTTTGGATGTTTGTTACTCAATCACACAACAATGGCTGAACGGATTTGAATGAAATTTGGCTCACACATAGTACATTACCTGGAATACCATATAGGATACTTTTTATCCCCATAACCAAAAAGAGACAAATACAAATGTCACTGGGAAAATGTAAACTGCAGCCATTCTTACACTGTTAATGGCAGGGTTTATCAAACTTTGCACAGTTGGTCACTGGGTGACTGGGATTAATATTCAGAAAAGTGGGTGGAGCCTACAAAAGCCAATCAAAATTCACCTATTGATTTTCAAGGGGAATATTTAATTGCTGCCATTCTTGCACTGTTAATGGCACAACACTCAAACCTGGTACATGGTTATTGGGTGACGGGGGTTCAAATTCAGAAAAGGGCATGGAGCCACAGCCAATCAGATTTGCTTAATTTCAATGCAAATTATTGATGCCAAAGACTGCAAAGCTCACAAACTAGGTAATTAAGTAATTGTGTGTTAGAAAAGTGAACGGAGCCAACACCGGCCAAATACATACCCTGGCAGTGCCGGGCCATCAGCAAGTGTACAAATACAAGTTTTGGATATCTCTCTGCAATATTTTAGACCATCACTGAATTTAACCTATCAATATAGGCCTACAACAGCACTCCTCCACATAGCTTATTTTCAAGTGAGGATTGAAGATAAAAAAAACCAGCCAGATCATAACCAGTGATTTAAGACTTTACTGAACTTAAGTGCTGCAGTGCTGGCCACAGAGAGTTAATATTTCACCACCAGAAAGAGAAGAAGGTAAAGGTCTGTTGGCCTGTACTCACAGAGAGACTGCCTGGTGCTTTCTGCTAGCTCCTCAGTGGCTACCTTATGTAGGTGATGATGGGGTAAGGGGAGGAAATAGAGCATGGTCTGTCCAATAAAACTACACAGTCGCCTCTTTTGGAAACAGAACTATAGGACTCAGCCGACTTGGTACTTTTAACATATTTATTCTAAACAGTATAAACATACATTTTTTAAATGTTATGTATAACTAATTAATGCAAAATTAGTATAATGAAAAATTGGATGCTGAACAATGGCTTTTCTGTTATGTTTTTGAACGTTGAACAGAGGCACCAGCAGGATAAAAATTCATAAAAACTTTAAAAATGCTTGGAGGAAGTGGTGGGCTTGCCTCCCAAAAGCAGACCAGACGTCCTGTTTTTTTGTATATAAATTAACACATTTATTATACGGTACCCAGACAGAAATGCAACGCATTTCGCAGGTCAAGCCCGCTTCATCAGGCAAAAATTGGGGACAACAGAAGGTCTGTAGTAGCAGGATTAGTGTCTCAGGATTAGTGCCTCAATACTGAGGCACTAATCCTGCTACTACAGACCTTCTGTTGTCCCCAATTTTTGCCTGATGAACTGGGCTTGACCTGCGAAACGCGTTGCATTTCTGTCTGTATAATAAATGTGTTAATTTTTATACAAAAAAACAGGACGTCTGGTCTGCTTTTGGGAGGCAAGCCCACCACTTCCTCCAAGCATTTTTAAAGTTTTTATGAATTTTTATCCTGCTGGCGCCTCTGTTCAACGTTCAAATACACTGCGTCCACTCCCGGTGGAGGGGAGTACTACCCCCTTTGTTTCATTACTACAGAGAGCGACTTCTTAGCCCTGAGTGAGGACAGGCCTAATCTCCTCACCTGCCTTAACAGTGGTTGCCTGAATGGTAACCCATGTTTGTGAGTATAACTTTTCTCACTTAACCATTTGCTCAAATCATCCTAACATACTGCACCATATTGGGCTCTCGTTTTTTTTCTTCTTTATTTTCTGTTATGTTAACTACGATAAGTTAATTGTGCCTGGCAGAACCCACCCATTTTCTTTTCCATTTGTGTGACGCTGCACTCTTTGGCTCCACAATCTCAAGAGAATGCACTAAAATTCTTCTGTTGTTATTATCACTTCGTGTCATGTGACTGCTTGATAATCATGCATATTACGCACATTTTGTGAAGGATAAATGAAAACATGTACAGGTAAAGATTTTTAGGTTCATAGACGTAATTTCTGCAACCCTGTGTACTGGCCCTATTTGATAGTAGTTTAAATGCCTAGGAATTTTTCTTAGATGTGCTTTTTGAAAAATGCCAAGGAGGATTTGTTAACAAGTAGGGATGATCAATGAGATGCAAATATTTCCGAATTCTTGCAGGATTATGAAAAATTCATATGCAAATTTACACAGCTTGCAAATGGACCAATCAATTTAAACCTTAGTGGGATTTGATTGGTCCATTTTCAAGCTGCATAAATTTGCATACAAATTTGCATAATACTTTGTGAACTTGGAAATATTTGCATCTCATTGATCATCCGTATTAATTAGTTACAGATTTATTTTTTTTATTATTTCTAAAATGGCCTATTCTGCTTTATTTGCCAAAAGGAACTCCGGTACAACAAATAAATGAAACCATTGATTACAATGAACAGTTTCTCTGGATATTCGGATCAGATTATAATACGTATTACAAGGATGCACTTATGAGGGGACTCCCTAACCCTATTCTCTACCTGGCAGAGAAATTTAATCATTATGACCCCTGTGGCTTACATGACCAGTACAGAATATCAGGTCATTACGCCTCAGTATGTATGTGGTAAGTAATCTTATGTATTCATGTATAATATACAGTATATCTAGTTTATGCAACTGTAACCATGGACATTTCACCTTTTTACATGTTTTCAGACATGCTGCCAGCATGATGTCCATTTCTACACCCTGAATACTGAGACCAGCTCCATAGTAGTTGGAATGATATTGGGAGCGTTTGTAGACAAGTAAATCATGTCTGCCCATTTGATACCAAAGCAAAATCAGAATGAGAAACGGGGGGGGGGGGGGGGGGAAGGGAGAGCAGGCATGTAGGGTGAGCTGTCCTGACACTCACCGCTCCCCCTGTTCTCTATTTTGCCCCTCCACTGCGCCTGCGCTGGCCCGGCTGCACATGTACAGTACGCGACCCTGTCCAGGAGCATCATGGTGACATCAAGCGCATGCGCAGAGTGCTCCCGGCAACGGACACTCACTGTAGGATGCAGTGGAGGGACAGAATGGAGAATGGGGGGAGCAGTGAGCATCAGGACAGCTCGCCACACATGCATGTTTCTCATATTAATTTGGCTCTGGTATCCTTTAAGTTGGTCATACATACAGTAGGTTGATAACTGTCCAGTTGTGCAAGAGATCTATTGCTTCTCCTCTGGGAATTGATTGGGTGCAGAAATCTAATCAAGAACCAATTCTGCTCAGTGCAGTTCTGTGATTTCCCTCAGCCATCTTGCCCTTGCTCGCTCAGCAAAGAGTTTCTGCTAATAACCTTCCCAATCAATAATCTGTTTGAAATGAATCGGAAGTTTCTTGACTGATTATGCAGGGGTCAGTAGCTCCATGACACATTCTATCGAAATCATCAAATCTTTCAACAAACAAACAAACACAGAACATTTATATTGCGCTTTTCTCCTGGCGGACTCAAAGCGCCAGAGCTGCAGCCACTAGGACGCGCTCTATAGGCAGTAGCAGTGTTAGGGAGTCTTGCCCAAGGTCTCCTACTGAATAGGTGCTGGCTTACTGAACAGGCAGAGCCGGGATTCAAACCCAGGTCTCCTGTGTCAGAGGCAGAGCCCTTAACCATTACACTATTCAGAAGAATTAACCCATGTATTTTGTTGCCTGGATCCTGCTATTCCTCTGCCTCTAATACATTTGGCCACAGACCCTGAATATGCATATGCAGATCGGATGTTTCTGACAAAAATCTGGCAAGATTAGCTGCATGCTTGTTTCAGGTGTGTGATTCAGACACCACTGCAGCCAAAGAGCCCATTGTTTAAAAGGAAATAAATATGGTAGCCTCCATATCCCTCTCACTTTACGTTCCCTTCTCTAGGAGAAAACTTTGGCAAAATAGCGAATGGGATCAGGCCCTTTTTTTTCCCTGGTCCTTTTATTTAATCATCCCTATAAGGGCCAGTTCTCTCATAAAGCAAGGGGAAACATTTGCATCCTGCGCAGAGATTTCAGGGGCAGCATTTTTGTACTGTGTGTACCTCCCTGAGGAGGAATGCAGTGGCTGAGGGTGAGCAGTTTGTTTGTCACAGACACACAGCCAGCCAGTGTGCTATTGTGTTGAGCTTCAGCATGTCATGTGAGAACATTAAATAAAGCAGAGTAAATTGTCGGGTGCTGTATGTTCATTCCAATGTCGGGGGAGGGGAGGGGGGCGGGTGCATCCTCACAAGTTTGCCTCAGACAGCAAAAAGTCTACAAACAGCCCTGATCCCTATTTTTAGAAAGTAGTTCAGGTAACAAATGATAACAAGTCTCACTAACTGATACACAGGGTTGTTTTGAACAGTCAGGTTCTCTGGCAGAAGTGACTCACATTGCGGGAAATAATTTCTGCTTCTATGCGCAAAAGTGTCATTTGCAATGTTAAGTAACTGTAACTGGGGAGGGTTGATATAAGGAGAATAAAAGAAGCAAATGAAGCATATGTACTAACAGCATTGAAATCATGGGCGTAAGTACAGGGGAGGAGCACCTGCGACCGCAGCGGAGCCCAGAGCTATAGGGGGCTCCAACTACTACGTCACTCCCATAATTTAGGAAAAATGTGAACTTAATACTGCTGTGGAGGTCAGCGGTGAAACAAAACTCTTTCGGCTTTTAGATCCAACTTGTGAAAACATTCTGCTGCTTAACAGAGATCATTTATGCCCAACATGAACAATGAAGAATTATTTGGACTGAGAGGGATATTGAGGCTGCCATATTTACCTGTTAAACAATACCAGTTGCCTGCCAGTCCTGCTGATCTGTTTGGCTGCAATTTACTTTTTCTTCTAAGTTTTCTCGTAGGAGATAATTTTTCATCTTCTGTTTAAAGAGAACCCGAGGTGTGATTTAGGAATGTTAGTAGAGCACAGAGGCTGGTTGTGCATACGATCACCAGCCTCTGTTACTGTACAGTGCTCCCCCAAGCCCCCCCTGCGCTCTGCTGTCCACCGTAATAAAAACCGCCGTGCTAGCGACATGCAGGTTGTCGCTAGCACTCTGTTTACCTATGTGCTGCCATCCGATATAGAGGAGGCGGGGGAGCGGCGGTGACAGGCAGCACATAGGTAAACGGCGTGCTAGCGACAACCTGCATGGCGCTAGCACGGCGGTTTATATTACGGTGGACAGCAGAGCGTGGGGGGCGCCTGGGGGAACGCTATACAGTAACAGAGGCTGGTGATCGTATGCACAACCAGCCTCTGTGCTCTACGAACATTCCTAAATCACACCTCGGGTTCTCTTTAAATAACTTTTCATCACTCTTCAATTAAGTAGGTGAACAAGTACTGTCAAAATTATTCTGAGTATTTTCTTGCTTGCAGGTAGCTTAAAAGGTATTTCATTGATAAGGTGTGAACATACCACCTAGGAGAAAATTAAGAAGAAAAAGTGAATTGAATAAGGGGCCTGATATTTGAAGTATCAGTAAAATGCTAATAATAATATATGCTTTGTAGTGCTGTTTGCTGTGGCTAATTTTGGAATAATATTGGAGTAGAAGCAAAACTGTTAATTGAAGTATCTCACTAATATAATAAATGTGAATGTTTGGATGTTTGTTACTCAATCACGCAACAATGGCTGAACGGATTTGAATGAATTTTGGCACACACATAGTACATTACCTGGAATAACATATAGGATACTTTTTATCCCCATAACCAAAAATTGAGCAGAGACAAATACAAATGTCACTGGGAAAATGTAAATTGCAGCCTTTCTTACACTGTTTATGGTGGGGTTCTCAAACTTTGCACAGTTGGTCACTGGGCGACTGGGATTAATATTCAGAAAAGTGGGTGGAGCCTACAAAAGCCAATCAAAATTCACCTATTGATTTTCAAGGGCAATATTTAATTGCTGCCAGCATTCTTGCACTGTTAATGGCACAAGTCTCAAACCTGGTACAGTTGGTCATTGGGTGACTGGGGTTCAAATTTAGAAAAAGAGGTTGAGCCACAGCCAATCAGATTTGTTTCATTTCAATGCAAATTATTGATCCCAAAGATCGCAAAGCTCACAAACTAGGTCATTGAGTAATTGAGTAATTGTGTGTTAGGGTTACAAAAAGTGGGTGATGCCAACACCAGCCCTATACAATGCCTGGCCATCAGCTAGTATTAATTAAAGTAACATACACTCGACATTATTGATTGGAGCTTAATTTACGTGATTTTAAGCATACTTGGTTACAAATATGCTAACCTGTAGGCAATGCATTCTGTTTTGCAGGGTGGCATTCTGCTCCTGGATTATTTGCAACATCCTTTTCTCCTTGACAGTATTTATATATGGAGCTTATATGATACTAGTGACAGCTGCCTTCATTCTCTTATCACTGATTTCCTTTTCAACTGTGAGAAATGCTGGATTCTGCAATATACGGCTGGGCTCTGAGCCTTTGAATATATACTATGGAGGGTCTTTTTGGTTAAGTTTGGCAACAGGTGAGTTACATCTACACATAAACAGTTATTTTTTTGTAAGAGTTACTCCTATTTATTATGGTGTTGTGTTAAGTAAATTATTTTCCTTCATTAACCTCTACCAGAATAGGAAGGCACACACAGGATCACAACAAGAAGCACCTATCATGGGGCTCCCTAGCCACAAACACCTCCCCTCTTCTTGTGGCTGTGCACATAAATCATCTTAATCCCCTAAATCCCCCTTCCTTTCACGAGGGCAGTGAAATTGGTCCTCCTCCATCATCCCACCACTTGGCATAGTAAAGGCAGGGAGCAGTATAATATTTCCCAGCTTCCACTGTGTTGTCAAACAGCAGCGGTGACAAGAGAAAAAGAGCACACCCAGTGGTGTCAGTGGGGTTAGGTGGCTGGCCAGCTGAAGAGTAACTTCACTTGAATTGGTGGCTGGTAAGCCTATACGGGGTTCCAAGAAGTATAGCTTTGTCTCTCTCGCCGTGGACCAGGCATGGGGCTCTTTAAGGCCACTACTGTACTCCACTGAGGGTCCTTGTAAAGCTAGGGCCTGCTCTAACTGGTCGCACGTAGGAGTCCTGCACTCTGCTGTTGCACTTTGGTCCAGTGAGAAGCAGGTGGTGTTAGTGGCTGGACGGTGTGCTGAGCTGTTTTTCCCCCGGACTGAGGCGCAACTGCAGAGTGCAGGAGCTGCATGTGGCCAGTTAGAGCAGGCACCAGCTCTGCGAGGACCCTCAGCTGAGTACAGCAGGAGCCTTAAAGAGAAACTCTGACCAAGAATTGAACTTTATCCCAATCAGTAGCTGATACTCCCTTTTACATGAGAAATCTATTCCTTTTCACAAACAGACCATTAGGGGGCGCTGTATGACCCCTGATGGTCTGTATGAGTTTCCTGTCTGTGAACCTTGTTGCATTGTGGGAAATAACTGTTTACATCTGTTTCCAAATGCCAAAAAAGCATGCAGCAGCTCCATCACCTGCCAACAGTAAAAATGTAATCATGTAATAAATGTCAGAATGTAAATCAGGGATTTAAAAGGTTTTACAATGGGCAAACACTGACTAAATCATTTATACATAATTATTGTAAAAATTAAGCACTTTTTTATTACATTATTTTTACTGGAGTTCTTCTTTAAAGAGCTGCATGCCTGGTTCCCGATGAGAGGGACAAAGCTATACTGCTGGGAACCCTGTGCGGGCTTACCAGCCACCAATTCAGGTGAGGTTACTCCTCAGATGACTGGCCACCTTACACCACTGACACCACCGAGTGTGCTCTTTTTCTCTTGTCACTCCTACTGCCAGATCATCTCACCACCAGAGTGGACCACAGAGCGGCACCAACCACACCCCCTACCCATATACAATCAACATTGATTGCTCCTTTTGCAAACCTGAAAAAGTTAAACATCCTTCTACCCCACTGTGTTGAGTCTCTTCTGCAGCGGGAGCTGGTAAATATGACACTGCTAGCCACACTTAGCTGATAATTCTCTAGTCTATTTAGTGACTGGTCACTCCCTGTAATTGTTCAGGTAGTAGCAAACCCTGTACCACAATGTCCACTTGATATTGATTGGATTTCAGTAGAAATGTATTTTTTTATTGCATTGATGTTCCTGTGGTCCTTTTCGGGTTGCAGTGCAGTTTCATTCTACCATTTTATTTTGTTACCGTAGGTCTTCTTTGCCTTCTCATTGGAATAACAATAATTATATTAAACTGGAAGGTTCCAGGAAAACTGAAATCCTTTTTCAACACTATTGAAGAAGATGAAGATGAGCCATCAGTACAATTATATGAAGCACATGGTTACACGAATGAGGGATGTGATGCAGTGTAAAGACTTTGTTTACTGGGGTAAAGGGTTGTTTATATGTATATAAATAGTGATAAATATGTTTTGCTTATTGTATTAAAATATTATTTTATTCAATTCCTGTGGATGTTATTCTTACCGTGCTTAAAACATAAAGATACAAAATTCGACTTTCCAGACCCTTAAACTTTTCTATTTTTTTATTTAACCCTGAGCAGCAGAGCAGGATCATCCACCAGGCAACCTAGGCAGCTGCCTGGGGCCTAGTGGGTGTCAAGGGGCCCACCAGCCACCTTTTTCTGACCTCCCTCCACTTAAGCTTACCAAAAAAATCACAAGGGGTTTCCAAATCTTCTATTTTCCCTAGGACCCATTACATTTTAATCCATCTCTGCTGAGCAGGAGTGTGGCGTTTTATTCCTGGGGCCAGCAACTGCCAAGAACCTAGTTATGTGCTTGCTCCTGAGAGGTCTACTAGAGGTCACAATTTAGGGTATGAGTGACAGCCATCTAATTCAGGCAACCTTTTGCCTACCCACTACACTGTGACTTTTGACATCTATACAAAGTAAGATTGAAAGTATACTCCAAACAATAATTAGAACATTTGTATAGCGCTTTTCTCCTGTTGGACTCAAAGCACTCAAGAGCTGCAGCCACCGGGACGCGCTCAAGAGGCCACCCTACAGTGTTAGCGAGTCTTGCCTTGAACTCCTTACTGAATAGGTACTGTCCCTAGCCAGGATTCACACCCTGGTCTCCCATGTCAAAGGCAGAGCCCTTAACCAGTACACTATCCAGCCACTCAGGAGCTTAGTTTTGTTGAGGTTAAGCTTTAGGAACCTTTTACTAAAAATAACACAGTGGTATATAGTATAAATGAAGTGGATATCTTTAATGATAGAAGAAATGCAACATATATAAAAATAGTGATTTAAAATCATCTGCAAGCAGCAGAGCTCTAGTAACAAATTGCTGTCCAGCAACAATTGATCACGCACCACCACACACTGGGCCCACACACATGACCTGTGCATAGATCTATTGATGTATAAGGCCTGGAATCCACTATAGCAGTACGTTACTAAGCCATTTCTAAGAGCTTGTGATTTGAACGTTCTTGCTAATGTAATGCTATGGGTGTGATCCCACTTGAGCGATTTGATTTTATATAAATCCCCCTTAGCATTGCGTTAGCAAGAGCTTTTCAAATCACTAGCACTTAGAAAAGGCTGCTAGTGGGTTTGAGCCCTAAGGATTGGATGACTCTTGCTTGTTAACTCCTGGAATATTGTGAACACTAACAGTTCACAGGTTTAATCAGCAATCTTCATATATCAGCCAATTAGACAGCATATTGCGAGCTTTATAAGCATCAGTACTTTTGCCCGTAATGGAATCCACATCAATAAAGAAGTAGTCCAGGCCAAGCTGCACTATATAGATCGATCAACCTGTTTGGCTTTGCAAGTGCAGAGCACCAATAGCTCTCCCCAGCATAGATAATACTTGTACCAGTAGTGTGCATAAAATAATCGCAGGCTTCAGCATATAGAGTCAAACATAGAAAATGCATTTAGATCATAGCACCATAGAGCGCTTATAGACAGATCGGTGCCTCACTCATTGGATTACAGTAGGGCTATGTACGCCAAGCTTTCTCCACCTGATGTTAGATACAACAGAGGCTGTATGAATGTGTGTCATGTAGTCCCAAAAGCTGATCTCTGGCAAGTGCTGTGGGCTGGTGTAGAGCGGGTTTATCGCCGGTTGGCATCCAAGCTTGGTATCGTGAAAGTTCCTGGCGAGCTTAAACTTCCCACACATGCCAATTCAATGTGTTTCACATGCCACTGAGCTTCACCGGGGGGTGGCTTCTTATTCTACAGCTCCCTCCTTCTTTCTCCTTTCACATTATAAAATATACACACAGACGGGGATGTTTGATAGGGAATTGGATTAGGTGGCTTCCTACATGTAAATTATTGCTTTTATCAATATCTGATTAAATTACCATGCACAGAGCTCTCACAGACATATCAACAGACACATCCTCCCCTGCACTTAACTACAGTGGTTTGCAAAAGTGTTCGGCTTGAAATTTTCCACATTTTGTCATATTACTGCCACAAACATGAATCAATTTTATTGGAATTCCACATGAAAGACCAATACAAGTGGTGTACATGTGAGAAGTGGAACGAAAATCATACATGATTCCAAACATTTAAAAAAAAAAATAACTGCAAAGTGGGGTGTGCGTAATTATTCAGCCCCCTGAGTCAATACTTTGTAGAACCACCTTTTGCTGCAATTACAGCTGCCAGTCTTTTAGGGTATGTCTCTACCAGCTTTGCACATCTAGAGACTGAAATCCTTGCCCATTCTTCTTTGCAAAACAGCTCCAGCCCAGTCAGATTAGATGGACAGCATTTGTGTACAGCAGTTTTCAGATCTTGCCACAGATTCTCGATTGGATGTAGATCTGGACTTTGACTGGGCCATTCTATCACATGGATATGTTTTGTTTTAAACCATGCTATTGGTGCCCTGGCTTTATGTTTAGGATCGTTGTCCTGCTGGAAGGTGAACCTCCGCCCCAGTCTCAAGTCTTTTGCAGACGCCAAGAGGTTTTCTTCCAAGATTGCCCTGTATTTGGCTCCATTCATCTTCTCATCAACTCTGACCAGCTTCCCTGTCCCTGCTGAAGAGAAGCACCCCCAGAGCATGATGCTGCCACCACCGTATTTGACAGTCGGGATGGTGTGTTCAGAGTGATGTGCAGTGTTAGTTTTCCGCCTCACATAGCATTTTGCATTTTGGCCAAAAAGTTTTATTTTGGTCTCATCTGACTTCAGCACCTTCTTCCACATGTTTGCTGTGTCCCCCACATGGCTAGTGGCAAACTGCAAACAGAACTTCTTATGCTTTTCTGTTAACAATGGCTTTCTTCTTGCCACTGTTCCATAAAGGCCAACTTTGTGCAGTGCAACACTAATAGTTGTCCTATGGACAGATTCCCCCACCTGAGCTGTAGATCTCTGCAGCTCGTCCAGAGTCACCTTGGGCCTCTTGACTGCATTTCTGATCAGCGCTCTCCTTGTTTGGCCTGTGAGTTTAGGTGGACGGCCTTGTCTTGGTAGGTTTACAGTTGTGCCATACTCCTTCCATTTCTGAATGATCGCTTGAACAGTGATCCGTGGTATGTTCAAGGCTTTGGAAATCTTTTTGTAGCCTAAGTCTGCTTTAAATTTCTCAATAACTTTAGCCCTGACCTGTCTGGTGTGTTCTTTGGACTTCATGGTGTTGTTGCTCCCAATATTATCTTAGACAACCTCTGAGGCCCTCACAGAGCAGCTGTATTTGTACTGACATTAGATTACACACAGGTGCACTCTATTTAGTCATTAGCACTCATCATGGGCAACTGACTGCACTCAGGCCAAAGGGGGCTGAATAATAGTGCACACCCCACTTTGCAGTTATTTATTTGTAAAAAATGTTTGGAATCATGTATGATTTCCGTTCCACTTCTCACATGTACACCACTTTGTATTGGTCTTTCACATGGAATTCCAATAAAATTGATTCACGTTTGTTGCAGTAATATGACAACATGTAGAAAACTTCAAGGGGGCCGAATACTTTTGCAAACCACTGTGTAAGCATCCATTCGTAGCTTCATAACTGTCATCCAGGAGGAAATAGTTGAAGGGCAGGAGGAGACCTTGTCCGAGGTGGCGGAGATATCAGGGGTATGGAGGTAAATCTGAGTGGAGTGTCGCTGGCATTAGGTGGTATGTCTTCCTTAGGCATGGAGTTCACTGGAGCTTCACAGGCTGCCACTGGAATCCTCTTCCACTCCTCCATGATGACAACATGAAGCTGGTGGACACTAAAGACCTTGCACTCCTCCACCTTCCATTTGAGGATGCTCCACAGCTGCTCACTAGTGTTAAGGCCTGGAGACCTGCTTGGCCAGTGCAGCACATTTACCCTCAGTTTCTTTAGCAAGGCAAAGGTCATCTTGGAGTTTTGTTTGGGCTGATTATCATGTTGGTATACTGCCCTGCGGCCCTTTTTCCAAAGGAAGGGGATCATTCTCTGCTTCAGTATGTCACATTGCATGCTGGCATTCATGATTCCCTCTATGAACTACAGCTCCCCAGTGCCAGTGAGCACTCATGCAGCCTCAAAACATGACACTCCCACCCCTGTATTTGACTGTAGGCAAGAAACACTTGTCGTTGAAGCCTTGCCTGGTGGCCGCCACAAACGTTTGACACCATCTGAACCAAATAAGTTTATGCAGGTATCATCAGACCACAGGACATAGTTCCAGTAATCCATGTCCTTAGTCTGCTTGTCCTCAGCAAACTATTTGTGGGATTTCTAGTGCATTATCTTTAGAAGAAGCTTTCTTCTGGGAAGACAACAATGCAGACCAATTTGATGCAGTGTGCGGAGTGTGATCTGAGCACTGGCAGGCTGACACTAACCATCCCCCACCCCTCCTACTTCTGCCACAATGCTGCCAGCACTCATATGTCTATTTGCGAAAGACAACCTCTGGATATGACACTGAGCACATGCACTCAACCCTTTTGGTTGACCATGGTGAGGCCTGTTCCGAGTGGATCCTGACCTTTTAAACCTATGTATGTATGTTCGTTTTAGGATATTAGCAATTGTCTTATAGCCTAGGCCAGTGATGGCTAACCTTGGCACTCCAGCTGCGGTGGAACTACAAGTCCCATGAGGCAATGCAATACTCTTACAGCTCTAAGCATAACTCAGGGAGGCAGAGGCATGATGGTATTTGTAGTTTGTCACAGCTGAAGCAGAGCCAAATTTAGGCCAAGGCCGCCTAGGTTATGGCCTAGGGCGCCACAGGAGCAAGGGCACCAAAGCAGCAGGCTAAATTGGTGCAGCATTTTGCAAGCTTGAAAATGCTACAATGCGGGGAGATCAGGCTAGTGCCTGACCACGGTACTCTGCTGCTAGCCACCTGTGCAGCAGCCAACTTGCTCTCTATGCACGCTTGCATTGTGGCCGGCGGCTATGGACCTGGGCAGCATTGGAGACAGATAGGAAGAGAAAGCTTCTGCACTGGAGACGAGTGGAGTAATGAGTGACACTGATGTCTGCTGCGGTGTGAAGGTGAGGCGGCTACCTATACTGAAAGAAGGGGGGGGGGGGGGAGAGGGATTAAGGCAGTCATCTGGCTACCTATACTTGAGGGAATGAGGGAGAGGGTAATCTGGCTAACTATACTGGGGGGGGGGGGGGTCATCAGGCTACCTATACTAGAGGGAAGGGGGAGGGGTAATCTGGCTACCTATACGGGGGGTCATCAGGCTACCTATACTAGAGGAAAGGGGGAGGGGTCATCTGGCTACCTATACTGGAGGGGAGGGGTCATCTCGCTACCTATACCGAAGGGGGGCGGCTGGTGACAGTGGCCTTGGGCAGTAAAGAGTACAAATCCGGCCCTGCGTCTACATCATGTAACCACTGTATTCATGTTAATCGTACATCATCAGTCATGTTCACATATCTGAATTTGCATTTACGTATAAAGCACTTTTGCCAGTTGTGACACCAAAGGTGTCATTTACCTTCGTACTTGCCCCTGCAAAGCTTATTACGTTGGCAAAAGGGGGCAAAGCCGCAAACAGTCTGTCCATTCTTACATTATTGATGCCAAGCCCCCTGAGCTCCAAACTTGGTCATTGACTTACTGTATGTCAAGGTTAGAAAACTCAAATACATAACCAGGCAACAGCGGGTCTTCAGCTAGTAGGAATATAAAGCTGCATGAGGTTCCATATATTGCTGCTATATGTACAAATATCTGATAAGATTGTTTTTTGTTTATATATTTTTTTTGTGTTGCGGTGCGATGCAATGGTCCTGCCACATTCCACCGCAAAACAAAAAACGACTATCATATGACTCTGCGGCAGAGTGTGCCGACAGGATCACATTCATAGGAGGAAGTACATTACTGGGGAGGAAGCAGGGGTCGAGTCCTGCGTGAACGCGGGGGGACGGCGTCCACCCACTTTTTTTGGACAGTGGACGCCGTCCCCCCAGCACCCTGGAGGGGAGCAGCGCAGCAGAGAGGAGCATTGTGCGCAGCGTGGGGAAGGGCGGACGTCCCCCCCCCCTTCCCTCACCTTGGAGCTCCTCTCCCTGGCTCTCCCTTTCATAAAGATTGTGGCGGTGGCTGGCGGCGGTGACTGACAGCGGCATCGGTGGGCGGGACTTACCGCCTCCAGTGTTCCGGGGTTTACGCTGTGCGTGCCGCTGCTCTGGTCTTCACTAGACCAGACTAGCTGCACTGCCTGCACCCACTTGCCGGAACACTGGAGGAGGTAAGTCCCGCCCACTGATGCCGCTGCCAGTCACCGCCGCCAGCCACCGCTGCAATCTTTATGGAGGGGAGAGCCAGGGAGAGGAGCCCCAAGGTGAGGGAAGGGGGGGGGGGGAATGTCCGCCCTTCCCCACGCTGCACACAATGCTCCTCTCTGCTGCGCTGCTCCCATCCAGCTGGGGGGACACCTGGCTACCTATTCTGGGGACACCTATACACCTGGCTACATATACTGGGCACATATACCCCTGGCTACATATACTGGGCACAAATACCCCTGGCTACATGTATTGGGGACACCTATACACCTGGCTACATATACTGGGCACATATACACCTGGCTACATATACTGGGCACATATACCCCTGGCTACATATACTGGGCACATATACCCTTGGCTACATATACTGGGCACATATACCCTTGGCTACATATACTGGGCACATATACCCCTGGCTACATATACTAGGGACATATACCCCTGGCTACATATACTGGGCACATATACCCCTGGCTACATATACTGGGACATATACCCCCTGGCTACATAAGCTGGGCACAAATACCCCTGGCTACATATACTGGGCACATATACCCCTGGCTACATATACTGGGCACATATACACCTGGCTACATATACTGGGCACATATACACCTGGCTACATATACTGGGACATATACCCCCGGCTACATATACCGGGACATATACCCCTGGCTACATATACTGGGGACACCTATACACCTGGCTCCATATACTGGGCACATATACACCTGGCTACATATACTGGGCACATATACACCTGGCTACATATACTGGGCACATATACACCTGGCTACATATACTGGGACATATACCCCTGGCTACATATACTGGGGACACCTATACACCTGGCTACATATACTGGGCACATATACACCTGGCTACATATACTGGGCACATATACACCTGGCTACATATACTGGGGACACCTATACACCTGGCTACATATACTGGGGACACCTATACACCTGGCTACATATACTGGGGACATATACACCTGGCTACATATACTGCGGACACCTATACACCTGGCTACATATACTGGGGACACCTATACATCTGGCTATACTGGGGACACCTATACACCTGGCTACATATACTGGGGACACCGATACACCTGTCTATACTGGGGGCACCTATACACCTGGCTATACGGGGACACCTGAACACCTGGTTACATAAACTGGGGACACCTGGCTATACTGGGGACACCTATAGACCTGGCTAGCTATACTGGGGGTACCTATTTTGGGAGAACTGCAGTCAGATCTGTATTTTTGGGGAACCGCTGGTGCCAGATTACGTGTATTTTGGGGAACCACTGCCAGATTGTGTATGTTGGGGGACCACTACTGCCAGATTACATGTATTTTGGGTGTTACGTGTATTTTGGGTGATCCACTACCAGGTTTCATGTATTTGGGGGAACTGCTTTCAGATTATGTGTATGTTGGGGGAACTGCTGCTGCCAGATTGTCTATTTTGGGGGAACCACTGCCATATTATCTGTATTTTGGAGGAACCTCTGCCAGATTATGTGTATTTTTGGTGAAATGCTGTCAGATTACATCTACTTTTTGGGGATACACTACGACAGAGCTCAAAACTTCCCCTGGCAGACCTTTTATACCACGACTAAGGCCATGTATATTTGGCCCCACCCATGACCACGCCCACGCTAAGGTTAACCACGCCCATTTTTGAGGCGCCAGGTGGTACCCGGACTTATTGCTGTCGTGTACTCCGTTTACCATTGCCTGAGGAAGCAGGTTTTGCCTGCGAAACAGGTTGCGACTACCCCCCGGAGTGTACCAATAAATTTATTTTGTTCCAAATACACAGCTTGTTGTGTCTGCTTGCAGGAGGTAAGTCCACCACTGCCTCCTAAGCATGTTTAAACCTTTTAATTACTGTTATTACTCTTTTGGCGCCTCTGTTCTCATTACGTTATACTTAATATCCACCCTTGGTGGAGGGGGATACCCCATTTTCTTCCTATCTACAGAGAGTGACTTCTTATTCCTGAGTGAGGACAGGCTAATCTCCTCACCTGCCTATACAGTGGTTGCCTGGAGGTAACCCTGGTTTGTGAGTATATCGTTGTACTCTTCTCTATTTAACCCATTGCCATAACCTACTACACTATATTTGGCTCTCGGTTCTTCTCTTTACATATATCCTTTTTTTTTCTGCTTTTTTGCCATATTAACGACAATTGCAGTAAAGTCTATGGTGGCGCTCCTTTCTTCCACTCTCAGCCGGCACCCTTTTTTCCTGCTACCTCTTATTCAGTACACATTGCAGAAATGCATTGCAGAAATGAAAGCAAAAGTATGTCCACGCTATTGTACAAAGAATTGTGGCTGTTTGGCTCCCTCTACTGTAAGTAAAACATATATCACCGCACTGGAAGCAATGCATTTTTTTTTCTTTTTCTGGCTGTAAAGGACATTTTGCTAAACAGAAATTTGCCTTCTTAAAACAGAAGGTTTTTGTGATCATTCAGGTTGGAGTGAGCATATGATGTCTCCCAATGCATCACTGCTGAAAATTGCAAATCATGCCTTTGTTGTCCATGAGCTTTCTGGGCAATCTGTAACATTTTGTTATATCATTCAAAGAAAAATGGTCAGTGTGCAATTGAATTATATTTCATAAACACATTCATTGCTAAAAAACAAAACAAAAAAAAAACCATGAACTGGTTGTCTGTATTTTAGTTTTTTTTGTTATTACAGTATGCACAGTAACTTTCTGAAATTAAAATGAAACTAGTACAGTATTATACACATTTGTACTAAATAATTTGGATTAAAATGATTATTGCCTTGAAAGTACCATTTAGCAGAAGGTTGGAGCAAAATGTAATTTAAGTTAGCCATTCATAAGAGGGC
This sequence comes from Hyperolius riggenbachi, assembly GCF_040937935.1. Classification (NCBI taxonomy): domain Eukaryota; kingdom Metazoa; phylum Chordata; class Amphibia; order Anura; family Hyperoliidae; genus Hyperolius; species Hyperolius riggenbachi. The sequence continues at coordinate 207,729,639 of NC_090648.1, read as the reverse complement.
CATTCAGAAAGTATTTCTTCCTGTGCCACTTGTCATATGACTGCAGAATGCAAGTAACAGTTTTTACAGCACTGTTAACATGAAACCCCTCTATTCCCAATTCCTCCAACTCATAGATCAGAAGTGTGATGCTACTACAACAGAGGGATTAAAAAAATATATGATGAATGCTTAAAGTGTACTTTTGGTCATTTTTGGTACAGTATTGGGCCATATAGGAATGTGCCTTTAAGACTGACATACCTTTTTGTTGGGTCCATTGAGCACTGCAGCTGCCGCTAGTCCCAAAATCAAGCGAGTAAATAGAGGTGATTATGTGGAGAAGACATAGGCCCATATGCAATTACCTTTTTCTCCTGAGTTTTCTCATAGGAGATCATTTTCATATTCTCTTTAAAACAGTTTTTCAGTATTTTACAATTGAAAAAGTACCTAAAAGTTGGTGAAAAAGTGCTATCAAAATTATTTTGTATACTTCCTTGCTGGTGGTTCACAAGGCATTTTATAACAAGGTGTGAAAATATCATCTAGGAGAAAACTCAGGGGATAAAGTTATGTGCATATTGGCTAGAGTGTATGGGTTCAAAGCCAGATTGGCATTGTTTGTGATGTCCCTTCCACTTGCCTGGTGTTAGATACTGTCCATAGCACTGGAAGATCTATGAGTAAGGTGTAGCTGCAATGATGACTGTCACAGACAGATATATAGAATTTTACATGATCCTGGAAAAATAAAGAATCTTAAAGTGTACCCAATGTGGTTATCTATTGTGTAAAATGGGACACAGAGGCATGTTTCCTTCTAAAGGACATGCCTCTGTGTTCCCTCCGCACTGCACTCTGTGTCCCCCCTCCCCCTGCCCCTGAATCAACCAACAAGAAGCTTGTCGTCAATTAATAGGGGAGGGGGCAACCCCTCTGGCATTAGAAATGCCCCTTCCACACCTCTCAGAGCCATCTTACTGGCTCCCTCCCCCCACCTATTTTCCTCTCTGTGCTCAGTGAAAGCACAGAGCTGTTTCTGCAGCATCGTGACCCCAGGGTCGCGGCCATATATTTTTTAAAGAAACTGAAACTGCAGGATTGCTCGGTCTAGGAGCGGCAGAAAGTGGCGGTAAGGGGCTTTGCCTGATCCGGCTAGCCCCCAGGCAGGGCCGGTTCTCTCATGAAGCAAGGTCAAACATTTGCATTATGCGCAGAGATTTCAGGGGCAGCATTTTTGTACTGTGTGTACCTTCCTGAGGAGGAATGGAGTGGCTGAGGGTGAGCAGTTTGTTTGTCATGGATTCACAGCCAGCCAGTGTGCTATTGTGTTGAGCTGCAGCATGTCATGTGAGAGCATTAAATAAAGCAGAGTAAATTGTCGGGTGCTGTGCGATCATTCCAAATCGGGGTGGGGGGTGCATCCTCACAAGTTTGCCTCAGGCAGCAAAAAGTGTAAAACTGGTCCTGCCCCCTGGATCATGCATTATGGTTTTTTTTATGGTTTTCTAGGGCCTGGTTTCTCTTTAAGGTAAATTTGTAATAATTATGTGCATGGGCGTCCGCACGTATGGCAAATTGGGGCATCTGCCCGACCCTGGCCACCCGCTGCCCCCCCGGCCGCGTGCCCATGCGGCCAGCAGGAGGGGAGCAGCGCAGAGAAGAGGGAGAGCTATGGGCATAGTGGGAAGGGCGGACGTTTCCCCCCCCCTTCCCTCAGCTTAGGGGACTCTACCTCCCGCGCTCGCTCTCCCCTCCGGAATCCGGAACGAAGTGTGCAGTGGCTGGGCAGCCGGCGGAACTTACCTCGTTTCGCTCCTGCGCCGGAAGTTCTGGTGCCGCACTCTGGTCTGGACCAGACCAGAGTAGCGGCTAATCCATCCGGCGCCTGCGACGAGACGAGGTAAGTTCCGCCCGCTGCCCAGCCGCTGCACATTTCGTTCCGGACTCCGGAGGGGAGAGCGAGCAAGGGAGGTAGAGCCCCCTAAGTTGATGGAAGGGAGGGGAGACGTCCGCCCTTCCCCACTATGCCCATAGCTCTCCCTCTTCTCTGCGCTGCTCCCCTCCTGCTGGGGCAAACCTGGCTACCTATTCTGGGGACATATACACCTGCCTACATATACTGAGCACATATACACCTGCCTACATATACTGGGCACATATACACCTGCCTACATATACTGGGACATATACACCTGCCTACATATACTGGGACATATACACCTGCCTACATATACTGGGGACATATACACCTGCCTACATATACTGGGGACATATACACCTGCCTACATATACTGGGGACATATACACCTGCCTACATATACTGGGGTCATATACACCTGCCTACATATACTGGGACATATACCCCTGCCTACATATACTGGGACATATACCACTGGCTACATATACTGGGGACATATACCCCTGCCTACATATACTGGGACATATACCCCTGGCTACATATACTGGGGACATATACCCCTGGCTACATATACTGGGCACATATAACCCTGACTACGTATACAGGGACGGATCTAGGGGGGGGGGGGGGCAAGCAGGTCTCTTGCCCCAGGCGAGGCGCAGTCTGTTGAATTCTTAAAAAGGCGGCAAAATTTGGATGGGGAATGGCAGTTTAGGTGCCAAAACCTGACCTTTGGGCGCCAAACCCTGACCTTAAGGCACCAAAACCTAACTTTGCTCCAGGCGCAACTTGGTCCAGATCCATCCCTGTACATATACTGGGGACATATATACCTGCCTACATATACTGGGCACATATACACCTGCCTACATATACTGGCCACATATACACCTGCCTACATATACTGGGACATATACACCTCCCTACATATACTGGGGACATATACACCTGCCTACATATACTGGGGACATATACACCTGCCTACATATACTGGGGACATATACACCTGCCTACATATACTGGGACATATACCCCTGCCTACATATACTGGGACATATACCCCTGCCTACATATACTGGGACATACACCCCTGGCTACATATACTGGGGACATATACCCCTGGCTACATATACTGGGGACATATACCCCTGGCTACATATACTGGGGACATATACCCCTGGCTACATATACTGGGGATATATACACCTGCCTACATATACTGGGGACATATACACCTGCCTACATATACTGGGACATATACCCCTGCCTACATATACTGGGACATATACCCCTGGCTACATATACTTTGGACATATACCCCCCGGCTACATATACTGGGGACATATACCCCCTGGCTACATATACTAGGGACATATACCCCCTGGATACATATACTGGGGACATATACCCCCTGGCTACATATACTGGGGACATATACCCCCTGGCTACATATAATGGGGACATATACCCCCTGGCTACATATACTGGGGACATATACCCCTGGCTACATATACTGGGGACATATACCCCTGGCTACATATACTGTGACATATACCCCTGGCTACATATACTGGGGACATATACCCCTGGCTACATATACTGGGACATATACCCCTGGCTACATATACTGGGGCATATACACCTGCCTACATATACTGGGACATATACACCTGCCTACATATACTGGGGACATATACCCCTGGCTACATATACTGGGGACATATACCCCTGGCTACATATACTGGGGACATATACCCCTGGCTACATATACTGGGACATATACCCCTAGCTACATATACTGGGACATATACACCTGCCTACATATACTGGGACATATACACCTGCCTACATATACTGGGGACATATACACCTGCCTACATATACTGGGCACATATCCCCCTGACTACATATACTTGGCACATATACCCTTGAATACATACACTGGGCACATATACCCTTGACTACATATACTGGGTACATATACCCCTGGCTACATATACTGGGCACATATACCCCTGACTACATATACTGGGGTCATCTATACCTCTGTCTACATATTCTGGGGACATATACCCCTGGCTACATATACTGGGGACATATACCCCTGGCTACATATACTGGGCACATATACCCCTGGCTACATATACTGGGCACATATACCCCTGGCTACATATACTGGGCACATATACCCCTGGCTACATATACTGGGCACATATACCCCTGACTACATATACTGGGCACATATACCCCTGACTACATATACTGGGCACATATACCCCTGCCTACATATACTGGGCACATATACCCCTGCCTACATATACTGGACACATATACCCCTGCCTACATATACTGGGCACATATACCCCTGGCTACCTGTTCTGGGGACATCTCTACCACTGGCCACCTATTCTGGGGACATCTATACCACTGGCCACCTATTCTAGGGACACCTATAGACCTGGGGCTACCTATTTTTGGGGAACCACTGCTGTCAGATTGAGTGTATTTTGGGGAACTGCTGCTAGGTGAGAGGTGTCTACCATGTTAAGGGGGCATTCTGCCTATTTATGTGAAATGCTGTCTATTTATGTGCCTCATGACTGCTGAATTTGTCTTGTTGGGGGCCTCATGGTTACTGAATTTGTCTTGTTGGGGGCCTCAAGATCGCTGAATTTGTCTTGTTGGGGGCCTTATGATTGCTGAATTTGTCTTGTTGGGGGCCTCATGATTGCTGAATTTGTCTTGTTGGGGGGGCCTCATGATTGCTGAATTTTTCTTGTTGGGGGTCACATGATTGGTAACTGCGAGACTATGGAAAAAGATGAATCATGATCATATGAGACAATAGCATTAAGCCTACTTTTTCAGCTTTTTAAAACAGAAAATGAAACTGTGAGGTTCTAAAAAAAATGAATACATTTTTCAGGAGTCGGATGGATGAAATTGTTTATCTTCACAGTTTATTTTCAACTTGAATTTTCCATAATGTTCATGTATGAGTTAAAACGTTTGTATTTAGTTTAAATTGCTGTTGGCACTTTGTGATAGTAAAGTGACTTTGCAGTTTGGGCACTCGACCTCCAAAAGGTTCACCACCACTGTCCTAATCCAATGTCCCACCATTGCTAAGTTCATGTAAACTTGTCTCCACCCACAACCACACCCACATTCCGGTTCATGACCACACCCATTTTTCAGCTACTTGTGCCACATGCCGTACCCCATTTTTTGGCGCGACACACAACGCCGCCCCGAATGTTCACCGCGGCGCGCTGCGTGCGCCGCCCCACTTGTTCCTCCCCCCTTTTTGCCCCCCCCCCCCCCTGGAAAATTTTCTGCGGCCGCCCATGGAAATGTGCCTATTAAAAACACATCATAGTTTACCTTAAAGCCTTAATTTAGTTCCATATATTTAATGCATATTGAATATCATTCTTCTTTGTTTTTCTCCTCCCTAGTTCTTGTCTTATTAGCACACCTGCACGTCCTATGTGTTCCCACTGAGCTATACTGGTACCGTAATTTAAGAAGAATGGATATATCTGCTGTAACATGCCCTTGAACTACGGTATTATGCATGACAGCCAGCAGATGGAGGCATTGTAACATTTTACACATGTATTCTTTATATGGGTATCTTTTGCTGTTGGCTGAATTTGTATTGCTGCACTATGTTTAGGTAGAAGCTGTAATTGTTTCTATATGTAACGATTGTGGGATATCTCCGTGTTCAGCGCACAAAGATGTGCGCTGGCACTGCGGAGGTCCTCCACAAGCGTGTCAAGATACTAGAACCCAGCTTTTGGTGCAAGCACCAGTAGAGGGAAAATTCCTGTCGGCAGATGGCGCTGGGGAGTGCAGAGGAACCAATCCTCTGTACCTCCACAAATGCCAGACAGGAATTTGTACGAAGCGCAGAACGCAATCGCAAGAGAGGCGATTGCGAATGAGAACGAGCAAAGGGACAAATTGTATGTGTGTGCGCCAATCTAGTCGCCACCCCGCGACCGCGCATACACAACAGCAGATATGAAATAGGAACGCGATCGCGAGAGGTGCGATCGCCAGACGTGACACAAGGCAGATCAGAACAGAATACGAGGTTAGCAAAGACACAGCAAATAATACAATGAGAATATACGGAAAATAATAAACGCTAGCTAACCGCGAACACCGCACTCATTCGCAACAGTGCACGCGGTTATGCGTGGTCTCCACGTGATAAGCACAATAGAGACAAGCACGCCTAACTAACCATCAACAGACAAACACGAAACAAAGAACGTGAACGCTTGCTTAACGGTTACCTCATCGAGCCTACAGCAAGCGCCCGTATCAGACAAGACAGACAAACGAGAAACAGGAACTAGGCAGAAAGGATCCACCGCTCTTCCGCCAGAGCAAGTGTGATCCAAGCAGGAACACAGATCAGAAAGATCCACAGCTGCTAACGCTAGCGGCTAGTGCGATCTAAACAAGACAGATCAGATGAGGTAGCCGGTAGCAACCGCTGCTCCAGCTTACACTCCAGGAACTCAGATCAGAAGGATCCACAGCCGCTACCGCTAGAGGCTAGTGAGATCCAAACAAGACAGAGCGATTCGCTATCAACCGCCGCTGGTGACAGCGCAATCGCGACAGACAAGACAAGACAGAATAGGCAGTACAAATTATACACAAACTGACTGCACTAACTAGGAATGCAAGGAGCACTCCCCAAGAATTAACTATACTAAGATAGCAGTGGCTGACACTCCAGGTGAGTCCAGCAGGAACAAACCTCTATGAGCAGCGAAGCATTGTGGGACACACATAGTACTTATAGTACACGCCTCCAATGAATGTGGCCAGGCAATTTGCATGACAACGTATGCAAATTCCTCAGCAAGCACAAGCTGCAAAACTGACAGAAGGTGTTCTTTCCAGAGTCCTGCAGCATGCAGACCTGAATAATGATCAAAAGGCTGCCTGCCTGCGCAGGCAGCTGAGCGGATCGTTACAGTACCCCCCTCTCTAGGGACGAATTCCAGACGTCTTTCAAAACTGGCGTTACCAAAAAACTCTAACTGAAGACTCATGAAGGTCGGGGCAGCCCGACAAGGTCCAATTCCAGAGTCAGTCCACCCGAAACCGACCTCATCGGAAACAGAAGCCACCGAAACATGCCCATCAGTACTACCAGTCTTAGCGTAACACCCATCAGGACTGTGGATACCAGAGAAAAAGCCATCGACACCCTCCAGACAATACCCACCACCTTCCAAGGAGCGTCCGAAAATACCAAACCTGCCACAATACCTGTTCGAAGTGTCCCTTACAACACAAAAGCCACCGTTGATCTTATCCAGGGGACCAAGCAAAATCTCTCCCAGAATCTCCCAGAACCTTTTGAAGCTCCACAGAGATCCCAAGAGGGCAGAACAATCACCAGGCTCACATGGAGAATTACCAAGAACCCCCATGGAACCAATGACAATTCCGGATTCAGAATTACGAGGGCACCCATCAAGATCAAGACTTTCAGGGACCACTTCTGGGCATGCAAGCAGGCAGGCTAAATCAGAGCATGTCTCCACCGAGGAAGCATCTGAGTACGCTGGTAACCGAGGCACACTTGGGCTTTCTGGGTCACAGAGCACACTGGGGTACACCAGCACAGGAGAAACCTCAGTACATGTCGGGGAACTGCCAACCTCAGAGTCCGGCACGACAAGACCAAAACCAGTACCGGACAGAGAATCATCATGAGTGGAAGTCACAGGCACTGGACTTTCACAAGAAGACTCGGATACAAATTCAGAAATTTCTGTGACAATAATATCATCATTGACTACATATGAGTGAAGCTCCATCAGAGCTGAAAAGGTAGCCAGCAAGGCAGCAATGCCTACGGAAGAGGGTAACACCTCAGAAGGACTTGGGGGGCAGGAGACATCTCCTACAAGTTCTGCACCCTTTGGGAAGAACTCGGAGACCTCCAGAACATCAAACAAGACCTCAGGAACATCATTTTTCAAGTTTTCTCGGAAGGATTCTGAACTATCCATGTTACAGGGCAAAACTGGAACTTTATTTTGTGGACAGGGCAGATGTCCCAGGAATGGTTCCACCATAACCTGAGACTGGATCTCATCATCATGAGGGGAATGTACAGGTATATTTACTGGAACACACACTGACTCCCTAACTTCATTCTCACTGTACCCAGAATTCTGTGTGGCAGTCAAACTAGCTTGTAACTCCAAAACTGCAGAAAAACAGGTGAGTTTAGTGGCAATACCTAGACGAGCCTCTAGGGACACTGCAGGAGACTCTAAACAAGGCCATCTTAACTCATCCAGAGTACAGGGTGCAGAATCAGCACTTTCCTCAGAACAAGAAAGGGACTCACAAATGTCAGTGTGATTGGACATCATATTGTTATTCATGGTACAGGGCAGGCTTAGAGAAACTTTCTCTGGACCCAGCAAAGATGTTTCAGAGTCAGATTCGCAAAACCGAAGCGCTGTCTCACTCTTAGATTCGGCTAACAATGTCAAATCCGAGGAGCCAGAACGCAAAACCTGCGAATCCAAGATCGCTTTAGGTTGTGAAACTGACGCTTCCATAGCGCAAATCTCTGCGATCTGTGGAGCAGACTGCAAGGCATCTAGGGTCGAAACACTGGAGCAATTGTCCCCAGGCAACTGGCCCTTACAGGTGTGAACAGGGTGAGACAGAGACTCATCTGCAGAAGAAATAGCGACATCAACAGAATAAACTTTATTAGGCATAATAATTTCACTTTTGATGCTGCATAGTTTAGGAATTTTTCCCATAGCAGGATCATAGATGGAAGATCTTAAAGATCTGTTCTTAGATGACAAGGGATCCCACATATATTTGAGAAAACTGGCACATTCATGTTGATCACAATCTGCAGGAACATCTGAGAAACAGGCATTACATCGCATAGATTCAAACTTCACGCAATCAGGAGAGAATCTTTCAAGATTCGCACAAGAATCAACCACAGTAGTGCACCCATTCATGTCAGGTCGCACAATATCTAGATTCACATGCTTTACCCCAGAAAGGCAGGAACAATCATCCGATAACGATGTCTCTTTATTGAAGTCAATTGATTGGTGTGTGTGCAATTCATCCAAAATCGTCTGCCACACATAAGTCACCGGATTCACAAAACATTCGTCACACTCATCAGAGTCAATCAAAGCGTACACCGAATCAAGACAAGCATAAAGAATCTCTGCGCTTTTTGCGATGTAAAAATCGCAAAACGCCTTCCAATCAATCTCGAACTCCTCAATTAATGCTCCAATATCCCATGGAGCAAATGGGGGTTCAAACAACTCGGTTTCCAAGAAACCCTCATAAGGGTTAGGGTCAGGAACATGCAAAGACTTTCTTACTCCTTTAATATAGAAAATAATTCTGCCTATCAAAGGATCCACAAATGCCCTTTCTTGGGGTAATGAAACCTGAGACTGAGAAATTTCAGACTTTACAGAAACAATTTTTTTATTTGTAGTTGCTATGGGCAACGGATTTTTCAGCTGAGAAGTCTTCCTTTTTTTCCTGCTTTTAGTCCTTGCTGCTTTAGGTGGCTGCTGTTTAGACACAGGGGAATAGTTACTGCATTCATTTTCAAACTGAATGGTTTTGCATGAAGTAGGTAGAGCAGCTGACTCATTAGCAACTACACACTCATACAGGGCAGGTGGCAAGCAAGGCAACTCAAACCAGTAGGAGAATGTAAATGTAAGAAACTGATATAGATTATCATTCCAAGAATTGTCTTGCAAGATTTCATGAGCCCATACAAACAGATTGTCTTTCAAAAGCACATAAGCTAATTGGAGAGCAGACGTGGACGGATCAGTAATTTGAAAAGTAGGATTCAGACAAAATTTTACGCATTCAGAGAGAAAATCCTCTTTCGTCTCTGAATTTAATATTTTGAAACTCTTAAAGACACAGGAACCATACTCAGCAAAATCGTACAAATCAGAAATTCCCTCTACACTGGGGTTTTGGGTTGGGCTGCTCATAATGTAACGATTGTGGGATATCTCCGTGTTCAGCGCACAAAGATGTGCGCTGGCACTGCGGAGGTCCTCCACAAGCGTGTCAAGATACTAGAACCCAGCTTTTGGTGCAAGCACCAGTAGAGGGAAAATTCCTGTCGGCAGAGGGCGCTGGGGAGCGCAGAGGAACCAATCCTCTGTACCTCCACAAATGCCAGACAGGAATTTGTACGAAGCGCAGAACGCAATCGCAAGAGGCGATTGCGAATGAGAACGAGCAAAGGGACAGATTGTATGTGTGTGCGCCAATCTAGTCGCCACCCCGCGACCGCGCATACACAACAGCAGATATGAAATAGGAACGCGATCGCGAGAGGTGCGATCGCCAGACGTGACACAAGGCAGATCAGAACAGAATACGAGGTTAGCAAAGGCACAGCAAATAATACAATGAGAATATACGGAAAATAATAAACGCTAGCTAACCGCGAACACCGCACTCATTCGCAACAGTGCACGCGGTTATGCGTGGTCTCCACGTGATAAGCACAATAGAGACAAGCACGCCTAACTAACCATCAACAGACAAACACGAAACAAAGAACGTGAACGCTTGCTTAACGGTTACCTCATCGAGCCTACAGCAAGCGCCCGTATCAGACAAGACAGACAAACGAGAAACAGGAACTAGGCAGAAAGGATCCACCGCTCTTCCGCCAGAGCAAGTGTGATCCAAGCAGGAACACAGATCAGAAAGATCCACAGCTGCTAACGCTAGCGGCTAGTGCGATCTAAACAAGACAGATCAGATGAGGTAGCCGGTAGCAACCGCTGCTCCAGCTTACACTCCAGGAACTCAGATCAGAAGGATCCACAGCCGCTACCGCTAGAGGCTAGTGAGATCCAAACAAGACAGAGCGATTCGCTATCAACCGCCGCTGGTGACAGCGCAATCGCGACAGACAAGACAAGACAGAATAGGCAGTACAAATTATACACAAACTGACTGCACTAACTAGGAATGCAAGGAGCACTCCCCAAGAATTAACTATACTAAGATAGCAGTGGCTGACACTCCAGGTGAGTCCAGAAGGAACAAACCTCTATGAGCAGCGAAGCATTGTGGGACACACATAGTACTTATAGTACACGCCTCCAATGAATGTGGCCAGGCAATTTGCATGACAACGTATGCAAATTCCTCAGCAAGCACAAGCTGCAAAACTGACAGAAGGTGTTCTTTCCAGAGTCCTGCAGCATGCAGACCTGAATAATGATCAAAAGGCTGCCTGCCTGCGCAGGCAGCTGAGCGGATCGTTACACTATACTTAAGAGTTGTTTCAATGAACGAAATTAAGTTAAATGAATTCAAGAAATTCTCCTTATGTCTTGCAATAGCCCCCCCCCCCCCCCCCCTCATTTTCTGTATTCAATAAACACATACATCTTATTAGATAACTGGTGCTACCTGAAGTAGCCTTTTTTCCCCTCTTCTTTTAATATAGGTATTTATAGAATACCTATATTAGGTATTAATATAGTTATTACTATAGGTATTTATTCCAGCTTGGTTTGCACAATCTTAGTTGGTGCTGGTCCCGTTTTTTTTGTGTTTTGTTTTTTTGTATTTTTCAGCACCAAGAAACCCCCAATTTTCAAAAGAACTGTGCACCAAACTAAGCCACTACCCACACTAAGCCAACGCCCACAACTGCGCCGCCCACATTAAGCGACTGCTGCACTAAACTGCTGCCCACAACTATGCTGCACACACTAAGCCACCATCCACAGGTGCGTCAATGCATACTTAAAGAAAACCTGAACTGAAAATTAAAAGTCAAAATAAGCATAAACAAGTCATACTTACCTTCCATGTAGTTTACTCCTCAGTGTCTTTCTCCTGTCCCGTGTCCTGTTTGTTCACTGTGATCAAGGGAATTTTCCATCCTCCATTTTGAAAATGGCCATTACCCATAACAGCTTTCTGGTCAGCACACAGTTAAACTGTAACATCGCCCACTTGAGCCATAGGGAAACGTGGACATTACCTGGTACATCAGTTTTCCTCTCAGCTATAACTGACAGCAACTGATATTTTACTGACAGCAACTGATCTATTTCAGATCTGACAAAATATTGTCAGAACTGGAAGGGATTATTGTCAGAAGGAAATGGTGAGCTTCTGAGAGGAACTGATGGCAAGGTAACTATGTAATGTTCATTTGAAGTTACCTCATGTGTTTATTTTAAATATTTTTACTCAGTACAGGTTCTCTTTAAGTATACATGGACACACCGGCAGCTGCGTGTGCACACCACAACCACATGCACTAAGCTGCCGCCTATAACTGCGCCTTCAGTTAGTAGAATAGAATAGAATATATCAAAATTTGTAATCTGCCAAGTTTTGTGCAAGAGCCGAAGGCTAGAAAGAAAGTATACAGATGAAAATGACAAAAGATAAAAAGTATACAGAAGAGAATGATATGCGGAGCCCCACAGAATACAGCTTTATCAGCCTGCGTGGTTAGCTGTGCCTGGGAGTGGGGTCCTCATACTGACTGTTGAATTCAATTCTTCATTTAATGGGTTTAAAAACTGTTTTCCTGGTAAAAGTTTATAATTGATTTCCTAAAAAATTGTTGGAGTGGAGAGAGGTGGACTGGGTCATGTAATCTTTCACAAGTACCTCTTAATGCAGACCCCCTCCTTTTGTGCCCCCCCCCCCTTCTCTCTAGATTGTAAGCTTTTTGCAGAGCCCTACCTCCTTAAAGAGAACCCGAGGTGGTATTTACTAATACTATTGGGGCACAGAGGCTGGTCGTGCACACTAAGACCAGCCTCTGTTGCCCCATCGTGTGCCTCCATGTCCCCCCTGCTCGCCGCTATAGACCCCGCAGAGCTGGCGACACGCAGCGTGTCGCCAGCACAATGTTTACCTTAGCGCTGTCTGTCAGCGCCGCTCCCCCGCCTCCTCCGCATCGGCACACCCGCCCGTGTCCCTTCCCTCCCGCTGATAGGAGGGAAGTGACGCGGGCGGGTAGCGGCGATGCGGAGGAGGCGGGGGAGCGGCGCTGACAAACAGCGCTAAGGTAAACATTGTGCTGGCGACACACTGCGTGTCGCCAGCACTGCGGGGTCTATAGCGGCGAGCAGGGGGGACATGGAGGCACACGATGGGGCAACAGAGGCTGGTCTTAGTGTGCACAACCAGCCTCTGTGCCCCAATAGTATTAGTAAATACCACCTCGGGTTCTCTTTAAGTATCATACTTGACTCTACCCACAGAATAATGTGAACTTGTATTATTGGGACTACTACTCTAGTGTATGATCTGGCATTGTGTATCTTATTGCTTATTACCTGTGTTGTGCTGTTGGTCACCCCTGTTTTCATTGTCAGTAACCTTATTCATTGTCCAGCTCTGTGTAATATGTTGGCGCTATGTGAATCCAATAAATGATAATAATAATAATCTGCTGTGTGCTGGGGAAGAAGCTCACACTTTACTGGCAATAAGGGCCATCAAGATATAGCCAGCCTTCAATATATTTAATACAAAATGATAGATGTGTAATGCTCAAGACTTTGTACATGGCTAATTAATATAAAATGACTATTGTAGTCATTGATAGGTTTACACGTGCTTTCATTCTCATTTTACAGTCTGTTGATTTGCAGGCCCAACTGCTTTCACCATCATTTTTATTGTTGCTGCAATCTTTGTTGTTAGCTGATGATTTCCCATGGAATCCGGAACACTTATGCATTACACTACACACTATAAATAAACATACAGACACCACACCAAAATGCAACACATTTTATAATTGCTTTAATGAAATGATAATTGTGAGGCATAACTAGAGACATAGCTATAAAATGTGGGTTGTGGTATAATGTTACCTTGCTGAACAGGAAGTGAAAACTCTGTATACATTTCATGAATGTGTAAAACACAATTCCAGGAGATAAAGCTTCCCTTCCTCTCCGTCTTGTCGTTCACATGGAAAAGGGGCTTGGCAAGAGGAGGGGAAAGTTGTTGGCATCCCTCTTGTGCACAGCACCCTCCATCAGGGGCGTAACTAGAAATCACCGGGCCCCCCTGCAAAAACTTGGATGAGCCCCCTCCCCCCGGGCCCGCTCAGGGCCATTTTGGGGGGAAGGAGGGGGTGCAGCATGAGGGGAGATCATTGGCCGCCCCTTCCTCACCTCCGGTTCTCTCCTCAGCACTCCCCCTCTAGCGACCAGCATTAATCGGCAATAGGAGCAGTGGTGGCAGGAACACAAGCATACCTCCATGCTTCCACCGCAGAGGTGTGATGTCTAAGCGTCTGAAGCTACTTCCTGTTTATCAGGAAGTAGCGTGTCGCACTTAGACATCGGACCTCCGCGGTGGAAGCATGGATGTATGCTTGTGTTCCTGCCACCACTGCTCCTATTGCCGATTAATGCTGGAGGGAAGCACTGAGGGATGAACCTGAGGTGAAGGGGGGTTGCCCCCCTCTCCACCAATGAGGGTGCCAATGCTCTTTCAACTCGTGCTGCCGCTCCTCCTGAGCGGGCCCCAGAGGTGTCATGAGCCCCCCTGTGGGTGCAGGGGCTGCAGCCCCTATTGTTATGCCGCTGCCCTCCATGTCATAGACCCAGAATTCCTAACTCAGTCACAAATTACCACCAACAGTGCATGTTTTGCACAAAACCACAAATGTTCACAGGTGCGGTAATTAGTGTCTTATCAGAGCTCCTTAAAGGATACTAGAGCCAAAATCAATATGAGAAATGGGGGGAGCAGGCATATATCATGAGCTGTCCTGATGCTCAACCCCCCCTTCTCCATTCTGCCCCTCTGCTGCCTCTAAATGCCCTCTGACACCCTCTTCCGGTTGCCTGGGTCGGACATCACTGCCCCTGTTCTGGCCCGGCTGTGTGCATCCTACAGTGCGCAACCGTGGGCAGGAGTGCTCTGAGCATGCACATGACGTGACAGGCGCAGCCAGGTCAGCGCAGGCGCAGTGATGTCCAAACTACATGACCGGAAGAGGGTGCTGGAAGGTATTTAGAGGTAGTGGCTTGGAAGAACAGAGAACGGGGGGAGCGGTGAGCATCAGGAAAGCTCACCATACATGCCTGCTCCCCCCGTTTCTCATATTGATTTTGGCTCTGGTATCCTTTAACTACCTGTTGGAGGCACTTGAGGACAGATTTGAGAAACCCTGGCATAGACCATGCAGCTGATATTATTCAGGCGATGGATCCCTAGGCTAGCCAGCTCAGCTATTCTGATATTACCGCCTTGCATGGATAACAAGGAGTTAAAAGTGACCAGGGCTGGGGTTGGTGAGATACTTTATTTCTTAATACAAAATAATAAAAATCTCATAGCATCCTAAATGATGGTACTGTATTAGAGCAATGACTATTAAAACTAGAGAGAGTGTATGAAAGGTAGAGTAGTGTATGCTTGTTCACACAGAGATTGGTTGGAGACCAGTTACAGTCATTCATCTGTGCCTATTGTTCTGAAGGGACATACAAATGCAACTCATTCTATATTATTAAGCGTTAATCTACTAGCTGGTTATGAACATTTTTTTTTTAATCTTTCATGGATCTCCTGTACCAAGGAAGCCTTAGATACCCTCACCTTCAGCATCATCATAGCCCACCTAGTAGTTACACTTATACAAACATCAAATTGTGGCAATTTCATTTAGTTACTTTTTACTATGATGTAATGTATCATGTATGTATGTATCTATGCTACAGTTCATATATATGAAACTAAACAAAAAAGAAGTCCTTGGAGCACAATTATTGTTATTATTTATTTATATAGTGCCTAGTTCCTCAACTGTCCCTCAGATGAGTTCACAGTCTTATCCCTACCATCGTCATATGTCCATTGAAGTCTAGGGAACATTTTTACCGGGAAGCCAATTAACTTATCTGCATGTTTTTGGGGTGTTGGAGGAAACCGAAGTGATGGAAGGAAATCAACGCAGACACGGGGAGAACATATGAACTCTGTGCAGATACTCTCACTGCAAGATGAGAGTGCTGTCCAGTACACTACCGTGTCATCTACTGTGTGTATAGATAGTCATGTGCTACAATGCTGATATATGTATATAATTTAAAGAATTCAAAGTCTATTTCAGCCACATATGCTAAGCACATGGCATTCTTGCTAGCTTTGGACATTGTCATTCAGCTATTATAGCATTCAGATCTGACCTACTTTACTCCAGTGTCCCTATTATAGATATTTCCTCACTTCCTGCCCCAGTGCCTAGGCACCAGTCATGTAGATATAGCTATAATTTCAATTAGTCAAAACAATATTTAAAGTGTCTTAGTATATTATTAATGATATTGGTGCCAAGGTCAATGCCTTTATCACAAGTGTTACAATGTAGGCCTGCTTAATCTTCCCTACCAGGAAATCCCAGATTTGCAAAAGAACTGTGCGTGCAGCAGAGTGCAAACCACAACTACACCACCCACAGTAAGCCACTCACACTGAGCTGCCACCCACACCAAGCTGCCACTTACACTAAGCTACCACCCACAGGTGCATCCATGCATACTTAAAGGTCAGCTTTTGCAAAAACCCTAAAATTGTATATGTTAACATATACAAATAAGAAGTTTATTTCTTCCAGAGTAAAATGAGCCATAAATTACTTTTCTCCTATGTTGCTGTCACTTACAGTAAGTAGTAGAGATCTGACAGAACTGACAGGTTTTGGACAGGTCCAGCTTTCCATAAGGGATTCTCAGCATGGCCTTTATTCTTTATAAAGACACTCCCTGAAAAAGATTTATACAAAGATGCTGGCCAGCCTCCCTGCTCACCGTACACTTTTTTGGCAGCTGGACAGAGCAACTGCCATTCACTAAGTGCTTTTGAAAATAAAGAAAACCCTGAGACCCCCCAATAAGGAGATGGGCTAGTCCAAAACGTGTCAGTTCTGTCAGATCTCTACTACTTACTGTAAGTGACAGCAGCAGAGAAAAGTAATTTATTGCTCATTTTACTTTTAAGAAATATACTTCTTATTTGTATATGTTTACATATATTTTAAATTTTAAGATTTTAGCGGCAAAGGTCCATTAAGAATGCACAGACACACCTTCAACTGTGTGCATTCACTACAACCACCGCACTAAACCTCCACCTACACTAAACCGCTGCCCACAACGGCACCACTCACAATAAGCAGCCTCCTACACTAAGCCACCGCCCACAGGTGCTTCCGGGTCTGTACATATTTACAACCTTTGGCTAGTATATACGGTAGGATGAATTTGAAATGATACTGGTCACAATCCTTGTATTATAAAAAAGATGACAGTTGCCAAGTTGTCATGCTGATCTCTTGGCTTCCAGATCCGTGCATACTTACAACTGGGAGTAAATAAAATAATGATGAGTAACGCATTTTGATTAATTTTATTCTTCGTTTTTTACTTTATTTAGCTATAACAGACTTTTTTGCAACTTTTATTGAAAATACATTTAACATTCACAACTAATGATAAATGAAGTAAACTTTCACACTGCTTACATTGTAATTTCATAGTGAAGAAATCTTGTCAATACTTATATGTTTCTACATGGATTTAGTAAAATATATTACATAAAAAAAATAAAATTAAGTGTACATAACCTGAAATGATTCCTTTGACCTAGAGTACATTCATCCTAGATTGTCACATCTTTAAAGCTAGTGCTGATCGTGTTTGATCATTTTGCTTCCTTGAAATTTTGCGGTACCTTTGCAATTATGATTTGGATTGTAATTACGATTTTTGTAGGTACTTTTGATTTAACCACTTAAGGACCACGGGCTTAAACTCCCCTAGTGACCAAGCCATTTCTTACAAAATAGGCCACTGCAGCTTTAAGGCCTCACTGCAGGGCCGTACAACTCAGCACACAAGTGATTCCCCCCCTTTTCTGCCCATCAACAGAGATTTCTGTTGGTGGGCTCTGATCGCACCCAGGATTGTTTGTTTATTTATTATGAATATTTTTTTTTTATAAAAAACCCAATTTTAAAAATTATTTTTGTAACAGTCCCTCCCTCCCTCTGCCAGCCTATGACAGCGTTCAGCTGTCATAGGCTTCAGCCAATGAGAGCTAATTGCTCTCCAGCGTCCCACGGTAGTGCTGTACACAGTGAATAGAAGGGTTTTTTTGCCATCTAAAAGTCACCTAGTGGCAATCGCGGCTGGGAGGCTGATGACAGAGCAGAGCTCTGTCATTCAAGAGGAGATGTGCGCGTATCAGTACACGCGATCTCCTGCAAAACACGCCCACAAGACCTTACACTGATCGGCGTTAGCTGGTCCTGGGGCTGTCGCCGCGGTTACTCCCATCGGCGTGACACGGTCCTCAAGTAGTTAAAGTAATTTTGCATCATGTTTGCAAGTTGTGCTTACTGTAGATGCATTTAAGTCTATGAACTTGACAAAACACATTTTCGCATAAGTGCATTGAAGTCTATGGACATGACAAAATACATTTTTGCATAAGTGCATTAAAGTCCATAGACATGAGAGAAAACACATTTTGGAATTTTCGCATAAAAGCATTGAAGTTTTTGGGCATGAGGAAACATATTTCTGCATAAGTGCATTGAAGGTTTTAGGCGTAAGAAAGCAAATTGTTGCATTTCCACATGAATCCATTGAAGTCTACAGGCATGAGAAAACAGTAGCGACTCCATTCTACTGCGCAGGTGCAGCCGTGATTGCACAGGTGCAGCGCAGTCACACTCGTGCCAGAAGAGGAGCAAGGCCATGATGTTAAGGAGGGTCCTGGTGAGAGGTGGCAGGAGCGAGGAGGAGCCATCAGAAAAGCCTCTATAAAATCCAGAGGCTTCTCTCTTCCTAGGTAAGTATTCCCTTTTTGACCTGAGATGGGTTCACTTTAGAACAAGGGTGCGGGCTCATCCTGTCAATAAATGTGAAGCAGGTTCCACACTGCCTCTCCTCACTGTACACACAAATGCTTCATGCCATAAAAAAGATTTATGAGCGTGGAAGAGTCCTTTATACACCAGGTCAATGCTTCCAGGTGCAATGGGTGTTAAAAATGTACCCATTGCTGTATCTTGCTCATAGCTGGGTCCAATGGTTTTTATCTATGCTGTTTGCTGCACACCTGGTTGGTTTCTGAACACTTTGTAAAAATGTAACAACAAAACATAAATATTACAAAAATACACATTCTGATTTCCCCTGGAGGAGTCAGAGATATCGAGAAACACTAATCTGTAAACACAAAAGTCCACCAGCTTGAAACTGACGTCCTCTCGGCAGGCACGAAATTCCAAGCAAGTAGAATAGTCTTTATAACATTTCGCTTATTGTGACATCTTTATTGTCATTCACAGCAACGCTGTCCTCATTGTTACAGTGGTTACATGACTCTTCAGTCTCTTTATAGTTGAATAAACGCCGTAAGAAGTCTGGTCTCAGTAAGTGTAGCGTCAGAAGCACAATGCTAATTACAAGGCAGAGCAAACCTGAAAGAGAGAGAAAAAATATATACATCTTGTTACTAATAGGTATTATTAAGTATTGAAATGATAGCTGAAGCTTCTCCACACCATGCATGATTACTGGTATTTCATATTATTAGGAAAATGCACACCTTAAAGCGGACTTGAACTCAGAACTTCCTCTCTGCTGTAAAGGATAAGCAACATTATAATAACCTTTAAAGAAAAACATTTCTTCATTAAAGCTGATACAAATCCTGCAATAAATCTGCAGTGTGTCTACTTCCTGTTTTTATGGAACCAGACATAGGGTTAACATCCTGTGTTTACAAGTTAGCTGTTTTGCCGAGGCAACCATCTAACAGCTTAGACATCAGATGTGTAATCTGTAATTAGTCACAGAAGAGAGGGAATGGACAGGTTAAACTCTCAAAATACATGCCGTTTGCATTTCTCTGTTTTCCTTCTGTCCTGTGGAAGAGTTTAGGTCCACTTTAGCCTGTTCGGGACCACATGTAGTTAAAATCAAACCACTTGTGGTTGCCTAAAGGCTCATACACACATCAGACTATAGTCTTTGGAAAATGAAAGATCACAGACCAATCATACCACCCTTCATGTAGTATGAGAGCCATACCTTCACTCAGTCTTTTCTATGGAGCTGAACTCCCCATCAGAAAAAAATCTTTGCAAGATGCTGCACACACAGATGCTGTACATATGCAACAGATCAGTTCCTGCAAAAGATCTGTTCCTGCCAAAGATCCGTTCCTGCAAATTGCATTCATAGTCTATGAGATCTGCAGATCCTCATACACACCTTGTTTAACTGACATTCATTTGCAGATCAGACAATCATCTGCAGATCTGAAAATCCATCCTGGTGGATCTGATCTGCAGATGAATGTCTGTTAAACAAGGTGTGTATGATGATCTGCAGATCTCATAGACTATGAATGCATTTTGCAGGAACGGATCTTTTGCAGGAACTGATCTTTTGCAGATACTGATCTTTTGAATGTCTACAGCATCTTTGTGTGCAGCATCTTGCAAAGATTTCTGTCTGATGGGGAGTTCAGCTCCATAGAATAGACTGTGAAGGTATGGCTCTCATACTACATGGAAGGGGGTAAAATTGGTCTGTGATCTTTCATTTTCCAAAGACTATGGTCTGATGTGTGTATGAGCCGTTAGCCTGATGTAGCATAGTTTTAATGCCACCCGATCCTAAACTCAGGATGCAATAACGCATCCCCTGCATCCATCCTGTATTTTTCTGAATATGCTTATCGGGTGATCTGATATTGCAGTTGCAGTTATTTTATCGTGACTCTAATGAAGCTGTCGAAATGCACATGGCAGCTAGACAGTTTTCAATTCTTTAAAAGTAAAAAAGATGACAGTCTCCTTATTTCTCCGATTACACATGCCGTAAAACGCAACAGCATTATTCTGGATTAGGAAACCTATCATGTAAAAATATGAAGGCTGATGTAATGTTGGCTTGCTGCCAATATTACGAAAGTCATTTATGCAATATCTGCAATGTACCTGCAAATATGTTCTGGAACATACTGAGAAAGGACTAATTATTGCGAAAAACAGATCTTATGGATGATCTGCCAAAACAGGCTTACTTATGACAAGGCAGAGAAAAGTGAGGCACTCCCAAACTATCACCATATCTTTATTTATTATAAAAAAATATGTCTCACATATAAATACTTTCAATTTGCCACTGTCTGCCAGTAGGAGGAGCTCCAGAGCAAAGAGATGTATGGGATTTTTTTTTTTGCTCTGGCGTCATAAAATCCAGCCGGGGTTCTGATCTTTCTTCATTCAACACAAAACTAAAATATTTTTCCTAGAGTTCAGCTTTAAAAATTGTTATAATAGACACTGACCGAATAAAAGGGAAGTACTAAGGAATAATCAATACTACACTCTAGTCCTTAAAGGATACCCAAAGTGACATGTGACATGATGAGATAGACATGGGTATGTACAGTGCCTAGCACACAAATAACTATGCTGTGTTCCTTTTTTTCTTTCTCTGCCTGAAAGAGTTAAATATCAGGTATGTAAGTGGCTGACTCAGTCCTGACTCAGACAGTAAGTGACTACAGTGTAACCCTCACTGATAAGAAATTCCCCTTTTAATCTCTTTCTTGCTTTCAGAAGCCATTTTCTGCTAGAAAAGTGTTTTATAGTTGGAATTTCTTATCAGTGAGGCTCACACTGTAGTTACTTCCTGTCTGAGTCAGGACTGAGTCAGCCACTTACATACCCGATATTTAACTCTTTCAGGCAGAGAAAGAAAAAAAGGAACACAGTATAGTTATTTGTGAGCTAGGCACTGAACATACACATGTCTATCTCATCATGTCACATGTCACTTCGGGTATCCTTTAAGAGAAGCCCTATACAGGGATGCTCAAATCCGACTCGGATGAAGTCCGGAAAGTTGTTATCCGGATTTCATCCAATTAAATTCAAATCACCTGTGCGGGGTGGGTAGGGGGTGTTAATCTTACCTATCTGACATCTTACTAGGTCTGTCCCTCGGCGCCTCCCACGATGCGATCCACGCACGTCACTTAACTACAAACACTCCTCCTTCAACCCGGAAGGAGGAAGTGTTTGTAATCACGTGACCACCGCCTGGACCGCATCGTGGGAGGCGCTGAGGGATGGACCTAAGAAGGCGTCAGATAGGTAAGACTAACCCCCCTGCCCACCTCGCACAGGTAATTTGAATTTAATAGGATGAAATCTATATAACAACTATCCGGATTTAATCCAAGTCAGATTTGAGCATCCCTGGCCCTATAGGTACATATAAAAAGCTGGTAACTTTAATATTTAAAATAACTAAGTTTGAATCAAACAAGACTCCACCGTCGTGAATGATCTACCATGAAGCCACTCAAATAGGGATCTCAACTCCAGTGGTGCTCATCCAGATTCCGGATATCCGAATTACCTGGATAATCCGAACTTTTTCCACTATCTGACTCGGATTCGGATTCCGGATACATGGGCCAAATCCGGAATGCTGTATCCGGATTGGCAGCGGTATTCAGATAGGAATTCGGATATCCGGTCGGATATCCAGATCCGGGTACTGTAACTATGGAGAATGACGTCCATGACGTCACTGAGCAAATCAGAGGGCTCACAGCAGAAGCCCTAGCAACCAATCACAGAAGAGAACCCTGTTCAGCCCCTACTGACCTCATTGAGCCAATCAGAGGGCTCCCAGCCTAAGCCCTAGTACCCAATCACAGAAGGGAGCCCTGGCCAGCCCCCCTGTATATTAAGGAGGGGTCCCAGGATGAGACATATCGTCCTTGCTTGTGACTGCTCACTGAGAGACATGCTCCAGTGCTGCTGGCCTAGCAAGTGCTGTATACAGTGATAAACCTAAAGCTGTTCAGTGATTAACACCTTCACTATCACTACACTATTGTTCTATTGTTTATTAGGTAGCTAGCGTGATTTCATTCAGTGACAGTCAGAGTGTGTGCTGCAGGCCTGCTGCACCAGCTGCTAGGTCCTGTCCTGTGTCTGTGTGTGTGCTATGCACAGACCAGGCCAGCTGCTGGCCTGCTATTAGCCTTAGCTACAGTATAGGTTAGGGAATAGGATTACTGTGTTATTTTGTAGTTAGTACTGCAGTCAGTGCTAGTTAGTTGTTAGAGTAGTACTACTGTGTTAGCTTACTACAGAACTGCTGTGCTGCTGAGCAGTGCCAGTGTGACAGTTAGTGTGCACTAGTGTCTTCTCCTCTGCTGTCTGACTCTCATTCCATGCTGATTTGCTTTAAAGTCCAACCCCGATTTTAATAAAGTACAAGTACCCCACATCATGTGGCTGAAGCAAGCTGGAGCACAAGAACCCCCTCTGTCACTACTGCCAACACTGAGGCCTGTTCAGGCAGCCAATCCTCAGTGGCCTCCTCTGCTCCCTCCATCGCTTCCCGTGCAAGAAAAAAACGCCGCCAGACCCTGTTGGGTGAGTCTTTCCCTGTTGTTGGCAAGAGGTGGACATGAAGTGGCTGGGAATCACTATGCCTGCCTTACCACCGTTTACCACCACCACCACAACCTCCTGGCTCCTCCTGATTAACTATTACTAACTAAGCCGTCTGGTTAACAATTTTTTCTACAGCCGTGGTACCACCAACGGTACGTGCCACGTACACGTGCCACTTGGCACGTGGCACTTGGCATTTGACACGTGGCACTTGGCACATGGCACTTGGCACGTGACACTTGGCACGTTCCAAGTGCCACGTGCCAAGTGCTACGTGCCAAGTGCCACGTTCCAAGTGCCACGTGTCAAGTGCCACATGCCAAGTGCCAAGTGCCACGTGCCAAGTGCCACGTCTGGCATGCTCCTGGCAGACGTTACACCTGCATCTGCTGCATTGCCCTGCTCCTGATGCCTGTCCTGCTCCCACCGCCAGGGTGCCACAGGCCACTGATACCACCTATATTTAACCCAAAACACAATTGCTGCGTCATTTTTTGGAGGTGGCCGGCTGTCATGTCCCAGTTGTGTGGTTGGACTTTGGACACAATGTGGGCTGCACGACCGCTGTCTGGAACCTAGTCCTGATGTTAATTTACAGCCATTTTTTTGGGGGGGGGGGGGGATTTTAAGTCCCCACATAATCAATTAGTGTTTCCCTTTAAAAAACATGATTCTACATGCCTCATTTACCCTAAAAAACGTTTTAGAAGCAATTTAAAGGCCATTTCCGTTTTTCTATGCGGATATCCGAATCCGCCCGGATATCCCGGATACTGGGTCCGGATATCCGATTCTATTCGGATAGCAAAAAGTTTGGATTCAGATATCCGATCTGGATATCTGGGTACCCGGATCTGAATCAATTCGGATTTTAAAAAGGGGTATCCGAGCACCCCTGCTCAACTCAAAAACTAAAAACCTGTGGGGGTCCTTGCTTATCCCCCTCCACTTTTATAAGTATCACAAAGTGGGGTGTAGCTATCCCACAAATGCCCCCTTCATTTATATAGCCCAAGCCAAAGCTCTGACGTGGGCTATATATATGATGGGGGGGGGGGGCATTTTGTAAATTGTTGGTATGTGTATGTTTGTATAGCAATTGTATATAATGTATAGCACCTTGTGAGGAAGCCGTTTAGGTGAAACATGGTCATGTTAAGGTCTATGAACAGCACTATGCACTTTTGTTAACTCTGTCTATGTGTTTGCCCATCATGTTTTAGACGGATGTGTGTGTGAGGTAGTATCTTTGGGGGTCTGCCACTGACTGTCAGCTAGTCTGACTTACGCTAATCAGGGTACTGACCATCTCTTCTCACTCCCATCCAGTGAAATTTTCAACCTTTCTGTGGGATAGCTACACCCCATTGCTTGATACTTATAGAAGTGAAGGGGGATGATCACAGACGCAGAACGCTTTTGCGGACCAGAACGCGAAGAAAAATACGCGTGGCCAGGGCTGTCGGGCCTGTCAGCGAAAATGAAACTAGCTGGCGGTGGGGGACCGGAGACTCCGTGAGTGACTGCAAGGGCACGGGGCGGCTGCAAGGGGCTGGTAAAAGCTCCAGGCAAGTAAAACTGATTTTTTATTCCTGGCTTAAAGAGGAATTGTCGCGAAATCTTAAATTTTTAAACACATACAAATAAGAAGTACGTTTCTTCCTGAGTAAAATGAGCCATAAATTATTTCTCTCCTATGTTGCTGTCTTTTACAGTAGGTAGTAAAAACCAGCAGGTTTTGGGTTAGTCCATCTCTTTATGGGGGATTCTCAGCATGGCCTTTATTCTTTATAAAGACATTTCCTGAAACAGATTTATACAAAGATGCTGGCCAGCCTCATTGCTCGCTGCACACTATTTTGGCAGATGGACGGAGCAACTGCCATTTACTAAGTGCTTTTAAAAATAAAGAAAACCCTGAGAACCCCCCTATGAGAAGATGGGCAAGTCCAAAATCTGTTGGTAATGTCAGATTTCTACTACTTACTGTAAGTGACAGCAACATAGGAGAAAAGTAATTTATGGCTCATTTTACTCGGAAAGAAACATACTGCTTATTTTTGTATGTTTACATGTATTTTAAATTTTAATATTTTTGCGACAGAGGTCCTTTAAGTGTCCCTTTAAGTTTCAGAGATGCCACAGTAAAATATTATGCTGTTAGGGTGCCATCTAGTGTTGAAAGGCAGATTTGAAAAGTGGAACACCTGGAAAAAAGTGCATAAAAAATATGTACTGAATTTTTAAACTCAAAAATGCATTTTTCATCAGTTACAACTTACAGTGTGAAAATGCTTGATACAGGTAAATAATATATATTTCTTCTGGGCTAGAAGTGGATTTCATCTTGCCCCCGAGCTAGTTTCCAGAGCCCCCCAGGTCCCTCCCTAAGTGTATAGTGGTCCCCAGGGCCCTGCAGAGAATCTGGCAGTGGAGAGACTAACTTGTCCAGACATTGCTCCTCCATTAGTTTGTGCCCATTGGCTGCATCTTTTCATTACATGTATCGAGTCACTGAGAAGAGGCGTCAATGGGGATGAATACGGGAGCACAGAGACGTATGAAGGAGTGTGCCAGCTTGATAGGTGAGTCACCCTGCTGCTGAATAATCTAGGGAGAAGTGGGGGGTCTGCTATCTGGCTCTGGGTGCCCTGAGGCAGAAGCAAAGGGGCCTAATGCCACTTAAACGGCTTCATATTATTATTGCACAGGGCCTCACTTAGCCTAGAACTGGCCCTGTTCATGACAGCCATCAGGTAATATTTTTAAATTAGAATTACATAAAGTGAATTATAGGATTTCTTTTTATTTTGCATTTAGAAACTATGATGTTTTGTTCTTTATGATATTTATAACTATGTTGTAGGTCAGCTTGCCAAGGACTAAGCAGTGATGAGCCATACAGAAATGAAAATAGTAATTGATTATCTGAACAAGCAAAAAAGGATGCCACTTGCTCTATTATCAGTGAAATATAACACAATCAGATGCAACATCTGACATTTACATGCATACCGTATATACTCGCATATAAGCCGACCCCCCAACTTTTACTTCAGAAATCAGGGAAAAAAGCATTGACTCGCATATAAGCTGAGGGTAGGAAATGAAGCAGTAGGAGAGGTACAGGTGGAATTTCACATGGAATTTTAGTAATGGTTGTGTGTTTCCTTTAATAGTGACACTGCACCCCTAACTGCTCCTTTTCCCCAAACTGCCATTACTTTTCAACACACTGCTTCTTCTGCACACCAGAGTGCCAATACTGCCCCTATGCAGCTTCTCCTGCACCCCAAACTGTCTGCCACTGTTGCCTTCTATACTTTATCTCCCCCTTCCCCTTGTGCCCTTCACTGTTCCTCCTGTACCCCCTCCCCCACTACCATTACACACTGCCCCAGTCACCCAGTCAGTGCCACATCTGTACAACACTTCTCCTCCTGCTCCCCACATTGCCATTAATTTATGGGATATGTCCTCAGTTTCCTCTCCACCCCCACCAGACATGGGGTGGCATATTTATTGATCCCCAGCCGCAGACTTGTCCTGAGCTGCGTGCATATTTACAGATCTGTGGATTTGTAATAAATTGGAGACTCTGGGCTGTGCCCCCGTCCCCTCCTCAACCCCACCAGAGCGGCGCTGTGTGACATATTTACTGTACATTCCCCACCCGATGTGCGCAGTGTCTCCGCCGGCATATGGAGAGCGGTGCTTCTTATGCACGCTAATCCACGCCGGCAGAAATCCTCTTTATTGGTCAGTCAGAGACTCATCTCAGTGACGCCACTAGAGGGCATCAAAGCAAATGAGTCTCTGACTGCCCAATAAAGAGGATTTCTGCCAGTGTGGATTAGCGTGCATAAGAAGCACCACTCTCCATATGCCGGCGGAGACACTGCGCACATCGGGTTAGAATGTATGGTAAATATGTCACGCAGCGCCGCTCTGGTGGGGGTGAGGAGGGGCCGGGGGCACAGTCTAGAGTCTCCAATTTATTTGCAGTGCAAATCCACAGATCTGTAAATATGCGCGCAGCTCAGGTTGGATTGGGGAGTGGACGGGGACACAGCTCACAGTCACCACTTTGTTTGCAGGGCAAAACCGCGGCCGGGGATCAGTAAATATTCCGTGCTGCTCTAGTGGGGGACTGGTGACACATAGTGACTTGCATATAAGCCGAGACCCCCACTTTTGGGACACTTTTTTTGTCCCAAAAATTCGTCTTACATGCGAGTATATATGGTATGTATTTATTTATTTTTATTTTATATATTCATATGCAGATAAAGCCTCTACCACTTACTATACATTCCATTTAAAGCAAGTCTGCAGGGGGGGGGGGGGGGTTAACTGCCACTTACCCTTGCTTTCACAGTTCTTTAGGGAAAGGGTCTCATGGCTAATGATGCCACTTACTTTCCCTGCAATAGTGGATCCTGGGATGTGTTGCAAGATATTGTCAGAGCAGTAAAGTCTGACCTGTCAATCACCCTCTCTCCACTATTGATATGTGGAGGAGCGTTTTGGCCCAGAGAGGGTTACATTATTCAGGCAGCTGTACTAGTGGATTGGCAGGGAGACACTTGCAGTTCACTTGGAGGGGTGGCCTCTGGTCACATAATTCTCAAAATGTACATATCAATTTATATGAGAATTAGGGTTTAGCTTTTTTTCTCTTTAAGAAAGTAGGCTTTTTGAAACTTCTAGATATTGGTTTTAAAACTTGCCATTTGAAAGAATTTGAGAAAAAAAGTATGGAAGTCAGCAGTGTTTTGAAATATTACAAATCAATCTGTTGGAAGTATAGTATAGGTTTATTTACTGTACAGGAGACATACACTGAATTACAGCAATGTCTGCCCTAGGAAGGCTTGGACCAGACAGGTTTATACTTTGTATACTTTATAAGTATTCAGTCTACCTTGACCACCGATTGGGTCCTAATATATGATCTATCTACGTTAGTGGACAATACAAAACAGCGTAAATGAATACATGAATATTTATGAATATCTAAGTAGGAAAGCTTGTTAGTCATGAACTATCCCATAGATATTTGTAAGGACAATAGTCCACTGTAGTTAAAGTTCAATTAGTCCCAAAGGATACACTGTGTTGTATTTTATCTACAAAATAGCAAAACAATCCCCAGCTGCACTTTCCATTCCCTTGAAGGCTGTGAGAAACTGTGAGAAAGAGAACCTGGTATTTATTCACGGAGAAGAAAATGTATTATACATAAAAAGTGTAGCAAAATGACTTACAGGCGGCCATTTTGTTATATCTCTATTAATTTTACTTCAGCTGCATATCTGATTTGACTTCACCTGGATATGAGCTGCATTATTTACATGTTCACTACATGTATTTTAATTATTTTCAGAGGTAAACATTATTCATATGTAATCATAATTACCTGTAGCAAAACTAATCCAGAACGAAAATCCAAATTTAGTCTGCAGGATAATAGTGCCAAAGTGGATGTTGCATATGGGGACCTGTCTTACTGTTGCATAAGATATAAGTGAAAATATTATGCACACCGCAGTTGCGAACATCATGTAGATTCCATACAAAGGGACTGGTATGCAGAAGAGGACATTGCTAAAAATCCATGAGCAAAATGCACACCTGCAATAACACATAAAAGTAACAAAAGAAAAGCTAAGGATTATTATTTTTCTTGTCCACATTTTCTACAAATTACAGAGCTAGTTGGATTATTTACATCAGATTGCATTATTGAAGAGCATACAAACAATAATAAGACTACACAAAAGAGAAAACTGTGTCAACAACAGCTAGTGACTGGATAGTGCACTAGTCTGTAGTATAAATCCTATAGCAAATAGTGAATTTTGCGGAAACTGCAATTTTTTTCTCGCAAATATATCAACTGGGATATGTATGGATGTATGTGGCTTCTACAAATAATAGAAACAGTTGACGCTCTACTTTCACTTTGGCAGGCACAGATGGCCAATCACCGCCATGTCTGCAAACACAGCAGCGAATTGCGCTTTTTAACCTTCTGGGGACCGCGTGTAGTAAATCCTACGCTGCACTTGTGGCTGTCTAAGCCTGATGTGGCATAGAACTTGCACCACCTGCCATTTCTGCTCCCGATCGTGCGCACCCAAGACTAGGGGAGATTAAGCTCCCCTCAGTGATCAGGAGCCATCGCGATTGGCTCCTGATCACTTGATCACTACGATCACTGGCTGATCGCAGTGATCACTATTGGTGGTGGCGGTCTTAGGGGAAGAAGAGGACGGGGACTCATGTTTCCCCAGCGATCGTTGCACCCCTCCGCTCTGGCTGGCATCCCCGCTTGCTCTGCCTTAAGTGTCAGGTCCCAGCTTGATGACATCATCAAGGCAGTGCGAGTGGGGATGTTGGCCAGAGTGGAGGGGGCTAGAGCTGCTCATCGCTGGAGCCTGGGAGGTGAGTAAAGGCTGCTGGAAATACGGGGAACACCTGGCAACACTGGGAACACCATGCCTAGATAACTATACTGGGGATCTGTCTGCTACGCCCCCCCCCCTCCCAAACAGGCCCTCCTGCATGTAAAATGGTCTGGTCCTCAAGGGGGGGGGGGGGAATTAGGCAGGCAGTCCCCAGAAGGTTAAATTAAAAATGGCAAAAATGGCAGAAAAAAAGCAACAAAGCAAACAGTGGAAAGGGCACACAAAAAAAAAAAAAGCGGACAACTGCAAAAAAAAAAAATCTGAAACAATTTTTGCTCGAAAGTCAGAATTTTTACTATATTCAAAAAAATTAATGTAAAAAGAATATTGGCATTTTTGCTCATCACTGTTCTTAACATTATGCTATAAGAAAATCTATGCACAGGTTAAACAAGCATAACTTGGCATATGTTGAATTGCTAACAACTCTATTTAATGCAGAACATTCAATAATTAAACATTAACGTATTGAGTTGTATAATAAATTGTCCAGTATGTGCCAGAAAGTCCTTAAAGTTCATCCATCTTACCACATTAGTATTGATGCGTAATATGTGGAAGCACAGTATTGCTGGTGAAGTTTGCAAGGACTGCTACTGAAAAATTTCTCAGCCACATATAATATTGGACTAGGTAGACCTTTTTCTAAACCTTCACGGTAGTCTTTGTCATACTGGATCCGAGTCTCCCAGGAAAACTTTTCATTGTAATTGATAGTCTCGTTAAGCTGATGAATAGGATGTCCTGCAACAATAAATACAGGATCAATGTTTCAGAGAGATTTGGGTGGATTTGAATTTGCATTTGCATAATATGGGCTCAATATGAAAATAATAATAACAATAATGATAATAATAATAGAAGGTACTTTAAATTATAACTACTTTTTGCATACTGCACAATGGGGGGGGGGGGGTGCAGTGGTGCAGTGGATTTAAATAAAATTGCTGCCTGTTAAGTGACAAAAAGACAAATAAAGATGTTCTCAGTGTAGTCATTTTGAGGAAATGAGCTGTTAAAATTACAGCAACACATATAGGGCTTGATTCACAAAGCGGTGATAACCCAGTTAGAGACTTTAGGCGTGATAACCATTTTATCATGCATAAACTCAGTTTAGGCATGATAAGTTTAGGCATGATAAGTTTAGGCGTGATAAGTTTAGGCATGATAAGTTTAGATAAGTTTAGATCGCAAAGTCCTGTGCGCAAAGCAGCGCCATTAAACTCTATGCGACGTTTCGCGCACCAGACTTTGCTAGCGCAAAACTTTTGATCAGCTGTGCACTGCGGTGCTAACCCAGTTGGTGCTATAGTTATCATGCCTAAACTTATCATGCCTAAGCTTATCATGCCTAAACTTATCACGCCTAAACTTAGGGGCTTTTCACCAGCGTGCTAACAGTTTGCACCGCTTTGTGAATCAAGCTCATAATGAGGAACTATAATAAAATTGCTTCTGAGATTTAAGAAAGCTTCTTCCAACTCTACTGCGCTTATCCTTATGCAAAAAAGTAAAAAAAAAGCTACTACAGATTGAAAAATGCATGTTTTTTGTGACAATATAAAACACAACAGTGTTGCACACTTAAAGGGACACAGCCAGGAATAAAAAAAATCAGTTTTATTTGCCTGGGGCTTTTACTAGCCCCCTGCAGCCGTCCTGTGCCCTTGCAGTTACTCATGGAGCCTCCGGTCCGCCACTGCCAGCTAGCTTCGTTTTCGCTGACAGCCCCTGACAGGGAGTCGGTGGACTTTCTGCGCCTGCGCAGGCCTGGCCACGCATATCCTTCTTCATGTTCCTGTCCTCTATAGCATCCTGCACAGGCACAGGACGCTATTGCGGACGGGAACACAAAGAAAAAAAATACGTGTGGCCAAGTCTGTCAGGCCTGTCAGCAAAAACGAAACTAGCTGGAGACGGGGGGGGGGGGGGGGGGGGGGGGGGGGCTGAGGCTCTGTGAGTGACTGTGTGTAACAAACCTACCTTCCAGTGGCGAGTCCCACAAATTCTCCCGCGGCGTCTCTGGCAGGACTGGCTCTCGTACTGGGTCTTCTGCTCTGCTGTCCTCCATTGGCATCCCCAGCACCCCTGAGGCGGTGCATCAAGGTGCGAGCATGCGCAATGCGGCCAGATGGACGTGCGCGAGGCAGGGCAGCCTTTACAGGCTGAGAAGGCGTGTCTAATGGGTGTCAGCTGTGATGACATCAGCTGACACCTTTTTTTGCAGGAGGTGCTGTCCATTCTGGGGGTAAGCTTTTGCTCTGCATCTTAAATACTTAAGGCCAGGGTAGTCGTTTGCTCATCGGCCTTGATACTAATCGTTTAGCTGGTTCTTGGTCCTTATCCTAGTGAGAGTTTTTGAGAGCTACATTTATATATTGTGCACTCCGCGATATATACAGTGGATTGCAAAAGTATTCGGCCCCCTTGAAGTTTTCCACATTTTGTCACATTACTGCCACAAACATGCATCAATTTTATTGGAATTCCACGTGAAAGACCAATGCAAAGTGGTGTACATGTGAGAAGTGGATCGAAATTCATACATCATTCCAAACATTTTTTACAAATAAATAACTGCAAAGTGGGGTGTGGGTAATTATTCGGCCCCCTGAGCCAATACTTTGTAGAACCACCTTTTGCTGCAATTACAGCTGCCAGTCTTTTAGGGTATGTCTCTACCAGCTTTGCACACCTAGAGACTGAAATCCTTGCCCATTCTTCTTTGCAAAACAGCTCCAGCTCAGTCAGATTAGATGGACAGCGTTTGTGAACAGCAGTTTTCAGATCTTGCCACAGATTCTCGATTGGATTTAGATCTGGACTTTGACTGGGCCATTCTAACTCATAGATATGTTTTGTTTTAAACCATTCCATTGTTGCCCTGGCTTTATGTTTAGGGTCATTGTCCTGCTGGAAGGTGAACCTCCACCCCAGTCTCACGTCTTTTGCAGTTTCCAAGAGGTTTTCTTCCAAGTTTGCCCTGTATTTGGCTCCATCCATCTTCCCATCAACTCTGACCAGCTTCCCTGTCTCTGCTGAAGAAATGCACCCCCCAAGCATGATGCTGCCACCACCATATTTGACAGTGGGGATGGTGTGTTTAGAGTGATGTGCAGCGTTAGTTTTATGCCACACATAGCGTTTTGCATTTTGGCCAAAAAGTTCCATTTTGGTCTCATCTGACCAGAGCACCTTCTTCCACATGGTTTCTGTCCCCCCCACATGGCTTGTGGCAAACTGCAAACGGTACTTCTTATGCTTTCTGTTAACAATGCCTTTCTTCTTGCCACTCTTCCATAAAGGCCAACTTTGTACAGTGCATGACTAATAGTTGTCCTATGGACAGAGTCTCCCACCTGAGCTGTAGATCTCTGCAGCTCGTCCAGAGTCACCATGGGCCTCTTGACTGCATTTCTGATCAGCGCTCTCCTTGTTCGGCCTGTGAGTTTAGGTGGATGGCCTTGTCTTGGTAGGTGTACAGTTGTGCCATACTCCTTCCATTTCTGAATGATCGCTTGAACAGTGCTCCGTGGGATGTTCAAGGCTTTGGAAATCTTTTCGTAGCCTAAGCCTGCTTTAAATTTCTCAATAACTTGATCCCTGACCTGTCTTGTGTGTTCTTTGGACTTTACGGTGTTGTTGTGTTGTTGCTCACGATATTCTCTTAGACAACTTCTGATGCCCTCACAGAGCAGCTGTATTTGTACTGACATTAGATTACACACAGGTGCACTCTATTTAGTCATTAGCACTCATCAGGCAATGTCTATAGGCAACTGACTGCACTCAGATCAAAGGGGGCCGAATAATTATGCACACACCACTTTGCAGTTATTTATTTGTAAAAAAAATGTTTGGAATCATGTATGATTTTCGTTCCACTTCTCATGTGTACACCACTTTGTGTTGGTCTTTCATGTGGAATTCCAATAAAATTGATTCATGTTTGTGGCAGTAATATGACAAAATGTGGAAAACTTCAAGGGGGCCGAATACTTTTGCAACCCACTGCATGTACTCTAGTTAGTCTAGAACTGTGTAATATATATATATATTGTAATTATTATATTGTAATTATCATATTGTGTTCTGTGTATGATCCGGCAAGTTCACCACTCTGATTAAAGTCTCATCCCTTTGTACCTCAGTCATCTGATACACGGTATAGACCTTGGCTAGCCTAATGACCTTGTCTCTGTCTCATCCCTATCTGTACCTCAAATATCTGATCCTATGTGTATGACTTCGGCCTGATTATTGACTTAGCACTTGTCTCAACCCCTTGTACTGTAGCCATCTGATTACCTGTGTATCGATTCTAGCCTGTTATTTGACCTAGCTCTGCATTAGTCCTTCTATACCACACATTTCTGACTTCTTGTGTATGACCTAAGCTATGACCTGACCTCGATTTATTGTATTTCTGTGTGCACGCCAACACCCAGCGTCACGCTGTGAGGGCACAGGATGGCTGCAGGGGGCTGGTAGAAGCCTCAGAAAAGTAAAACTGATTTTTTATTCCTGGCTTAAGTTTCCCTTTAAAAATAATATGAAAATACTTGACAATTACCTGAAAAGTTGACTCAAAGAAAAATGAAGTGGATAATTTCTAAATAATAAATGCAATTTAAAGAAAATATACCACATAGAGTATATTTTCACACAAAAAAATTGCATTGGACAAAACATGTTTTCGCCTCAAAAATAATTTTGCAAATAGTGCCTGCTCATCCCTGATACCCTCCAAATACCCATTATGCGATGTGCATTGAGTCCATGAGGTAACAAATCATTGCACTACCTTCTATTTTCGGCTGGACACTCCTCTCTTTACTTGCTGGAAAACCCAAATTATACAGGCTCTAATTACTGTATAATTAGGCCCTTTCAGTCTAGCCTGCTTTAAATAAGCCACAAAACCTGTGAAATTCACGTGCGTTGGTATATGACAGACAGGTTCCGGATGGAACTGCAATTATTCCTCACACAGGCACATAAACTAATTAGATGCAGTCAGTCTAGCCTGTTTTAAATCATTCATATAACCTGTGTAATTTGTGTGTGCAGGTAGCTGGTCAAAGTGTCCTAAAACAGGGCATAAGTTGTAAACAGTTGTTAGATATTGGTGTATACTCAGCATTAGTTTACTGATATTTATTGTCCTACAGACAGGGGGATAATCAGGAGGCCTCCTACTACAGCAAAATACTAGTGCCGTTGGCCAAACCTTTCGACATGGTTTATTGCAGTTCTACACAATTGTAAGGGCTGTGAAGAAAGGGGAATACCTGACCTGTGTAGATTACAGAATGCTCATGTGAAACGTGCTCTATACTCACCGGTACAGACATTTCCCAATACAGTATCCTAAATATCTACTACTGCAACTGTATTTTATAATGACAGTAATGATAGGCCTGTCCCCATCACGTGATGCTTGTTTATCTCAGACAGACATAACATAATATACAATGACTAACAACATAATATCTCAACTTGACATTGTAAAAAGTAGTAATGACAGACACTCTACAGGTCTTTCCAGTGTTACTTAACCAAACTTTGCAGTACAAAGTATTGGGAGTAGCTAGTGGTGCATAGTAAATTTTAAATGGCCGGAAATTCAACATTTAATTGTTAATGCCCTTATAGTGTTAGAATAGTTGTTAGTGTGAAGCATATAATGAATTATTTACTTGGCGAGTAATCACAATTGTAAAAGTTTCATCCCACCCTGGGAGTCAGTGAGTGACTATACTCCTGATTGTTCAACGCTGGCTTTCATTCTTTGCTTCACTCAAATGGTTGTCTGTGTACATTTATTTTGAGGGGGGAGGTGGGGTGGAAGGGGAGTTATATTGGGCACACATGTTGGAGAGGGGTAGCATGGCAGACTCTATTATTTGTTATTGGGAGGAGCGAATGGGGAATGGTGGTTGCCTGTATAGTCTTTGATTGGTGGGGGTAGCATTGGTCACAGTTATAGGTATTACCCAGCTCCCCATGAAATGTGCACAGGGGACTCCATGGATTCTAGTTATGTTTCTGAGGGGAGGTTATGATTATGCATTAGGAAAAGCATCATTTAGCTATAGAAACAGATGGGGAGAAGTATAGGAAATGCCAAAGAAAACGGTACAGTCAATTGCACTTTACCAATGCTCAAACATTTGGCACAACCAGCACCAAAATACTGCCTCAGCTCCACTAAATGTATCATCCTTATGTATTTCTTGCCAAGTCACCTTAAGCCCTAAGTTAGCAGTATTGTATTAGTAATTATTGAATTTCGTAATCCGTTTGCCCACAAGTGAAGTTACATCTGCCTAAGGAAGGCTTAAGCTGTGTGCACACACACGTCACCTGAGATGTCATTGCTTGTGACAGCATTGGGATCCTCTGTGTTGGCTCTCACTAGGCCATCTGCTATTGTTATTGTATTGAAGTTCCTGTAGTGGGTGACCACTTGCTCATCCTTCACTTATTCTTCTTCATAGAACAAAACAGGCTGCTCAGCAGTTTAGAAGAACAGCATGGCTGCTGCGCAATATATTCTAAACTCCAAAATAATCTCTAACAATTGTTTATAAACTATCTGAACCCTGGCAGGCTGGCACCCATGTTTGAAGCTCCCACTTCTACCACATATCAGCTTTATAGCGGGTGTCCAAATGACTCTACCTAGCATTGCACCCAGTTTAACTGCTACTTATATCCAAAGTTCAGCTCTTTAATACCCCATTGTTTGGCAATTGGGGGTACAGTAGGTCTTCTATTGGATCAGATTAGAAGGGCTATGGTTTGATTAACAAAATGATCAATGATTCTTGTGCACCCTTGAGTTTTTCGGCAGATCATCAGTTGTCCAATGCATGCTGGGACCAGCTAAAAAACGATCTGACAGTTGTCTAGCCAAAAACACAAAACCTGATTAGGATAATTATAACACGAACACACACATTTAGAAGTGACGCGTGTGAAGGGGGTGGCTATGTTTACAAAACTCTTGTTGCTGGGGGCGGCTCCCCGCTCTGAGACACTTCATGGCCACAGTCATATCATTGGTTGGAAGCTGTCTGACAGTGTGG
Organism: Hyperolius riggenbachi; assembly: GCF_040937935.1. Classification (NCBI taxonomy): domain Eukaryota; kingdom Metazoa; phylum Chordata; class Amphibia; order Anura; family Hyperoliidae; genus Hyperolius; species Hyperolius riggenbachi. Next base: position 207,692,598 of record NC_090648.1, on the reverse strand, counting down.
ATGATGCAGACCAATCAGAAACCAGGTCTTGCTCTGATATGCTCTTTTGGTTGCTAACAATGGCCCATATGCTATATTAATGATCTGATTGTTGTATATAATGTACCTTTGCACTTTAGCACTCTTGCACATAGCACTTCTTCCCTTGAAAAAGCGTCCATCTTGGAAGTGAAACATGTCGAGTTTATGTTGGGGGTTGTGTATTATTTACTATGCAATGATGAATAGAGAATGAGGTTAATCCTCTCTATACGCCTATTTAAGTTCCCACATCATTGATCAATCTTTTCATTGATGTAATGTCAGTACCCTCTAGGGGTTTTTATTATGTTTGAATAAAAGTTACATTTTATTAGTCCCCCCATTAGGGAATATTCGTGTTACAATTGTCTAGCCATCACAATTTGACGTTCATCAGAAATCCAATATATACAGATAGTTGCCATTTTTTCTTGCTTCCAAATCATTACCTTCAAAAACTGACTGTTCATCTCCTACTTAATTTATCTTATCTCACTGATCAAAGGCACTATTTTTTAAGCCAAAATCTAAATTATTTATCAAATCAAAGTAATGTACAGTGTTAATTGCACATACAAGCCCTGTCTGGATAGCTTCCTGTAATCTGATTGATTCATTGAGCAACACCTAATTCCAGTTAACTCTCTGCATGTAGTTATGGTTTGTATTATAATGCAAAGCTGATGGGAAATATATTTCGGCATAAATTCCTCCACCCCATTTGTTTGTTACATAATCATGCCTAAGCGACTTGTCCATTAAATTCATTGAAAAAGAACAGGCTGCAAACTATTCTTCACTGTGGCAAGTGCAATTATGTCCATCAAGCCATGATATCCAGGGATGGTCGTAGTCAGCCAACTTCGCTACGCTGGAACTATGTGTAGTTTTACGCAATTATGCTTCGCCAAACTACGGCTTTGAAATCAAATATTCGTTTTGTATGCATTTCATAGACTATGTGTTAAAATACGCAATTACGCGTAGTGCAAAGCATAGTTTATGCAGATGCTTACGCCCGTATGCAGACAATTTTACGCATTAATTCCTCTTTAAATGCTTATACCGGGAACTCTATGCGTACTTTCCCCTTTCCAATGCGTACATTTCTAAGCATACAACCGCATGCGGAAAATTAAACGTGAGTAACGCATTCGTAGTTCACTACACAATATACTTGTTAACTATGCATAGTGGGCGTAAGCTACGCGTATTGGTACTTCGCTACGCGTAATTTCATAAGCATAGTTTTGAAACTTCACCTACGAACTACGATGCGTAGATGCGAACTACGATGCGTAAATTCGCACTGGCGTAGTTTCTGCTCATCCCTGATGATATCAGACACTTTAGTAATAATCCGTTTTTGGTATGTCTAAAGGCTCATACACACATCAGACTATAGTCTTTGGAAAATGAAAGATCACAGACCAATCTTACCGCCCTTCATGTAGTATGAGAGCCATACCTTCACAGTCTTTTCTATGGAGCTGAACTCCCTATAATAAAAAAATCTTTGCAAGATGCTGCACACACAGATGCTGTACAGGCACAAAAGATCAGTATCTGCAAAAGATCCATTCCTGCCAAAGATCCGTTCCTGCAAATTGCATTCATACTCTATGAGATCTGCAAATCATCATACACACCTTGTTTAACTGACATTCATCTGCAGATCTGAAAATCCATCCTGGTGGATCTGATCTGCAGATGAATGTCTGTTAAACAAGGTGTGTATGATGATCTGCAGATATCATAGACTATGAATGCATTTTGCAGGAACGGATCTTTTGCAGGAACAGATCTTTTGCAGATACTGATCTTTTGTGTCTGTACAGCATCTTTATGTGCAGCATCTTGCAAAGATTTCTGTCTGATGGGGAGTTCAGCTCAATAGAATAGACTGTGTAGGTATGGCTCTCATACTACATGGAATGGGGTAAAATTGGTCTGTGATCTTTCATTTTCAAAAGACTATGGTCTGATGTGTGTATGAGCCTTTACTCTTTATAGCTATTTTTGCTTATACTTTAATCTTATAGTCCAGTTATGTTTCATTTTGGCCTCTATAGAAATCAGTTAACTCTGAATGTGTCTACAATGCTTGGATATATATCTCTCACCTCCTCCTCCACACAAGCATTTCCATGGATTGAAGATGCCATTTTTACCCTCCTTGTATTTGTGTTCATGTGTGTTGGTGGTGTGTGTGTTCGTGAGTGTTGGTGGTGTGTGTTGTGCGTGTGTGTGTGTGTGGAGGGGGGGGGGGGGGTAGTGTGTGTGTGTGGGGGGGGGAGGGGGCTGCAGCAAGCAATAAAGCTCTGATGAAAAAGCAAACACACATAGCTCTGCTTTGCCCTTTTGGGACACTACCGGTTATCTACTGATTACTTTTTCTTTGCCTTCCATATACAAAAAGGGGAAAAAAAGTTTTCACAAAATTAAATTTTATGTAATCAAGTTGTCAGGATTACAATTCTTCAGTTAAGCTTCATGGCTTTCTGCACTTACTTACTCAATATACTGGAAAACATGCTTCAAAGATTTTTGCAGACTTTTCTGCTGAAAACTGAACCAAATCTTAAAATACAACATTTGAACATTTAGAAACCAGAAGTAAGCATTGATTGCTTTGCTAGCATGGATCAGTGTCATAGATTTTGTTGTTGAACTTTTTATGATAGCCGGTAAATGCTCAGAATTAGTTATCAAGACTCAAGAGGAACTGTCACATACACTGAAAGCTGATCTCCTGGCACATGTCACTGTTAATTATAGTGTAAAGTGGGCCATCAATGTATGTAACAGGTCCTCAAGGGAAAATAATCTGACCACTTTCAGGCCATATGCAATTATTATTTTCTCTTGAGTTTTCACCTAGGTGGTATTTTTAAACTTGTCAATAAAATGCCTTTTGAGCCACCAGAAAGCAAGAAAATACTCAAAATAATTTTGAAATGACTTTTTCATCTACTTTTTGGTACTTTTTTAGTTGAAAAGTGCTGGAAAGTTATTTTAAATCGAAGATGAAAAATTATCTCTTAGGACAAAACTCAGGTGAAAAAGTGAATTGCATATGGGCCTCAGAATGTCATAAACAACTATAACACTTCATAACTTTGATCTGTATCAGGGGCGATGCTAGCCACAAAGGTCAGGGGCACGTGCCACGGATCTATTCTGGGGTGCCCCGGATGCCCCCCAGTCAGAGTTGGGAAGCAGGCAGCAATACTCACCTCCAGCCGCTTGGTCTCCAGATTATGCAGATATCCTCTCTTCTGGGCTTCCCTCCATAGTGTCTGAGAATGAATCAGATGTTAGAGCTCCTGGAAGGCCTGTGTGAGCCTAGGAAGGGGTCCACTAGAAGGTCAGGGGATGCTATGGGGGAACTGCCAGCCCGCCCAGCAGAAAGCCAGACCAGCCAGCACAGAAGCCGGGTAACGCTGCCTAGTTATGTTTAAGTGACGCTGCCCATTTATGTGATATGCTGCATTTTGGGGGGAGGGGGGGGGGTTGTATTAATAGAGAGGGGAGCTTCATCCAACATTTTGCTGGGCAGGCAGCTGTTAGGTTCATGTAAATTTGGCTTTACCCATGACCTCAGCCACATTCATGTGTGTGGCAGGAGTGCCCAAAAGTGCCCCGGATCTCTTAGGATCCTAGCAACGCCTTGATCTGTATTAACAAAGTAATCAACTGAGATATTTGTAAGGGTGCAGGCAAGTGTTGTTCCATATTTCGAGGTTGAACTCAATCGGCATATGTCTTTTTTAATCCCAACTAACTATGTAACTATACAATTTCTGTCCTTCCTTCTGATGTCTGATGCAATTTCCCAGCAGACTGACGTGTTGAATTTATAATCTTCCAACATGTCTGATCTGCTCCCGATTGATAACGGGATCAATTTTGGGTAGTACTGATCTTAAAATCGATCACATTATTGATCGCGAGCAGATTAGGCATGGCGGAAATTATTGATTCGATCCTATTGGACAGTAAATTGCATTATGTGTACCTAACATGAATGTATTAACTATGAACCTTGAAAAAGATTCCTCTATTTTATGTTATATGTTGCTTTTTTATAGTTGTATTAATTTCTTATGTCTTTTGAGCTAATAAATAAACTGATCATTCTCAGTCAGAATAGATTGCTTTAACTGATAATTAACCCAGTACAATACTGTGCTTTGCATGTAAACTCTGTTTGTGCCATTGCAAAGAAATTAGAAGACATACCTGCCAGGGTAATATTGATACCCCTTAATCCAACCCATAATCCAATACTGGCATTCACCATGGTATTGCTGAAAGTTTTGTACACTGTCATGGTAGATACAGTCCCAACTTCCCAATCACGTGTGAAGTTAACACCTAGGGTAATGGTAGAAACACTTGCATAAATACATTCTTACTGAAAACACATTGTTATTACAGCCTTGTAACATCTTTCATTAAAAGTTGGGGCTTATTTCCATCTTTGTGATTTTAGTTGTGCTTTTGGAAATGCAATGTGTGATAGCAGAGATAAATTCAGAAGTGCATAGACTGCACTGCCTGATGTTTTACATACATGCGGTTACGATTCACAACGGAATCGCAGGGCATAGTTGCATACATTTTGATGCGTTTGTGCAGCAATTCCATTCATTACAAATGAATGAGATTGCAAGCGCATCTGGGAGAATCAAGATGCACCGCAGAGCTGTACATCACTATGGCCACCTACGCTGCATGCAGAGGAGAGTGGAAACAAGGCCTAAGATGATAAAAGTGTACTTGTAGCATCAAAACAAGGGATATGGCAAAATGTATCTTTCTTTTCTCACATTGGGCCTAATGCACAAACCTAATCATAGAAAACAACTGAAGTTTCTTAACTCTTCCTGTACTGGAAACAAGAGGAGACTCATATCTGTGCAACATTAAAGTCCCAAAAAACGTAAGCGAGCCATGGCAGGGGCCAGGAGGACCGTTTTGTCCCGAACACAGTACGCCCGGGGAGGTGGGGGGCCAGGTAGGTTAAACTCTCTTTTTTTTTATTACAGTACAACGTTGAACATCTGGAAAACCAGACACCTGATTCACCTCTAAGTTGACCCATATTGCATGATTTTGTCCATGAAATTCAAGCATGGTTTAATCTACGCTATTACAAAGAATCTGGAAACTATATCTATTAAACATCTGGAAACCAGATACCTGATTCACTTCAAAGTTCACCCATCTTGTATGATTTTTTTTCCCATGGATTAAATTACTATTTTAATGATCTCAATGCCATAATAAAAAAAAAATGCATGGTGCATTACAATAATTGTCATATGCATTAATATGTTGCTTTTAGGCATAAGAATTTTAGAATTTTCCACCTGGGCTTCCATAAGTCCAAAAGAATGGAAAGTTTGCAATTCAAGCAAACACTTACCTACAATGGTAGTACCAATAAATAGACTTATTAGCCCTCTCACCAGCCAGAAGGTTCTCTGAAAATAACAAGTAATAATAAGAACTGTTTATTTATACAACAAACGCATTATTACTACTATTAGTATTATTATTTGCGTAAGCTCAACCCTAGCATATTTATTAGTGTTTTTTTTAAACTGCACATGCAGTGAAAATGTTATGTGCTTAAAGAATATGATGTCGTAATCCGGAAATGTTATGACTGGGTCTCATACTCCTCCTCTAGCCTAAAATGAGTGATAACATGGTCTGAACAGCAAAAATAAACCTTACTTTAAAAAAAAAAACCAAAAAAACAGTATGTTTAAAGATATATCACTAAGTACTCTCACATTATCAGTCCTATACATATATACTGTATCTAAAGATGTAATAAGTATTATGCAAAATGTTGATTATTGCTTTGCAAACCAGCTCAATAGGGACCAGATTCCTTAAAGTGAACCTAAAGTCGAAAAAAAAAAATGAGATGAACTCACCTGGGGCTTCCCTCAGCCCCCTGCAGCCGATTGGTGCCCTCGCAGCTCCGGTCCGATGCAGCATAGGGGGTGATATACAGGCTGGGAACGCGAACAATCACTCGCGTTCCCTTGCCTGTCGGCCGGTGACGTCGAAACCGGAAGTCGTCGCCGGCGGGTCCAGAGGCATCGGACCGGAGCTGCGAGGGCACCGATCGGCTGCAGGGGGCTGAGGGAAGCCCCAGGTGAGTTCATCTCATTTTTTTTTTTTTGACTTTAGGTTATCATTAAAGAGGAACTCCAGTGAAAATAATGTAATAAAAAAAGTGCTTCATTTTTACAATAATTATGTATAAATGATTTAGTCAGTGTTTGCCCATTGTAAAATCTTTTAAATCCCTTATTTACATTTTGACATTTATTACATGGTGACATTTTTACTGTTGGCAGGTGATGTAGCTGCTGCATGCTTTTTTGGCAGTTGGAAACAGCTGTAAACAGCTATTTCCCACAATGCAGAAAGGTTCACAGACAGGAAACTGCCAGGAGTACGTACTCAGAGTTTCTTGTGGGAGGAGTTTCACCACAATATCAGTCATATAGTCCCACTCCCTGATGGTCTGTTTCAGTCAACAGACCCTGATGGTCTGTTTGTGAAAAGGAATAGATTTCTCATGTAAAAGGGGGTATCAGCTACTGATTGGGATAAAGTTCAATTCTTGGTTGGAGTTTCTCTTTAAATGCCGGTATTATTGCAGTGCACACATGGCGCACAGCAGTATTATTATCACTTCCACATGTAGCACATGTAGAGTAACGCAATTGTTACTACAGTAACCTGCATTACGAACGCCCATTATTGTTAGTTCTTTAGTTTAAAGCCTCAGGTCAATTAAGACTATACTAACCTATGCTAAGGTTATACCATGATTAGGATATTTCTCAACCAACCTTTAACAGACAAAAATCATGTAATATTTACACCACATAATCTCCAGTAACCAGGGATTTACCATGCCTTGGCTGGGGAATCATTCTTCTATCACATAAAATTTGCACTGAGTGGCGGGATAAAATTAGAACTTAAAATTACCATACGGAAGGAGAGTTTCTGTGTGCACTATAAAAATGATATGTTTATAGCCCTTTATACATTGCTAGTACAAGAAAACACAGACAGTGGCCCGTGTCCTATTAACTTTTCTCCTGAATTTTCTTTAGAAGATATTTTCAAACCTTACCAATTAAATACCTTTTTAGCTCCCACCACAGAAAATACTAAAAATAAGCTTGATATTATTTTTATTAAACCTACTTTTTAGCACGTTTTCAATAGCCAAGTGTTGAAAAGTTATTTTTTATGTAACATGCAAAAGGTATTTTATGAGAAAAAAAACTCAGGAGAAAAGTTAATTGGATAAGGACCAATAACAGCAAACTAAAGGTGGCCCCAAACGATACAATATTTAAAATTTATTTTCAGTTCAAGGATTAAAATAACATTTTGTAACATTTAAAAAAATCTGACCAATGTCCCACATGTGTTAAATTTTTCCCTAATTGTGAATTTTTTTTTTGAAATCTCTGTGAAAAGTGCTTGGGTGTATATTGTAAAAATTCATCAGGAAATTATAAAACAATAGATTTCCCCATGTATTCGACAAAAACGATTCAATACAGTGAAATCGAAAATAATCTTTTTTTATCAAAAATATGAATGATTATTCTGTTTTTTTTTTTTTTTTTTTATAAAAATCTGATCAGACATATTGCTTTGGAAATTGTATAGCGTATGGTACGTTGTAAAAAATACTATTGATAAAAAACGTTTACTTCATACTCAATTGTTTTTCTCAGATTTTTGAAAAATGTTAACGTTTGTGTATGGTACCGCGAAGAGAATTTTAAAAACAATTTGACCAAATGGAATAATGATTCAAATTTCTATGATCGAAAAAAAGGGAAAAAAATTGTACCCTGTAGGGGCACCATAACAATGACTTTAAAGTGGACAAAAGGAAAACGTAGTGAAATGTATTTAGATCTGAATGTATTTAGAGAGTTTAGCCTTATCAAAGACTAAAGAAAGCTTTACACTTATACTTACTTAAAGTAAGTTGCAGATTTAAAATAAACAATCCTAATTGGTCACGCCAACAGTAAAGTAATAGTAATTCTTACCAATTTTCCTCGGATGCCAGGCAGTATTACAATAAAAGTGGTTGCAGTAATTAGGCATATAATTATGATCTCAATAATATGTGTGTCAAAAAGAAATGGAGTCCTGGGTCGAGGATAAAATGGGAAAACAGAGACATGCATGATGAATTCCTTCAGGACATGAAACCTAAAAAAACAGAAACTCAGATAAAAATGCCTGATACTTACATATATACTACCAAATACAAAAATCATAATGTGCATTCAAAGTTCATTTAGGAGTACAAGCCCCAAATTCTGTAACAATGGGAACAGAGTCAATCTAAACCAGAAGAGGATTGAGCACTGTGTGGTTTACAATTAAAGCAGACTGGAACAAATGGCATACTGTGTAATACTGGCACATGTGCTGTAGTTGCAGGCTAATCAAAATAAAGAACACAGTAATTATAAAATCAGATACAAATTAATATTCATAATATCCTGACACAAGCAATCCATTCCCCCAGGGTTCCTATTTTATGATTATTAATCTATTAAGCTTGTTTTGTTTTGCAAAACACCCATTTTTGGGTATCTAGAGCCAAGAGGAGGTGGAAATAGAGGTCAGGGATAGGTGAAAGGTGAAAGAAAAGGCTGAATTTTGTGGCATCCAGCCATGTTGGAATTATACAGACAGACCATTGCATAAAATCAATGCTACCATGAGCAGAGGTTCAAACAACCTAGGGGGAGACTAATGTCTACAGTCTTCAGTCTTAAAGCTGTGAAGCCTGGCAGACATTGGCCACAATTCACTAAGCTCATATCCTGTCTTTAATAATGATCCTGTTCTGTTTTTACTGTTATCATTATGGTGTTAAAGCATTTAGAATTCACCAAGCAATTTACCTAAAGCAAAAATTAAAATAGGGATTCTAGCCTTAAGTTAAGGAGTTATTACTAAATATTTTAATTCTTAAAATGACTACATAATTCTAAAGTTAAAGACAGGATGCTAATTCACAGAGAGGATTGCAAGTGATAACAACTGTAATGTTTGTGAAGAATTATTACCTGGCATGAGCTGTCGTTATGTGGAGTGTTATTACATAATGCAATGTAAAGTGAAGAATTCTGAGCGATCTGCTTTATTTTTTACTAGTTTATGCTAGTTTATGCAGAAGGGACCCTGTATAGAGAGAAATATGCACAGCAGGCACACACACAGAGAGAGAGAGAGATAGAGACACCAAGCATACACACACACACACACACACACACACACATACACCCCCCACCCCCTGCCCACCCCCCGCCCACACACACATAAACACACATACACACACATACAGAGACACAAAAACACACATAGGCCCAGAAACACACACACACACACACACACACACACACACACACACACACACACACACACACACACACACACACACACACACACACACACACACCCTTCCCTGGCTGTCCTACACAGTCTAGATGTAATAGTCATAGCAACAAGAGGGGTGGAGCTACATCCTGCCTGCATGTGCTCCTCCTCTCTCTGTCTACTGCATGCGTGAATAACTACAAGAGGAACACCAGTGAAAATAATGTAATAAAAAAGTGCTTTATTTTTACAATAATTATGTAAAAATAATTTAGTCAGTGTTTGCCCATTGTAAAAACTTTCCTCTCTCTGATTTGCATTCTGACATTTATCCCACGGTGACCTTTTTACTGCTGCCAGGTGATGTCCGTGAAAGGAGATGCTGCTTGTTTTTTTGGAAGTTGAAACAGCTGTTATTTCCCACAATGCAACAAGACTCCCACAGTATGATGTCAGAACCATGATCCTGACATCACACTGTGGAAGGGGTTTCACCACAATATCAGCCATACAGAGCCCACTGATGATCCGTTTGTGAAAAGGAAAAGATTTCTCATGGGAAAGGGGGTATCAGCTACTGATTGGGATGAAGTTCAATTCTTGGTTATGGTTTCTCGTTATGCACTGGAGTGATAAGACAACACTCTCATTGTGAAAGTGTATCACTACATGTTAATAAGGCAAGCTTCTTTATTTAATTAACAGTGTAACTATTGATAGATGTGTGGTAATAAGTTTTCACATGCCTTATTATCACTACCATGATCTTAATGAATTGTGGCCACTGTTACATGCATGTGTTGTGTAAGTTTCTGCAAATGATTAAAATGTTTTTCTCTTTATATGTAGCTAACAGGTGCCCACTTCATGTGCAGGGTACAATTTATTTTAGAACACAAAAAGTGGAAGGAATGTGGTTACTAGCAGCCACAATGTCAGACACTGTATACAGTTTCAAGTCCTTATTACTGTAGCTCATAACTAGGCATCTAATCTCTTTATATAATCTCCCTGTGTCCCTGCACCCCATGTCCCTGTGTCAGTGCTTTTGCCCTACTGCGCATGTCCTTCACTGACAGCCGTTGGGAGAGGATGCAGGACGGACCAGGGGGCTGGCCGGGCATGTGTGTGTATGTGCGGTGGGCGTGAGTGTGTGTGCGTGCGTGCGGCGGACGGGCGCGGCTGTAATGCTGCAGCGGTGACTGACCTACAGCCCATTTTTAAACAGGCTTAGGTCGCCTAGTATTACAATAATTACAGAGAAAATGGCCATTTTATCTTATTACTTACAGTTTATCTTACTACTGTGATCACTGTTGAGTTGTGTGAATTTTGTCTTATTTGCACAAAATGTTTCTCTTAAGCTATCTCACCTATTTCTTACATTGTTGATTTAGTTACCTTTTCAGCAACTAGCAAGCAAAATAAAAAATAATATCAAAGTTTATTAGCAGCCATTATTTAATTTCATGTCAGGAAAAGATTAAGATGAAATGGGGCCTCAGGCTAGATAGCAGTTTTTGCCCACCACTGATGGTCACCTGTATTTTTTAGTAAGATTTGGTGGGGGGTAGCATCCACTAGGCCCCTAAACTTTCTCTAGGCCCTAGGCGACTGCCTAGGGTTGCCTTGTAGATGATTCAGCTCTGTTTCATGTTATATTTATTTGCTTGCTTTGTGATAAATAATATTTTATAGATAAGGTGAGTAAATTTATCAGAAGAGCTTTGTGTATTAGAACTCTTGTTTACACTACCAAAGCCAAGAGTATATCTGCTTTAACAGTTTTGTTGTATACTCAGCCTGTTACTTTCTGCAGTTTCCCAGTTTCTCTGTCAAACTGAACTATTAGATTATAAGTTATCCTTTTTGGAGTTTTAAATGAAAAGGCCAAGAAGCTAGCAATGCAGCGGTGCTAAGCTCACATGTCCAACGATGTGCCTTCTTCTGTGTCCTCTCCATCCCCTTTGAGTGGCTGTAGCCATGTCCTTGAGGCATGCCCGTCCTCAGACATGCTGTCAGGTCATGGGGTAAAGGCAGCAAGTGGTGATGAAAAGAAGAGTTAGGGTAAAGGAGGATAGGTGAACCTAAACCCCGCAACAATTACTATGGGTCCAAGAGGGTACACATTTAGCATAGGGAGGAGGCCGGCCAGGGGGTCCATTGGTCTTTCAGAAATTGAACACCACTATCACTGTGCATGCAACCACCCCCTTTTTAAACAAGGTCTTTCCAGCATGTCAAATTAATACCAGGGAAAGTCCTCACAAATCTGATTTTTGCTTTTGCTGAGAACAACACCTCTATATTAAGATATACATGTGCTACGATGCACGTATTTCAAATGAGAGAATATATTTTATTTATTTTAGTATTTTATATAGCGCCAACCTATTACACAGCGCTGTACAGAGTATTTATTGTCTTGTCACTAAAAGTCCCTCGGAGGGGCTCACAATCCAGTCCCTATATAAGCTGCAATAATAAAATGAACTAAGTCATGTGAAAAGCCACATACTTGCAGATTTCTACACCTTAGAAAAAGGCTTATTAACTTAATGTAGCATTAGTAGCAACATAAAAAATATCTTAATTTACAGTAAGGGCCTGCATGCATGTACAGAGTTTTTCAGGTTGCTTTCTGATCTTGGCATGAGTTCAAGCTAAAAAAACCCCACCTCATTAGAGTACACCAAGAAAAAGTGAGGAAACTGCAGAAAACTGAAGCTGGCGTGACGGAAACTGCAACTAACTTGAAGTCAACATCCTCTTGATCTACAATCAACCCAGACTGAAGCTAAAGTTCAAATGACACCTGACCTGAACTGCAGAAAAAGTCCCACCCACACATCTCATACTTCTAAACAATATTTCTGTCTAATAAATGACACAATCATTTTTCTAAGAGTACAGTATAAGCAAGGGTATAACTACATATTATGAAGCAACACCAGCAAAGATTTGAGATGGGGCCCGCCAACATTTACACAACTTTCCCCTTGATAACCCAACTGCCAAAATCCCCACCCATCAGGAATCATTTAACAAATATTGCCACTATGAATCCCAGACCCATAACTACTCAGAAGATAAATTAGACCCCTTCCCGTATCCTTGGGACCCCCTGCAGTCACAAAGGCTGCTTCCCCAAATGGTTATGCCTCTGAGACTAAGAATGTTGTCCAGTGTGAAGTGCCATGGCTGCCACTACAGAACGATTAAAAATGACATCACTAGCACCACCAGGTCTGTTCACATACTGTATGTAACAGCCTTAGTATCACTGACAATACCCAAACCTGTCCACATAAGTTAGCACTGTCCACATACATCTAACATCCAAAGTATTAGAGATGAATAAATAAGATGCTTGGTTCATGGCCAGGTTTACTCACCCAACATTGTATGTTTGTCATACTTACCTATACTCTATAGATCCCCTGCCCTCCCAAACCATCACTCACATTCTTTTCCTACCATCCAATACCCAGAATCAGCCTGTCTTTCCCTTTTCTGCTACTTTTTCCTGTGCTGCTCCCAATGGGTTGATGTTTGCTAGTACTTTCAAAATGTCATACAGCATTGAATTTTGCCTAGCAAAGCCTCTATTGAAATTCATTAGTGAGCTAATGTGAGTCTTGTCGCTTTACAGATGACTCAACACTATGAGCTTCCAGTGAGGAGGGAATGTCACGTGCTGCTAATGTAGTAATTATTTATGCTTTACTAATGCTACTGTGCATCCTCAGTAAATGACTCATCCTCCTAGTTTACCCTTCTCAGAATAAGCAATCATCTAACTTTCAGTCTCACCACACCACACCTGTAATTGTGAATTATGAACACTGTCTATTGAAACATTAACATTTCCTCAACATCTGCTTTATTAGCACTTGCAGCCACACACACATTTTTGGAAATGATAATGATTAATGTCCATGACATACCTTCACATTTAGGAACATACAAACTTAAAGGATACCCGAAGTGACATGTGACATGATAAGATAGACATGTGTATGTACAGTGCCTAGCACACAAATAACTATGCTATGTTTCTTTTTTTCTTTCTCTGCCTGAAAAAGTTAAATATCAGGTATGTAAGTGGCTGACTCAGTCCTGACTCAGACAGGAAGTGACTACAGTGTGGCCCTCACTGATAAGATATTCCCCACTTTTACCTCTTCCTTGCTCTCAGAAGCCATTTTCTGCTAGGAAAATGTTTTATAGTTGGAATTTCTTATCAGTGAGGGTCACGCTGTAGTCACTTCCTGTCTGAGTCAGGACTGAGTCAGCCACTTACACACCTGATATTTAACTCTTTTAGGCAGAGAAAGAAAAAAAGGAACACAGCATAGTTATTTGTGTGCTTGGCACTGTACATACACGTCTGCCCCATCAAGTCACATGTCACTTCGGGTATCCTTTAAAATGTATTTCTATATAAACAAAGGTTTCTGTGCAACTACAGGGTGACACTTGAAAAATTTGAATATCGTGGAAAAGTCCATTTATTTCAGTGATTCAACTTAAAAGGTGAAACTAATATGTGAAAGTCCAGATACGCATTTAATGCAAAACGAGATATTTCAAGCCTTTTTATTAACAAATGTTGATGATTATGATAACCTCAAAATCAAAATCTCCGCCCATTAGAATATTGTGAAAATGTTCAATAATCTAGGCTCAAAGTGCCAGACTCTAATCAGTTTATTAATCCAAAACACCTGCGAAGGGTTCCTATTTCATATATAAGTTGAATTACTGAAATAAATTGACGTGTGCACGATATTCTAATTTGTCAAGTGTTACCTGTGTATTTTCTTAGAAATTGGAATGAAAGCATGGTCTCCTTAAATGTTTTTTATAGTTCAGGTTCTGTTTATTGAGCAAGGGGATTCCTAATCTGATTCCTAAATCCAAGGATGTAAATTTGAAACTGACTGGCTTGTTTTTTAATAAAAAGTGTAACTTTACTTCACTAGACATGTGAGTATTTGGGGAGTATCCAAACTGACCAGTAGCTACAGCTCTGTGTCAGCTTACCTGCTTTCATGACCATGGGTTGCAACATATGCCAGGGACAGATTGCTTTATATTCTTGTTGGTAAATCTAGGGACTTTTAAAGCAGACCTGAACTCAGAACTTCCCCTCTGCTGTAAAAGATTAGTAACAGCATAGTAACATTTAAAGAAAAACACAGTTGATACAAAACCTGCAATACATCTGCAATGTGTCTACTTTCCTGGAAGCAGACATAGGGTTAACATCCTGTGTTTACAAATGATCTCTCTGCCGAGGCAGAGAGGTCAAATACAGTTGTGATTAGTCACAGATGAGGGGAGATTAGACACGCTAAACTCTCTAAATACATACAGGGAGCATCTATCTATATTTTTCTTCTGTCCTGTGCAAGAGTTCAGGTCCATTTTAACATAATCATCAACAGGGCAAAATATACATTGGGCATCCTTTATGACACAGCCATGTAAAGCAATGTTTGGAATGAAAGGCTTGAGCTGGCCATATGCTGAGATTGGGATGATTCACAATGAAGAAAAGACAAGCAATAAATCCAATCTATAACATGCATAGGAGGAGCCCTATATCAAACAAATATAAAGGGACTCTCTGACTCAATCGCTATTGGTAAGCCAGCAAGTGTATTTCAAATTATAATTCAATGCAGAGATACTAGAAACTGCAGTGTTCCCCTATGCATTGTTTAACAGGAAGACCCAGGCGTAGGCTTCAGGTAAATTTTCGCACACATGGGGCGGACCTAGAGGTCTGCAGAACCCCTATCTCAAGCCCCTCCCCCTGCCAATTTAGCTGTGTACAGTAGCAGAGTGTGATACATTACCGGATTCCAGCAGAAGGTCATGTCCTTCACACGACTCTCTTCAGCCACGCTGTACTGTCGTTCTGCTGGAGGCTCTTGTCCCTGCTTGTCACATGATATACAGGGACGAGAGCCGCAAACAAATACAGTGGTGTGGCTGAAGAGAGAAGTGAGGAGAATGTGTCACTCTGTTGGAAGCAGGTAATGTATCATGCTCTGCTGCCATACTCTGCACCTAACCAGGACTGGGCCCCATAAGTTCCCAGCCCTCACCGCCCCCCATGGCAGGGGTCGCGGATGCTATTGTTACGGCCATGTTCCCATAGTTTATGTTACCCCCAGAGGGTACTTTAATAGGGATCACGGGGTACTTGAACTTCACATAATCAACCCATTGTGGTCAGTTTTGAGATACCAAAAAAGACAAATCATATGTCAATAAGCCTTAATAAGTGTTTAAAGTTAATTAAAAACAACAACAAATATTTAAAAATATTTAAACATAAGATGTACTCATGACACACACACAGATACACACGCGCGCGCACACACACACACACACACACACACACACACACGCGTGCACACACACACACACGGCTAGGGTTACTTGAGATCATGTTAACCACAATAGGGAGGTACTTGGCCAATAAACTCACTGATGCATAGGTACATGCTATGATAATGCTAAGAGACACTGGTTTACAATTAGGACCATGTGTCACAGAGAAGCTTTGATGTAGGTTAGGTTGAATGTGTTAAACAGGTATTTCAATGTACAGTAACTGTCTTAACCTTTTCGGGACCAGGTGCATTAGATTCTATGCCACACTTGTGGTTGTTCTAGCCTGATGCGGCGTAGGATCTACGCTGGCCCGCAATTTCCGCTCCCGACACGATCGTGCGCACCCGCAGGGGGAGATTAAGCTGTCATATGACAGCCGACATCTCCCCCGAGTGATCAGCAGCCATCGCGTATGGCTGCTGATCACGTGATCTTTACGATCGCCGTCCGATCGTAGTGATCAGTTTGACAGTTGCGGTGGCAGGGGGGAAAAGAAGGGGATCCACTTACCTCCCTGCTGTTCCCGTGATGATCGGCAGCCCCCTCCGCTCCGGCCGGCATCTCCGCTCCGTCTGACGTCAGCGCCGGGTCCCGGCTTGATGACGTCATCAAGCCGTGACCCAGAACTGATCTTCAGACAGAACGGAGATGCCGGCCGGAGAAGAGGGTCCCGTGCGGCTCATCGCTGGAGCCTGGAAGGTGAGTGAAGGCTGCTGGCAGAAGGGGGAGGCACAGGCCACCATGGGGGGACACCAATCTAGCCAGCCACACACGGGATCCGGCCGCCTGACCCCCCCAAACGTGCGCACCCCCCTCCCGCGCAAAATGCCTGGTCCTTAAGGGGGGGTAGGCGGCCGGTCCCGAAAAGGTTAAAGTAGACCACCCTCCCCCTGGTATAACAAAAAAAATCATGCTGTCTATATACTGAGAAAAGAAGAAGGGTGTTAAATGTTGTGGAATATAAAAAAGTGAAAATATTGAGCTATGTCTATATTCCAAACCAGTTTTATTACCAGTTTTGTACAGACAAGGTTCTGCACAGATAAGAATTTTACCAGGCTTGGCTGGTATACTGACATAGATGGAGGAGAATTATACCACACAAAAGAACTTTCTTTTGTGAGCTACAGTCATTAAATAGCCTCAGCAGAGATCAGCAAAGCTTTTACTTCAGAGAGTTCTCAGGTCTACACCATGATCTAGTCTTATTGCCACTAACCTGTGACTATATCAGTCACATGTATTCACAAGTTGGTTATCTAAAAACACCAGCCAACACTACTTACAAAACACCAAAATTACTTTTTACGCTTACTGGAGATAAGAAGCATAGAAAATGGTTTTGTGAGAAAATCACACACTCAGTACCTGATTTCTAAAGCCTCGTACACACGTATTTTGCATGTGGCCCAGAAGGGATTTGGACTCGAACCCTTTGGGGTGACATTTCAGGGCTGAGGCTATACATACCATTGATGCGTTCTGTTGCTATGCAGACAGGAGAAGAGTGAATGAAGCAGCACATGAGGAACATGTCATAGCAGAAGGCAAAAGGGGTGAGTGGATAGTACATTGCTCTCGGCCAGCGCTCAGCTGAAACAATCCTCTAGGCTGATGATTGACTGAGGCATCATGGGGCAACAGGGAAAGTTGTATACTGTCTAGATTCTTGGCAGATGGGGTTGTTCGCCTGTGGTGTGTACACAGCTGAAGCATAGAAGTAAGATTAGCTTCCCAGTATCCTTAACTTCTTTTATCAAATATATGACTGCAAGATTTCTGGAGTGATTAAACTCTTTTTTTCTCATACAGTACAATTAGTTCCCATTAAGAGTCATGGCTTTGTGAGATTTCAGAAGCAAACTGTGCTGGTATACTGTAGATTATGTTTAACAGCGTATAAACGTAGGGTATATTCTTATACTATATATATTCCCCTTTGTTTATAGGTGAGTCAACCATTTTCAGGTAAAATGGGGGCCTCGGTTTTATTTATGTATTTGTAATAACTGCCTATATTACATTTATAATTCTGCGTACACATCAATTTATGAATATATTTAATTGAGAGACAATTGACCATTCCATGTGTCATATGCATAGACATAAATAATACCGCATGGATGGTATACCCCTTATACTGTCACCTATACCCTTCCCATGCCTGCATTGGATTGAAAAGATGTTATGTTAGTATTAATGTAGCTGATTTTGGTGTTTTTGGAGATGCTTTCTATTTTTCCATACCAGATTTAGTAAAACAAAAGCACCATTTGCTTTCTTTGTTCTGGCTTGAACATCATCTCAACTACATGGAATCCACCTAGCTGAGACACTAATTACCACACTTGTGCATTGGTTAGCTTGCCTGCAAAACATGCACCATTGGGGAGTCACGAGGACAGGTTTGAGTAACACTGCCTAGATATTCACAATATCTTCTTTCTATTTACAGAGTCACAATATTGATATATATTTTTTTAATCAACAAAAATAAAAATTGTAGATGTAGAGTATTTATTTACCACATCCACACAACTGCAATATTATGAATATCCAGCTTTTTATTTGGGTCCTTAAAATGATGGTAAGCAAGTACTACTTTATTTGTCTGTAGAAAGGTTTTTAACCCTTTAGCAGCCAAATAAAGTACAATTTTATTTGCTTGCATAGCCAATTTTTTTCTGCCACTGGGGAAGTGTGCCTTCTCCAGTGTGGCAGGCTCAGCAGGGTATTCAGAGTGAGCAGCAGGGAGCTTTTATAGTTACCTGTCAGGATGGCTGGATTGGTTTCTTCTTCCTCCACCGCAGAGGCGCTGTAACCCCGGCATGTCTTCTCAGTTCCGATCACATAATATGACATGTGATCGGGATCCAGGAGACCATGTCAGCATTACAGTGCCGCCTGGTGGTGGAAGATGGGTGATTGGGTGCATCTCTTCCATCACCCCTCTTCCACCACCGGGTGGAGCTGTAACGCTGATATGGCCTCCTGGATCCCGATCATGTCATATCATGCGATCAGATGTGGTTGGAACCCAGAAGACCTGTCGGATGCTCAGAGTGTTTGGTGGAGGAAGAGAAGCTGTCCAGAACGAGGTTTGCCCGCAAAGGTTTAGAATGCACAGCAGCTTTCAAGTGAAAATTTTAATTTGAAGCTGCCAATGGGTTAAAACAATTACTAAAAATCAGGTTATACATTTGTGAAATATCTAGTTTAGTTCTCTTGACCTTTTAATATCAAATTTTTCCTAATTTCAAAAATGTTCCAGTTGGTGCCACAATCCTAATGAAATTTGAACTTAGCTAACACCAGATTGAAATTTAGCTAACACCAAATAGGGATCACTACTCATATCTGCTTCATGTCATAACTCAAGAATTGTAATACTTTCTACTAAAAGCAATATCATCTGATTTAGGGGATAATTACAAATCATGGGGCCCCCAGCAAAAGTTAAATGCCCCCCCCCCCCCTCAGTGTTTACACTCTTTCCCTTGCCTATCCCTGGTGACCCTCAGACTTTGGAGGCCCATCTTGCAAGGGTCATAAACCAAATGTGGACATCTTGACAGCCATAACAAGTGTAGCCACAAAAACACCTGGTCTGAAGGACAGACCCCTTTATCAGAGGAAGTGATGTAGTAGTTGGGGATCCCTTACAGCTCTGGGCCTCTCTGCGGCTGAGGGTGCTGCTCCCCTGTAGTTACACCCCCGATCTGATTCTCAGTTATATGGCCTGATAATTACTTAAAAAATAAAATTAAAAAATAACTACAATGTTTATTTGACAAGGGCCTCGTATATTAACTCATGGGTGGCACAGAAGTTTGTAAAGATTCACCCATTTTCATTCTGTGCACATTATGGACACAATGTTCTTAGGTGAAGGATGGCACATTGTAATACCTCACCTAAGCACTTAACCAGTTGTAGCTTAACCACTAGAGGGCTGCAGTGTTAAACCCCCCTAAAGACCAGGCCATTTTTCATAAAAAGGGCCACTGCAGCTTTAAGGCCTTGCTGCAGGGCGCACAACACAGCACACAAGTGATTTATCCCCCCTTTTCTCCCCACCAACAGAACTTTCTGTTGGTGGGGTTTGATCGCTCCCCCAGTGTTTATTTATTTTTTTACAAATATTTATGTTGTTATTATTCTAATAAATTTGCTTATTTTTTTTTTAATCCCCACCCTCCCCTCGCCAACCAATCACTGTGATCGGCTGTCATAGGCTTCAGCCTTTGACAGCGGATCACCCCTGAGCCAATGGAGGGGTCAGCCGTGTCACATGGCTGTCCCCAGTACAGTGCTGCCTTAGATCGCAGCACTGTACAGGTCTATTAGACGGCAGTTTCACCGTCTAACGGTCTCCAAGCGGTTATTGCTGCTGGGAGACTGATGACTGAGCTCCGCTACTTCATTCATGTGGAGATGCGCGTGCATCAGCATGCGCGATCTCCTGCAATTCCTGGCCCAAGGACCTTATGCCGATCGGTGTTAGGCAGTCCCGGGGCTGCCGGCGCGTCCAGGCCCATGGGCGTGACGCGGTAGGCAAGAGGTTAAACATATAAGTGCCAGCTATCACACTATTGGAGAAATAGCTGGCTGCTACTGCAGTCACAAAACCTTCCATTTCAAGAAAAATGCCAAAATAGTGCATAGCAATGCAGCTTTACACTACCAACCATTGCAGTAGCCAGATTGTGGTCCTCCTGCACATTTGTTTAATAAAGCATCAGCCAACCAACCAATGCAATTGTTGGTGATACCACTTTTGACAGCACTGTGTACTTCGCAAAAGCAAAAAAATAAACAGCGTGCATCCATGCACACCAGCAGCATAATAAAAAAAAAAACATGCAGATATTATAAGCACTGTCTCAGGTGTTGTCTCAAACAGCTAAGTGGCCTGACAGCCATTTTGTGGGTTCTCCCGCTTTGTCAGAGGCCAAAAAACCTCTGTGAAACAGCTGTCAGGCTGCTTGTGCACTCCCTATCTGTAAATGGGATTTATCTACTGGGTTTAAGTTGAAATGAGCATTTACTACTGGTGCCCTGCCTTTTTGCATCTCCAGAAGTTGTTCAATTGGATTACTACGTGGTGGTGAGCACAGTAGCAGCTCTACAGTCAATGTGCATATTGCCAGTCTACATCTGGGTGCCAATCACCACTGTCTTTTTCTCCTTGGTTATGGACCTATGACTGTAGTAGCCGTAATGCTGGGTACACACGATTGACGAGTAATCTGATGGGAATTTGTATCGTTTGTTGATGTCCAAATTGCTCCCGATTGATAAATGGATACATTTTCCAATGATAACTTCACAAAATGAATAACGTCATTGATCGGAAACAGATGAGACATGTTAGAAATAATCAAGTGATCCTGTCAGGCGGATGGGAAATTGCATCTGGGGAACTTAGCATTAAATTGTGAGCTTCTCTGAGGGACAGTTAGTTACAAGTAATATATTTGTTAAAGTGCTGTGGAAGATGTCAGTGCTATATAAATACTAAATAACAATACTAATACCATAAAAAACAGTGATCAAATATGATCAAAAGCACATTTTCCCACTTTATTTGTTCAAAACCTATTCTTTTTCCTGCAAAAGATGATTCTTCACCTCCTGCTCAGGTCATCTCAGCATTCCAGTCACAAATCCTTGACTTTCACTTTTCTCTTAAGGTAGGTATAGCAACCAAAGGCACCAGTGTTAGCTGTGGCCATTGCAATTTCCAGAGTCAGCTAGCAGGTTTTTGATTATGAGTTGTACCCCTTCAGAGGTCGTTATGGGCAAAGCATATTGGGGTTGATTCACTAAAGTAAATAGTGCAAGCAACCTCCTGTTACTTGCACTATTACATCAGTGCTCCTCAATGTTAAAGTCAGCATTGTGCGTAAGTAAGGAACCGGCGCTGCTTGTAATAGCTGTGTAGTAGTGATGTATTGCTACCGCGATACTTCACTATTGCGGCCGCTACTATGTTAAAGAGACTCTGTAACAAACATGTCATCCTTTTTTCTACTATCCTTCAAGTTCCTAAACCTATTCTAATGTGATCTGGCTTACTGAAGCACTTTCTACTATCACCGTCTCTGTAATAAATCAACTTATCTCTCTCCTGTCGGATTTGTCACCATGTGTCTGGAAGGCTGCCAACTCTTCAGTGTTGATGATCTGTTATGCACGCCCCCCCCCTCCAGGCCCCCTCTATGCACACTCTGTGTGTGTTATTTAGATAAGGCAGCCTCTCTGCTCTTTCAGTAAGAGAAGAGAGCTTTACAAGCTGGATAAATCGTCCTCTGTTAGGCTGTAAAAGGAGCTGGGCTGTCACATGCTGAGGAATTACAGACACCTCAGAGCTGTCTGCAGGAAGAAACAATCAGCCTGTCACTCTTCAGTGGATGATAGGGGGGAAGAAGGTAAACACACAAATGATCTCTTGAGATTCAAAAGGAAGTCTGTATACAGCCTGCTTGTGTATGGGTGTATTTTCTATGTGTGGCCATTTTGTTTGTTTATAAACAAACTTTTTAAAACTGTTTTTGACTACTTTTAATGCAGCGGGAAGCGGCGAAATTGTGACAGATGATGGCGGTTTTCAAGCCCATATGGTCGGGCTCAGGTAGCTGAATCACAGAACAACAGTGACTGTCCAGCCGAATTTGGTCTGTCCACAATGAAGCAATTACCTTATTATCTTGGTTTTGCCCCCCAACACACTTATATAGGTCATTGCTTCATTGTGATACGCAAGCCCCTTCACCGTGGCAAGGTAACGATCACGAAGGGGAATTGACACATGTACATGTCTTTTGTTTTGTTGTTGCACCCGCAGTGCAGCCAGAAAAATGAAGCAGGCATGTACACGCACCAGAAAAATTATTATTCTTTTTGTTAGCGGCTGCTGCTAGCAGCGGCCTTAAAAATTCAGGAACCCACCTGGAGTCCTGGACCCTGTTGGTGGAGGCAGAGAAGGCAGTCAAGTGGCCTGCAGGCAGAGATGCTGTGTGGTGACTGACTTAGTCTTGGGGCAGGCAGCAGAGGCTGGCAGGCAGGCAGAGATGGTGTGTGGGGACTGACTTAGTCTTCGGGCAGGCAATCACACGGCCTGCAGGCAGAGATACTGTGTGTGGGGACTGACTTAGTCTTCGGGCAGGCAGTCACACGACGTGCAAGTGAAAGGTATGCACTGACTGGTATAATACAATGTGCAGTCACACAGATGCAGTGAAAGGTATACACTGACTGCTGGTATAATACAGTGTGCAGTCACACAGATGCAGTGAAAGGTATACACTGACTGCTGGTATAATACAATGTGCAGTCAGACAGATGCGGTGAAAGGTACTGACTGCTGGTATAATACAATGTGCAGTCCCACAGATGCAGTGAAAGGTACTGACTGCTGGTATAATACAATGTGCAGTCACACAGATGCAGTGAAAAGTATATACTGACTGCTGGTATAATACATTGTGCAGTCACACAGATGCAGTGAAATGTATGCACTGACTGCTGGTATAATACAATGAGGCCCTTCTGACTGCTGTATAATGATGATACAAATACACTTGAAATGCTATACTGGGAATCTGTTATGGAGGGCAAGTCTGCCATCCATTTAAGTGAAAGGTATGCACTGACTGGTATAATACAATGTGCAGTCACAGAGATGCAGTGAAAGGTGCTGACTGCCGGTATAATACAATGTGCAGTCACACAGATGCAGTGAAAGGAACTGACTGCTGGTTTAATACAATGTGCAATCACACAGATGCAGTGAAAGGTACTGACTGCTGGTATTATACAATGTGCAGTCACACAGATGCAGTGAAAGGTATACACTGACTGCTGGTATAATACAATGTGCAGTCACATAGATGCAGTGAAAGGTACTGACTGCTGGTATAATACGATGTGCAGTCACACAGATGCAGTGAAAGATATACACAGACTGCTGGTATAATACAATGTGCAGTCACACAGATGCAGTGAAAGGTATGCACTGACTGCTGGTATAATACAATGTGCAGTCACACAGATGCAGTGAAAGGTATTGACTGCTGATATAATACAATGTGCAGTCACACAGATGCAGTGAAAGGTATACACTGACTGTGCTGGACCTGGCACAGTATAGCAATTAGCAAAAGCCAGCTGCGACAGACAGGGTTGTATATGCAGTGTCAGTGGCACACACACACACACACACACACACACACACACACACACACACACACACACACACACACACACACACACACAAAACACATCCCAAGAACATTAGCTCTCAAAAGAGCTTTTTTTGTGTGGCTTTTGTGTTGCTTTTCAGCAATAAATATCAGCAAGGAACAAGCTAACAAGACCTAACTAATGCTTTCCCTATCTCTGCAGTAACCTCTCCCTTTTCTCACTAAAGCAGGCAGCAGACAGAGTGAGAAAATGGCAGACGCTGCTGCCTTTTATAAGGGTGGACGGGGGTCTAGGTGAAAGTGTAGCCTGATTGGCTGCCATGTGTCTGCTGACTGTGATGTAAAGGGTCAAAGTTTAGCCCAATGATGTAGTATAGGGGGCGGGTCGAACTCACCATGTGCTCGCGTTTCGACACGAATGCGAACCCCCAGGGTTCGCGTGAACAAGTTTGCCTGCGAACCATTCGGGCCATCTCTAGTCTTGAATTGGCACCATATTGAGCTGCAGATTATTACATGCAGAGAAATATGAAACAAAGCTCTGTACACATGCGCTAGATGAAACTCAATCAAGGCGGCTGATAACTGTTACCATTGCCAATATTCCAGCGTCTGTACAGCAGCCCCTGACCCTTCTCTTACACTCGGCCAGCGATCCACCAGATGGATCACTTTGGCCAAGTGACAGTCTAGAGCACTGTTCTCTCCACTTACCCTGCCACGTAATGTCACTCCCATGCTGCTCCGCCCCCAGCATAGGAACAGAACAGGTCAATAGCCTACAGGCTAGTGACACGTCTGTACAGCCCTGCAATTTTTCACGATGAGGTGGGTGCCAACCTCTGTGTCATGCCTTGTATGGGTGTAGGAGGTTTAAGGTTTCACTTGCTCTTTGCTAATACTTAAAGCACTACATCAATAGAGCAGTGGTGATCAACATGCGTACAGCATTTGATTTACCCCATATGTGACATGGTGTTTGTCGATTACCCCTGATAGCGAATGACGTCCCATCATCTCATGTACTCCTTGGTATATATTCATTCAGGCTTCTACTTTGTTGTACAGAAACATTAAATTATACATGTGGGCAACCAGGTTGAATTCATATTTTGCAGTATCTGGGCAAAGCGAGATTCTGAGTGCACTGGATTTAGGCAGAATGGGAAAGTTGGCAAATGTAATTTCCATAATAAATAACCTTATAGCAGCATCAATGAAAAAAAAACTATTTGCACAGTTTGTACATTTGTAAGTGTTTTGTATCTTTTCCAGTCATTATCATTTCTGCTTTTTCATCATACAAATAAAAGGTACAATCATTCTACTTATGCCAAATGAACCTTTACCTGCCTTAACAGGAAGAATAGTATTGTTCACAGCTATGCAGCAGTGACACGTTTACTGATAACATCAAAATAATCTTATCATTGATCAGGATTCCTAGTCTAATATTAGTAGCACACTCCAAAGTCACATTTTAGGGACAGCGGGTTGGCAGTTAATGTACCTGGTATACTTTTGGGAGGAAAACCATGCAGACACAAGGACAACAATTAAACTCAAAGATACAGATAGAGGGGTGAAAGCTTAACAGTTTATAGCTGCAAGGCAAGAGTACTAACAACTAAGCCACAGTGCAGTGTGCAGTGCACTGCAAAATACAGATTCT
Source organism: Hyperolius riggenbachi (assembly GCF_040937935.1). Classification (NCBI taxonomy): domain Eukaryota; kingdom Metazoa; phylum Chordata; class Amphibia; order Anura; family Hyperoliidae; genus Hyperolius; species Hyperolius riggenbachi. The sequence continues at coordinate 207,666,837 of NC_090648.1, read as the reverse complement.
GCTGAAAGCAGTCTACAGTCTTAGTAAGAAAACCAAAACGTAACACCATGCAAACACAAGAAGAATGCTTAAATGACACTCAGATAGAGGGATTCAAACTCAAGATCTGAAAGCTGGAAGGTAAAAGAGAAAATAACAAAGTCACTGCACAGCCCAAAATCAATACAAGCAGTCTATAGGGTAATATTCAATACCACTATTTAAATTATAAAATCAGCAAGTAAAACTTAACTTAAAGAAGTATCAGCCCTCTATCATCTTTTGAAAAACGATCCATTTCATCAGGATGAAATTATTCTTCAACGGGGCAATTAAAATAAACCTTTTGGGTTAGTTCATTAAAAGTTTGCTATCCCTCCATATAGGCATGTCTGCCTCTTTCCCAATTACTAGGAGTCATTGAAAGGGGCGATGCAGTCAAGATCAGAAAAGTTTCGCTGTGATTACAAAGTCCCCTTTTTAAATCTCACAGCATTGATTATAATAAAAATAGTGATAAAATGCGTGCAGTTGTTTGACTGTTTAGCACCATGTTGGAAGATAAGCAGAGAAGTCGCCTTACCTTGTTGACGTTCTTTGTCGCTAGTAGCAGTTCACAGCTACTGTGCCAGAAAGGCTTGATACAGTTCTGTGGCTTCACAAGTACACTGCGCTAAGAAAACTCTGTACAAACAATACTGTCTTCACATCCTGTCTTCTCTGGGAGGCTTAGAACAGCTGAAATCATGTTGCATGTACATGTCTGGAGCTGTATATTTAAATGAGGTCACGCAGCAGCCCTGCCCTACTAAACGAAATCAGAACTTTATCCAGCAGATCACTTGTGCCTCATCCAGGGCTGCATGGTACACACACAGTGCTGCGGCTTAGGAAGCTGAGAGGGACAGAGTTAGCCTAAGAATTAAATATTCTTCAGTTTAAGGTCAGTGAACTATTTCTTCCACCTGCGTTCCTAATGTTTTAGATGTGTAGCTGTAATGAAGAAGTTGAAATACTTTATGCTGAAATCTTAAAGGGCACCTAAACTAAGAGGGATATGGAGGCTGCCATATTTACTATGTTTTAAACAATACCAGATACCTGGCTGTCCTGCTGACCTTTTTGGTTGCTGTAGTATCTGAATCACAAACCTGAAACAAGCATGTGACTACCTACTCAGACGTCAGTCAGAAAACATCTGATCTGCATGCTTGTATAGGGTTTATTGTTAGAAGTATTAAAGGCAGACGATCTGCAGAACAGCCAGACAACTGGTATTGTTTTTTTTTTTAACAAAATAAAGTTTATTGTACAGAATTTTGTAGTGTACAAGGCATATATACATAAGTCATAGATATAGATGTACCGTCACAGCTGTAATACAAGTATAGAGTAATTCTATCAGGCAGAAATTGTAGTTGTACACGTGGAAGAGCATCAGGTGTATACATTATAAGGACTGACAGTTCAAGGCAGGTAAATATAGATCTGATAACAATCTGGGATGGAAAAGAGTGTAACCACAAATTCAGATTACTATGGTTAGGCAACTTGTATTGTTTAAAAGGCAATAAATATGGCAGCTTCCATGTCCCTCTCACTTGAGATCAGGTGTCCTTTAAGTTACTTGTGCAATGCAATGAGTCTTGGCTTCGCACTGAAGTCTTGCTGTTAGATGTTGTTCGGATACATGTGTCATCATTTCTGTATATGCTGTATGTTTTGTTAATGTTGTAAAGCAATATTCCTATGCAGATGTTAGGGGATCAGTTTGCATGAGCCAACCATTGGCAAGGCTAGAACAATTTGCTTCATGTAGGTATCTGACAGTAAGTAGCATAAAGCAAATTCTGCTTCTGCTGACTTTCAGCAGGCTTTCCTACACACCCTTGCAAGCAATGACATCATCCCATGGCTTCCCTGCTTGAGTACATAGTCACTCAGGCAAGGGTATACAACCCCCTATACAGACATTGCAGAGCCAGTGAGTGCTATTTTGTGCATGCAGAGGCACTAGGCAATGTCTGTTTGTGGCGTTAGTAGGTATTTTCACAATCCATTTGGGGCTTGTGCAGTCAGATTTTATTTCTATAAGGTTACTGTCATCATCATTTGTCATATGCAGTACGTCTGTTAATTACAAGTGTTTATAGTCAGCTTTTAATAATGCACGTGTCTTCTTTTAGGTTTGAAATTTTATTTAGCAGTAGAGGATACTCTGCAAAATCCACTAATTCTCTATATCTAGGCTTCATTGCTTCCAATAAGACTCTTAAAGTGTACCCAAGGTGACATGATGACATAAACATGTAAAACGTGTATGTACAGTGGCAAGCATATTCAGAATTAGACAATGTTTCTTTTTTTCTTTTTGTGCCTGAAAGAGTTAACTTTCAGGCATGTGAGTGACAGTCTCTATCTTGTTGGACCCTAGATTATAGCGTGATCCTCACTGAAAAGGAATTACAGTCATAAAACTTTTCCTGTAGAGAAACAACTTTTGAGTACAAGGGATAAATGAAAAAATCAATAGTTCATAGTTCATATAATTTAGCTGTGAGACACATATATTTGAACAGAGACAATAAAACATTACATTTACTTTGGAGATGTTAAACATAAAATAAAAAAAAATGGGATAGCTAAAAAAAGGGTCTTTTTTAGGAGTAGGAGGATAGATATAATTGTATATCTTATCATCATTTTTTTCACCTTGGATTCACTTTAAAGTTTTGGATTCCTTCCCACCTCCAATGAATTATAACGTTAAAGGACCACTATCGCGAAAAATTGTAAAATTTAAAATACATGTAAACGTACACAAATAAGAAGTGCTTTTCTTCCAGAGTAAAATGAGCCATAAATTACTTTTCTCCTATGTTGCTGTCACTTACAGTACGTACTAGAAATCTGACAGAACCAACAAGTTTTCAACTAGCCCATCTCTTCATATAGGGGATTCTCAGCATGGCCTTTATTCTTTTTAAAGACATTCCCTGAAAAGGATTTATACAAAGATGCTGCACACTTTTTTGGCCTTAGCATAGAGCAACTAATATTCACTAAGTGCTTTTGAAAATAAAGAAAACCCTAAGAACCCCCCATGAGGAGATGGGCTAATCCAAAACCAGTCGTTTCTGTCAGATTTCTTCTACCTATGGTAAGTGACAGCAACATAGGAAAAAAGTAATTTATGCCTATGTGCTAAGTTGTCCTATGTGCCTTCTTGTCTCAGCAGTACTCCTGCTGTGCTCTCTGTGTGAGGATAGGTAAATTCAATATTTAAAAAAGGATGTGGTAAACCACTGGAGTTGGGAACTTAGGTGCAGAGACCTTGTGGCCAAAGCCTGTAAGATAAAAGGAAGCCCACTGGTGATTCACTCTGTCAGTGTCTATACGCTACTGAAACATCACGCTAGCAAATGTATGATGATGCAGCTATGAGGCAAGGCATTCTTTTGAAGGCTTTATTAGCATTTATAATGGCTTAATGAGCTGTGGAGCTGGTGGATAGCCGTACAAGGGAAAGTCAAATAACAAGCTCTCAGCATTTGTTGCTAAAATCATTAAGTAGATAATAAGAAAAGCTGACAGATTTGACTCCTATAGTTTACTAGCTTTTGCAAAACAAGCAAACCAACAAAACAATTAGGTTATCTGCTGAAATGACTGTGAACATGAAGTGAAAATAAACAAATGAAATAATCAACTTTATCTGCAGATTTAACAGGACTTTTTCAGAGTCCCATATTCTTATTTTTAATTCAAAGGTTAAAAATCTAGACTTGATGGTTTAACTATCTTGTGATCGTGTGTTTCTTTTTATATTTACTTAGCTCCCATATAGAGTAATGATGGTATATTCACCCTCATATATTTACCCTGCCATCAGATTGTAAGGGTCTGTGCTACTATTGGGGAAAACTGAGCAGCTTCCCAAGCCCCCCGAGCTGGCTCCTCCCTGGTCTCCCTTCAAGTGAATTGTGGTCCCCTGAGCCCCTGCAAAGTTTTCAAAAGCAGAGCAACTCACCTTTTCATCCCTGCTGGTTTTATCTTCTTCTTGACCCAGTGGAATGTCATTGTCTACTGAGAGGAGTGCGCCGGCCTGCCAGCCAGCCAGGTGAGTTATTCTGCTACTGAAGACTCTGCGGGGGCCAAGGGGACCACAAGTTGGGGGAGACCTTGGGAGGTGTAGCCAAATCAAGGGCTCAGGGGTCAGAAACAAAGAAGCCCTCTAATGCCATTTACATGGGTGGGGGGTAGAGGGCCCCATGTCAATTTTGCCCAGGGACCCATTGTAGAAAAAAAACGGTCCTGCAAAATGTTTGTTTCAATCAACCAAACAAATATTATCAAAAGGAATTCTGCTAAAAGCCGACTTCCCGACTAGGGAGAAACTGTGACATGTGTCCTTGAGTTATTAACCCTTACAGTGGAAGAAAAAAAAGAAAAAGAAACACAGGCAGGCAGAATCAGAACTTGACCATTCAGGGGTTCAAAACAGTTAACATGGGGTAAAAGAGAATTTGGAAAGATGGGAAAGTTTGGGGGGTGAAAAATGGGGGTAGGGTAATGGGTATTTTGTGTCTGGCCAGTGGCCACCCCCCAGTCCCATGTCATCTTCTGTTAGCTTCTAGCCTGTGGATCTGTCTCCTGTCAGGGGTCAACTCACTTTGGTAAGATCCCTTTTTCAGCTGGGCAATTCATTAATGTCGAGTAATTAGGGGACACCTTATACGCAGTCCATAATCTGAAGTGTGTCTCATCCTTGCCTTGGATGTGTAAGATAAGCCTCTCCATTTAACTCACAAAATTGACTCCTGTGTAAAACTCCCTAATGATCGGGTCTTAGTGATTTTTCCATTTCCTGATAATTACACTCTATGGGCTCGATTCACAAAGCGGTGATAACCCAGTTAAAGACTTTAGGCGTGATAACCATTTTTATCATGCCTAAACTCAGTTTAGGCATGATAAGTTTAGGCATGATAAGTTTAGGCATGCTAAGTTTAGATAAGTTTAGATCGCACGCAAAGTCCCGCACGTAAAGCAGCGCCATTAAACTCTATGCAAAGTGCACCAGACATTGCTAGCGCAAAACTTTTGATCAGCTGTGCACTGCGGTGCTAGCCCAGTTGGTACTTAAACTTATCACACCTAAAAACTTATCACACCTAAACTTATCACACCTAAACTTATCATGCCTAAACAGAGTTTGGGCGTGATAAAGGGCTTTTCTCCACGGTGCTAACTGTTAGCACCGCTTTGTGAATCAGGCCCAATGAATTTTAAATGTGTGATAAATTTTGTTTTATTTTTATATTTCCAGTCATTATGATGTAATAGAAGAAGGTGTTTGGTATACAGTATGTGAGTTCCTGTATGGTGTCTATCACTGGATTCCAAAATGATGTTATGATTGGGCAGTCCCATACATTGTGTAGCAGTGTACCCACCACCCCATTGCATCTTCAACATTAAGAGTTGGTGACTGGGTAAATGTTGCTAAGTCTAAGTGGGGTGGAATACCATCTTCATAGAATTTTGTAGTTGATTTCATATATACATGATGAGGGGATTCATAGGTAACATGAAAGCACATTGTTTAGCACGATAGGTTGTATACCCACTGAGACAAGTAGGGGAGGGACATGTCCTCTGTGTTTGTAAACATTACATATACAGTATATGCAAGCAGGGCCGGCACTACCATAGAGGCAAAGGGGGCAATTGCCCCAGGGCCCCAGAGCTTGTAGGGGCCCCCAGGGGCTACAAGAGGAAAAACATTTTTTCAAAAAGACCTTATAGTTTTTGAGAAAATCGATGTTAAAGTTTCAAAGGAAAAAAATACACATTTAAAAACCCGCCGACTTTAACGGTTTATAGCAAATCCACCTTAAATGCTAGAAAACTTAAATTTGCAGGATATGTTAAGGAGATCATTGGGAATAAGAGGAAAAAACAATTTTTCAAAAAGACCTTATAGTTTTTGAGAAAATCGATTTTAAAGTTTTGAAGGTAAATGTCACTTTTAGTAGCAAACCTAACGGTAGTGTAATTTTACATGCATCACAAGAAAGAGCAATAAATTTCCTGACAGGGTTTCCAGGGGGTCTATACGCAGCCGCAGCGCTTTGGCCAGGGATCGCTATACAGCCGCAATATGGCTGTATAAAGATCCCTGGAATTTTTTCCTATTTTCCCAATTTTATTTTATTTTTATGTTTAGAGTGAGGGAATTTTTTTTTAACCCCACGTCCCCCCTCCTGAAACTTTTTAACCCCCTTTCCCCCATGCAGGCTGGAGTAGCCAGAATGTGGAGCTCAGACCGATTGGGGCTTCACACCCTGACTATACCAGCTGCAAAAAAGGTTCCTTAATGCCGATTTTTGTTCCGGGGTATCTGTTGGGGGGGGGGGGGGGCAGGTTTATTTTGCCCTGGGGCCCCATTGTTGCTTAAACTGGCCCTGTATGCAAGAGGGTGGATCTAGTCCCATTTGATTGTAATAAATGTGGACATTGCATGTAGGTCCAACTGTCTAGTTTAAGGTCTGGGTAAGCATTTATTATGTCATATATGGACAGCCCTTCCTCGTTAGGGCTCACTGGGCCATAGCACTGGTTACTAACTTTCACACTCCTTGTGGCTTGTAGCACGACATTTTATAGTGGGCTCTGGGTTATCTGAGATGGGAAGTAGCAGGGTTTGCCATGGAGATATGTTTTGTGACTCCCTTGTTTGGGTTAATATTATCAGGATGTTGTTAAAGCGTACCCGAGGCGGCATGTATCATGGTGAGATAAACAAGGGTAGAGTGCAACACATACTAGTAACCAGGCTGTTTTACTTGCTTTTATTTTGCTCCATGAAAGAGTTAATTTCTAGGCGTGGAAGTGACAGCTACTGTCTTGTCAGTACCTCGTTGGGAATATAGTAAACATCACTGATAAGCAAAGTACAGCCATAAACGTTTTCTTGGCAGAATATACCTTGGCAGAGTATAACTTTTGAAAGCAGACAGAGATAGGAAAAGGTCAATAGTTGATGTATTTTCACTCAGGGACACTTAATAGGCTGCAACTGAGCAGAGACAACAAAACATTCAATCTACTTTGCAAATGTTTAAATATAAAAGAAAAACATGACATATCTAAAAAACAAAACAAAACATTTTTATGAGTAGGAGGATTAATACAATTGTTTATCTCATCAGTTCATTTTTTACCTCGTGTTCACTTTAATGAGGGAATGTTTGAGTGGTTAACCTTATTTTTTTAACTTCATAGAAGACAATCTCATGAGCAAAATAAGCAAAATGTTATTGTTGAGTTGTACCCATCACTTAAAGGGGCTCTGTCAGTGCCCTTTTTTTGGTTAGATTGTTATTGTTTAATTTAAAGGATACCCGATGTGAAAATAAACAACGGAAATAAATAATTGCATCTATCCTCCTTCTCTTAAAAATGACTTTTAAGATATTCCACAGTTTTATTTTATATTTAAATGTACTTTTTTTTTAGCTTTTATTGTTTTTGCTCAATTACACATTTATTGAAGTATGCCAGAGCTAAAATCTATGAACTATTGACCCTTTGTATCTCCTTCATGCTCTCAGAAGCCATTTTCTGCTAGGAAAGTGTTTTATAGTTGTACTTTTCACACTGTAGTCTGACCCAGTCCAGACACAGGAACTGCCACTTATATACCTGATGTTTAACTCTTTCAGGCAGAGAAAGAAAAAAGGAACACAGCACAGTTATTTGTGTGCTAGGCTCTGTACATACACATGTCTATCTCATCATACCACATGTCACCTCGGGTATCCTTTAACATTGGTACCATGCCATTATGCAGCAATGCACCATTAATGCTCTAGGGAAATGTGTTTGAGACAACAACACTAGAAATCTTGGTATTGGCAACGGGGAAAAAGAAAATGATCTCTAAATACTCCTAAAATCACATGGAAAGTAAGCATGTTCCAGTTGATAGGTTATGTGTGTACAAGAATTGTTAAAGCAGACTTGAAGTCTGTAAGCACATTTTCATTTGCTCAGTAACCATTTTACATTCAGAATTTTTAAAGCATTTTTGATGTCCATGACCAGAAAACATACATAGTTATACACTATGCAATTTCACTGCTGCAGCTGCTAGCTTTGTACTGCCCATGCCCAATGCAATACAAAGATGGGGATACAGACCAGCAGAGATGATTACTTCTAAACTTGTGAGAAATTACAACTACAGTACACCTAATGAAGCGTGCATATAATAAGGGCTCTGGTTAAAAAGAGCGCCAGATATAAACAATATTTAAGTTATTGTTTAATAAAATGAGCTTGTAAAATATTGTTTATAATACTGATATTCTACTATTCCCCACTGTAACCTGTATTTTTACATTTACTAAAATGAGGACTCGTAAAAGTGATAAAATATTGTTTATTTATTCTGGATTCTGAGCTCTCATTTATACCACATATCAACACATTAACTACCTACTGCTACATCTATCTCAAAAACATTTCCAGAATCCGTCCCTTCCTCCCACAAAAAGCAACCAAAATGCTTATACACGCTCTAATCATCTCACGCCTTGACTACTGTAACACCCTACTCTGTGGTCTACCAAAAAGCAGACTAGCACCTCTCCAAACCCTACTAAACTCTTCCAGATCCTCTGAGGCAGCCCCTCTCTGCCAATCTCTCCATTGATTACCAGTCGGCCAAAGGATCCAGTTTAAACTTCTCTCGCTTGAATACAAGTCTCCATACATTTCACCTCCATACATTTCCTCTTTAATCTATAGATACCTCCCTGCCCAGATCCTCCATTCCTCACAGGAGACCCTTTTGTACTCTAGCCTGGTCACCTCCTCTCACTCTTGCATCCAGGACTTCTCCCGGGGCTGTCTTTGCATCCAGGACTTCTCCTGGGCTGTCCTCCTCCTTTGGAACTCTCTCCCTCAGCTGGTTTGTGATGCTCCGAGCCTGAAAACCTTCAAACGTACTCTGAAAACACACCTGTTCAGACAAACATATACTTTGCTATAGGTAGCACTGAAAGCACACTGCCTTAACCACTAACCCCTGTGTTTCTTTCCATACTGTTTCCTCCCCACTACCCTCTAGATTTTAAGCTTGCAAGGGCAGGGACCTCCTCCTAGTGTTTCTCATACTGCTGTAATTTAACATATGCACAAGTACCAACTACACATTAACTATGTATGTATTTGTATTTCTACTATTCAATGTCATGACTGTACAGTGTCTTGTATTTCTTATGTATATTTACTCCCCATTAATTGTTTTGTACTATGTACAGTGCTATGGAAGATGTTGGCGCTATATAAATAAAAAATAATAATAAAATAATAATTATAATCATAATAATAATAATTGTACTACTTCATTCATATAGTAACACATCTTTAATCCTTACCAATATTTTACTATAACCTACTCTCCCTATTCTTTAGGGTGCCTCACTCCAAGACCCCCTGGTGGTGCCTAACCCTAAGATCCCCCTGGTGGTGCCTAACCTTAACTCACCCCTGGAGAGCGCCTAACCTTAAAGGGATAGTTTAGGGGGGTCGGGGGAAAATGAGCTGAACTTACCCGGGGCTTCTAATGGTTCCCCGCAGACATCCTGTGTTGGCGCAGCCACTCACCGATGCTCCGGCCCCGCCTCCAGTTCACTTCTGGAATTTCTGACTTTAAAGTCAGAAAACCACTGCGCCAGCATGCCCGTGTCCTCGCTCCCGCTGATGTCACCAGGAGTGTACTGCGCAGACACAGACCATACTGGGCCTGCGCTGTGCGCTCTTGATGACATCAGCGGGATCGAGGACATGGCAACGCAGGCGCAGTGGTTTTCAGACTTTAAAGTCTGAAATTCCAGAAGTGAACCGGAGGCGGGGCCCGAGCATCGGTGAGTGGCTGCGCCAACACAGGATGTCTGCGGGGGACCGTTAGAAGCCCCGGGTAAGTTCAACTCATTTTCCCCTGACCCCCCTACAGTATCCCTTTAATTCCCAATTTTGTTTGTGTAAAATAAATTTGTATATGATTATATATGGTTTTATTTAACATAGAATACAAAAAAAATTATAATTGAGGAGTCAAACGTAAAAATAACGTAAAAATAAACTTTTTTATATTTAAGTTTAAGTCTGTTGAAAAATTATCATTTGTAACATAAGTGAAAATAGGGGAAGCTGCTTGTTGTGGTGCAAAAAGTTGAAATGTAAATGATTTTTTTTTTTGAGAAAGCATAGGGAACATTTTTAGAATCACCTACAGTATACAGTTTAGAAATTTGTTAAATGATGGGTTACTGTAATCAATACATTTTGTATGGAAATGAAAGTTAAATATAACAAGCAATATGTTTGTTTTATATTTTGGTAAACATTTTTACAAACGATATAATTGTTTTATATCAAGGGGCCCTTTTTATACACCTGGTGCCATTAGAGAAACGATTTTCATTGATGTGAATGAGGCACCCTTCTTAACAGGTGCCATTTTACTTGATACCCTAATGAAGCAACACAGTGATGATAATTCAGTGGGCTTGTGTAAAGGAGCTCCAGAATGCACTGGGGCATCAGTTGATGTTTAATAGTAGTCAGCATAGTTTGTGTTTGATTACAGATTAGATACTGAATAGGGTGTGTGCTGTATGAGTGAGCCCTGATAGTGAGTTGCTTGGTGGAGTTGAGAGTATGAAAATAGGTATATTAAATTATGCCTTCATCATATCAAAATTTAAATGGATGGACTTTAGGGATAAACCTTATGAATGTATAGCATCTAAAATCATACCTGTTATTCAGTGTCTAGGAGTGATTCATCTGCTGAGAGGTTATGGTTACACCATAGAGCAGAGATGGATTATGATGTAATAGGCAAGGTAGTCGATTTGGGGCCCCTCTGTGGTCCTTGGTAAGCTGGAGGAGAGAGATCAGAGAGGGTGAGTGGTGGGCCCCTTGACACCAACTATGCCCCAGGCACCTGCCTAGGTTGCCTGGTGGATGATCCTGCTCTGCCATAGAGGGAAATTAGAAGGACTTAAGGCCACAAACCATACAATAAAAATGCAATCAAATGTTCTGATTTTATGACAATTTGATAAAAAAACAACAACAAACGATTAGCTGTGCAATATCTCACATAATTTCCCTCTTTTATCAACATGAGGGGCTGATCTTTCTGATCAATTTTTATGAAAGTTGAATGGTGTAGGATAGATTTATCAATTTCTCGAATTAGAGACACAAGTCATTTTTTTAGAGCTTTCAATTATTTTGTTAATAATTGGGGAAAAATGTAACGTGTGTGTGATACATTGGTCAGATTTTTCAAATGTTACAGTCAATCACAAAAATTGATTCTAATTCTCAAATTGAAAAGAAATATTAACTACTGTATCGTGTGGGAACACCTGTACAGTCTGGTCCCGGGGCAACAGTTTATTGGCAATGCAAAACAGTTTGATAGAAAGTGAACTGCTGCTGGGAGAGAAAGGTAGAGTGAGATCTTAATATGTTCATAAGTATGGTGTGAAAGACAGTACATGCTGAATAATAAGCACACAGGTGCTGTAAAAGGGTATTTGATTGAAAATATTGCAAAGAGAATATATCAGTGCAGTACAAACATAGCAGGAGACTTCAGAAATACTTTCTAGGTTAACCACTTGATACAGGCTACAAACAATTGGACATAAGGTGTAACAATCATGCAGACAGGACCGTATATTAAAAAAAATAGCTCACAATAAAGAATAAAAATCTGAAAGAAAAAAGTGCTACTCCTCCTGTCTGGTGCCACTGATCCCTGAGGAAATGGGCAGACCCCATGATGTGTGTGGTATAGTGTTTTAATACAGGGTTAATATCTTTTAATCTGTTTTTTTTTTTTAATCCAAAAGGCATAACTACTTCCTTATCAAAGTCCCTATGCCTCTTTTTTACCCTCCTATACTACAAATGGGAACCTCCCATACTCTAGAACAACCTTTCTCAACCTTTCTACCCTTTAGGAACCCTGCAAATAACTTTGGGGTATCAGGGAACCCCTGCAAACAATTTTTTGATCTCGTGGAACCCCTGCATTTATTTTGGAGGAGGCATGGTCTTTAAAATTATGTGTGGCTGTTTATTTCACTACCCCTATTACACTACCACTCATTATACTGTCTCCTGACCCCCCAATTTAGTGCTTTTTGTTGAAGTATCACCTATTATAATGTGCTCTATTATACTACCCCCACAATGAGGGAAAATGCTATGGAACCCTTGCAGAGTACTCGATGAACCCTGGGATTCCAGGGAACCCTGGTTGAGAAAGCCTGCTCTAGAACTACCTACTATTAGTAATGCTACTTAATTCATAGTTAGTTTTTACTTTACCTTTACTTGTTGTTCACCAGTACAGTTATTAGATGTGTTGGAAAATGGTCTGCAGCTTGGTGATAAATCAATTGTCCTGCAAAAAAGTAGAGTTTTACTTTAGCTCATAAAGATTTTTAGTCAATTCCTTTGTCTCTTTGGTGACATTTTCACACCTTCTCAATAAAATGCCTTTTAAGCCACCAGCAAGCAAGAAAACACTATAGTCACAATACTATATTTTCACAGTACCTTTTACATCTACGTTTTGGTACTTTTTCAATTACAAAGTGCTAAAAAGTTATTTTAAACAGCAGATGAAAATAATTTCCAAGGAGAAAACTTGGGAGAAAAAGTGTATAGGATCAGGCCCCCGGTATATACAGCACTAGGACAGTAACACGCATAGTCATCACACACACATTTGCAGAGCCTGCAGGAAGTCTGTTTTAGGGGCTTTTCTCTCAAACACACTGATAGGAATACCAATGCCTCTTTTGCAGGCTTTTTTGACTGGTGAAGTCACTTTCTGGAACTAAGGTTAGGATTCGACATCCATGTTTTTTTTAGAGAGTATGAGAGACATGCTACAATACTTAACCCAACCTTTCTTTAGCGTTCAAACTGGAATCCCTAGTGCATGGGGTCTCCATAGCAGTTGATGCATCTGCTATGGGTTTTGCTATGTCCTTAGCGGATACCAGCAGTCTCTTTCTGTTGTATATGAGAAGCCTCTGTGCTCTGGATGAGTACAGTAACTTTTTCCTTGTGCTAATATTAGCAAAAAAGCTTCTGGGGTAGCTTACCAGGGACACGTGTGGCTTGGAGTTAGCATCAAAGATCAGTAGAAAGAAGATGATGAGTCACTGTGCCCTTACCACCTTTTTTTTCTTCAGTGAGACACACATACAGTGGTTCACACAGTGGGGGTCAGGTGATTGGCCTGACAGTTGTTTCGCGTAAGCATCAGAGTCCTTAAAGGACCACTACCACGAAACATTACATTTTCAAACACCCCCACAGTAGTTACAGCAATCATACATAATATTTACAGTGTCATTTATTTCAATGTATTGCATGGCCCTTTAAATATCCATATAACACTGTGTACTGTATACGTCAGTCCCTGCATTCGCGCTGACGGACTTCTGCATCTATAAACCCACTATAGGGGAAGCCTTATCAGTAGTTGTAAACAAACAAGTAACTATGGTATAATCCTTCCCGTGCCCCAGCTTTCTAACTGCCATAAACCCTCATGAAAACCCCCGAGCTGACAAGGTCCTTGCAGCCCCCACTCTCTGCCTGAAAAGCATTGTGAGACAGCTCTCACTACAGCACGGGACATGGCTGTGTAATAAGATACCTCGGAGCTGCTCTCCCCAACCAGTCTACTCGCTGCTTGTAATGATGCGCAGACGCAGAACTGCTAAATCTCTTCACAATGCTTTTCAGGCAGAGAGTGGGGGCTGCAAGGACCTTGTCAGCTCGGGGGTTTTCATGAGGGTTTATGGCAGTTAGAAAGACTGGGGCACGGGAAGGATTATACCATCTGTTACTTGTTTGTTTACAACTACTGATAAGGCTTCCCCTATGATGGGTTTATATGCAGAAGTCCATCAGCGCAAATGCAGTACACAGTGTTATATGGATCTTTAAAGGGCCATGCAATACATTGAAATAAATGACACTGTGAATATTCTGTATGATTGCTGTAACTACTGTGGGGGTGTTTGAAAATGTAATGTTTCGTGGTATTGGTCCTTTAACAACTGTATCTGTCCTTCAAGCCTGGAACCCAAGACCCATCAGCATCCATAAATGCGTGTCTAGTGGATTTACAAAATTGGATGAACACCAGCTGGCTGAGGCTGAACTCTGACAAAACAGAGGTGTTGGTGGTAGGTGGTCCACACATGATGGATAAAGTTCAAAACGCTCACCACCTCAAACTAGCAATTGGGGGAGATACTGTACAGTATAAAGACTCTGTGCGAAACCTTGGGGTGATCCTGGATGGAAATCTAAAACTCAGACAGCAGGTATCAGCTGTCGTCAAGTCTTCCTTCTTCCATCTAAGAAATATAGCGAAAATCAAACACCTTATCCCAGCTGAAGACCTACCTGCCCTGGTTCACGCATTTGTATCCTCCCGCCTAGACTACTGCAACGCCCTGTTAATCGGATCTACGGATAAGGTTCTGCGCCCCTTACAGCTAGTACAGAATGCTGCAGCCAGACTCCTAGCCAATGCCCCCCGCAGCTTACACATCACCCCAGTACTGCAAACTCTTCACTGGTTGCCAGTAAAATGGAGAATCAATTTTAAGATCTGCCTGCTGACATTCAAGGCTCTACACCACATGGGACCCAAATACATAGCGGATCTATTGGAACTTTATGCCCCTCCACGCACCCTCCGCTCTGCCAACAAGATGAAGCTGGTTATTCCCAGGATACACTTAACATTTGGTGCTCGGGCCTTTTCCTATGCAGCCCCTACTCTATGGAACTCACTTCCACAATCGGTACGAGAGGCTCCTTCTCTGGACAGCTTTAAAAAAAGGCTAAAAACTCACCTCTTTTCCCTAGCCTTTGAGACTGCATAATGCAGGGTCACAGCGCTTTGAGTCCCCAGGGAGAAAAGCGCTATATAAATATTATTGTTATTGTTGTTTAACACCATTGATGGGAAGGGCACAGTGCCTCATCATCTACATTCTACTAGCCTTTTCCTTGTGGCTGTAGCTTATATGGCATTGATTGCTTATTTAGGACAGTTTTGTCAGAGCAGAATTATCTACAAGGGAATTGATGCAGGTTTAGGCAGGAAATTTAGGCAGGGGCCTAGCTGCCACCTTGTTTGACATATCTCCCACCTCAGCTTACCATAAAGATCCTCAAGGGGAGCCAAAGTTGCAATTTTGCCTTGGATCCCATTTTGTCTTAATCCTTCACTGAGTGGACAGTGGGCATGTAAACAAGAGCACTTCAAACCCATTTCACACTTTTTTTGAAACATGGCTTTAATGTGAATTGAGCTTTGCCAAAGTAGACATTTTTATTAGAAAACATGTGTGTATTTTGTCATGTCTTTTTTTTACTCTAGTTATATTTGTATGTAACATGGACATTTTGGCAAAAATGTTGATGAAGTGAAAATATCAATATTTTCCCAACAATAGTTTTTGCTTTCCCATTGACTTCAGTACATATGGTTTTTATAAAAATAAAAATACTGTTTTTCAGTAAATTTTTGTATTTTTCAAAAGGAATGTCAGAATCAATGTCACTTTTCTCCCACTTTCTACAGAATGGAGAACTAGTGGTATAAAAGCTTTAAAGGATACCTTAGTCCTAAATGAAAACTAAAAATGATGCCCTGTGTGTGTGTGTGTGTGTGTGTGTGTGTGTGTGTGTGTGTGTGTGTGTGTGTGTGTGTGTGTGTGTGCTTGTGGGGAGGTGCACATAGGCTTACCACACCTCCTGTAGCCCGGCGTCTGTCTCCGTTCGCCCGCTATTGCTGCCATTGTCCAGGTCCTGGTTGGAGTGGTCAGTGCCATTTGTCGTGGATTTACTGTGCTGAGCATGCACAGTATGTCCTTTTGGGTGGCTTGTGCCAAAAACGTCATCGCGTGGGTGTGCAAGCGTACAGCACGCTGGGTTCCCGGTGAGCCTGGTCACAAGCCACAAACAAGCCAAGAGGACATACTGTGCATGCACAGCGCAGTATGGCCAGGTATGTCTGGGTCAAAGGGCACTGATCCAACCAGGGCATGGACAATGGCAGCTATAGCGGGCGAACGGAGGAGACGCCGGGCCACGGGAAGTGCGGTAAGCCTATGTGCACCTCCCCACACACAGACAGAGCATCATTTTTAGATTTTAATTAGGACTCAGGTATCCTTTAATTCACACTAAATAGTTTAGTAGATGACTGTACATTCCCTTGTCAGCATGGTATGACAAAGAAAACAATATTTTGCATCTGCTATTATTCCAGAAGAAGCTAGTTTGAGCTTATTAGCATTGCAAAGTTAAATGTAGCAACATGTGATGTATAATTGGTTAAGGAAGAGGCTTGATTGCACTTATCAAGCAACACACCTCTCTAACCATGGGAGTGTCACACTCAGAAACGAAATATTATGACAGTGATAATCTGATTTGTTGAGCAAATAATTTGTTGAGGTAATGATTTGTAAAATAATGTCTGTAAGCTTTTTGGTCAGGGATTGTTTATAATAATTATTGGAATGGATCTGAGCAGACTGACACTTCAACTAGTAGCTGATTAATCAATGGTGAATGTCTGAGGGAGTCCATGGCAACAGCCGCTGCTAATGTGAACACAACTTGTCTTGTATGGCAAACACAGCAGCCCAGGTCTACTAAGGTTCTTCTTAGCTGTAGAACATTGGACAGTATGATGATCTCACAAATGTGGTCTGATTTTCCTATGAGGTAACACATTTCCATCCTTCCATATTTGATTGTAGTGATGATTGCTGAAAGATAAGTTATGCTGTCACAGTGAAAAAAAATGGATAGAATTTACATCAGAATTTACATCAGGTAATTTTGATTTATATCTTCCGTCGCGCTGTAAAACAGAATATAGAGTATAACAACAATACAATATAAACAATGCAAGACAAAGGTGGATTACAGCTGATGCCATTAATAAGACAGCTACAGTTTTTTTTTGTATAGGGGTGGATGACATGCATGTACAGCATTAAGAGAATAAGGGAAAGAGAGTCCTGGCCAATTGGACTTACATGTTAATGGGTTAAGGGATAGAACAATAGGTGAAGGGAAGCTCTGTATGAGATGGTAATGTGGTGGGCAGTGGCCAAAGTGTGATAAATGAAATCCCATTACCTTGGCCTTGTTGGAGGCATCTAAAATCGGCAACACGGTGGCATAGTGGTTAGTGCTCTTGCCTTGCAGCACTGGGTCTCCGCTTCGAATTCCAGGCAGGGCACAATCTGCATGGAGTTTGTATGTTCTCCCTGTATCTGCATGGATTTCCTCTGAGCACTCCGGTTTCCTCCCACATATGAAAAACCTACAGATAAATTAATTGGCTTCCCCCTAAATTGGCCCTAGACTACGTGCATACACTACATGATACATACATATGAATATGGTAGGGATTAGATTGTGAGCGTCTCTAAGGGACAGTTAAGTGGCAAGACAATATACTCTGTACAGCGCTGCAGAAGATGTCAGCGCTATATAAATACTAAATAATAATAATCAAATGTATAAAAGATTTAAAATCAATTGATTGAAAAAGAAGGAAATCAATGGGCTTGCTTCCAATAATCACATTAAGTATGCTTAGTACTGTAGGGGGGTTGGGGAAAAAGAGCTGAACTTACCCGGGGCTTCTACTGGTCCCCCTCAGACATTCTGTGTCTGCACAGCCACTCACCGATGCTCCAGTCCCCGCCTCTGGTTCACTTCTGGAATTTAAGACTTTAAAGTCGGAAAACCACTGCGCCTGCGTGGCCACGCCCTCGCTCCCGCTGACGTCACCAGGAATGTATTGGGCAGGCCCCATATGGTCTGCGCCTGCACAGTATGCTCCTGGTGACGTCAGTGGGAGCGAGGACACGGCTGCGCAGGCGCAATGGGTTTGCGACTTTAAAGTTGGAAATTCCAGAATTGAACCGGAGGTGGGGACCGGAGCATTGGTGAGTGGCACAGGACGTTTGTGGGGGACCATTAGAAGCCCCGAGTAAGTTCAACCCCCTACAGTACTCCTTTAAATGCTTTATTGAAGCTCAAAAACACTGTGTTTTGTGGAATTACAAGCCCACCTCATCAGGTTAATTGGAAGCATATAGTAACAATAACAATAAAAGGGGCTTGATATAGTAATTCTATTCACAATGATGTAAATAAGACATGCATATATAAAGCATAACATGCAAAATACCGTATATACTCGCAAGCAAGCCGAATTTTTGACCCTCCAAAAGTGGGCCAAAAGTTGGGGGGTCGGCTTGCTTGCAAGTGATGTGGTCCGTGGTCCCCTCCCCCGTCCGCTCCCCCCCGCCCCGTTCCCCCCGCGGCCGCCGCTGCAATTAGCTTACCCGGCGGCTTCCTCTATTCCCCTCTCCGTCTCCGTGTAGGCATGTAAATAATTCACAGCAGCTCGCCCCACGGCGGCTGCTGTGTGATGAGGGAGGAAGCTGTAGGGAGAGCGGTTCCCATAGTAACGGCGATACACATCGCCGCTACAGGAAGCCGCTCTCCTACTTCCTCCCTCATCACACAGCAGCCGCCGTGGGGCGAGCTGCTGTGAATTATTTACATGCCTGCATGGAGACTGAGAGGGGAATAGAGGAAGCCGCCGGGTAAGCTAATTGCAGCGGCGGGCGGGGGTCCACCTACACATACTGGGCACTACCTATACTGAGCACTATACTAGCTATAATGGGGCACTATACTAGCTATACGGGGCACTATACTAGCTATAATGGGGCACTATACTAGCTATACTGGGGCACTATACTAGCTATAATGGGGCACTATACTAGCTCTAATGGCTATAATGGGGCACTATACTAGCTCTAATGGGGCACTTTACTAGCATACTGGGCACTATACTAGCTATACTGGGGCACTATACTAGCTATACTGGGGCACTATACTAGCTATACTGGGGCACTATACTAGCTATACTGGGCACTTTACTAGCTATAATGGGCACTTTACTAGCTATACTGGGCACTATACTAGCTATACTGGGCACTATACTAGCTATACTGGGCACTTTACTAGCTATACTGGGCACTTTACTAGCTATACTGAGGCACTACCTACCCATACTGGGCACTATGCTAGCTATACCGGGACATACTGGGGGGATCACGCGGCCAGCATTTTCTACCCCCGGCTTATATGAGGGTCAATCATTTTTTCCTGTTTTTCCGGGTAAAAGTTGGGGGGTCGGCTTACATGCGGGTCGGCTTGCTTGCGAGTATATACGGTAGGTATGAAATTATTATTGACTTCATTAACTGGTTATCGAATGTCTAACATACTTTCTTACATGACCTCCAACAATAACCGTCCGTTCACTTAAAAATATAAACTGTATTGCATTTTTCTATTGTTGCAGAAATAATGACTCACAGATTATTCTTTTTTTTTTCTTGTTATAGGTTCTATATCCACATTTTTTCGAAACACTAATGAGAAAAAAGGCAAAGAATGCCAGAAATACATCATAGTAAATGCTAATGAGGGTTGCCATGTAACAATCACCATAGTAGTAAATATGATAGGCTCACACTCATAAATGACATCATCAGGGCAGAAAATCCACTCGAACATACATGTGAGTAGTGGCCAAGCTACCTACGTGACCTAGAAACGGTTGAAAGAGAAGGCGGGAGAAAAAAGGAAAGAAGAGTATTAAAAAGGAAAAATCGAGAGGTAGTGCAGTGCCTGGAGCCAGAATCGTATGAGGCCCACAGGTAACAGCCGCCAATTATACTGTACTGGTAAATTCCTTTTATGAATATCAATCAACATGCTATTGTCTTTGTATAACTGTTATCGTACTAACTATCATCATTTATTGAAGTAGTAAAGTTATTCTTTATATTATAAAAACATTTCTTCTATTATAAACACAACTCATGTACCCTTAGTAAATATGCAGCGATCATCCAGAGATATCTCCAGGCTTCCCCCTTCACAATTAAAATAACAAGCCTCTCATGGAGGTTCCATGTACCTTTAAAAAATATTTGCATCAAAAGACGTATATGCCAAAATGGTTCATTTAAAAAACAATGTGAAACTGCCATGTGCCTGTTTGTGACCCTGTTGGCAGCGTGTTGTCTTTAAAGGACCACTATTGCGAAAATTGTAAAATTTAAAATATATGTAAACACAAATAAGAAGTACATTTATTCCAGAAAAAAAATGAGCCATAAATTACTTTTCTCCAATGTTGCTGTCACTTAAAGTAGGTAATAGAAATCTGACAGAAGTGACAGGTTTTGGGCTAGTCCATCTCCTCAAGGACTAACCCATCGGGGATAAGAAATTGTTTTTTCTTCCTAAACTAAGAAGGTCAGTTAATTAGTACTAGTAGTATTAACAAGGCATAGGAGATGTGGTGGGTTTTGACTTTAAGAACTAACAACAAGAAATTGATATCTCCAACATTTCTGCTCTCCTTGAATCTTGAAGTATTAAACCTACTGTCTGTACAGGGACTTTTAGATATGTGTTGCAACCTGTATTACGGTACTTATGGTTTTTATACTTATTTTATTTAAATAAATTCAGCAATACAGAGACATATGACAAACAGGATTATGACACATTAATGATACATATTCAGATATCATTAATAACAATAAGCACTTCACTGTACTTTGTGTTTCACAACCCAACTAGTACACTGTAAACTGGACAAGAACTCAAAGAGGAACTGTAACCAAGGATTGAACTTCATCCCAATCAGTAGCTGATACCCCCTTCCCCATGAGAAATATTTTCCTTTTTAGATCATCAGGGGGGTCTGTAATGCTGATATTGTGGTGAAACCCCTCCCACAGTGTGATGTCAGGACCTAGGTCCTGACAGTTTCCTGTCTGTGAGCCTTGTTGCATTGTGGGAAATAACAGCTGTTTCCAACTGCCAAGCAATCAGTATCTCCCTCTGTGCATATGCAAATTTATAAAATAACAAGCTTTTAGCCTATCACACTGCTAGAGGTGTGTAGTTATAGATAATGGCAGTTGGTACTGTCTGTTTTTTTTCATGTCTGCCAGTAGTAAAGGTGATTACATGCATGCTGATTGATGATTACAAAATATGAGCAAATAACATAATGGAAATCAATCATTCTCTGCTATTTTTAACTTCTCTTTTTGCAAAGTATTGGTTTATTTTGTTTCCCCTTTTCGCTAAAGTTCATCTTTAAAAAGAAATTACACTTTTGTTAAGAAAAAAACATCTATAGTAAGGATAAATGGAAAACATTATTTTGGCAACAAAAGAGAACAGGATACAGTTGACACTACAATTAGGCTACTTGAGTACTTTAGGCATTCAGAATTCTTACTGTGCTACAGTGTTTGGACGAACACGAATTGTTTGCAGGAGCAATAGAGCAAAGTTATCCAGTGCTGCCGTCAGCTGGAAGTTCAGCTCTGTTTTTTAATAATGTTCATACAATAACAGAAGTGCATATATTTAAACATAGCAGGTGGTGAGTGGGTGGAGGGTGGGCAATGGTGGTTTGAGCCCTACTGTGCTTCTTCCATGGCTGTGTGCATGCTTTATATTTGAATTTGTACTTTTGCTATTGTATGCATTAACATGAATATAAAATGAATATAAAAACCAGAGCTGAACTTGCCACCGTTAGCAGGGTCACATATCTTTGCTTTGTTACTTCTGGAAACATAATTTCAGATAGTTTACTTTGTTTTTATGGGCATTCAAGAATATCTTCATAGTATTTATAAGAGAAAATGGCAGATAGGAGTGCTGAGTTTATTTCCTTTCAGTGGATTAGTGCAGGTATTAAAAATTAATAATAATGACTTCTGGTTTGTGCAGCTAATCAATAATGTATTATATTTTTTTTAATTTTATAAAGTGGTTTACTTTTCTTTTTTCATTTTCTTTTTTTATTTTATTAAAAGTGAACTTTCCACTTATTCACTTTTAGATTTATCAATTCCTGTGTTTGTTTAGACCTCTTTTTCTTAAGATATTCTGATAACCAAGAAACTCATGATTTGCTTGTAGGAAGGTGGATTTTATGTTATTCGAACTTGATTTAATACCACGTTCAGTGCTTATCTAGGAAAGATTTAGGTTTAATGTTGGTGCTGATGACAACGCTTCTCCCATGTATAAAAGATTCTATTTGTTGCCTGAATCTTCATTAGAGATGGCTCGGACCTCAGATTTTGGGTTCGCGGAAATCGTCGAACTCGGCGAACCAACATAGACTTCAATGGGCAGGTGAACTTGAAAAACTACAAACACTGTTTCTGGCCAAAAAGTGATGGAAAAGATGTTTCAAGGGATCTAACACCTGGAAGGGGGCATGGCGGAGTGGGATACATGCCAAAAGTCCCTGGAAAAATTACAGATTTGACACAGCGCAGGGTTATAATCCCTAGAGGGCAGAAATCACATTCAATTCCTAAATTGGAGGCATAAAGTGCTTGAAAACATCTTGCGTGTGTATACAAGGATCAGGTAGTGTAAGTAGTGTATTGCTTCACACTGACAGACCAAACTCACTGTGTAACACACCACAAACAGCTGTTTGTGTAGTGATAGCCGTGCTGGAGTGCACGATGGTGAGAGTGCAGATGATGGTGGTTTTCCAGCCCATATGATCGAATTTGGTCTGTCCACAATGAAGCAACAACCTTATTATCTTAGGTGTGCCCTCAACACTCATATAGGTCATTGCTTTATTGTGATACGCAAGCCCCTTCACCGCGGCAAGGTAAAGATCACGGAGGGGAATTAACACATGTACATGCCTTTTGTTTTGTTGTGCAAGCCACAGTGCAGCCAGAAAAATTAGGCATGTACATGCACCAGAAAAATTATTATTCTTTTTGGTAGCGGCCGCTGCTAGCCTTAGCCTGCTAAGCTGCTAGCCTTGAAAATTCAGGAATCCACCTGGAGTCCTGAACCCTGTTGGTGATGGCGGAGAAGGCAGTCAAGCAGCCTGCAGGCAGAGATGCTGTGTGGGAACTGACTAAGGGCCTATTTCCACTACACGCAGATTGGATGCAGACTTGATGCAGAATGGACGCCAATTAATGCCTATGGGAAAATGCATCAGAAAAATCGCGTTTAGTGGAAACAGGCCCACAGGCTTTCATTGGAGTCTGGTTTTCTGCATCCATTCTGCATCCAATCTGTGTGTAGTGGAAATAGGCCCTTAGTCTTCGCGCCAGCAGCAGCGGCGTGCAGGCAGAGATGCTGTGTGGGGACTGACTTAGTCTTCGAGCAGACAGCAGCAGAAATGATCTAATACAGTGTGTCAGCAAGCAAGGGCATAGCTGTGACAGGGCTATATCTATGCTGTGTCAGTGACGTCACACACACACAAAAAAACACATCAGAAGAACATTAGCCCTCAAAAGAGCTGTTTTGAGGTGCTTTCAGCAACAAATTTCAGCGAGGAGCAAGCTAAAAGAGCCTAACTCCCTATCTCCCCAGCAACCTTCCCCTTCCTCTCACTACAGTAGCATCAGCAGAGTGAGAACATGGCCGACGCTGTGGTGTTTTTATAGGGGGGGGTCCAGGAGGGGCTGCCATGTGTCTGCTGACTGTGATGTAGAGGGTCAAAGTTTAGCCCAATAGCGAGGGATAGGGGGCGGGTCAAACACGCCATGTGTTTGCTATCCACCGCGGGCAAGGGTAGCTGATATCTGCGTGAACTACCCGCCGGGCGGACCATTTGGGTCATCTCTAATCTTCATATGAAATTTAGTTATCTATTAGTGATCACTAACCCCAACTTCTCTTAGTTACATAAAATAACATTTGAAAACAATCCCAAGTGTTCCCTGTATGTAAATTGTTTATTTTCACTGCAGAGGGCAGTAGAATATTGCTTATTTCTGGTCATCGGCAAAAGCAAGAATCTCCTTTTGCCTGTGTCTTCTAGAGTTGGGCCGAACCTCCGATTTTCGGTTCGCGAACCGGGTTCGCGAACTTTCGCGAAAGGTTCGGTTCGCGTTAAAGTTCGCGAACCGCAAAAGACTTCAATGGGGATGCGAACTTTGAAAAAAAAAATAATTATGCTGGCCACAAAAGTGATGGAAAAGATGTTTCAAGGGGTCTAACACCTGGAGGGGGGGATGGCGGAGTGGGATACATGCCAAAAGTCCCCGGGGAAAATCTGGATTTGACGCAAAGCAGCGTTTTAAGGGCAGAAATCACATTGAATGCTAAATGACAGGCCTAAAGTGCTTTCAAACATCTTGCATGTGTATACATCAATCAGGTAGTGTAATTAAGGTACTGCTTCACACTGACACACCAAACTCATCGTGTAACGCACCGCAAACAGCTGTTTGTGTAGTGACGGCCGTGCTTTACTGGTGCGCACCATGGCGAGAGTGCAGGTTTTGGTGGCTTTACAGCCCATATGGTCACCTGGCTGATGTAGCTGAATGACAGAACAGTGACTGTCCAGCTGATCAAATTTGGTCTGACCACAATGAGGCAACGACCTTATTATCGTGGGTGTGCCCCCCGAGACACTCATCTAGGCGCCGGTCATTGCTCCATTGTGATACGCAAGCCCCTTCACCACGGCAAGGTAATGATCACGAAGGGGAATGGGCGCATGTACATGCCTTTTCTTTTGTTGTTACAGCTGCCCGCAGTGCAGCCAGAAAAATTAGGCAGTCATGTACACGCACCCGAAAAATTATTACAGCGGCCGCTGCTAGCAGCGGCCTAAAAAATTCAGCAATCCGCCTGAAGTCCCGGACCCTGTTGGTGGTGGCGGAGAAGGTAGTCAAGCGGCCTGCAGGCAGACATGCTGTGTGGAGGGACTGGGAGCGACTTAGTCTTCTTGGGGCAGGCCAGGCAGCCAGTCACACGGCGTGCAGGCAGAGATGCTGTATGTGCGGGGACTGACTTAGTCTTGGGGCGGGCAGAAGCCCTCCGGGATCCATGCCTCATTCATTTTGATAAAGGTGAGGTACTTAACACTTTTGTGACTTAGGCGACTTCTCTTCTCTGTGACAATGCCTCCAGCTGCGCTGAAGGTCCTTTCTGAGAGGACGCTTGCGGCAGGGCAGGAGAGAAGTTGGATGGCAAATTGGGACAGCTCTGGCCACAGGTCAAGCCTGCGCACCCAGTAGTTCAAGGGTTCCTCATCGCTGTTCACAGCAGTGTCTACATCCACACTTAAGGCCAGGTAGTCGGCTACCTGCCGTTCCAGGCGTTGGTGGAGGGTGGATCCGGAAGGGCTACGGCGAGGCGTTGGACTAAAGAACGTCCGCATGTCCGACATCACCATGAGATCGCTGGAGCGTCCTGTCTTTGACTGCGTGGACACGGGAGGAGGATTAGTGGCAGTGGTACCTTGCTGGCGTTGTGCCGTCACATCACCCTTAAAGGCATTGTAAAGCATAGTTGACAGCTGGTTCTGCATGTGCTGCATCCTTTCCACCTTCCGGTGAGTTGGTAACAGGTCCGCCACTTTGTGCCTGTACCGAGGGTCTAGTAGTGTGGCCACCCAGTACAGCTCATTCCCCTTGAGGTTTTTTATACGGGGGTCCCTCAACAGGCAGGACAGCATAAAAGACGACATCTGCACAAAGTCGGATCCAGTACCCTCCATCTCCTCTTGCTCTTCCTCAGTGACGTCAGGTAAGTCAACCTCCTCCCCCCAGCCGCGAACAATACCACGGGAAGGTTGAGCAGCACAAGCCCCTTGCGATGCCTGCTGATTTTGTTCTCCTGCCGCTGTCCCCTCCTCCTCCTCCTCCCCAAAAGAAACACCTTGCTCATCATCCTCTGAGTCTGATTCGTCTTCTGCACACGACTTCTCTTCTTCCTCCTCCTCCCCCCTCTGTGCTGCCGCAGGTGTTGAGGAAACAGCTGGGTCTGATGAAAATTGGTCCCATGCCTGTTCCTGCCGTAACGGTTCCTGGTCACGCTCATTCACAACTTCATCCGCCACTCTACGCACAGCACGCTCCAAGAAGTAAGCGTGGGGAATTAAGTCGCTGATGGCGCCCTCACTGCGGCTCACCAGGTTGGTCACCTCCTCAAACGGCCGCATGAGCCTGCATGCATTCTCCATCAGTGTCCAGTTGTCGGGCCAGAACATCCCCATCTTCCCAGACTGTTTCATTCTACTGTAGTTGTAGAGGTAGTGGGTCACGGCTTTCTTCTGTTCTAGCAGGCGGGAGAACATGAGCAGGGTCGAGTTCCAGCGAGTCGGGCTATCGCAAATGAGGCATCTCACCGGCATGTTGTTTTTGCGCTGAATTTCCGCAAAGCGTGCCATGGCTGTGTAAGACCGCCTCAAATGCCCACAGAACTTCCTGGCCTGCTTCAGGACATTCGCTAAGCCAGGGTACTTTGCCACAAATCTTTGAACCACTAGATTCATGACATGTGCCATGCAGGGTATGTGTGTCAGCTTCCCCATATGCAAAGCGGCAAGCAGATTGCTGCCGTTGTCGCACACCACGTTGCCTATCTCCAGGTGGTGCGGGGTCAGCCACTCATCCACCTGTTTCTTAAGAGCAGCCAGGAGAGCTGCTCCAGTGTGACTCTCCGCTTTGAGACAAGCCATGTCTAAGATGGCGTGACACCGTCGTACCTGGCATGCAGCATAGGCCCTGCGGAGCTGGGGCTGTGTAGCTGGAGAGGAGAACTGCCACTCAGCCAAGGAGGAGGAGGACAGCGAAGAGCATGTAGCAGGAGGAGAGGAGGTGGCAGGAGGCCTGCCTGCAAGCCGTGGAGATGTCACAATTTGGTCCGCTGCGCCCTGCTTGCCATCGTTCACCACCAGGTTCACCCAATGGGCTGTGTAGGTAATGTAGCGGCCCTGCCCGTGCTTGGCAGACCAGGCATCCGTGGTCAGGTGTACCCTTGACCCAACGCTCTTCGCAAGAGATGACACCACTTGCCTCTCAACTTCACGGTGCAGTTGGGGTATGGCCTTTCTCGAAAAATAAGTGCGGCCTGGCATCTTCCACTGCGGTGTTCCGATGGCCACAAATTTACGGAAGGCCTCAGAGTCCACCAGCCGGTATGGTAACAGCTGCCGAGCTAACAGTTCCGCCACGCCAGCTGTCAGACGTCGGGCAAGGGGGTGACTGGCCGAAATTGGCTTCTTCCGCTCAAACATTTCCTTCACGGACACCTGACTGCTGCTGTGGGCAGAGGAGCAGGAACCGCTCAAGGGCAGAGGCGGAGTGGAGGAGGGTGCCTGTGAAGGTGGAAGGGAGAAAGTGGCAGAAGCAGATAATGCACCTGATGGAGGAGGAAGAGGAGAAGGAGGGTGGATTTGCTTTTGTGTGCTGCTGCTGCTTTTGCTCAGGTGGCCATCCCATTGCTGTTTGTGCCTTTTCTCCAGGTGCCTTCGTAAGGCACTTGTCCCTACGTGAGTGTTGGCCTTTCCACGGCTCAATTTTTGTTGGCAGAGCGAACAGATGGCTTTGGTCCGATCTGAGGCACACACATTAAAAAATTTCCACACCGCTGAGCCACCCTGGGATGTGGGCACTATGGGGACCTCAGCAGCTGATGCTGAAGGGCAAGTTGGCTGGCTGTACATAGGTGGCGATACATGGTGCCGGACAGGCTCGGACAGAGCCGCCGAACCACCGACGGTCCCATCGGGCCGGCTACCTAACTGCCTACCCTCCCACCCGGCTACCCTTCTGCCTACCCTCCCACCCGGCTACCTAACTGCCCACCCGGCTACCTAACTACCTACCCTCCCACCCGGCTACCTATCTACCCACCCGGCTACCTAACTGGCTGCCCACCCGGCTACCTATCTACCCACCCAGCTTCCTATCTGCCTACCCTCCCACCCGGCTACCTAATTGCCCACCCGGCTACCTAACTGCCTACCCTCCCACCCGGCTACCCTTCGGCCTACCCTCCCACCCGGCTACCTAACTGCCCACCCGGCTACCTATCTACCCACCCAGCTACCTATCTGCCTACCCTCCCACCCGGCTACCTATCTGCCCACCCGGCTACCTATCTACCCACCCAGCTACCTATCTGCCTACCCTCCCACCTGGCTACCTAACTGCCCACCCGGCTACCTAACTGCCCATCCAGCTACCTATCTGCCTACCCTCCCACCCGGCTACCTAACTGCCTACCCTCCCACCCGGCTACCCTTCTGCCTACCCTCCCACCCGGCTACCTAACTGCCCACCCGGCTACCTAACTGCCTACCCTCCCACCCGGCTACCTATCTGCCCACCTGGCTACCTATCTGCCCACCTGGATACCTATCTACCCACCCAGCTACCTATCTGCCCACCCGGCTACCTATCTGCCTACCCTCCCACCCGGCTACCTATCTGCCCACCCGGCTACCTATCTACCCACCCAGCTACCTATCTGCCTACCCTCCCACCTGGCTACCTAACTGCCCACCCGGCTACCTAACTGCCCATCCAGCTACCTATCTGCCTACCCTCCCACCCGGCTACCTAACTGCCCACCCGGCTACCTAACTGCCTACCCTCCCACCCGGCTACCCTTCTGCCTACCCTCCCACCCGGCTACCTAACTGCCCACCCGGCTACCTAACTGCCTACCCTCCCACCCGGCTACCTATCTGCCCACCTGGCTACCTATCTGCCCACCTGGATACCTATCTACCCACCCAGCTACCTATCTGCCCACCCGGCTACCTATCTGCCTACCCTCCCACCCGGCTACCTATCTGCCCACCCGGCTACCTATCTGCCCACCCGGCTACCTATCTACCCACCCAGCTACCTATCTGCCTACCCTCCCACCCGGCTACCTAACTGCCCACCCAGCTACCTATCTGCCCACCTGGCTACCTAACTGCCTACCCTCCCACCCGGCTACCTAACTGCCCACCCAGCTACCTATCTGCCTACCCTCCCACCTGGCTACATAACTGCCTACCCGGCTACCTATCTGCCTACCATGCCATGGGCGTCCCTACATAGGGCAAAATGGGGCATGCGCACTCCCCTGGCTAGCTGCTGCCCCCCCCCTAGCTACCCGGACGTGGCTGGCCCGCCCGCCCTGGGGTGGCAGCGGAGAGAGAAAAGAAGCGGCAGGCACAGCGGCGCTGCCTGCAGCATCACTTAATTCTAAAGGGGGGAGCGAGAGAGGGGGAGCCCCAAGGTGAGGTAAGGGGGAGGGGGAAACGTCCTCCCTTCCCCACCGCTTCTCTTCTCTCTCCGCTGCCACTGAGGACACCTATAGATCTGGCTATTTAAACTGGGGACACCTATAGACCTGTCTATCTATACTGGGGGGCCCTGTCACTACATACACTGGGGGGGGTCCCTGTCACTGCATACACTGGGGGCCCCTGTCATACCTAAACTGGGGGTACCTGTCACTAACTGAACTGGGGGGGGGGGGCGCCTGTCAATACCTGAACTGGGGGCACCTGTCACTACCTGAACTGGGGGGCCCTGTCACTACCTAAACTGGGGGCTCCTGTCACTACATACCCTGGGGGGCACCTATTACTACCTTAACTGGGGGGCACCTGTCACTACAAACACTGGGGGCTCCTGTCACTACCTAAACGGGGGGTATCTGTCACTAACTAAACTGGGGGGCTCCTGTCGCTACCTAAACTTGGGGGTCCTGTCACTACCTAAGCTGGGAGGCTCCTGGTGCTACCTAAACTAGGGTGCACCTGTCACTACCTAAACTATCCAGGCCAGCCCAGCATCACCACCAGCCAACCAGCCCAGAATCACTGTCAAAAAGGCCACAGCATCACCACCAACAGTCAGGCCAACATTTACTTCAACCAGCCAAGTACAGCCCAGCATCACCGCCAGGCCGGCCACAGCATCACCGCCAGGCCTTTCAGCCCACACATCATCCCCAATCTAGCCAAAAACAGTATTGCCTGGCACAGCAGCCAGTAGAGGAGAATTCAGAAGCCAGGTGAGAGGTGTCTACCATATTAAGTGGGCATTCTGCCTATTTATGTGAAATGCTGTTTATTTATGTGCCTCATGA
This sequence comes from Hyperolius riggenbachi, assembly GCF_040937935.1. Lineage (NCBI taxonomy): Eukaryota > Metazoa > Chordata > Amphibia > Anura > Hyperoliidae > Hyperolius > Hyperolius riggenbachi. Next base: position 207,636,711 of record NC_090648.1, on the reverse strand, counting down.
CTGCTGAGTTTGTCTTGTTGGGGGCCTCATGGTTACTGAATTTGTCTTGTTGGGGGCCTCATGGTTACTGAATGTCTTGTTGGGGGCCTCATGATTGCTGAATTTGTCATGTTGGGGGCCTCATGATTGCTGAATTTGTCTTGTTAGGGGCCTCATGATTGCTGATTTTGTCTTGATGGGGGACCTCATGATTGCTGAATTTGTCTTGTTGAGGGTCACATGATTGCTAACTGCGAGACTATGGAAAAAGCTGAATCATCATCATATGAGACAATAGCTACTTTTTAGCTTTTTAAAACAGAAAATAAAACTGGGAGGTTCTAAAAAAAAAAAAAAAAAAAAGAATACATTTTTCAGGAGTAGGATGGATGAAATTGTTTATCTTCACAGTTTATTTTCAACTTGGATTTTCCATAATGTTCATGTATGAGTTAAAACGTTTTTATTTAGTTTAAATTGCTGTTGCCACTTTGCAATAGATAAGTGACTTTTGGGTTGCAGTTTGGGCACTCTGCCTTCAAAAGGTTCGCCACCACTGTCCTAATCTAATGTCCCACCATTCATGCAAATTTGTCTCCACCCATGACTACACCCACATTCTGGTCCATGACCACACCCAATTCTTCCATGACCGCACCACTTCTTCCCCCTCCCCCTTTTTTCTATCTGCCCACCCGGCTAGCTATCTGCCCGCCCTCTCACCCTGCTAGCTATCTAACCTATACTGGGGGCAGCTACCTATCTAACCTATACTGGAGGCACCTACCAATGTAACCTATACTGGGGGCAGCTACCTATGTAACCTGTATTGGGGGCATCTACCTTGCTAGCCTTTACTGGTGGCAACTATACTGGCTACCTATATTGGAGGCACCTACCTAACTAACCTATACTGGGGGCACCTACCTATCTAACCTATGCTGAGGGAAACTATTCTGGCTACCTATATTAGCCCACTGCCTTACTGTTACAGTTACATTACAATTACCCCCCACCCATGTGATGTCATGTCCACACCCATTTTTTTTTGTCGCTGCGCGCTTTGCTTTTTTTTTGGGGGGGGGGGGGTGTTGGTAAATTATCCTCACCGGGTGTCAAACACCCTAGCTACGCCACTGGAGGGGGGCGCAGCTTGGAAGGGGGGGAATTGGGCACAATTACATGTGTATGTGAGCCTCAAAATGGGGGGGGGGGGAGGGAGGAGGAGGAGAGGGGGGTGGGCCCCAGGCTGAAACTTCCTTGGTGGGCCCTTGGTGTCCCAGTCCGACCCTGGTGCCGGACACTGCCACCAGCTGTTTCTGACGAAGAGCTGCCCCAGCTTCTTTCAGCAACTTCTCTCCTCCTCCTACTCTCTGACTCCCCCTCTGAACTGTCCCCCTCTTCATCTCCTCTATTGGGTACATACAGAGGATCCCTATCATCGTCATCATCGTAATCATCCTGCCCAGCTTCGCTTGCCTCAGACAAATCCAAACATGCACCAACATCAGTAGGTTCTTCATCCTCCTTACACGTTACATCCATAATGTTGCCGCGTAACTCAGACATATGAGCTGGTGAAAATTCATCTGGCTGTAACAACAATGGCTGTGCATCAGTGATTTCACCACTAAATAATTCTTGCGAAGTGTCAAATGCAGCGGAAGTGGTGCTAGTAGTAGCGCTGGTGGCTGAGCAAGATGAGGTGTTCTGTGTCGCTAAATACTCAACCACGTCCTGACAATCTTGGGAGGTGATGGGACGTGCCTTCTTCCGAGCACTGTACTGTGGGCCAAGTCCACACGAAATTACATTTACACGACCTCGCGCAGACCTGCCGGGTGGCCTTCCTCTGGCTCTGCCACTACCTCTTCCTCTACCTGTTTTGTCCATATCGGGTATGCACGGAGTGGTATATCACACTGCGTGCACTCACGTAGGTAGGTGGGTTCACTTAACTGCACAGGTATGCGCACTGATGCGGTGGGTTCACTGAACAGAACAGGTATACAGTGGCGGGTTCACAGAACAGGTATGCAGTGGCGGGTCCACTGAACAGAACAGGTATGCAGTGGCGGGTTCACTAAACAGAACAGGTATACAGTGGCGGTTCACTGAACAGAACAGGTATGCAGTGGCGGGTCCACTGAACAGAACAGGTATGCAGTGGCGGGTTCACTTAACTGCACAGGTATGCGCACTGATACGGTGGGTTCACTGAACAGAACAGGTATGCAGTGGCGGGTTCACTAAACAGAACAGGTATACAGTGGCGGTTCACTAAACAGAACAGGTATGCAGTGGCGGGTCCACTGAACAGAACAGGTATGCAGTGGTGGGTTCACAGCACAGGTATGCAGTGGTGGGTTCACAGCACAGGTATGCAGTGGTGGGTTCACAGCACAGGTATGCAGTGGTGGGTTCAATGAACAGGTATACAGTGGCGGGTCCACTGAACAGAACAGGTATGCAGTGGTGGGTTCACTAAACAGAACAGGTATGCAGTGGCGGGTCCACTGAAGAGAACAGGTATGCAGTGGCGGGTTCACTAAACAGAACAGGTATACAGTGGCGGTTCACTAAACAGAACAGGTATGCAGTGGCGGGTCCACTGAACAGAACAGGTATGCAGTGGCGGGTTCACTTAACTGCACAGGTATGCGCACTGATGCGGTGGGTTCACTGAACAGAACAGGTATGCAGTGGCGGGTTCACTAAACAGAACAGGTATACAGTGGCGGTTCACTAAACAGAACAGGTATGCAGTGGCGGGTCCACTGAACAGAACAGGTATGCAGTGGCGGGTTCACTTAACTGCACAGGTATGCAGTGGTGGGTTCACAGCACAGGTATGCAGTGGTGGGTTCCTGTTCAATGAACAGATATACAGTGGCGGGTCCACTGAACAGAACAGGTATGCAGTGGTGGGTTCACTAAACAGAACAGGTATGCAGTGGCGGGTCCACTGAACAGAACAGGTATGCAGTGGCGGGTTCACTAAACAGAACAGGTATACAGTGGCGGTTCACTAAACAGAACAGGTATGCAGTGGCGGGTCCACTGAACAGAACAGGTATGCAGTGGTGGGTTCACAGCACAGGTATGCAGTGGTGGGTTCACAGCACAGGTATGCAGTGGTGGGTTCACAGCACAGGTATGCAGTGGTGGGTTCAATGAACAGGTATACAGTGGCGGGTCCACTGAACAGAACAGGTATGCAGTGGTGGGTTCACTAAACAGAACAGGTATGCAGTGGCGGGTCCACTGAACAGAACAGGTATGCAGTGGCGGGTTCACTAAACAGAACAGGTATACAGTGGCGGTTCACTAAACAGAACAGGTATGCAGTGGCGGGTCCACTGAACAGAACAGGTATGCAGTGGCGGGTTCACTTAACTGCACAGGTATGCGCACTGATGCGGTGGGTTCACTGAACAGAACAGGTATGCAGTGGCGGGTTCACTAAACAGAACAGGTATACAGTGGCGGTTCACTAAACAGAACAGGTATGCAGTGGCGGGTCCACTGAACAGAACAGGTATGCAGTGGCGGGTTCACTTAACTGCACAGGTATGCGCACTGATGCGGTGGGTTCACTGAACAGAACAGGTATGCAGTGGCGGGTTCACTGAACAGAACAGGTATGCAGTGGCGGGTTCACTAAACAGAACAGGTATGCAGTGGCGGGTCCACTGAACAGAACAGGTATGCAGTGGCGGGTTCACTAAACAGAACAGGTATACAGTGGCGGTTCACTAAACAGAACAGGTATGCAGTGGCGGGTCCACTGAACAGAACAGGTATGCAGTGGTGGGTTCACAGCACAGGTATGCAGTGGTGGGTTCACAGCACAGGTATGCAGTGGTGGGTTCACAGAACAGGTATGCAGCCAGACAGGAACAAGCTAAGCCTAACTAATCTTTCCCTGAGAGACAGTCTGCAGCAGCTCGCCCTACTCTGACTAATGCAGGCACACGAGTGGCCGTAATGGCCGCCGCTGCCTGCCTTATATAAGTGGGGGTGGGGCTCCAGGGGCTAGTGTAGCCTAATTGGCTACACTGGGCCTGCTGACTGTGATGTAGAGGGTCAAAGTTGACCCTCAATGTGCATTATGGGGCGAACCGAACTTCCGCAAAGGTTCGCCTGCGGGACGCGAACGCGAACCACTGAAGTTCGCATGGAACCGTTCGCAGGCGAACCGTTCGGCCCAACTCTAGTGTCTTCACTCTGCCTCTCTGCTTTTCTGCTGAACTGACTCATCTGTTGCCAGGGTGATGTGTCTATTCAACAGAGGGAAGGGGCCAGAGTAAAGACGTATGCAGATAGCTTCAGCAGGAAATTATTACATTTGCTGATGACCATAGATAAACAAGCTTCTACTGCTCTCTACAATGAAAATAAACATTTTTACACACATGGAATGCTTGTGAATCATTTCAAATGCTATTTTATGTACCTAAGAATAGTTACTGAAATTTTAGTTTTGGGAGTATAATCCCACTTAATGCATTTTATTCAATCCCCAGCCTTTGGATTTAGATTTCCTATAACAAGAAGAAGGCCTCTATGATTAAAGATGGCCATACACAGTTCAATTAATTGTAGACCAGATAAATTATCAATAACCCCCAGAAATTGATTATTTAGCTGACCTACAATTCTGCACTTAGATATTAGAAAAATTTTCGGCAGATCTCTTGTCTAATATTGATCTGCTAGTTTTGTACTAACCAACGTAGCGCAAAGCATATAGAATCTCAACCGCATGCCTGCAGCCTCCCACACCCTCATAGTGGTCCCCCCTCCCCCCAAATCAGTTTGCTGAGGAACTGACATTTCCCATCCATATACAAGCAATATCTTGATCGATATATTGATAGAAAATACCAAAGTTTCAGTAGACTTTCACTATATTTGATGTTTATATTGAATTTAATGTCAAATCTATTTAAAAAATCATTTTTTATGTTGCCATCTGTACCCTCTTTTTAGTTTTGTATTGATATCTATGATTTTTAAGAACAATCTGTCCTTGTGGTTTGTTCATTATACTTTTAGGGCTTGATTCACAAAGCCGTGCTAACTGATTAGCAGTAGCACGGGTGTGCTAAACAGTTAGCACGTTAAGTGCCGTTCGCGGACCTTTGCACACGCAATTTGCCACGATAATTTGCGCGCGCAAAGGTCCGCGATCGCGCGAATCGCGGCACTTTGCGCGCGCAAAAGTCCGCGAACGGCACTTCACGTGCTACCTGTTTAGCACACCCGTGCTAAACAGTTAGCACGGCTTTGTGAATCAAGCCCTAAGTAATTTATATGTAGCTTTTGAATGATTATTTAATTATTATTTCAGGAAATTATGCAAAATGGAAATAATCCAAAAAATAAACATATACCTTATATACTTGCATATAAGCCTAATTTTCAGCACAAAAAATGTGTTCAAAAGTTACCCCCTAAGCTTATATGTGAGTCAGTGGAGCAGAACAGATGGTGGAGCAGTTTTTGTTACTGGCAGAGGAGTGTAAGGATCGTGCACTAGTGACCCTGCTCTTGCCATCTGGCTTCCTGCTTTGCCTGTGCCCCCCATCCCCTGCAGCATGGTGTGCAGAGTGCACTGCTCAAGACTACCTGTGTCCTCTAGCTTGTGGAGCGGAGCGTGCAAGTAACATGTTAGCAGTGCAATGATTGGGGATTCTTCTTGTGTGGCAATCTCTGTGTCTGTTATATTCATGACGCCATCTAGTGGCATCTACAGACACAGCTGTATCATCCTTTGGGGACATCTGGCTATAGGGAAGGGGGCTGACTTGAACTAGGGGCATATCTGGCTACTGTGGAGGGGGCTATACTGTGGAGGGGGCTTATACATGAGTCAATCACTTTTTATTGGTTTCTGAAGGAAAAGTGGGTATCTGTTTATACACGGGTCAGCTTATATGCGAGTATATAGGGAAATTCATGCAATACAACTTTTTTGATGTAGTTTAAATAAAAGAACATCATTGGTAAACATTGCCAAGCAAAATATGTTTCTCATATTTGATGAAATTTGTAGCATACTAAGTTAATATATTTCTCTTTAGGTTTTTCATTTGAAGATGAACTCAAATTGTCTTGCCCTCTATGCATGGGTTATGCATGCTGTCATCTGGAGTCTGTCATGTAAGCTTAATGAATGGGGCCAACACTGATAATGATTATTTCTATAGTTTGTCTATGCTCTACATAAATATATATTTTTCTCTTGTTTTCTTAGAAAAATACTTCACTTCAGAAGAAACCTGAAGTGAAGTATTTTTAATGCCGACTTTTAAAAATGCTTCTCCCTTAGTGACTGCTATGCTGATTCTCAAACTCTGCTACTATCTAAAGTCATGTATACATGCAGTCATCAAAACAACAAACATCGATTAGGTAATACCATTAATGACTAACTGGGCATGGTTTATTGCAAGCTTTTGAAACGTTAAGCTTCTTCTTCAGGCACGATACAGAACTGGATCAGAACTGTACAAGAGTAAAGGTTAATAAGGTTCCAGATCTGTATCATGCCTGAAGGAGAAACTTAACTTGCAAGAAAGGTATGTACAGTTAATCATAAGAGGTATTACCTGAATCAATGATTGTTGGTTTGATGTCTGCATATCTGCTCCATTACTAACACTGGGCCATACTTCACATTGTATACACTTGTAATATTTGACATTAGCTATTATTTCAGGTCACAGTTTAGGAACAAGCTCTGTATGGACATATTGCTCACCTCCATGGGGGCGTAATCCAAAACCAATGTGGAGAGCAAAGAAATTCTGGTTTTTGCTGATTGCATATTTTTTATAATATATAATAAACTACCCATTAGAAACATACATAAAGTTTAATAGCATCAAGTAGGAAAGAACATAAATGGGTCAGCACTGCTGTCAAGTTGCTTTAATGGCGATTGTAGACACAATACAAATTCTTCATTCATTGTGCAGTACGACTAAATGTGACACATACCGGTGCAGATGAAGAGCCTGGTGGTGGGTGAAGGGCACAGGGAGCCTGATGGCTGTTTCGCGCTTGTGTGCTTCTATGGAGGTTGTGACATGGGGGTGGGAGTTGCTTCTGGTTAAATCCATTTGGAAACACTCGTGTAGCAGGACTGCGCTTGACTTCGCCTCCTGCACTTTGGCTTGGTTACCCCGCCAGCTAAACAGACTTGCAGGATATTTCCTGTGTCTGATGCTTGGCTAAGGCAACACACAATGTAAACACTAGTGTATATGTAACAGAGCGGTGTAAAAGTCCAGTCAATGAAGATTAATTCTTTTAAGTTAGACACAATGAAAATGTAAAACCAGCATGTGTATAACAGTCACTGCCACCCTGCTACAAAAGCCATGGAGAAAAAGTGTGAAAATAGTGCAAGGCTGAGTAAAAACGGGGAAAGAAAGGATAAGAATACAAAAATGACATGTGGCCTTTGAAGCAGTGCTAGTGGAGGGCTGCAAGTGATATAGCCAAATCCTGTGTGGATGCCACAGGAACAAACATACAATTGGTATCAAAAGTGGAAATGGGAGGTTGGAAAGATTCCCTAAATCCCATAATGTGGGGTAAATGTGAAAAAAGTGTGTGGAGAAAAATAGGGAGGGTCATAAATAATGGCTACAGAGAGTGCTAGAGAGAAGTTGCATAGCAATAGGGGATGCAGCAGTTGCATACCATACCAGGGTCCTTGGACCAGAGGGGTCCTTTAGGGGCCCTTCTAAATCCATCTTATTGGTCTTTTTACATTGGTGCTAGGCTAGTAATGAACACCTCTATATGTGCATTGAATAGTGGTAATCATTAACTAACTGTTTCCTTACTCTGATTACAACTCAGAGACACTGAAACTGTTACTCGGTAGGTTTCTGGGCTTCATATCAATAGAGTTTTTGAGACCCCATGAAAAACTCACACTGGGGCCCCAAGCTCCTCAGCTACACCACTTCTAGAGAGGAAGGGTTTACGCTACACCCCAATCAGCACACACAGTTGTAAGATGCGATCGTATGGATCACATTCTTGCAATATAGAATCCCATATTTGCTTTAGAGAACCATGGTTTAGTCAGGAGACTGTATACAGAGTTCCCTTTTAGGACACCTTTCTAGAGAAACCATTCTGAGGGTTTTAGTAGAACATTTTGCTGATAGAAAAGGTCAAACAGGCCTTATCTCAGTGTCTGTTCCCACATGCTAGAGGCTTTGTATAAACAAATCCCAGCCAGACCAGACAACAATCCGTTCCTGAAATGGAGGGGACAAGTCACCGGAAGATGCTATTTTGGTGTGAAGTTCCAGTGCAGGTCACAACAGCACATGCTCCTGACTGCCAATAGCAGGCTGAGAATGTGATGTGTAGTTGGCCCACCTCCACAGGGTGGTGCCAAGAGTAAACCATTGGTTGGCTGTTTATAAAAGGCTCACAGCTCCTAGGGAGCTCACTGTTCACTTCTACTTCAATTTCCTTCAGCTTTCCTACTTAGCTTCACTTCACTTATGTTGTTGTCTCTGTCTTAGTATAACATAGCATAGTCTGTTCTGAAGGCAGAACTTGAGTTATTCACTAGGACTAGCTTATGGATGCAATGCACTGCCAAGACCTGAGCTGAGCTTCATATTCTTAGCTCAGATAAGAAGATTGCTGATGTATAACCCTGTATGCCTGTATTTGCCAAATACATTCTTTAAAAGCTTGAGGCATTCTGGAGTAGTGTTGTTCTCCATGGCCTCGTGATCATGGGTTACCTGTGATCACAAGCTGTTTTTCCAGATCACGAGGTCGGATTCCGAATTCGTGATCGCGTCTCGGTCACGGATTCAGTCCCGACTGCATTCGTGATCGTGGTCCAAATCCGGCTCATGATCACGGATTTAGCCGTGATCACGGCCGTGATTATAATTTTAAAAACTTGCTGACTTTAGCGGTTAAGGGGAATTTTTTTTTTTCAAAAAGACCTTATAGTTTTTGAGAAAATTAATATTAAAGTTTTCAAGGAAAATAATATACATTTAAATGTGGTAAATGACAGTTAATGTATTTACCACATTTACATGTATTACTTTTATCCTTTGAAACTTCCTTTGAAATTTTAAAATCGATTTACTCAAAAACTATAAGGTCTTTTTGAAAAAAAAATGTCCCCCTTGTTCCCACTGTTCTACTTAACATATCCTGCAAATTTGGTGTTTATATCATGTAAGGGGGCTTTGCTATTAACCACTTGCCAACCGCACACTCATACCGTGCAGCGGCAAAGTGGTAGCTGGAGGACCAGCGACGCACATCTGCGTCGCCAGGTGCCTCCCTAATTAATCAGGAAAGGCCGCTCGCGCGAGCGGCCGTTTCCTGTTAGATCACGGAGCGGGTCTCAGTGAATAGCCTGGCAGACTACATGTAAACGCAGGAGACATTTGTCTCCTTTGTTTACATTGAACGGTGCCCCCCCCCCCCCCGCAACATGCCAGCCAGCAGGAGCGATCAGACCCCCCCTGCACATCATCCCCATAGGGGGGAAAAAAGGGGGGCGATCTGATTGCTCTGCATGAACCCTGATCTGTGCTGGGGGCTGCAGAGCCCGCTCAGCACAGATCACAAAATACAGTGCTGGTCCTTAAGGGGGGGTAAAGGCTGGGTCATCAAGTGGTTAACTTCTAAAGTCGGTGGGTTTTGGCAGGTTTTTAATCACGAATACTTTTTTCATTTGAAACTGTAAAATCGATTTTCTCAAAAACTATAAGGTCTTTTCGTAAAAAATTTTTTTAAGTTGTAGCCACTGATCACCTTTATAATCCATGCAATTTTGTGATTGTGATTGTAGCATGTATGGGGGCTTTGCTATTGACGTTAAAGTCAAATCCGTGATCACGGCCGTGACCATGGATTCTAAATGTAATCACGGCTTTTGAGTTGAATTTTGAGCTCCAATTCAAATTGGAATCACGATCACGGAGTATCCGGATTTCGATTCTGCCATGGCCGGATTTACTCTAATTCGTGATTGGGGGTATGCGAGCATCACTGTTCTGGAGTCCACTTTGAGGTATCTGCCAGGCTGTGAGAATGTTGAACCGCTAAGTGCAGCCATTCAGCCTGCTGGTGCCCAAAGGTAATAACCCTTAGCAACCATAAATCACATTTTAACAACATGTAAATGTTGATTTTCACATTAATAGCTTAAGTATTTATAGAATAATTAATTTAACTAGACGCGGCTCTGTGTCACAACCTTCATAGAAGGGCACATGCGTGAAATGTCCATCAGGCTCTCTGTGCCCTGCACCCACCACCAGCCTCTTCACCTGCATTGGTATGTGTCACAATTATTCATATTGCAGAATGAATGAAGAATTTGTATTATGACTGCATTCATAATTAAAGCAGCTTGCCAGCAGTGCCGACTCATTCATGTTACTTCTTACTTGATGGTACAGATTATCTTCCCTTCAGTCAGAGCATGCCAGTATCAGCTACCCCATTACATCTGTGTGCTCCCCGACCACAGTGTCAATGCAAAACAAGTTCCTTCCCTGATACATAATGTTTAATAGGCAGCTTGTAATTTTTATAGGTTTCCATTACATGTATCATTATGATGATGATGATGATATTTATGCATTTCTACTGTATATCCCACAATAGACATTGATCAATATATGGTCTGCCAATGAGGCTCATATGCATGCAGCAATTTTACTGGTATTCACACCATCATCATAACATGTGTTGTGCAGTTTGTGTACATACAGTATTTGAGTAACACACCGTATGCACATTGCATAGATACTGTAATTCGAGTTATGCTGTGTGCTATGTGCGCAATGCACACAATGTTGGTGGAGTAAATAGCAGGAAAATTGCCATGGACTGTTTTGCTGGTGTTTTGTGAATCAACCCCCATGTCCCTACAACAGTGTAAGACCATTTTTTTCCTTTGATTTGAAGGGTGGTACAGGATGTTTTTAAGATATGGGAAGAGACCTGTGAAAATACAGAGAGACATCACACAGGGATAAGAGGAACTTAACTCTTTTGTAGCTATACTTATAATCAATACAGTAAACAAACAAAACACAGGGAGACCATATAAACTCCATACAGATAATGTAATAACCTGTCAAGATAAATACAGCATAAAATATTTCTTAACCAGACTGATTTTTTCCTTTTTTTTTAGACAGCAGGTTTTTGTAACTGGGACTAGTAATGCAAACTGCATTAGCACACTCCTGTGACCCCAGCATTTGATTTGACTATCATCTAAACTTCTACGAAATGAAAGTTTGCTTATTTTAATTGCTCAACAATACATTGGGGCATAATACCTAACCTATCACTTTTTTTCTTTTGACTAGATGCACAACATAACATTCATTGGGAGATTGAGCGCTATGATGGCTGGTTTAACAATCTTGTTCACCATAAGAGAGGCTCAGCAGGTAATCTATGATTTGCAAATCAAATACTATATACAAAGATGAATTACATAAACTGCATGTTACATTCGTTTTATTGTATTTATTCAATATATTACAGTGGAGTTGTTCATTTATTTTTGTATTTTTGTCCCTTAGGTTCTAGATTATTGCGTCTCATGCCACCTGCCTACTCTGATGGGGTCTATCAAGCTAAGCAAGAACCATACCTTCCCAACCCAAGACAAATCAGCAATGTGGCTATGAAAGGACCATCGGGCCGACCTTCCCAGCGAAACCGAACAGTCCTCTGGGTGTTTTTTGGTAGGAAAGTGCATGTTAAATAAGCAGGTTTATAGGAGAACTCCTTCCAAGTATCTTGCGATTTGCGAAGGCTGGAGGAAATTAATTGTAATGATATTGCCTTCACAGAAACCATGCATTGGCATTTGTCCGTTTCTAAACATATATTTACCTGGATTATTACTAAAATACATTTTTAAAAGAATGTATTATTTTTCGAGCATGGCACACATGAAATATGACTAAATTAAAATATGATAAGGGTTTAGAGCTCCATGGGCCTGAAGCAATTATAACTATTGATCGCCTTCAGGTGATAAGTGATTAGTGATAACTGCAGAAATGATAAAAAGCTTACATGCCAATGACACCTGCAGCTTTGAGGATGTAGTTTTAATTCTTGATTCATTAAAAGTCATCTGTTCTACTCTGATGATGAGACATACTGAATAGTAGTATAATACAACCATTGGTATATATTTTGTAGTGTCATATAATTCCATGGTGTTACACAAATGACATACAAAATATTATCACTATATATTAAAACAGAGCTATAGAGGAAGATGATGAAAACTGCCATTGCTGTCATCATTCTTAAAAGGGAATTCCATTTTTCCTAGGAAAAATTAATTGCTTTTGGTTTGCCTCTAGGGCAACCATTATTTCTGTTTCATGTTGCAGCTTTTATGTTGATAGAAAAAAAGTCATTCAACAGTGTTTTTAACAGTGACTAGTAGACACTCAAAGTTGGCTGCTAATCAATTAATTTGTGCAGATGTTGAAAATGCGTAAAAGAAAATCCTCTAGCCTTGTAAACCTAATTTCTCCTGCAGTAAGGTGGGACTTTCTGGACAGCCTCGTGGCAGCAGTAGTGTTCACAGAGCTTTGTTGCCAACATTACGAAAAAGAACAATTTAACTGTCAGCTTTGGAATTGTTTCTTAGCTGTAGACTGAAACTGAACTATAATTTATTCCTCACATTCATTCCCTAACCAGCTCCTGTCATCTCCAACTCAAAAACATATCTTGCATTAACCTTTTCTCACTCAGGACACAACTAAAATGTCAGTCAGTACATTTTCTTATAATATTTTGTTTGGACTATTATAATATACTGCTATGTGGACTACCAACTAACCATTTGGCACTGCTCCAACCTGTACTGAACTCAGATGCCCATCTCATTCATTTCTTTTCTCACTCTTCCTCTGAAGCTTATCTCTTTCAAGCTTTTCATTGGCGGCCAGTTAGCGAGAGGATCCAGTTCAAACTCTTAACTTAGATAGCTCTCCATAATCTCTCTCCTTTGTACATTTCCTCACTTGTTTCCAGATACCAACCCAACTGCAATTTTAAATCTGCACACAACATTCTTTTTTCCTCCCCTAGAATCACCTCCACCACATTCACACAGTCAAGACTTCTCAAGTCCTTCACTCCTCCTCTGAGATTCTCTTCCACAACACATCCACCAATCTCCAACCTTTGAAATCTTTAAATGCTCCCTCAAAATTCACTTTTTCCGACAAGCATGTGCTCTAACTTAGGCCATTTCCCCTTTGATCTCTGGCCTAGTTGTACTCCTTACTAGATAACCTAAAAACACAATGCCTGTATGAATACTGTATACTATCCCACCTCTTGCCACCCCCCCATTCCTTTAGATTGTAAGCTCGTAAGGGTAGGGATCTCTCACCCTTTTGTGTCTTCGAATGTGTTATTTGTGGAATTTCACCATTAAAGTGAACCTGAAGAACAGCAAGAATAAAAAAGAATAGATGCTTACCTCAGTATAGGAAAGCCTAAAGACTATCCTGGGGCCTTCCAATCCATCTACAAGCCCCCCGTTCCTGCACAGGGATCCTGTGAACATACCCAACAACAGCTCGTCAGATATGTTCTTGTTGGTACACTTTCCTCTATGCAGCAGTGGTGGGGTTGAGCAGGACATGGGAAGCATGAACATCAGGGATCTTCTATTTAGATAAGTATCTCATGTTTCTCTTTTCAAGTCAGGTTTGCTTTAAATATGCTAGCTGCCTTGTTTTCATAGTGACTTTCTGCTTGTAAGGTTTTGATGTGATTTGTGACCCAGATGAAGAATTCAGATCAGTTTTTCTAACTTCATAGTGCCTACCTTTGCCTAAACTAGCTGGAAATCTGTGGCAAGTGTGTGACTCATGAACTACTGAAGCCAGACACTTAGCAGTCTATGGAATTGAGGCCAGTAACAGCACCTGTAATAATCTCTCAGTTTAGGTCTGGAGTACATGACAAGGTGAAAGTAAGTGGCACTAATGAGGCAGGAGAGGTCCTTAATCACCTATTGTTTTTCAAATATTTACCCACAACACTACTTGTCTCCTTGTATTGCTATTGTTCTGTGTGTTTTGTTTTAGGGCGTGTTTCAGGTTGTTGTAAGGGAAAGCAATGATGCAGCCCTGAAAAAATGTTGTAATGTCTCTGCCTTACATGTGGAGGCACAGGATAAATACCAGGATGTCTAATCAGTTAGTGGGAAGTAATAATAAACACTGTAACAAAGAGTTTACCTTTACTTTCCATGTGATTTAGAGCCAAAAAACAGGCACAGTGTTTGCATGCATTTCATGGAAGTTGAAATGAATTATGCATAAAACGTTTTGTATAAGGCAGGGAACACACTTGCTTGAACTTGTCTGTTTTACCACACATGGCAAAATGGGCACTGCTGCACTGAGCATTATAGTCAACAGCCCACTGGGGAATCACCCGTCCGTTAGCGTGTGCTCGTGTTCTCAGTTTGCATGTTTTCCGATTATTTAAAAATTGCACGACTTTCTTATTTTTCCACACAATGCACATGTTTGTTATTACAAATTGTAACAACCTGGCTCAACGTTGAAAATGGCAGTGTGGAAATTGTGATTGCAAACGCATGGGAATCCTGGGAAATGTGGTGCCATGTGTTTTCCCTGCCTAAGTAAAAAGTCATCATTTTTTGCAAAATTAAAAAGCAGGATTAGCCGCTGCAGTGGTAAATAGGTCCTGAGTGACTGAAAGCTGGTGGTTCACTTATTGTCAGCCTGAAACACTACCCCTTTAGTTAAATAGGCACCCGCTCCACAAAAGGAGTGAATTCTCTGTCAGCAGGAGCAGCAAGTACTTTCCTTTTTCATTTTACAAATATGATCATATGATTGTAATGTTTTTATTTTTCATTACTATGGGGTCGATTCATGATTACTAACACACTGACACAGAGCGAGTAATCTTCTCTTCTGTGCGCTAATTCATTAGCACGATTGAATGATCCCCCGGTAAGCTATGCATGCTAGTGGCAGTGAAGTGTGCACTCTTAAAGAGGAACTCCAGCCTAAACAAACATACTATCATTAAGTTACATTAGTTATGTTAATTAAAATAGATAGGTAATATCATCTCTTACCCACCCTGTTTTAAAAGAACAGGCAAATGTTTGATTTCATGATGGCAGCCATCTTTTTGGTTGAAAGGAGGTGACAGGGAGCATGAGACACAGTTCCAACTGTCCTGTGTCCTGATCACCTCTCCCAGTTGCTAGGCAACGTTAATAACAACATAGGAAATCCCATCATGCTCTGCACAGCATCAGGGAAAACAAGTCTGGGCTTTTTTTTCTTTGATGGGTGGAGCTTAGATAAAAATGCAGCTAAAAATGATGCTTTGGTAAGAAAAACAAAGTTCTGATGCTGTGAAACTGTTAAAGAAACACCAAGCCTTTTCAGTTCTGCTGAATAGATTTTTAGTCCGGAGGTTCACTTTAAGCAACGGCTTATACTTTCAATAGCCGTATGGTAGTGATGTATCACTACTGTGATACTTTACTGCTACTTCATGTAGTAGTGGCCGCGATAGTGAAGTATCGCAATAGTAATACATCACTACCATGTGGCCATTGAAAGTATCGGATGTTGCTTAGGAACACATGCTACACTGCCACTAGTGCGCTTAGATTACTGGGGGGGTTCTCAGTAAGTTGTGCCAATTTATTAGCCCACGGAATGGAAGATTACTCACGCTTTGTCAGCATGTTAGTAATCATGACTCAATCACTATGTGTTCTGTTGAAAACATCATAAAATAGCCCTTGAACCTGGGTTTAAAGTGTGCTTTTAAGTAAGCAATGCAACATATTAACTCTTTGCTTATATCTTATACTATAGTACTACAATAGACCACAGGGAAAGCTATATATAAGAGAGACGGGACTGCTAGATCACCAGGCATGCCATTACAATAAAAATAGTCCCCCTCTATAAACTCACCCACTTTTTAGACCACACACTCTGCAAAATAAAACGACTACCAGTAATTACAATTTCTATGAAGCATTTATTTCCTCTTTTTACCTTAATAAATGTTTTTATTATCACTGCAGTACTAGGAATAAAAATTACATAGTGCAGACAAATACCGCTTTATTATAAAATTGAATATTGTCACCATGCATTGTAGCAGCAAAGAATAATACCATTGGGTGTATTGTTTTCTTATAATTTATAGGTGGTGGTGTGTTAAGTCCAATGTATAATGACATCATTATAATTTGATATTATAGGTTATCATGTGATATCTGAAATCTATGGCATAGAAGAGCTGGGATGTCCAGTTGAGTTTTTAAATATTAAAATACCTGCTGGAGATGAAGTATTTGATCCAGAAAACACTGGAAATGTTGTTCTCCCATTCAGACGAAGTAAATGGTGTAAGCAAAGTGGGATCAGTCCAAATAACCCACGATATCAGGTAAGGTAATATTGGAGTGGAAGGTCAAGAGAAAAGATAGATTGCTGGAGCATGGAAACACACATAGGCATTGCTTTCTAATTAGTATCCTCATATATTGTTATGCAGTCATTTCTTGTTGATAGGTTTTGAACTTTTTGACAGGTATTGTTACCAGTCAAATTAAAGGCTCATACAATTTGCCCAACTATTGTCTAAACCTGGTCTGTTGGAAGATAGTTGGGCGTGTTTACGGCTGCCAGCTGGCAATCAATAAGATGACTAACTGATAACAGGTTGTTTGACAGATTCAACCGGTGGATCAATCTGCCCAACTATCATGCAGGTTGAAATGTATGTAAGTACAAGTCTTTTGAACAACTTAGTTGTTTTGATTGTGGACATGTTGTGCAGTTTGTCTTTTAGCTTGCAGGCATAGTATTTACGTGAGTTGGTTGTTTAGTTGTTTAGTTTGTTTGTACGTACGTGTCATGTAAACAACTTGTTGTGCGGTTGGTTATGTTGTGCAGTTGGTTGTGGATTATGTTAGACGTGTGTTTGAGCCTTAACACAAGCTTTCATTATGATGCTGTCTTGTTCATCTCAGAAATGTATGTCAGGTAAAGCTGCCGTTTCTACCAGCGTTAATGAGGCATTTTGTTACTGTTCTTTAAATGTCAAAGAACATCACAACACAAGATGGTCATGTTTTATTTACTAAGCAGTGCAGAAAAATGTCAAGTGAAAGTTTTGGCCACAAAGTTTGAATGCTCAAAAATTTTAAAAACAACAACAACCCCCCCCCCACCACTATTCATCAGGGGCGTTGCTAGCCCCACAGACCAGTGGCACGTGCCCCAGATCTATTCTGGAGTGCCCCGATGTCCCCCAGGCAGAGTCAGCTGTGGTGCCTCAATGGCAGGTATGCTGGAACTGTGGTGCCTCTATGTGGGTATACTGGGTGGTGTGGTGCCATGCTGGGCGCTGTGATGCCTTAATGGAGGACATGCAGGAGCTGTGGTTCTTCTATGGAAGCATGCTGGGAGTTGGGGTACCTTAATGGGAGGGGGTCCACTAGAAAGTCAGGGAATGCTATGGGGGAACTGCCAGATACCCTGGTAGCAGGTCAGCCCGCCCAGCAGACCAGACCAGTCAGCACAGAAGCCAGGTAACTCTGCCTACTTATGCATAAGTAACACTGCCTCGTTTGACTTCTGGAGACATAGGCAATTGACATAGGCAAAAATGTTAAATTGTTGACTAGATGGTATAGAACGCCGGATAGACTGGCTTCCATATATCCTGACACAGTGATAGATGTAGGAGAGGTTATGGGGCGAAAGGCACATTAATACATCTGGTGTGGGAGTGTCCTATAATTTCAAGGTTTGGGGAAAATGTATAAGATTGTATTGGTAGGTTAAGTGAGGAGTGTATCAATTGGGAGCCATCCAAAGTGTTGTTGCATGATACGTTGAAATCCATTGGTAAGAGATCGATTGTTCCCCAATTGTTGATAGCTGCTAAAAGTTTGATTCCAGTTAAGTGGAGATGTCAAGATCCTCCTACCATTAAAGGGAATGTCCAAGCAAAATAAAAAAATGAGTTTCACTTACCTGGGGCTTCTACCAGCCCCATGCAGCCATCCTGCGCCCTCGTAGTCACTCACTGCTGCTCCAGTCCCCTGCTGGCAGCTTGCCGACCTCGGAGGTCGGCAGGCCGCATTGCGTACATTTTTACGCATTCCCGCTAGTACAGGAACATTAACACATACATTTTTACGCATTACTTGTTCAAAAATTTACGCATTGAACAAGTAACGCGTAAAAATGTATGTGTTAATGTTCCTGCACTAGCGGTAAGCTGCCAGCGGGGGACTGGAGCAGCAGTGAGTGACTACGAGGGTGCAGGATGGCTGCAGGGGGCTGGTAGAAGCCCCAGGTAAGTGAAACTCATTTTTTTATTTTGCTTGGACATTCCCTTTAATGGTAGGAGGATCTTGACATCTCCACTTAACTGGAATCAAACATTTAGCAGCTATCAACAATTGGGGAACAATCGATCTCTTACCAATGGATTTCAACGTATCATGCAACAACACTTTGGATGGCTCCAAATCGATACACTCCTTACTTAACCTACCAATACAATCCTTTACATTTTCCCCAAACCGCAATGCGGCCCGCCGACCTCCGAGGTCGGCAAGCTGCCAGCGGGGGACTGGAGCAGCAGTGAGTGACTACGAGGGCGCAGGATGGCTGCAGGGGGCTGGTAGAAGCCCCAGGTAAGTTAAACTCATTTTTTTATTTTGCTTGAACCTTCCCTTTAAAGAGTGGATAGGTAAAGTAAATGTGTTGAAGGATGTTGAAGGATGTTGAGAACCAGATTGCACTTCAGCAGGATAAGTTGAGGGCCTTTAAAGATAAGTGGGAGAAATGGTCGGAGTTTCAGGATTCAGCAGAATATGGGAGTATGATGGAGATGTAGGGCAGGAGTCTCTTGAGGTGGGTTTTCTGATTTGATATTGGGATTAGAGAATATACTGTAATTTGTAGGACTGGTAGTTCTTTGTGGTTTGTTTTGTTTTTCTTTTTGTCTAAAGGCGCGTACACATGCCATACTTTCACCAACCACGGGTCCGCCAGACCCTCCCGCTGGGCGGACGTTCAGCAGACAGTAGCACTTGTGTACGCACTGGTGGCAGACTGATAAGGCTGTTTCTGAATGATCCGCTGAACGTCCGCCCAGCGGGAGGGTCTGGCAGACTTGTCGTTGGCGGAAGTATGGCATGTGTACGCGCCTTAATGAGGATATGGATGTACAGGTCTGGAGGGGGAGGAGGGAGGGGTATATTATTGTGTTTATTCTTGTGTTTTTCTTTTGTATGATAAAATTTGGAGGGGAAGGGGGGAGGAGTAATGTATCCTATGATGGGAATTGTAGATTTTTTTGTATGTGGAGGAATTCTCTTTTCTTATATATATATATATATATATATATAAAAAAAAAGTAACACTGCCTATTTTTTTCCCCTTAAAATCAAGATCGTTTATTACGGAAGTATCCAAGTATATTCACATGTTACCAGCTAGCTGGTGAGGTGTGAATATACTGGTGATGTGTGAATATACTTGGATACATCCATAATAAAGGATCTTGATTTTAAGGAAATTGTGGGGGCATCTCTTCTGTTCCTGTGTATAACTGGATTGGCTGTCCTCGTCCTGGCACTGTCCTGGGTTGGTGTGAGCGGTCCTCTTTTGGCGTTTCTCCAAATGTTGTATTGAGTTGTATACAGTCTAAAATTTAGATTTTGTTTCTCTCTCTCTCCCTCACACACTCACATACTTACAACCAGCTTGTATTTTGTCTTTGTGAATAGTTATTACCTTTATGTATTGTGCATGATTGTACTTTTTGTTAGGTTAATTCGGTAACAACCTGGATTGATGGCAGCTCTATATATGGACACTCCCATTCCTGGTGTGATGCTCTGAGAAGTTTTTCTGAAGGAAAACTAGCATCTGGATCAGACAGAATGTTTCCTAGAGAAGCTGATGATATGCTAACTATGTGGAGACCACCACACCATTATGACCTCAGTAAAGCATCCTTGGGGATTTATGGTAATATACTATTTATTCAATATCTGTCAGATATAACATAGTGGAGCTGATTTATTACTACTACTGCAAAGACAAATACACAACAAGTGGAGCTGCTTCAAGAACCGTTTCAAATGTTTGTTTTATTCAAGAGCTTAATGTGTACCCGAGGTGACATGTGACATGATGAGATAAGCATGTGTATGTACAGTGAAAAACATATTAATGACCGGGCTGTTTTACTTTTTTTATTTCTCTGCCAGGTTAATTTTCAGCCATGCAAGTGACAGCTTCTGTTTTGTCTGTACCTTGTCAGGGAATATAGTAAACATCACTGATGTGCGGATTACAGCTATAAAAGTTTTCCTGGCAGAATACAACTTCTGAGAGCAGAGGAAGATAAAAAAGGTCAATAGTTCATGTATTTTCAGGCACACGTAATAGGCTGCCACTGAGCAGAGACAAAAAAACATTCAATCTACTTTCTAAATGTTTAAATAAAAAATAAAACCATGGGATATCTAAAGAAGTCATTTTGAGGAGTAAGAGGATAAATACAATTGTTTATCTCATCAGTTTATGTTCACCTTGGGTTCACTTTAAAACTGATTGGCTGATGGGACACACTGCACCTCATTTGATTTAGTAGTTTTTTCTGTACCTGGCTTGACAAATGAGCTTTGGTCATCGGTTTTGGAGTGACAGTTTTTATCTCCTCACATTTATTGAGGAAATTCTCCTCACTCCTGTCACCTGAGACACTACTGGATATCTGAGAACAGGGTATGTCTTGTGTCCCCGAATGCTGCCAAAGATGGGCAGCTCTGTGCTGCGCATGCGCGAATACACGCGTGAGCCCACTCATGCATGCGCAGTACAGAGCGGCCCTTCTTTGAAAGCACTTTGGGACGTGAGTGCTTTCCAAAGGCTTCCAAGGATTCCCAAAGGTGTATTTGACCAGTGGGTCGATTAGGTTCAGCGCAGGTGACAGCGTTGGAACAAGGGGATACAGAGCCTTCCCTCTCCATAGGAAAGTATTTGACTTTTTTTTACTTTAAAGGTTCAGTTTTACTTTAAAGGTTATTTTAAGACTCCCCCACTGCACTAAATGAGTATTTTTATGTATTTAAAATTAGTATTGAAAAGTGATGTGATAACTGATGCACGTGTAGAGAATGTTTTAAAGGGACTCTGCCTCCCACCTCTGACCACCATTTTGGTGGTATTTTATGACCCCCAATCACTGATTTAACTCATTGGGCTAGTATTGCACACCCATTCTTCTTCACCTTCTCCACCCTAGCTGAGTATCTAGCCTTATTAGTCCTCACTATTGCAGCTACTATTACAGTGGGATGCGAAAGTTTGGGCAACCTTGTTAATCGTCATGATTTTCCTGTATAAATCGTTGCTTGTTACGATAAAAAATGTCAATTAAATATATCATATAGGAGAAACACACAGTGGTATGTGAGAATTGAAATTAAGTTTATTGGATTTACAGAAAGTGTGCAGTAATTGTTTAAACAAAATTAGGCAGGTGCATAAATTTGGGCACCACAAAAAAGAAACAAAATCAATATTTAGTAGATCTTCCTTTTGCAGAAATAACAGCCTCTAAACGCTTCCTGTAGGTTCCAATGAGAGTCTGGATTCTGGTTGAAGGCATTTTGGACCATTCCTCTTTACAAAACATCTCTAGATTCTTCAGGTTTTATGGCTTCTGAGCATGGACAGCTCTCTTTACCTCACACCACAGATTTTCAATTATATTAAGGTCTGGGGACTGAGATGGCCATTCCAGAACGTTGTGCTTGTTCCTCTGAATAAATGCCTTGGATTTTGAGCAGTGTTTAGGGTCCTTGTCTTGTTGAAAGATTCAGCCCCGGGGCAGCTTCAGCTTTGTCACTGATTCCTGGACATTGGTCTCCAGAATCTGCTGATACTGAGTGGAATCCATGCGTCCCTCAACTTTGAAAAGATTCCCAGTCCCTGCACTGGCCACACAGCCCGACAGCATGATGGAACCACCACCATATTTTACTGTAGGTAGCAAGTGTTTTTCTTGGAATGCTGTGTTCTTTTTCCTCCATGCATAATGCCCCTTTTTATGCCCAAATAACTCAATTTTAGTTTCATCAGCCCACAGCACCTTATTCCAAAATGAAGCTGGCTGGCCCAAATGTGCTTTAGCATACCTCAAGCGGCTCTGTTTGTGCTGTGGGTGGAGAAAAGGCTTCCTCTGCATCACTCTTGCATACACAGTGACTCCGTCTGCAGCAAGATGATGTTGTACGTCTTTGGCGCTGGTCTGTGAGTTGACTTTGACTGTTCTCACCATTCATCGCTTCTGTCTATCCGACATTTTTCTTGGTCTGCCACTTTGAGCCTTAACTTGAACTGAGCCTGTGGTCTTCCATTTCCTCAATATGTTGCTAACTGTAGAAACAGACAGCTGAAATCTCTGAGACAGCTTTCTGTATCCTTCCCCTAAACCATGATGGTGAACAATCTTTGTCTTTAGGTCATTTGAGAGTTGTTTTGAGACCCCTATTTTGCTACTCTTCAGAGAAAATTAAAAGAGGAGGGAAACTTACAATTGACCCCTTAAATACTCTTTCTCATAATTAGATTCACCTGTGTATGTAGGTCAGGGGTCACTGAGCTTACCAAGCCAACTTGAGTTCCAATAATTAGCTCTAAAGGTTTCAATAAAAAATGAAAACAGTGCCCAAATTTATGCACCTGCCTAATTTTATTTAAACAATTGTTGCGCACTTTCTGTAGATCCAATAAACTTCATTTCACTTATTAAATATCACTGTGTGGGTTTCCTCTATGATATATTTAACTGAAATTTTTTATCGTAACAACCAACGATTTATACAGGAAAATAATGACAAGGTTGCCCAAACTTTCGCATCCCACTGTATATACATCACAAATATGGTTCTTATTTATTATGTTTTTTAAAATATCTACACAGTGCACTTTATATTTATCTCATCCTATGCACTGAACCTAAAATATTTTACCCTAGGTTCATATTTGAGCTTAAAGATGTGACTTATAGAATTATACACGTTTTGTGAACCAGCCAATTCTGACACAGAGCTACGCTGATCGTTTTTGGCACCATCACTGTGTGTATGATTTGGGGGCTCAGAGATTCAGCCAGGCGGCGCACAAGTTAGTAATAAAATAGAGAGTAATTTAACCGCCGGCAATAGCCAGTGCCCGGGCGGGCACAGAGTCTGTGCAGGAGCAGGGTGAGCCGTTTTTTGTCTTCACCCTGCTCCAAAATAGCCCACAGTGAGAATAAATAGACCCGATCTTTTGTGGTCTATAAAATCAATACTATTGGAAAATTTGTGTTTTTTTTTTTTTTAAATATTGGTTCTTAAAATTATTTGTGATAGGCAGTAGTGTACACAGTAGTTTTACTTTATTAGGGTGATCTTTCCTTTGTGCTTTTATTTGTGGTTACTCGCCCTTGCACACTCATAGTGGGTGTTGCGTGTACTGTCTCTATAGTATGCATCCTTATTTATTTTAATAAGATGTAATAAAAAAATGTCTTCTTTTAACAATGTTTTGTTT
The DNA here is from genome assembly GCF_040937935.1 of Hyperolius riggenbachi. Lineage (NCBI taxonomy): Eukaryota > Metazoa > Chordata > Amphibia > Anura > Hyperoliidae > Hyperolius > Hyperolius riggenbachi. Next base: position 207,613,024 of record NC_090648.1, on the reverse strand, counting down.
ATTATTAATGATAAGTGAATATGGCCTTTTTCGTTTCTCCATACATTTTGCAAAAGTGTCACATTTTTGCACATATGGGAATATTCACAAAAATATATGGGGATGCAAAAACTTTATTCTGCCAAATAAATTGAATTCAATAGTCATAAGAAAATGTTTTCATACAGATAAGAGTAATATGTAGAAAATATGGTCATGCAAAAGCCTATTTTCATCAGATGCATTGAAGTGAATGAAAAAGAGAGAAAAATGATAGCTCAAGACAGATCTCATTTTTACAAAAATGTGTATCTTGCAAAAAAAAAAAAAAAATCATTATAGAGTCATAAAAATGTTGAACAAAGTCATAAAAATGTTGGATAAATTGGAAATGTAGTGCACACTGTCATGATCGCTGCTGCAGCAGGCATTGCTGGAAGTAGTAGTGCTGCAGCTCAGGTAGTTCTGATCTCTTTCCATGCAAGCTGCATAGCTTTGTCTGCCTTTCCCTGCTGTCAGCTTGTGACTGATTATCATTCACCTGTGTGGGAATCTGCATGTCTGCTCCCATTGGATGACCTCAGTATAAAGATCTGCTTCCTGCAGGACTCCTCGGGTTTTCATAGCTTCAGTTTAAGCCTGTCTTGCTGTCGCTTCAGCCCCCGATCGTGTTTCTTGTTCTAAAGATACTTTGCTGGTTTTGCATCATATATTGGTTCATTGCCCATATATATACATACCAGCACGTTTATTATTTTCCTTGTATTCGTGTTACGTTGATACATCAGTGACGCTGATATATACGTACACGAACTGTTTATATCCTGTGTTCAGTTAGTCAGTTCTAGCACGTTGATCACCCGTGCTGAGCTAGTTATCCTGTTCCTGGTCCTGTTTGTGGATTGCGTTCATCTCTGCGAGGAGATAATGAATCCTTCTGAATCCTGTCCTGTTACCGTTTGTGGATTGCGTTCATCTCTGCGAAGAGATAGCGAATCCTTCTGAGTCCTGTTCCCTGTATTACTCCAGTCCTAGTCAGCGTTCCTGCTTATGTCATATATCGGTTCTTTGCCGATATATACATATGTTAGTCAGACGTTACAAATAGTTTCATTGATAGCTGTAATTGTAATACGCTAGGAAAACATACTTATTGTATATTTGTCTGTGTTACGTTCATCTATCTTGATCCTGCTATTTCCTGACTATCCTGTCCTGTCTTTGTGAGGCACGCCATCGCTGCAAACGCATTGGCTGCCTCATTCCAGTCTGTCTTGTTTTGGACGCTTGCTGTCGCTAAGTAGCCGCTAGCTAGCAAGCGTTCATTCTGTCTACCTGTCCTGATCTCCTCAGTTCTGGTTTATGCGCTGGTTTAGCCTGAGACGTTATAGCGAAAGCATTGTTTGTGGCTGTCGGATCTGCACCGGCTCTGTGCGCCACAATCTCCTTTTGGAGTCAGTCCTCCCCTCCACTATACTGGGGATAGCCTGTTTCCTTGTGCTAGTGTGTGTACCTCCTCCACGTCAGCTCATGCGTTGCATGCTGACTGTGGAGAATACACCACCAAGCCTTACACACACATTATTGTCTCTCTCTGCTCCTTTTTTTGCTTAAAATCTGCTTGCCCAAGTGTAAGCAGAGGCCAAACATTATGGTGAGAAGAAGAGATGCAATGGTCCTATTATTATTATTATTATTATTTAGTATTAATATAGTGCCGACATGTTTCGGTGCGCTGTAATTGGGTCTTAAATTTAAGCCAGGTGATAAAGTATTTATGTCTACCTAAAATGTAAGAATTTGTTTCCCATTAACCTTACTTCCCTTGAGATCTATTCCCTGTCAAAAGAAATTAGGTCTGTTTCTTTAGAATTGTCCATAGAAACATGAAATCTTTATACTGTACCTGTATTTTATATTGCAAGTTTTAAGACTTTCACCACACTCTTGAATACACACCCACTCATCTCTTATCCATTTTTTTCCTCCATAGCAGTACCTTCCTGCACTTTTTATTTTAAACCATAATGGTTAAAACTGAGAAATAATACATTGCTGCTTTATTTTCCTTCTTTTTCCCATTAAAATATATAGCACATAAAAATATTATTGGAGAAAAAGGCAGACCAAAATAGCCTAGCTAGTTTTGAAAATATATTTGATAATATATATATATATATATATATATATATATATATATATATATATATATATATATATATATATATATATATATATATATTATACATACTGTATATTGTACATATAGAGGTATATGTGCAATTGCTTGGCTTCAAAATGCATTGTGTGCAAATACAATTCTCATTTGGTGGAACATTGCTTTTGCCTGTCCCAAATCTTGATGGTGGGAGTTTTAACACCATTATCCTCTGACTGTTGCTATCCCAATAATATTGGGCTGTAGTCCTAATTCACCTACTTTGGTAATTGTGCCCATGATATGCACAGATCTGAAATACTATCATTCATATATAGTACATATATTACATACGGTATATGAGGTTATACATGATTTGTCCCCAAGGTGTGTTTTTAGATTTTTATATGTATCTTTTTGTATAATAAACTTTATTTTTTTAGGAGGGGTTTTGCATGGGTCCATTATTTTGCCTTGTCTTACTTAAATGTACCAAACATACAAAGGGAAATACTCACTCCCAAAGAGTCCTCTGCTGCTTTATAAAGCCTGCAGGCTGCTTATAAGCCAATAAGAAGTGCACACACACGTTACACCTAGTCTGCAGTGATTAATCAAGCAGAAGCTGAGCAGGTCAGCCAATCGTTGGAGAGGGCTTCAGTTGCAAATAGACAATGGCTATATGACCAGCAGGGGGCACCAGCGTGCAGGATATTCCCTCTCATCTGCCCCCCTCCTAACTAAACTGCATGGGAATCTACAATAAAATTAAAAACAATGGTGCACAAGCTTTTTAATTTTACTTAAATGTACCACTTTTTCCTTTCGATCTTGTCAAGAGTGCCATCTGAGTGTGTGTTTTTTTTCTGTTAACTTGGGTTTATTCCAGGCACTCTAATTATCTCTCTTAGGAGTGTATGCACTAATCTGCATTAAGCAGAATAACATGCATAAAGTCTTGTGCCATGATGAGTAGAGCGTAACCTATTGCATGTAGTGCATACACCCCTTAATTCCAAAACATACCAGTAAGTTAGTTGGCTCTTTCCACACATTGGAATGCATTAAGCAGCATAACATGCATAAAGTCTTACAGCACAATGAGTAGACCAGAATGCAATACATTACATGCATTGCATTACGCTCTACTCATGGTGTGGTAAGACACATGTTATTCTGCCTAACGCAGTTTAGAGAATCTACCCTATTGTCCCTAGAATATGAGTTTTCTAGTGTCCTTTGTAAAAATCATTAGCTAGCACTGCATAAATGTATAATAAATACTAAAATTGTAATAGCTAATTAAATTGTCACATGTATTAAGCAAACTAATTTTAGCCCTATGATTATAAAAAGTGCTTAAACAGACAGGCACTGGGAAATTCTGAAGCCATAGACAACATTAAAACATTGTTTGATGATGATTCATTTGTGTGTGCTCTTATGAAAATCCAAAAGCATGATATGATGTAATGAAAAAATAAGAATTTTACATAACTGGAATACATTTATTCCATAGGGTTTGGCAATCCAAGAGCTAATGAAAATCCTTACCTTCAAGCTCAAAGCATTGTCTGGTTTCGATATCATAACTACTTAGCTGATGAATTTGCTGCAAAACACTCACATTGGTCAGATGAAGATATATTCCACCATGCTAGGAAATGGGTTACTGCTACTTACCAGGTAAAATAATATGATGCTGTGAAAATATTACCCGGAGATAACAGAGACCCTTCGTAAACCTGCATATTATTATTATTATTATTTATATAGCACCAACATCTTGCCACATCCCTTGATAGAAAGTTCAATGATAAGCATAGACTCCTTTTCACTTCTCGGTCTGAGATCCATAGAAAGAAGACATAAGGACAACCTAAATTGCAGAACAGTACAAACAGGGGAGGACTGGCCAGGGGGGAAGGGAGGCGATTTCCCCCCAGGCTGCCTCTCATTTAATGATTTAGGGCTGGTACAGTGCCTGGTGCATTCATGTTTTTGTATAAGGCAATGTGAACCACTAGGCTGGCTGAGGCAAATAAATGCCCAATTACAGAGCAATTAGAGGGTGGACAAGCTGGTAAACATACATAGCATGATACAGAGTAGAGGCTTGCCTGCAGGGTCTGTGGGAACAAATCTTTCTGGTCTCTCACCATTGTTAAAATGACTGCATGTGCACAGCTACATAAGGTATTGTCTAGGTTGAAAAGTACTCGACAATCCCTATACTCCAGAAGAGCTGCTTGAAAACAGTCCCTAGACTCCAGAAGGGCTGCTGGCAGACAGTCCCTAGACTTCAGGACGTCTGCTGTTAGACAGTCCCTAGACTCCAAAGGGGCTGCTTTCAGGACTTGTGTGAGAGACTGGCAGGTACAGGATTGATATTAGGCAAGTAGCCTCTGTGTGATTTGGCTGCAATACAGATAAGCTCTCTGATCCATCTCAGGCTATTCTCATCTCTCTCCCACTACTGGAATATAGCACATGGGGCACGTGTGTGATGTCATTTGGGCTGGGCTGCTGTAAAAATAGGCCTCTAATTTGTGTTTTCCCCCCAGGCCAAAAGGTCCCAGTCCTCCCCTGAGTACAAATACTGAGACATTGAAGTAAACTCAATTGCAGAGCAGGTCAAGAAAGCAAAATGTAGCAGGCAACAAGAGGGGACAAAATGATGAAACTATCTTGTGGACACTATCTACAGAAACTTTGTAAGGTTTGATGTTTTTGTGGGATTACTCTAAGCCCCCCAGTTTCTTCCTTTATCCCAAAACATACTGACCGTTTAATTGTGCTTATCTCAAATTCACCATAGTCATTGGTAGTGATATTAGATTGTGAGCCCCTCTAACTGACAGTAGGTGATGTAAGTTCTTCAGTGTACTCTGTAAAGCACTGTGGAAGACAATAATGATAACAAAAGGGAAGGCCAAGATAACATTGCCAGAAGGCCATGAACAGCTGCAGTTTGGTAAACACTGCTAGGATAGCAGTTAGGATCCTTGTCTATAGGTCTTAAAGCAGACCTGAACTCTCAGAATGTCTTCTCTGTTCTAAAATATACGCAACAGCATAATAACCTTTAACAAAACATTTCTTTGTTATAGCTGAAACAAATCCTAAAATAAATCTGCACTTTTTCTACTTCCAGATTCATGGAAGCAGAAATGTTGTTAACATATTGTGCTTTCAAATGAGCTTATCTGCCATCTCTCCCATGGAAGTTATTCGACACAGGCAAGAGATCAAATTACAACTTGTGATTAGACACAAATGAGGGGGGATTAACCAGGCTAAACTATCTAAATACATACAGGGTGCATTCCTTAAAATGAAAAAAAAAAAAAAAAAAAACATAAGACACCAGAAAAGTTCTATTTACCATTGTTACCAGACATACAATTAATTGTCTCTTGAGTTTATTTTCAGTTCTGGTTTGCATTAAGATTGTCACTTGTCAATGCATTTATCCATTAGAGTGCCATGATTGTTTGATGCAGATATTGATATTTTGACCATTAGATTCTTTGATACTTTTATTTGATAGCTCATAGTATATTGGAATTTTAGATGGTCTGCATTTTGTCTATGTAATAAACATTCTTTGTTGACATTAACATTGATGTCTGTTAAGCTGTGAGTACGTCTACAATAAAGAGTAAAATTGTAACGATCGGTGTAACACAGAGAGGGTCTGATTACCGGTGATCTGCAGTATCACCGAGAATTCAGATATATACCCGATTATTGAAGATCTGCAGTATCACCGATAATCAGATATATCTCTAACCTCTGGACACCTGGGTAATAAGAGTGTTTGGTGCAACAGAAATACTTTGAGGACTGTACCTGAGGAATAGGTGCACAGCAGTAAGGAGTACTGCACAGTAACACGTTCCTTCCACAAGCCTGAGACTCTCCCGAGGGAGGGGTCAGGCTAGGAGTAGGAAGGACAGAGTGTGAGTGACACCAAGGAAGGGTGTCACCCACAGGTCTGTGAGCTATCTCTTGACTGAGGAGATAGCTCTCGAGGTCGGGCAAGCCGGGTCGGCAACAGACAGACAGATCAGGGACAGAGACAAGAGACAGATGCGGAATCCTAAGACAAGCAGGGTTCGGCAAAAGAGTGTCAGATATAGCGAAGTACCTAATCAGAGATCAGAAGAGTAGTCAGGAAAGCAGAAGGTCATAACAAATAATCAACAATGCCTAGTCTTGGGTTTGAGCTCCTTGATCATCAGCACCCTGGAGCTGGTCTGAGTATAACTAGATGGTAAAGCTAATTCCTAGTCTGAGGTGTGAGGTCCCTGGTCATCAACACCTAGGAACTGGTCTAAATAATAACACAGATAATATACAGTTTTCCCTAGACTGAGGTGTGAGGTCCTTGATCATCAACACCTAGGAACTGGTCTAGATAATAACACAGATAATATCACAGATACTGACAAGGTCTGAGTGCTACCACGTAGTGATCGCAACGCCAGACACCAGAGAAATGACCAGAACCCAGTATATATACCCACGCGCTCTCCAGCGCCTCCCCTAAGGGCTGGACCAATGAAAACTGATAGAATTGTCAGCTGATCGGCTAGATCAGCTGACACCCTTCTGACTGCCATAAAGGCTCTGCCTCTCAGCGCGTGCGTCCTTCTGAACCTGTGTGGACTATCAGTCCCAGCCACACCAGACATGTGTTGTAATGCATCTGTAGGTTTGAACGCGGGGCCAGCCGCACTGCTGTCAGAGCATGAGGCGGTTTCCCCGCGTTCAGCCATACTGCTTGTGGTAAGCCCATGCGTGCAAACCGCCGCGTCGGACGCGGAATCCGCCGCCTCGTTCACTGGGCATGCGGCGGTTTCTCCGCACTCCGTCAGGCTAGTGGATGCAGGCCCATGCGCGCCAGCTGCCATGTTGAACACGGAATCAGCCGCCTTACTCTGAGTACTCGCGGCGGCTTTTCCGCGTTTTCTCACAAAAATGTTCCGTTACATGATTACCTTTTACTTTACAGTTCTGCTATTCAGAGTTACAATTCCATGCATAAGCATCAGTGTTTCAATATGGAAGGAACTTTAATCTCTGTTTAAATGGCTCATTAACATTATTCCAAGCATCTTCTCCATCCAGCAGATCTGTGTCTGTTGTACTTACGTACACAATTCTCTATTATGGTACTACTGAGTGTAGGAAAGAGTAGCATGGACAGACATTATTCACTTCTAAAAGTTAATTCTGTGTTGTTTAAAGCAAACCTGAAGCATTTTTTTTAAAGAATACTTTTAACTATCAATAATGCACTCACATGATTTTCCGCAGGAATCCTGTGGCTAAACGAGGCCCCGTCCCCTAAAATTCCCCTTTTTCTCGTAGTCCTGCCTCATGAATATCAATCACCACCTATCTCCACCCCCTCCGCCCCTTCTTATTACTACTCCACCCATCTCAGCCAGCGACTGCAGTGTGTGCCAGGCACAAATATGCTCAATGTGTGCGTGTGCGTGCTAAACCAGCCCTCACTAGCTCTGTGCACTCTTCAGTCAAGGAGCAGGGTGGCATGCTATGACGTGCGGTATGCACGTGCAAGCGCGGCCACCAAGAATGAAAAGCCGTGACTCGGAAATTCTTGAAAGGCCATCTTCAACCATGAAGTATAAATTTCTTTTTCATGGAGTTGCCGGGGAACGGAAGGCGATAGAGCAGCGGTAATGATGAAAACATTAGATTTACGTACACAGTATTGTACTTTTTTTTTAAATGTGCAATCGCTACAGATTTGCTTTAAGTGCTACTTATTTCTGTTAACTTGTCACATACTGCCAGACAGTGCAATTTTAAGGAAATATACCTTGCAGCACAGAGCAGGATGAGTATGAAACATTTCCAAACTAGTGTTAGCAGCCATAAATTACACTGGAGATTTTCTGTAACAATGAGCAATCACGTCATCCATCTTTGTCCCCTAGAGCCCTCAGGTGTTTCACAGTCCTGTCATTTGCTCAGATTTTGAGACTTGATACAAGGCCTCATGACACCATGGCCAGCTTTTCTTCACTATATGTTCAGTCGTAAAAATGTTATGTGCTTTCTCACCACTGACTAATAAATATATTTATTTATATATATTTTTTTTAGAATATTGTAATGTATGAATGGCTGCCAGTCTTTCTCCAAAAAGATGTATTGCCTTACCGAGGTAAGAGTTTCATGTTCAAAAGTTGCAGTAAATTGCTTGATTTATAATGAACTGATTGTGGTACATTGAATACATTTTTAAGGCTGTTTTATGTAGAATTTACTGTCTTATCAGATAAAAAAAAAATCACATTTAGAATGAAACACATTTTCACAAATTGTCTTATATGTCAGCCAAATTCTCTCCCTTTATGTCCTTGTGGAATAAACTTTCTTACTGAGCTATATGAGAATATTCATAGCCAAGTAAAGAGAAGCCAATCAGTGAAGTGTTTACCTTTGACCCAGTAATATCATGTCCCGACAATACTATAGCCTGCAATGGTAATCTGTGACAATGGTGGCACAGGGGTATTTACCAGTAGATTTGGCTCCACTCACCTTATAAACATACAAGGATGTTTAGAACACTCTGTAGATTTCTGTGTCTCCCTTTCCTAACATTGACACAGTCTACCTTAAACAAATCATTCTAGTTATGGACATAATCAGGGGCGTTGCTAGGATCCTAAGAGATCCGGGGCACTACGGGGCACCAAGGAGTGATGCAGAGTGGGCATGGTGATGATGACACGGTTGCTGGGGGAAATTGGCGTGGCAATAACATGGGCATAGTCAACTGTAATGTAAAAGTGTAGCTCAAAAGGGCACTGAGTTTTTTTCGCAAGACACAGAGCAAAGTGACCCTAAAGGTATTTACAGGATATAAGCCCGACGAAGGCTGAAAGGCCGAAAGCTTGCTTATTTTTATTCATTTTTAGTTAGCCAATAAATGGTATCATCCTGATTTAAAACTTCTTGCTTTTACTGATGGCTAACACGGTACAATACCCTACTGCTACTAAAGGTAATTAGACAAAGTTTTTTCCCAAAAAACACACATATAATAAAGCAGCATTTCCCCCACAAAAATTCACACAACAATGCAGCGTTTCCCCATGATGTGGTGGTCTCACATCACGGATGTACAGACGATCTGCAGAAAAGTGATGCTGTCATTATGACCAAAATCTGAGGAATGTCATGAAGAATGAATGAATGCAGTTCTGAAAGCAAAAAGGTGTCCAGCTCAGTACTAGCAAAATGTAACTAATAAAACAACCACTATGCCACCTGAAAAATGCAGAAACCATTAACTCAGATGTTAGATGCAGAAACCATTACGTAAAATGCCAAATGCAGAAACGATTACCCAAAATGTCAATGCAAAAACCATTACCACACATGTGAAATGCAGGAACATTTACCCCAAATGTCAAACGCAGAAACCGTAACCACACGTGAAATGAAAAACGGTTACGTCACATACTACAAATGCACGGATGTGAAATGCAGACACTGCTACCACAGCTGTCACGTGCAGAAAACCTTGCCTCTGACATGTGAACTGCACATATTACTACACATATATAAAAAACAACAAATGTTACCTCAGTGGTGGGGTGGGTGGGAGGAAGGGGTAAACACTGGATGCTGGTGGGGTGGGTGGGAAGAAGGGATAAACACTGGGTGCTCGTGGGGTTGGTGGGAAGAAGGGATAAATGCTGGGGGCTAGTAGGGTGGGAGAAATGCTGGTAGCGGGTGGGCAATGCCACTGTGGTGGATGGGAAATGCTGATGGGGTGAGAAACGCATTTGAGAGGGTGGGAGTGGCTGGTAGGGTGGGAAGGGCTGATGGTGTGGTGGGAGGCTAGCGGGGTAGGCCACACTGGTGGCTGATGGAGTGGGCCACACTGGTTGCTGGTAGGGTGGCCCACACTGGTGAGGTGGAAAGGCTGTCCATGCTGGTTGAGTGGCCCATGCTGGTGGCTGATGGGGTGGCCCATGCTGGTGGGATTTTCCACACTGGTGGCATGGCAGGGTGGCCCACACTGGTTTAGCTGTGTCTTCTGCTGCACACTGCTGGAGAAAGGCCAGGTGTGTTTGCGCATGTATCCATGCCACTGTTGTATTAATATCAGGGGCATATATACAGTGGAGGAAATAATTATTTGACCCCTCACTGATTTTGTAAGTTTGTCCAATGACAAAGAAATGAAAAGTCTCAGAACAGTATCATTTCAATGGTAGGTTTATTTTAACAGTGGCAGATAGCACATCAAAAGGAAAATCGAAAAAATAACCTTAAATAAAAGATAGCAACTGATTTGCATTTCATTGAGTGAAATAAGTTTTTGAACCCCTACAAACCATTAAGAGTTCTGGCTCCCACAGAGTGGTTAGACACTTCTACTCAATTAGTCACCCTCTTTAAGGACACCTGTCTTAACTAGTCACCTGTATAAAAGACACCTGTCCACAGAATCAATCAATCAAGCAGACTCCAAACTCTCCAACATGAGAAAGACCAAAGAGCTGTCCAAGGATGTCAGAGACAAAATTGTAGACCTGCACAAGGCTGGAATGGGCTACAAAACCATTAGCAAGAAGCTGGGAGAGAAGGTGACAACTGTTGGTGCGATTGTTCAAAAATGGAAGGAGCACAAAATGACCATCAATCGACCTTGCTCTGGGGCTCCACGCAAGATCTCACCTCATGGGGTGTCAATGGTTCTGAGAAAGGTGAAAAAGCATCCTAGAACTACACGGGAGGAGTTAGTGAATGACCTCAAATTAGCAGAGACCACAGTCACCAAGAAAACCATTGGAAACACATTACACCGCAATGGATTAAAATCCTGCAGGGCTCGCAAGGTCCCCCTGCTCAAGAAGGCACATGTGCAGGCCCGTCTGAAGTTTGCCAATGAACACCTGAATGATTCTGTGAGTGACTGGGAGAAGGTGCTGTGGTCTGATGAGACCAAAATAGAGCTCTTTGGCATTAACTCAACTCGCTGTGTTTGGAGGAAGAAAAATTCTGCCTATGACCCCCAAAACACCGTCCCCACCGTCAAGCATGGGGGTGGAAACATTTTGCTTTGGGGGTGTTTTTCTGCTAAGGGCACAGGACAACTTAATCGCATTAACGGGAAAATGGACGGAGCCATGTATCGTGAAATCCTGAACGACAACCTCCTTCCCTCTGCCAGGAAACTGAAAATGGGTCGTGGATGGGTGTTCCAGCACGACAATGACCCAAAACATACAGCAAAGGCAACAAAGGAGTGGCTCAAGAAGAAGCACATTAAGATCATGGAGTGGCCTAGTCAGTCTCCGGACCTTAATCCAATAGAAAACCTATGGAGGTAGCTCAAGCTCAGAGTTGCACACAGACAGCCTCGAAACCTTAGGGATTTAGAGATGATCTGCAAAGAGGAGTGGACCAACATTCCTCCTAAAATGTGTGCAAACTTGGTCATCAATTACAAGAAACGTTTGACCTGTGCTTGCAAACAAGGGTTTTTCCACTAAGTATTAAGTCTTTTATTGTTAGAGGGTTCAAAAACTTATTTCACTCAATGAAATGCAAATCAGTTGCTATCTTTTATTTAAGGTTATTTTTTCAATTTTCCTTTTGATGTGCTATCTGCCACTGTTAAAATAAACCTACCATTGAAATGATACTGTTCTGAGACTTTTCATTTCTTTGTCATTGGACAAACTTACAAAATCAGTGAGGGGTCAAATAATTATTTCCTCCACTGTAGCACTTGCAATGTACCTTCTGGTCACTTTAAAGCGGAACTGAAGTTACATTTAAAACAAACTGTTTCACTTACCTGCCGTCCTGTCCTGCGCCAGTTCTCCTCGAGCCTCCGTTTTTCTGCCGCTACTCCGTTTCTCGACTTGTAAGTCGAGGCCAGCGCAGCCCTGCCAAGCGTATCCTTTTTATGCGTTCCCATCTGCAATAGCACTTTTGCAGACTGGAATGCAAAGAAGGATACGCATAGCCAGAGTTGTGCAGATGCAGTGGCCCAGCGACAAAACTGTAAGTAGCTGGCGGCGGGAGAAAGGAGGCTCTTGGAGAACCAAGAGCCGAACCGCAATATACTTCAATGGGGAGGAGAACTTTGAAAACTAGAAACACTTATGCTGGCCACAAAAGTGATGGAAAAGATGTTTTAAGGGGTCTAACATCTGAGTTTTTGCATGGGGGAGTGGGATAGACGCCAAAAGTCCCGGGGAAAAATCTGGATTTGACGCAAGGCAGCTTTTTAAGGGCAGAAATCACATTGAATGCTAAATTGCAGGCCTAAAGAGCTTTAAAACATCTTGCATGTGTATAGATTAATCGGGGAGTGTAATTAGAGTACTGCTTCACACTGACACACCAAACTCACTGTGTAACGCACCGCAAACAGCTGTTTGTGTAGTGACGGCCGGGCTGGACTAGTGCGCACCATGGCGAGAGTGCAGGCCGTGGCGGATTTCAAGCCCATATGGTCGCCGGGCTGTGGTAGCTCAATGATATAACAACAGTGACTGTCCAGCTGAACAAATTTGGTCTGTCCACAATGAAACAACGACCTTATTATCTTGGGTGTGCCCCCCCCCGAGACACTCATATAGCCGTTGGTCATTGCTTCATTGTGATACGCAAGCCCCTTCACCACGGCAAGGTAATGATCACGAAGGGGAATTAGCACATGTACATGCCTTTTGTTTTGTTGTTGCAGCTGCAGTGCAGCTAGAAAAATTAGGCAGGCATGTACACGCACCAGAAAAAGTAGTACAGCGGCCACAAAAATTCAGGAATCCACCTGGAGTCCTGGACCCTGTTGGTGGTGGCAGAGAAGGCAGTCAAGCGGCCTGCGGGCAGAGGTGCTGTGTGGGGAGCGACTTAGTCTTGGGGCAGGCAGTCACATGGCGTGCAGGCAGAGATGCTGTGTGTGGGGACTAACTTAGTCTTCGGGCAAGCCTGAGCTTGCTTTGCAGACCTGGAATCCGTGGTCAGATGGACCCTTGACCCAACACTGTGTGCCAGAGATGTCACCATTTGCCTTTCAACATCACGGTACAGTTTAGGTATCGCCTTTTTTGAGAAAAAAATTGCGGCCTGGTATCTTCCACTGCGGGGTGTGGCTTTGCTTTTGTGCGCTGCTTTTCCTCAGGTGGTCATCCCATTGCAGTTTGTGCTTTGTAATCATGTGCCTTCGTAGGGTAGTTGTCCCTACATGGGTCTTGGTCTTTCCATGGCTCAATTTTCAGTGGCAGAGAATACAGATGGCATTGCTCTCATCTGAGGCAGACACACAAAAAAATTTCCACACCACTGAGCCCTGGGGTGATGGCATTTTGGTGGTGGTGGCGGCCGACTGAGTGTTAAGTGGGGTGCCAGAATCAGAGCAGGAGGAGGAAGATATGTCATGCTTCCGTGCGGAAGCTGAGAAAGATGAGGTGTTCTGTGTTAAATATTCAACTACGTCCTGACATTATAGGGGGTTGATGGCATGTGCCTTCTTCTGAACACTGTACTTTGGTCGAGGGCCGCACAAAATCACGACAGCGTGACCTCGAACAGACCTGCCAGGTGGCCTGCCTCTGCCTTTTGTTTTGTCCATATTGAAAGGTATGCACTGACTTGACTAATACAATGTGCAGTCATACGGGTGCAGTTAACAGGTATGCACGGAGTGGTATATCACACTGCATGCACTCACGTAGGTAGGTGGGTGCACTGAACACAACAGGTAGGTATATGCAGTGAGGGGTATTACAATGTGCAACTGTCACACAGAGACAGGTACCGGACAGGCACAGTGACACTGCGTGCGCTCACGTAGGTGGGTGGGTGCACTGAAGTGAACAACAGGTAGGTATATGCAGTGATGGGTATTACAATGTGCACCTGGCACAGTAGTAATTATACTACCAAAGGGCCTGCTGCGACTGACTGACAGGGCTGTATATAATGCAAGTGGGCCACACACACACAAAAAAAATAGGTCACAATAACAAGATTAGCTCTCAAAAGAGCTGTTGAGGGGTGCTTTTTTAGCAATAAGAATCAGCAAGGAGCAAGCTAAGAAGCCTACAAGAGCCTAACTAAGCTTTCCCTATAGGTCTCTGCACAGCACCTCTCCCTTCTCTAATTACTGCAGACACACGAGTGAGTGAACAGCCTGATGCTGCCTGCCTTTTATAAGGGGGGGGGGGTCCAGGAGGGAGCGTAGCCTGATTGGTTACAATGTGCCTGCTGACTGTGATGTAGAGTGTCAAAGATGACCCTAATGATGCACTATGGGGGCAAATCAAACTTTCGGAAAACCACTGAAGTTCACCGGGAACCATTTGCCGGCGAACCGTTCAGGCCATCTCTAATCACAGTCTACTCCTTCATCCTCAGCTCGGCAGCATCTCAGGCCACTTCACAGTGACTCTGCAGCGCAACCTGCAGCTTTTCCTCCTTTGGCTGCAACTACAGATAAACTGTCGTGCTTGCCAGGGAGGGAGGTATTCATGTGCCAGCACTGCAGCAGGCTGGTCTTAGCAACAGACCTGTGGAAGGGGGCCTGGCAAGGGGATGCTGGCTGTCAGAGGCTATAACTATAAACATTTTACTAAAACATAAGTTGTGCTTCCTGGACTGGGCTCCTCAGTTACTTAATATAGTCCCTGTGGAAGGATCGGGGCACTCTAATTTGGAACCGGGGCACGTGCTTCGAGCGTTTTGCCCTAGCGACGCTCAACACAAAAGGTAGGTATATGCAGTGAGGTGGGTTCACTGAACACAAAAGGTAGGTAGATGCAGTGAGGTGGGTTCACTCAACACAACAGCTAGGTATATGCAGTGAGGTGGGTTCACTGAACACAAAAGGTAGGTATATGCAGTGAGGTGGGTTCACTGAACACAAAAGGTAGGTAGATTCAGTGAGGTGGGTTCACTCAACACAACAGCTAGGTATATGCAGGGAGGTGGGTTCACTGAACACAAAAGGTAGGTATATGCAGTGAGGTGGGTTCACTCAACACAACAGCTAGGTATATGCAGTGAGGTGGGTTCACTGAACACAAAAGGTAGGTATATGCAGGGAGGTGGGTTCACTAAACACAAAAGGTAGTTAGATGCAGTGAGGTGGGTTCACTGAACACAACAGCCAGGTATATGCAGTGAGGTGGGTTCACTGAACACAAAAGGTAGATATATGCAGTGAGGTGGGTTCACTGAACACAAAAGGTAGGTAGATGCAGTGAGGTGGGTTCACTCAACACAACAGCTAGGTATATGCAGTGAGGTGGGTTCACTCAAAACAACAGCTAGGTATATGCAGTGAGGTGGGTTCACTGAACACAAAACGTAGGTAGATGCAGTGAGGTGGGTTCACTGAACACAAAAGGTAGGTAGATGCAGTGAGGTGGGTTCACTCAACACAACAGCTAGGTATATGCAGTGAGGTGGGTTCACTGAACACAAAAGATAGGTATATACAGTGAGGTGGGTTCAATCAACACCACAGCTAGGTATATGCAGTGAGGTGGGTTCAATTAACACAAAAGGTAGGTAGATGCAGTGAGGTGGGTTCACTGAACACAAAAGGTAGTGAGATGCAGTGAGGTGGGTTCACTCAACACAACAGCTAGGTATATGGAGTGAGGTGGGCTCACTGAACACAAAAGGTAGGTATATGCAGTGAGGTGGGTTCACTGAACACAACAGCTATGTATATGCAGTGAGGTGGGTTCACTGAACACAAAAGGTAGGTAGATGCAGTGAGGTGGGTTCACTGAACACAAAAGGTAGTTAGATGCAGTGAGGTGGGTTCACTGAACACAACAGCTAGGTATATGTAGTGAGGTGGGTTCACTAAACACAACAGCTAGGTATATGCAGTGAGGTGGGTTCACTGAACACAAAAGGTAGGTATATGCAGTGAGGTGGGTTCACTGAACACAAAAGGAAGTGAGATGCAGTGAGGTGGGTTCACTCAACACAACAGCTAGGTATATGCAGTGAGGTGGGTTCACTGAGCACAAAAGGTAGGTATATGCAGTGAGGTGGGTTCACTGAACACAAAAGGTAGGTAGATGCAGTGAGGTGAGTTCACTCAACACAACAGCTAGGTATATGCAGTGAGGTGGGTTCACTCAACACAACAGCTAGGTATATGCAGTGAAGTGGGTTCAATGAACAAAAAAGGTAGGTAGATGCAGTGAGGTGGGTTCACTGAACACAAAAGGTAGGTACATGCAGTGAGGTGGGTTCATTCAACACAACAGCTAGGTATATGCAGTGAGGTGGGTTCACTGAACACAAAAGGTAGGTAGATGCAGTGAGGTGGGTTCACTCAACACAACAGCTAGGTATATGCAGTGAGGTGGGTTAACTGAACACAAAAGGTAGGTAGATGCAGTAAGGTTGGTTCACTGAACACAAAAGGTAGGTATAAACAGTGAGGTGGGTTCACTGAACACACAAGGTAGGTAGATGCAGTAAGGTGGGTTCACTCAACACAACAGCTAGGTATATGCAGTGAGGTGGGTTCACTGATCACAAAAGGTAGGTAGATGCAATGAGGTGGGTTCACTGAACACAACAGCTAGGTATACGCAGTGAGGTGGGCTCACTGAACACAAAAAGTAGGTATATGCAGTGCGGTGGGTTCACTGAACACAAAAGGTAGGTAGATGCAGTGAGGTGGGTTCACTCAACACAACAGCTAGGTATATGCAGTGAGGTGGGTTCACTTAACACAACAGCTAGGTATATGCAGTGAGGTGGGTTCACTGAACACAAAAGGTAGGTAGATGCAGTGAGGTGGGTTCACTCAACACAACAGCTAGGTATATGCTGTGATGAGGTGGGTTCACTCAACACAAAAGGTAGGTATATGCAGTGAAGAGGTGGGTAACTAAACACAACAGGTGCTAGGTATATGCAGTACTGGGTATTAAATGTGCACCTGTCACACAGGTAATCACTGAATGTGCTGGGCCGCTGGTGGTGGCACACACACAGTATGAATTATCAAGGCTGTCTATGCAACACAAGTGTCAGTGGGACACACAGAAGAAAAAAAAATAGATCACAAGAACAAGATTAGCTCTCAAAAGAGCTGTTGTGGGGTGCTATTATAGCAATAAGATTTAGCCAGGAGCAAGCTAAGAAGCCAAGAGCCTAACTAATCTTTCCCTAGGAGAAACAATCTGCAGCAGCTCGCCCTACTCTGACTATAGCAGGCACACGAGTGAGTGTAATGGCCGGCGCTCACTGCCTTATATACAGGGGGAGTGGCTCCAGGACTGAGTGTAGCCTGATTGGCAACAATGTGCCTGCTGACTGTGATGTAGAGGGTCAAAGTTGACCCTAATGGAGCATTATGGGGGCGAACCGAACTTCCGGAAAAGTTCGCCTTCGCATGCGAAGGCGAACCACCCAAAGGTCGCCTGGAACCGTTCGCCGGCGAACCGTTCGGGCCATCTCTACTTTTGAGTGAATTGTCACGGTTTTCAGTGTTTAGGTAATTTTGTATAATCTTTTTTGGTAGTCATCTAGAATGATGTATAAAAGTTGTGCTTTATCACTGTTCTGTTCTCCAAAGGCTATAATCAACATGTAGACTCAAGCCTAACCAATGAATTTCAAGCTGTTGTCCAGTTCATTTCATCCATGGTCCCACCAGGTATTTACGTAAGGTAATTGACCTACATTTATGCAACGTCTATGCTAGATTGTTGTCCTTGTATTCACATAGGACTGCTGCCAGTGCTTGAATGTTCTGTGATTTTAATTGGTAATGCTACCTATGTTTAATTGTATGTCAGTTCAGGCAGGTGGAATACTGATAGATTTTTTTTTTTGCTCATGCAAAAAAAGTATATGCCAAAGAAATTGATTTTAATGATAACTTATTCAGAAATGAATAATTTGTTAATTATTTTGATTACCAGTTTGAGTATTTTGAAATGAAATAATGGACAAATCATTGTGGAGTGTAATGTGTCTCTTTTGAAGCAACATTTCTGACTAACACTAGATATGCCTGTGCAAATATTTCTTCTTTGTAAGAAAACACTCAAAAAAGAAAAAGGCTGGATTACAACCAGGTTCATACAAATTTAACATAAAGTACATGTTCAGCCAAAAAAAAATTATATTCTTGTACAGATTAGTGAAGACTTAAGGTGGCCATACACTCAGCAGTATCCCATTGATATCCGTCCGATTCTATCAATCTGAACAAATCAGCTAGAAATCGATGCAGCGATTGGCTTGATTGATCACTCGATCGATTTGTGGCCAAAATCAATCAAATAGATTGATCAGACCAAATGGAAGCTTTGATTGATGGCGTTGCACTGGATCGAACAGTGCAACATTACAGTTGAAAAGATTTTAAATAGATTTCATTGTGAAATCTATTTATAATCTGTTCCTAGTGTGTGGCACACATCAGATAGATTCCTCTCAGATTTGATCTCACAGGCATGTGACAGGAATCTATCTGATGTTTCATTCTGGTGGCAATTTATAAATGTGCGGCACCCTTTAGAATCTGATTCAACCATTTGCTTTTTTTAGCGTGCTATAGTTGGTTTAAATACATCTTCCTTTGTCTAGAATAGTTGGAATCAGAAAAGTAAGTTTTGATAAAGAGGACAATCTATTCTGTCTCTGCTTTTATGTGCCTAAAGCTCACCAAACACAGGGCAGCAGGGCTCCACTGCAGCAAACAATAGATCTACAGTATTCCCAATAAAAAAAAATCAAATTAATTTAGATGATATCTTGTAAAAAGGCAATTTCATTTGGTCTGCACCATCTAAGATTAATAAGTATAAATGTAAATCCCCAAAATCCCAAAACATCAGCTGTAAAAGGAATGTGACTTATTATGGCGATCTGATGGCGTAGTATAATTGCCTCTGGCAAAGTACATTTAAAATACATCAAATTTTATTTACATCTTATTAAAACTCTGGGCAGCACGGTGGCATAGTGGATAGAATTGTCACATTGCAGTAGGTCCCCAGTTACATAGTTTGGTTGAAAAAAGACATTCGTTAATCAAGTCCAACCAGGAAAAAAAATAATAAAAATAAAACACCATTCTGAACCTGCACATATCCCAGTTGATCCAGAGGAAGGCAAAAAAAAAAAAACTTACAAGGCCTGAGCCAATTAGCCTAAAAAAGGGAAAAATTCCTTCCCGACTCCAGATGGCAGTCAGATAAATCCCTGGATCAACTCTTCCAGGAATTCCCTAAAGATTATAGCCGTGGATGCCCTTCAATGCAAGGAAAGCATCCAAGCCCTCTTTAAATGCAGATATAGAGTTTGCCATAACTACTTCCTGAGGTAAGATGTTTCAGATTATAACCACTCTCACTGTGAAGGACCCCTTTCTAAATAGATGGCAAAAACTTTTTTGCTCCATCCGCAAATCATGTCCCCTAGTCCTGGGGACTTATAGATTTCCACCCAAATGTCCCAAAACTATAGATTCTTTTCTGAAAAGAATTGTTTCAAAAGGGATTGATTCCAATCATACACTGCACATTAATTTCCAATAGATTCTAGCAGGGAATTGTTTTGACATTCAATCTAACTACAGAGTTGCACTGTTCGAAGCCATGCAAAGCTAGAGGCCATCAATCTGCCAATGCACTTGCCCTGCCACTTATTAATTTACAGTTTCCCTACCACTTTAATTTACAGTTTCCCTGCCACTTTATTAATTTACAGTTTCCATCTTGTCCGATTTATATTTTCAATAGATTTTTAGACAACATTTTTCGATCAAAAACAGATCAATCTGAAATTTTGGGGAATCCATTCCCATAGATTGAATCTGTAAGGAATCTAATGGGAAAACTGATGAGTGTATGGGCACAGCAAAGGAGAAGGTGGCCCTTAAAGGATACCCGAAGTGACATGTGACATGATGAGATAGACATGTTTATGTACAGTAGAGATGGCCCAAACCTCTGATTTTAGGTTCGCAAACAAACGTTTGATTCGCGTGAACTTTCACGAACCGCAATAGACTTCAATGGGGACGTGAACTTTGAAAACTAGAAACATTTATGCTGGCCACAAAAGTGATGGAAAAGATGTTTCAAGGGGTCTAACATATGAGTTTTTGCATGGAGGAGTGGGATAGATGCCAAAAGTCCCGGGGAAAAATCTAGATTTGACGCAAAGCAGCGTTTTAGGGGCAGAAATCACATTGAGTGCTAAATTGCAGGCCTAAAGTGCTTTAAAACATCTTGCATGTGTATACATCAATCAGGGAGTGTAATTAGAGTACTGCTTCACACTGGCACACCAAACTCACTGTGTAACGCACCGCAAACAGCTGTTTGCATAGTGACGGCCGTGCTGGACTGGTGCGCACCATGGCGAGATTGCTCTTCCTCACTCAGTAATGTCAGGTAATGTCTGACTGCTTTATCAACTTTCGATGGTTCTTTCTCTACCATTGTTAAAGCTTACATCTATTTTTTTAAATACTTGTTCTGCTTGCTGTTCTGTACCTGCAATGAGAATCTTTTATGGAGGGCAAGTCTGCCATTGTGAGTGATCACTTGTAATGGCTGAGGAATGAGGGTTCGATTCCGGTCCAGAGTGGGAGCCTGAGAACTGGCTACCACCACCGCACATCCAAGTAAGGACCCATTTGCTGTATAAGTAATGTACCTGCCCTGACCGTGCTTTGCAGACCAGGCATCTGTGGTCAGATGGACCTTTGACCCAGCGCAAGATGAACCAAATCGAAAGCATTTGCCAAGAATGTGTTATGGGGGGCAAGTCTGCCATTCATTCAACTGTGTGAAACGTTCTATGGTACTTTCTCAGTAGCATGGTGACCACGGGTAATGGCCGGGGAATCCTGGTTCAATTCCAGTCCGGAATGGGTGCCTAAGAAATGGCTACCACCACCACACATCCAAGGAAGGCAGCAGGCACGCTGTGGGCAAAGGAACAGGAACGGCTACCACACATCCAAGGAAGGCAGCAGGCACGTCCTGAGGTAGTGACCAAAAATAACAATACTCAAAAAGAAACACAATTCGGGCAAGCACCATCCACTCTACCATATATATGGGTCAATAACAAGGAGTGTGCAGAAAGGAACCAAGAAGTATGTATACTGAACCAAGAAAAAGTAGTTCCCTAAAAACCGCACCACTCACTCCGATAATGAACAATAATCAATCTTTATTCAGTACACAAAGGAGATAAAAACACTAAAAACAATAGATATTGGGGCACATGATAATAATAATAAATACACAAAATGATTCATATATATAACCACAATGCCTGTAAAGTACTTCCTCAACTATATATATATATAGTTAAACACGTTAAAAACATGCCAATCAGATAATAAGTAAGAGGAAACAGTCAATACATCCCTCTGACAAGACATCAGCCTGATATGTGCAAAAAGAAGCAAATAAAGTGCATGGTGCAGAAATGAGGATGACAGATAATGTCAGCCATCCAAGAGGAAAAAGTGTGACAAGCGTGAAAATGGAAACAACAAACTGTAAAGTGCTGTGCACAAAAATATTGTAGAAGAATAAGGCTGTAGCTTACCAAGGATGGAAAGAAACAGGCAAGGGAAACGGGGTGCCCCGAGAACGCCGTCGCGATTCGCTGCCTCCAATGCGCAGCTTCGACTGGACTCAGCCCAGTCGAAGCTGCGCATTGGAGGCAGCGAATCGCGACGGCGTTCTCGGGGCACCCCGTTTCCCTTGCCTGTTTCTTTCCATCCTTGGTAAGCTACAGCCTTATTCTTCTACAATATTTTTGTGCACAGCACTTTACAGTTTGTTGTTTCCATTTTCACGCTTGTCACACTTTTTCCTCTTGGATGGCTGACATTATCTGTCATCCTCATTTCTGCACCATGCACTTTATTTGCTTCTTTTTGCACATATCAGGCTGATGTCTTGTCAGAGGGATGTATTGACTGTTTCCTCTTACTTATTATCTGATTGGCATGTTTTTAACGTGTTTAACTATATATATATATAGTTGAGGAAGTACTTTACAGGCATTGTGGTTATATATATGAATCATTTTGTGTATTTATTATTATTATCATGTGCCCCAATATCTATTGTTTTTAGTGTTTTTATCTCCTTTGTGTACTGAATAAAGATTGATTATTGTTCATTATCGGAGTGAGTGGTGCGGTTTTTAGGGAACTACTTTTTCTTGGTTCAGTATACAAAAATAACAATACAGGAGGACTTTCGAGGCCCTGCTGTATATGACACTGATATACTGTACTACCTTTAATGAGAATCTGTTATGGAGGGCAAGTCTGCCATCCATTCAAGTGAAAGGTATGCACTGACTGCCAGGTATAATACAATGTGCAGTGAAAGGTATGCAGTGACTGCAAACAGCTGTTTGTGTAGTGACGTCCATGCTGGACTGGTGCACACCATGACGAGAGTGCAGGTGATGGCGGCTTTCCAGCCCATATGGTCGCCGGGCTGAGGTAGCTGAATGACAGAACAGTGACTGTCCAGCTGATCAAATTTGGTCTGTCCACAATGAAGCAATGACCCTATTATCTTTGATGTGCCACCCCCCAAAACACTCATATAGCCGGCGGTCATTGCTTCATTGTGATACGCAAGCCCCTTCACTGCGGCAAGGTAATGATCACGAAGGGGAATGGACACATGTACATGCCTTTTGTTTTGTTGTTGCAGCTGCAGTGCAGCCAGAAAAATTAGGCAGGCCTGTACACGCACCAAAAAAATTATTATAGCGGCCTTAAAAATTCAGAAATCCGCCTGGAGTCCTGGACCCTGTTGGTGGTGGCGGAGAAGGCAGTCAAGCGGCCTGCAGGCAGAGGTACTGTGTGGGGAGCGACTTAGTTTTGGGGCAGGCAGTCACACGGCGTGCAGGCAGAAATGCTGTGTGTGGGGACTGACTTAGTCTTCGGGTGGACAGTAGCCCTCCGGGATCCATGCCTCATTCATTTTGATAAAGGTGAGGTACTGAACAGTTTTGTGACTAAGGCGACTTCTCTTCTCAGTGACAATTCCTCCAGCTGCGCTGAAGGTCTTTTCTGACAGGACGCTTGAGGCAGGGCAAGACAGAAGTTGGATGGCAAATTGGTACAGCTCTGGCCACAGGTCAAGCCTGCGCACCCAGTAGTCCAAGGGTTCATCGCTGCTCACGGTATCTACATCCACACTTAAGGCCAGGTAGTCGGCTACCAGCCGGTCCAGGCGTTGGTGGAGGGTGGATCCAGAAAGGCTAAGGCGATGTCCGCATGTCCGACATCATCATGAGATCGCTGGAGCGTCCTGTCCTTGCCTGCGTGGACATGGGAGAAGGATTACTGGCAGTGGTACCTTTATTGCGTTGTGCTGTGACATCACCCTTATACGCATTGTAAAGCATAGTTGCAAGCTTGTTCTGCAAGTGCTGCATCCTTTCTGCCTTCTGGTGATTTGGAAACATCTCCACCACTTTGTGCCTAAACCGAGGGTATAGTAACGTAACCACCCAGTACAGCTCATTCCCCTTGAGTTTTTTTATACGGGGGTCCCTCAACAGGCTGGACAGCATGAAAGACACCATCTGCACAAAGTTGGATCCAGACGTACTATCCATCTCCTCTTGCTCTTCCTCAGTGATGTCAGGTAAGTCCTCCTCCTCCCCCCAGCCACGAACAATACCACGGGAATGTCGAGCAGCACAAGCCCCCTGTAATGCCTGCTGCGGTTGTTCTTCTGCCACCGCCTCCTCCTCCTCCAAAGATACACCTTCCTCATCATTCAAGTGTTACTCCTCTTCCCCACACGACTCTTTCTCCTCCTCCCCCTCTGTGCTGCCGCAGGTGTTGAGGAAACATCTGGTTCTGATGAAAATTGCTCCCACAACTGTTCCTCCCATAACTGTTCCTTTTCACGCTCCTCCACAGCTTGATCCACCACTCTATGCACGGCATGCTCCAGGAAGTAAGCGTAGGGGATCAAGTCGCTGATGGTGCCATCACTGCGACTCACCAGGTCGGTCACCTCCTCAAACGGCTGCAAGAGCCTGCATGCACTTCTCATCAGTGTCCAGTTGTTGGGCCAGAATATCCCCATCTCCCCAGATTGTGTCCTTTTACTGTAATTGTACAGGTACTAGGTGATGGCTTTCTCCTTTTCTAGCAGGCGAGCGAACATAATGAGGGTCAAATTCCAGCGAGTCGGGCTATCACATATCAAGCGTCTCACCGATGGCAAGTTGTTTCTCCGCTGAATGTCCGCAAAGCGTGCCATGGCCGTTAAAGACCACCTGAAATGCCCACACAACTTCCTGGCCTGCTTCAGGACGTCCTATAAGCCTGGGTACTTTGACATAAATCTTTGAATGACTAGATTGAGCACATGTGCCATGCAGGGTACATGTGTCAGCTTTCCCAAATTCAAAGCGGAAAGGAGATTGCTGCCATTGTCACACACCACGTTGCCGATCTCCAGCTGGTGCGGGGTCAGCCACTGATCCACCTGTTTGGTAAGAGCAGCCAGGAGAGCTGCTCCAGTGTGTCTCTCCGCTTTGAGGCAAGACATGTCTAAGATGGCGTGACACCGTCGTACCTGGCATGCAGCATAGGCCCTGGGGAGATGGGGCTGTGTAGCTGGAGAGGAGATCCAGGAGGAGGACGATAGCGAAGAGGATGTAGCAGGAGGAGTAGGAGGAGAAGGAGAGGAGGTGGCAGGAGGCCTCCCTGCAAGCCGTGAAGGTGTCACAAGTTAGTACGCTGCACAGCCACGCACTCCCTGCTTGTCAGCGGTCACCAGGTTGACCCAATGGGCTGTGTAAGTAATGTACCTGCCCTGACTGTGCTTGGCAGACCAGGCATCCGTGGTCAGGTGGACCCTTGACCCAACGCTGTGTGCCAGAGATAACACCACTTGCCTCTCAACTTCACAGTACAGTTTGGGTATCGCCTTTTCAGAGAATTAATTGTGGCCTGGTATCTTCCACTGCGGTGTCCCAATGGCCACAAATTTATGGAAGGCCTTAGAGTCCACCAGCTGGCGAGCTAACAGTTCCGCCAAGCCAGCTGTCAGACGCCGGGCAAGGGGGTGACTGGCAGAAATTGGCTTCTTCCGCTCAAAGATTTCCTTCACGGACACCTGGCTGCTGTGGGCAGAGGAGCAGGAACCACTCAAGGGCAGAGGCGGAGTGAGGAGGGTGGCTGTGAAGATGGAAGGTAGAAAGTGGCTGAAGTTGGCGCACCTGAAGGAGGAAGAGGAGAAGGAGGGTGGCTTTGATTTTGTGTGTTGCTTTTGCTCAGGTGCTCTTCCCATTGCAGTTTGTGCCTTTTCTGCAGGTACCTTCGTAAAGGCCCTACGTAGGTGTTGGCCTTTCCACGGCTTAATTTTTGGAGGCAGAGAGAACAGATGGCATTGCTCTGATCTATGGACGACACACTAAAAAAATTCCAAACCGCGGAGCCCCCCTGGGGTGTTGGCACTATGGTGGCATCAGCAGCTGTCGTTGAAGGGCATGTTGGCTGGCGCCGGACACGGCCACCAGCTGTTTCTGATGACGAGCTCCCCCTTCCTTCTTTCAGCAACTTGTCTCCTCCTACTCCTCTCTGGCTCCCCGTCTGAACTGTCCCCTTGGTCATCTTGTCTCTTAGTATCCCACGTGGTATCCGTATCATTGTTATCATCATAATCATCCTGGTTAGCGAACCGGGTTCGCGAACTTCCGCGGAAGGTTCGGTTCGGTTCAATGGGGATGCGAACTTTGAAAAAAAAAAAAATTATGCTGGCCACAAAAGTGATGGAAAAGATGTTTCAAGGGGTCTAACACCTGGAGGGGGGCATGGCGGAGTGGGATACACGCCAAAAGTCCCCGGGAAAAATCTGGATTTGACGCAAAGCAGCGTTTTAAGGGCAGAAATCACATTGAATGCTAAATTACAGGCCTAAAGTGCTTTAAAGAGTAACTGTCAGGCTGCAAAAGCTAATTTAAACCTCTATTCTCCTGTGTTAAACAGTTTAGAAGGAAGCCAAAAAGGCAATACTGCAGTTAAAAATCTCTCTTACTTTAGATGTTTGCTGACAGCAAGGCTCCGTATTCCCAGGCTCCTAAGGAGGACGCAAGCCGAATAACAGATACTGCAAAGCATTCTGGGGCCCTCCCCTGGCTGCTAGTGAGGCTCAAGTTTCAACAGCATGTAACAGTCTAGCTCACAGCACTAATAAATCTCGGGCAGAGTACACTGCAGGAGTCCGCTATTGTTCCTAGCCACATGGCTAATTAAATTCACTGCACTGTAGTGTTATTCATTACCAGCGTTTGTGAGAGTGGAATCATCAGGAAGCAGGCAGGACATGACGACACATTTGGCTTCATAGGAGACAGACAAACATGGAACCTGCCATGAGCTGTCAGGAGCATCATTCTCTGCAAATACTATATAAAAATTATGTGAAGTACAAACATGGACAGTGAAATGCATATGTAATGTAAGTACAGCCAATCTTTAGCTACTGATATATGTGTTTATTTTCTCTGAGACCTTATACCTAACAGCTCCTCTTTAAAACATCTTGCATGTGTATACATCAATCAGGTACTGTAATTAAGGTACTGCTTCACACTGACACACCAAACTCACCGTGTAACGCACCGCAAACAGCTGTTTGTGTAGTGACGGCCGTGCTGGACTGGTGCGCACCATGGCAAGAGTGCAGGTTTTGGTGGCTGAACAGAACAGGTATACAGTGGCGGGTTCACTGAACAGGAATACAGTGGCGGGTTCACAGAACAGGTATACAGTGGCGGGTTCACTGAACAGAACAGGTATGCAGTGGCGGGTTCACTGAACAGAACAGGTATACAGTGGCAGGTTCACTGAACAGAACAGGTATGCAGTGGCAGGTTCACTGAACAGGTATACAGTGGCGGGTTCACTGAACAGAACAGGTATACAGTGGCGGGTTCACAGAACAGGTATGCAGTGGCAGGTTCACTGAACAGGAATACAGTGGCGGGTTCACTGAACAGAACAGGTATGCAGTGGCGGGTTCACAGAACAGTACAGGTATGCAGTGGCAGGTTCACTGAACAGGTATGCAGTGGCAGATTCACTGAACAGGTATGCAGTGGTGGGTTCACTGAACAGGTATACAGTGGCGGGTTCACTGAACAGAACAGGTACACAGTGGCGGGTTCACAGAACAGGTATGTAGTGGCAGGTTCACTGAACAGGAATACAGTGGCGGGTTCACTGAACAGAACAGGTATGCAGTGGCGGGTTCACAGAACAGTACAGGTATGCAGTGGCAGGTTCACTGAACAGGTATGCAGTGGCAGATTCACTGAACAGGTATGCAGTGGTGGGTTCACTGAACAGGTATGCAGTGGTGGGTTCACTGAACAAGTATGCAGTGGTGGGTTCACTGAACAGGTATGCAGTGGCGGGTTCACTGAACAGGTATGCAGTGGCGGGTTCACTGAACAACTATGCAGTGGTGGGTTCACTGAACAGGTATGCAGTGGTGGGTTCACAGAACAGGTATGCAGTGGCAGGTTCACTGAACAGGTATGCAGTGGTGGGTTCACTGAACAGGTATGCAGTGGTGGGTTCACTGAACAGGTATGCAGTGGTGGATTCACAGAACAGGTATGCAGTGGCAGGTCACTGAACATGTATGCAGTGGTGGGTTCACTGAACAGTTATGCAGTGGTGGGTTCACAGTACAGGTATGCAGTGGTGGGTTCACAGAACAGGTATGCAGTGGCAGGTTCACTGAACAGGTATGCAGTGGGCTCACTGAACAGAACAGGTATGGTGGGCTCACTGAACAGAACAGGTATGCAGCCAGGAAGGAACAAGCTAAGCCTAACTAATCTTTCCCTATGAGAGACAGTCTGCAGCAGCTCGCCCTACTCTCACTAATGCAGGCACACGAGTGAGCGTAATGGCCGCCGCTGCCTGCCTTTTATTAGGGGGGGAGTGGCTCCAGGGGCTAGTGTAGCCTAATTGGCTACACTGGGTCTGCTGACTGTGATGTAGAGGGTCAAAGTTGACCCTCATGGTGCATTATGGGGCGAACCGAACTTCCGCAAAACTTCGCCTGCGGGACGCGAACGCGAACCACTGAAGTAGTCAACCACGTCCAGACAATCTTGGGAGTTGATGTAACGTGCCTTCTTCTGAGCACTGTACTTTGGGCCAGGGCCACACGAAATCACATCAACGCGACCTCACACAGACCTGCCGGGTGGCCTTCCTCTGGGTCTGCCTCTACCTCTGCCTCTACCTGTTTTGTCCGTTTTGTCTATATCGGGGGAGATGAAGTGAAAGGTATGCACTGACTTGACTAATACAATGTGCAGTCACACAGGTGCTGTTAACAGGTATGCACAGAGTGGTATATCACACTGCGTGAGCTCAAGTAGGAGGGTGGTGCACAGTGAACAACAGGTAGGTA
Source organism: Hyperolius riggenbachi (assembly GCF_040937935.1). NCBI lineage: Eukaryota > Metazoa > Chordata > Amphibia > Anura > Hyperoliidae > Hyperolius > Hyperolius riggenbachi. Next base: position 207,584,392 of record NC_090648.1, on the reverse strand, counting down.
TATGCAGTGATGGGTATTACAATGTGCACCTGTCACACACAGACAGGTACCGGACAGGCACAGTGACACTGCGTACACTCAGCTCACGTAGGTAGGTGGGTGCACTGTGAACAACAGGTAGGTAGGTATATGCAGTGATGGTTATTACAATGTGCACCTGTCACACACACAGGTAGTAGTCACTGAATGTGCTGGGCCTGGCAGTGGCATACACAGTAGGAATTACCAAGGCTGTCTATGCAACAAAGTGTCAGTGGGACACACACACACACACACACACACACACACACACACACACACACACACACACACAAAATAGATCACAAGAACAAGATTAGCTCTCAAAGGAGCTGTTGAGGGATGCTTTTTTAGCAATAAGAATCAGCAAGGAGCAAGCTAAGAAGCCTACAAGAGCCTAACTAATCTTTCCCTATGAGAGTCTGCAGCAGCTTTCCCTTCTCTAATTACTACAGGCACACAAGTGAGGTGCTGCCTGATATTTATAAGGGGGGGAGTGGCTCCAGGAGGGAGTGTAGCCTGATTGACTACAATGTGCCTGCTGACTGTGATGTAGAAGGTCAAAGTTGACCCTCATGACGCACTATGGGGGCAAATCGAAGTTCGCCGGGAACCGTTCGCCGGTGAACCGTTCGGGCCATCTCTAATGTACAGTTCCTAGCACACAAATAACTATGCTGTGTTCCCTTTTTTCTTTCTCTGTCTGAAAGAGTTAAGTATCAGGTATGTAAGTGGCTGACTCAGTCCTAACTTAGACAGGAAGTGACTACAGTGTGACCCTCACTGATAAGAAATTCCCCTTTTTTATCTTGTTCTTGCTCTCAGAAACCATTTTTTGCTAGGAAAGTGTTTTATAGTTGGAAATTCTTATCAGCGAGGGTCACACTTTTGTCACTTCCTCTCTGAGTCAGGACTGATGTCTATCTCATCAATCATGTCACATGATGTCACTTCGGGTATCCTTTAATCCAGGGGTGCCCACACTATTTCGGCTCGTGAGCTACTTTAAAATTTGCCGAGGCCAGGAGATCTACCAACGTTCCAAATGCTAAGTGCGCCCCCCCCGACGTAGGTTAGCCAGGTGTATGTGCCTGCAGCATAGGTTACGTGCCCTCAGTATAGGTTAGCCAGGTATATGGGCCCTCAGTATAGGTTAGCCAGGTATATGGGCCCTCAGTGTAGGTTAGCCAGTTATATGGGCCCTCAGTGTAGGTTAGCCAGGTATATGGGCCCTCAGTGTAGGTTAGCCAGGTATATGGGCCCCCAGTGTAGGTTAGCCAGGTATATGGGCCCCCAGTGTAGGTTAGCCAGGTATATGGGCCCCCAGTGTAGGTTAGCCAGGTATATGGGCCCCCAGTGTAGGTTAGCCAGGTATATGGACCCCCGGTGTAGGTTAGCCAGGTATATGGGCAATCAGTGTAGGTTAGCCAGGTATATGGGCCCTCAGTGTAGGTAAGCCAGGTATATGGGCCCTCAGTGTAGGTTAGCCAGGCATATGGGCTCTCAGTGTAGGTTAGCCAGGTATATGGGCCCTCAGTGTAGGTTAGCCAGGCATATGGGCCCTCAGTGTAGGTTAGCCAGGCATATGGGCCCCTAGTGTAGGTTAGCCAGGCATATGGGCCCCTAGTGTAGGTTAGCCAGGCATATGGGCCCCCAGTGTAGGTTAGCCAGGCATATGGGCCCCCAGTGTAGGTTAGCCAGGCATATGGGCCCTCAGTGTAGGCATATGGGCCCCCAGTGTAGGTTAGCCAGGCATATGGGCCCCCAGTGTAGGTTAGCCAGGCATATGGGCCCCCAGTGTAGGTTAGCCAGGCATATGAGCCCCCAGTGTAGGTTAGCCAGGCATATGGGCCCTTAGTGTAGGTTAGCCAGGCATATGGGCCCTCAGTGTAGGTTAGCCATGCATATGGGCCCCCAGTGTAGGTTAGCCAGGCATATGGGCCCCTAGTGTAGGTTAGCCAGGCATATGGGCCCTCAGTGTAGGTTAGCCTGGCATATGGGCCCCCAGTGTAGGTTAGCCAGGCATATGGGCCCCCAGTGTAGGTTAGCCAGGCATATGGGCCCCCAGTGTAGGTTAGCCAGGCATATGGGCCCCCAGTGTAGGTTAGCCAGGCATATGGGCCCCCAGTGTAGGTTAGCCAGGTATATGGGCCCCCAGTGTAGGTTAGCCTGGCATATGGGCCCCCAGTGTAGGTTAGCCTGGCATATGGGCCCCCAGTGTAGGTTAGCCATGTATAGGGGCCCCCAGTGTATCTTAGCCAGGTATAGGGGCCCCCAGTGTAGCTTAGCCAGGTATAGGGGCCCTCAGTGTAGCTTAGCCAGGTATATGTACCTGCAGCGTAGGTTAGCCAGGGTCCTCTGAACTCCTGGAACCTCCGGCAGGCAGGCCACTGGCCAATAAAAATGTCGAGGAGAAGACGGCAAGATGCTGCGAGGAGAAAGCCGGAAGGGAGGGAGGCGCAGCCACTACGTCATGGCTGGGGGCGGCGCCGGGCATGTTACAAGCACGCACGTTGCAGGCTGCCCGGCGCCGCCCCCAGCCATGACGTAGCGGCCGCGCCGCCTCTCTCCTCCCTCTCTGCTCGTCTTCTCCCCTGCATTCTTATTGGCCGGCAGCTAAACATGCTGCTGGCCGCAAAATTTAATGAGACGCGGCCAAGAGACCGCGATCTACCGAGAAGGCGGTCGCGATCTACCGGTAGATCGCGATCAACCTATTGGGCAGCCCTGCTTTAATCCATCTCAGGAATTCTGTTTTGCTTTATTTTCTATTTTTCTTTTTGTTAACGGTTGTTGTAAACTATTTTATTGGGCTGTAATAAATTATGTAAGATGCTTATAATAAATTATTTTCTGTGAAGTTTTACTATTAAATGTCTAAGTATTTTATAAATTTATTTTTCTCTGCAGAGATAGAACGTGTGGTTTTATGAATGCCAGTGATGGTGGCACATGGCCAATTTTCCGTTTGTGCAAATGCTACTGGAGCAAAGAGGTGAGATTTTTACATTGGAGCATGGCCAATTTGAGAGTGGCTAAATGCATCTAACAACCTTTTCTTACATGTTTGATCACTTGATCAAAAGCAAATGAGTGGAGGGAGCCAGTTATAGGTTCTCAGGTGGTTCTGGTGCTGCTGAACTGCATCATCCTGCTGTTCAGACTGTGAGGAGGCAGACATTGTCACAGACTAAACCTCTCAGAGAAGATTGAAGTCTATAACAATGACAGTTTAAAATGCAAGACATAGCTAGTGTCTGGGGTTCAGGCCAGCTTTTCTTTAAGGTTATTTATAGTACATCAGCTAATCAAGAAACCTATACACAGCCAACACAAACTCTGCAATTGAGTGTCTACACAGGCCTAAACTTTAATGGGTAATTAGGGTTAGGGTCCTTTTACACTTAATCAGTTGCTCTCAGTTAAAACGGGAAGAAAACTGATTTTCAAAGTAAGTTCCATGTTTTCCTATGGCACCTTTCACACTTAACGCGTTTTAAAAGAAATCTTCTTCCCAATGCACTGCTATCGAAAAAACGCGTACCAACGCGCACTAATGCGTACTAACGCATACTAACGCACACTAACGCATACCAACTGATTAAGTGTAAAAGGGCCCTTAGGCTACTTAGGCATCAGGAAGACGGATTATGTTATGGGGGAATTAGGATTAGCTGTCAGATATTGAACTGGTTGGGGTTAGGCAAAAAAAAGGGAGAAATTTTAAGGAAAACAGCTTTGCAGGACGTTAAACAAAATCATAACACACGCGCATGCACGCGCACACACACACAACATAACAGACAAACATAATATATTTTTCGATCAAGAAAAACTGGTGATTATCCCGTTTTTTTTCAATAAAAATCGCAATCAGGCATGTTGGAAAACTATTTATATATGCGATTTAATGGAATAGTCAAACAAAATTATGTAATCGAACAAAAATGAAAAAAATTGTACCATGTATGGGCACCATTAGTCACATGATTTCAGGCTTAGCGATGGGCAGACAGCTTGTTATGTAGGAATGGCTGACTTCCTGGTATCCTAAACCAGCTGAGGCATCCAAGTGACTCTGCAGGTTATGTGACTATCCAGAGGCAGTCTCAGCAAAAGGTTTACAGCTATATTCAGCAATATAAGATACATTATTTTTACTCTTTAACCACTTCAGCCCACAGGCCAGTTTACCCATTACCACCAAGAGCATATTTTTTCCTGTTAGCGCTCCTTCCATTCATTTGGTCATAACTTTATCCCTGCTTCTCAAACCTGAATAATCTATACCTTTTTTTTCACCACAAAATCAGCTTTTTGTGGAGATACTTGTTTTTAGTAATTACTTTATTTCCTATGCATTTTATAGGTAAAAACAAGATTTTTTTTTTAAAAATACACAATTTCTCCAATTCCATCCCATGTAGTTTTAAAATAAGCAATGCTACTATAGATAAAACCCACCCATTTTATGTGCTGAAATTTACCTTCTTTGCTGTAAATCATGGCTTTTATAATGGCTGCAATATGTGGCAAAGAAGTTACATTTCGGGCCCAGAGGTGTCCAATAGCGGCCGACCCCATGCACCCAAATTTCCCTTTCTGAGGCACCCAGAGGCTTCTGATTGATTTGTGAAGAGAGGGGGCTTGCGGAAAAGCAAATTGCACCTCTGGGCACCAATATTTTACAGTGTTCACACTAATCGAGCACCTCCGGGCACCAAAATGTACCTTCTTTGCCACATATCGTGGCTCTGCTACAAAGGTCAGGTTATGGTTTAGGGGGTAAATTAGGGTTAAGCACCACCTGTGGGGGTTAGGTTTAGGTGTCACAGTTTCTTTGAGGATCCCATGCTGTCACTTTTTAGAGGAGAGTCGGAGAGAAGAAAAACTTCCAATCGCCCACTTTGCATGCCTTTTTTTTCAAGATTGGTCACACCTATCTATGAAATTTAAGGTTTACCTTAACAATTTGGTGTGCCACATTATCAATATTGTGCAGTTACAAGCATTCAAATCAGCAAAATTGCAAGTGTACCTAAATTTTTGCACAGCCAATTTTTCACATGTAATTTTATTTCATAAAATTTAAAGACGTTCTTTAATGTTTTTTTTTTTTTTTTTAAGTTTCACTTACCTGGGGCTTCTACCAGCCCCCTGCAGATGTCCTGTCCCATGCCAGTCCTAAAAGATCCTCCGGTCCCTTACCGCGGCACACCATTTTTTCATCTCACGAGTCGAACGCCACTGCGCATGCTCAGCCGCGCTCGTCCTTGCTCCCGCTGACATTACCAGGAGCATCCTGCGAGAAAACTTTGTACTGCATCTGCGCACGATGCTTCCGGAGATGTAAGGAGGAGCGAGGATGTGCGCGGCCAAGGCCACGCAGGCGCAGTGGTGGTCGAATTGTAAGATCAAAAAGCGGTAAATGAACCACGACGGGGGACCAAAGGATTGTTTAGGACTGGCCTGGGGCAAGACATCGGCAGGGGGCTGGTAGAAGCCCCAGGTAAATATAACTTAAAAAAAAAACATTAAAAAACCTCTTTAATATTGCTTCACTAAACATCTTTGTTTAGAAAACACCACGGTTCACAGATGTTTCTAGGAAATAAAAGACTTTCCTTCTTTTATCTGTGTTCACAGTAGAGTAAATTATTATGCAGGCTTAGATGGGTTCCCAAACTTTTTTATATGACTGTATTTTATTTTAGTTTCCTCTCAGATCTGTTCAGGTGAAGCCTTGCCCCTAAAGAAATGATTGGCTGATAGATATGTCATGCCAGATATTGCAATGTATTTAAACCGAGTACTGTGGAGAATCTGTGTCAGTGTGTCACAGAGAGGCTTGAAAAAAATGGGTCATCTTTAAATATCACCAGGTGACATTGACATAGAGAGAAACCTTGAATTGTACTTGCATATATATATTCAATCAATATTTGGAATACCTTTGGAATGAATAATATTTGAGTAAAGAGCTATGACAGCTTAAGATGCTTGGCTGGTCCAGTTTTGTATTTATTTTCCTATTCAATTGTGAAAGTTTACAACCCTTATCTGGGTCAATTGAAACATAGAAAGTGTTGCTGAAAGGATTATAAAATAAACTATAAAATAAAAACGGTTTTCTTTTCCTAGTCTGTAAGTTGATTTATGTTTACAATTTTTTATTTTATGAATAAATATTGCATTCATCCATTCGTCTATACTTATATTTTGCATGTTTTTCATTTTTGTACCAGTATCAAAACATAACAACTCTCGATAATACTGATGAGTTGCTTTTTGGGATGGCTTCTCAGATTGCTGAACATGAGGACAATGTTGTTGTTGAGGATTTAAGAGGTATGGGACCTTCCTTTCTGCTCAATACTAGAACAGACACATAGATGTGATATGGTCATGGAGAATAATTGCTGGAACGCAGATATTACTATTGCATTGTTGATTGTTTAAGCTTATGGGTTCCTTAACCCCTTTAGTACCAGCGGTATCTGGTCCCTTGAGGACCAGAAACCTTTGGTACAAAAAAAGGCACATACCGACGAATCGCCACACTGTGTCGCCGCTACCGCTGTTCACACCCATCGCCCCAGCCAACCCGCTCTGCCATCTCTATCACAGCAGAGCTCTGTGACTTTGTCAGGAGCCAATTTCCTTGGCTCCTCACCCTGTGATTAATGTGAGCCAATGAGATTGACTCACACTGATGACAGGGTCAGAAGCCAATGAAATTGCCTCCCGCTCACGAAGCTCTGCTGTCATACCAACAGCAGGACGAGTGGGCTGCGGAGGGGAGACAGCAACGAGATCTACAAGAGTGACGAGAGTGGCGAGAGGGCGCGCCGGCTTTGAGTGAAATCTACGCCCTGGCAGGAATAACAGCTCCCAAACAGGGCAATCACTGCTGTCTGAAATCAGTTAAAATCTTTTTAATGTGGTTTGGTCCTGTTCCATTTTTTTAGATCTTGAAAATAAATAGTTAACTAAACTTAACATTTCTCGTATCTACTGGGTGGAACTTTTTGCCAGTCCTGCAGTTTTGACCTTGTGGGAACTTAAAAATAAATAAATAAACAAATAAACTTTTTTAAGTTAGGACCAATTTTGAATAAATTATGGTAACTGATTTCTAGCTTTGCAAGTGCAAACAGAGCACGTTTTGGGGTTAATTCTGCTGGTAATATGATAATAATCATAACTGTCAGTATAAGATGTTTTCACAAATTTATTTGGTTCTTTTTTTTTTTTTTTTTGCTATTCTACCAACTATTTGCTCACAGCATTAGGCTATTATGAACTGGTTGTCTGTGCTGCAGCAGGAGTGTATGTTAGGTGAATGTAGGAGTGGAACAGGATCCTGCCCTTTTTTACAGTGTCTCAAATTTGTTTTATTGTATATTTATAGTTTTATTGCATACCATTGAATTAAAATCTTAAATCAGGAACTGACATTGTTTTTTCAGTTTATGAGCGAGCGCACCTCAGATTTATTGCTTTTTAGGCAGTTTCTTCCTTTGTTGTGAGGGATCGCCAAACTGAGGTTGCAGCCTAAAAATAACTTAACAATTGAATTAGAAGTCTTGGCACAACACTTTACCCATAAAGCTATGATGAATTGAAAGTAGATTCGTTTACCATGTGAAGAATAGGTCAGGTGAATTTTGAAGTATTTTTCTTCTATGTCCTCTGTACTCCTAGTTTTGGCAGAAGGACATAGGTATATGTACACAGCACTTAATGAGAACAGCATGTGTGCTAGTATGTGCCCATGCTCATTAGCTCCCAGGATATTAACTACACTACCCAGGGAAACGCTCCCTGAAGAAATACACTTTATGAGCAAAGGACACATACTAGCATGCACCTGTGCCCATTACCTCCAAGGAAATCTGTGAGGAAGTGGGGGCACTAAACCACCAGGAAAAGGTATAAAAGGGGAGGGAAGATTACTGAGGTGGGAGGTGAGGGGCACTAGATAACCAGGTAAAGCTAAATCTACAAAAAAAGAAGGGGAGAACCACCAGGGAAAAAATGTAGTGTGGCACGAATAGACTACTTTTGTGTTTCAATCATTTTTATTAAAATTGAGAATGACAAAACATACATTAACTATTTGACATTCCTGGACGTGAAACTCACGTCCAGGAAGCCATGTGCGCTCCTGCGCGTTCCCGCGGCAGATCGCGCGCGTGCTCCCGGCCCGCGGTTTGTTAGCCAACGAATCAGTGAATCGGGCAACGGTGCCCGATCACTGATTCCTCTCCCCCGCAGAAAAAGCGACAGCTTCTCTCGGAAGCTATGGTTTTCTCCTTCTTACGTTCCCCTACGTCGCATACGTGTTACGCTTAGAGTGACGTCACTGTATACAAACTCATGGCTAAAAGTAAACTACATCTAAATGTTAAAGAAAAATACACATATTTCCGAAAAAAAAATACAATTTCAATCCCACCCTCCCAAAAATACCCACATAAAATTTTTAATTAAAAAAAACAACAAAAAAACATTACAATTAAAAAAAAACCCACAAATATTTACCTAAGGGTCTAAACTTTTTAAATATCTATGTAAAGATGAAATATTTCTATTTTTTTTTTATTATAAGCTTGTAAATAGTGATGAATGCAAAACGGAAAAAATGCACTTTTATTTTCAAATAAAATATTGTCGCCATACATTGTGATAAGGACATAATTTAAACGGTGTAATAACCGGGACAAATGGGCATATACAATACGTGGGTTTTAATTATGGAGGCATCTATTATTTTAAAACTATAATTGCCGAAAAGTGAGAAATAATGATTTTTTTCTGTTTTTTTCTTCCTTTTAAAATGCATTTACAGTAAAGTGGCTCTTAGTAAAATGGACCCCACTCCCCCCAAAGAAAGCCTAATTGGTGGCGGAAAAAACAAGATATAGATCAGTTCATTGTGATAAGTAGTAATAAAGTTATAGGCTAATGAATGGGAAGTGAACATAGCTCGGATGCATAAAGTGAAAAACGACTGAATGCGAACTGGTTAACAAAACGTTTTGTAAGAAATAGTTTACAAACATTTAAGTCGGCATTCGTATAAGAAGAAACTGGTAACATAAACTCAAAGTACAAACTACAAGGTATAGTCACAATTCAAACCGATACAACCAAGAAACGTATAAATATTATATGCAGGGAAGACAGAGGTTGCATGAATTAAAACCTCTAAAACTATAGACTACTTTAATTTTAAAATCAGATATCACCACCACATACAGTATTGTGGTAGCAACATAATTAAAGTTTTGTGATGAATGGGAAAAATAGCCAAATAAAAATGTTGTTTTTTTTTATAGTATGTCATAGGATAATAAATAGGGATGGTTAATGGAATGTAAATAATTTTGAGTTCTTGCAGGATGATGTTAATTTTGTATGCAAATTTCTGCAGCTTATAAAATGGACCAATCAAATTTTAAATCAAGAGGCTTTGATTGGTTCATTCTCAAACGCCATAAATTTGCCTACAAAATTTGCATAATGCTGAATCAACTCAAAATGATTTGCATCTCATTGACCATCGTAATTAACAAATCACCCTGTACAGATATAGAAAAAAAAAACCTGGGACCTGAATATCTGCTTTTAGGTTTACAGTCTGCACCCATGATACTGTGATAATGCCTATGATTACGCACTGATTCATTTGGGAGGGGCAGGAATACAACTTCAATTTTAAACTAAACAGATCTTGTAGTGACACTTTTTATAGAGCAGTAACTCAATACTTAAGCTCTTTTGTCATCCCTTCATACTAATTGCTCTGCGGTCTCATACTGCTTGTTTAGCACAAAGCATTGCACATGCTTACTATTTACACAAGTATAATCCAAATGTGCTGGAAATTCTTAAAATCCATCCTCAATATAATTATTATTGTATTCATTGTTTAATTACATCCAAAGTAACCAGACTTCAACTTAAGAGTCATGTGACCACACCATCTGGGTGTGCAGCCCTGGTTCCAAAGCCACTCCAAGGTGCATGGATGTCTTTGGCACTGTTCTGATCCTCCTTCACCACAGTCTTCAACAAACTGCCTGAAGGACCTCCAGATCATCTCACCTATCTAACTGTGGAAACCATGCTCTGACCACTAATCAGTTTACTGGAGGGAAGTTGATCATTGTAATGTTCCCTACTGCAATTAACAGTGAAGTGAGGGAAGAGAGGCACAAGCACCTGAACCACCCACCAGGTTTTACAATGGAAGGCCAGATACTGAAATTATGTTGCCCCCCACCACCAGAAACTAAAAGGGACCTGGGCAGATTTTCAGAATAAAAGTTACACAGAAACTTTTAGGGGTCCCAGTATGATAGGTTTTGCTCCGAGAGGGGTTAGTTAGAAGTTTTTTTTTTTAAACTATTACTAATTCTACCAAATTGTGTTTGTTTTTACTCCATGAGCTTTTATGGCATACATCTTGAATTACTATTATTACCAAAACCCTGGTGGTGACTGTGGAACCAGTGCTAATCTCAACTAACCACCAGCGTGCCTCCTCCTGTGTCTGGCATCTTTTCTACTTTGCCAGCAGAGGTGTCTGTGACACAGTGGCATGTGCATGACCTCAAACACATGGGTAATGAAGAGAAGACGCGGGACACTGAAAGAGGTGCACTGGCAGATACGTGAGCTTAGCGCCGCTTCCACTTTCACCATAGGCTCGAAAGGTATACATTATACATGGGACAAAGCAGGCCTGGGGTCCGTCAGTCTTCAGGAAACTGAATGTCGCTGCCACTGCACACCTGACCAAGGCCTTTTTAGAGAGATATTTCCAGCATGCTTGATCAATTTTGGACAGAAATCTATAAAAATTCCGATCGAGTGGGCGTGCCTGATATCGATACCGCAAATCAAGTATTGTTAGGGCACCTTAATGATTGCCATGAAACCTGAAAATAATAATTTACTGTATGAATGTAGTACCGTTCTATTGTTGCTGTAACATCAAAAAGCTACAGCATTGTCTGCAGAGATGAGATGAGTCACTACTCATAATTAAATTATTATCCAAAGAGTTTATCCTTGAAGAAGCCAGCCATAAATGTGGCATGGGATGATCAGATGATGTAGCACAGCTTCTTAAAGCGGAATATAACCCTGCATTTCAACTTTGCTCTAAAATATTATTTACAGCATATTATATGCAAAAAGCATTTTTTTTTACTAGACCAGCATTGGAAGGGTTAAACACAGAGGTTTAAAGTCCCGTGGAGAGATATGCAGAAGTTCAGATCGTTACATTCTATTTAGTTAGATGTATCTATTGATAAATGTTACACACTCTTTGGCTGTCCTCCAAGCTCCTTCTCAGTCAGAGAGATGAGTCATATTCAACACTTAGATACATTTATGTAAACAAAATGTATCTATGTCAGCTTCGGATGCGTCTGCAGAAATCTCCAGGAACTTTAAAGTCCTGTGTAACCCTTCCAATGCTGGTCTAATAAAAAAAAATGCTGGTTGCATATAATATACTGTAAATAATGTTTTAGAGCAAAGTTGAAATGCAGTGTTATATTCCGCTTTAATGCTCATAAAAAACACAGAAGTTGATTTAATTATCCTTGAGGAGTTTAACGTAAGGAGTATAATCTAAGAACAGATGGTCATACAAGTCCAGATGACTGCTGATAAATCCAGTTTCTTGATGCCAGAAAGAAACTTGTAACTCCAACTCATTCATATCATCCCTCAAAGAAAACTAAGTGACCTCTCAAACATAAAACATACAGTACTCACATGCATGTGCTGCATTTACATACACACTCAATATGCATGCACATACAACCCTTATCATATTGCATAGAATATATATGGTTCGGGAATCTGTAATGAACATTTTTTTTCCAAATGTGCATTTTTTAATCGCCATGCTGAATATATATATCCTGGCCTCATCATCAAAGGTAAAATGAGAGTTTGAGTAGCAAAAACTCTGAAGGCCTGGTTCAGAATAATTCTCTGTGTGAACTTACTGTCCATACAGTTCTATGGACCTGTTCACATATCTGCATTTTACTGGATCTTGTTATTCTAAAAGTGGCCACTAACAGTCCCATTTCTAGCCAAAAATCGTTTAAGCGATCAAAACTTCTGATCAAATTGGTTGTAAATAATCTCTGTTGATGGGCACAATCGATTATAATTGATTATAAAAATAGTCGTCCGATTGGATTTTCGTCAAACCAAAATTTGGATTTTCTTGTTGGTTGTGATAGATTGGAAGCAAAGGTTGGTTCTTTGATGGTGTAGTAAACGATGTTTTCTTCCAATTAGAATTATCTGATCGCTTGAACAATTTTTTGCTAGAAATTGAATTGTTAGTGGCCATCTTTACTCTCTGCATGCAGTCAGACTTTGAAATAAGGTCTATGTCCAGTCTCTATTCCAGTTCACAATGCGTGCATTATGCAATGCACCACTTAGAATTCAGCCTAAACGTAAGGTATCATTATAAAGGGAATGTGCAATATTTGGTTCATTGTAGGAAGCTGCAGTCCCATGGACATTGCTGCAATTAACTGCTGGGCATGAGCTTAATCGTTTCCTAGCTGTTGAGTATGAATGCCAGAAGAGGTGAAGTTACAGGGCTCAGGTAATCAATTTCTGCATATTTCACTCCCCCTTAAGATGATACTGTAATAGAGCAGTCCCTGGTATCCGGCACCAGCAGGGATTGCCTAATTGCTGGATATCATTGCCAGTTGCTTTAGCAACCAGCTGAAAAAGCACAATCCTCCCCCCCCCCCCCCACAAAATACTTACCAAGCCTCCAGCGACATCTTGCAGCCTTCCTGCAGCACCTAGCAGGCTCCTAGCAGCTTTGGGGCTTCACGTAAGCCAGCAAGTCATCTGACCTGCATCGGGTCATGTGACACACCGACTTGCATGCATGGCTAGGAGGCCATTAAGAGCAAGAGGAAGATTGCAAGACGTCGTTTGAGGCTTAGTAAGTACTTCAAAGGCTTCAAGGCTGGGACTAGACACCTCAAAAAAGAAAGTCCTGTTATCCAGGCATGGTTAGTTGGGACGTCTGGTTGCCTGCATTTCGGATAACAGGAACCTTGCTGTAGTTTCTCCTAGTATATACCCATAAGGAACTCATAAGGATATCAAACAATGTGTGCATGCTGGAAAGATCTCTCTCAAATTGCACTTCTGTTTGGAGTATGGTAGCCCCGACACTGCCCAAAATCTCCTTGTCAAAAAAAAAGTACACAGGGCAGCGGTTTATTTGTTTTTACTTATTTTCAACATCTGTATTGCTATTGACTGTCAGCAAAAACTGACACTCCTATGAGACAGTTTCCATTAGAAACCCTGTGGATTATCTTTGGTTTATATGTACTGTAGATAAAAGTAAATTAATCAAGCTGAAAAAAATGTCAATAGTCTTTGTGATATAAAGAGCCAAACTGAAAGCACTTTTTCTTTAAAATGAATGGGAACCGCATTTAAAAAAAATGAAGCAAATACTTACCTAAGGAGAGGGAAGGCTCTGGGCCGTATAGAGCCTTCCGTCTCCTCTCTCAGTGCTCTCTATCCCGTGCTGGCTCCCCCCCGTTTCAATCCCCTGCCGAAAGGGTATTTGGAAGTCTTCGGGAGCCGTGTCCTCCCGAAGATGTGCGGCTCCATACTGCACACACGTGAGCGTGCAAGAGAGCGTGCTTGTGAAGGCGCAGTACAGGACCGCCCTTCTTCAGGAGCACTCAAGCTCCCTGAAGACTTCTGAAGCCTCCTACGGCCGGGTAAAGCAGTATTTGACTAATTTAGTCAAATACTGCTACCGGGCGAGCCAGCACTGAAACGAGGGGATCAGGAGAGGAGCGGGAAGGCTCTATAGGACCCAGAGCCTTACCTCTCCTTGGGTAAGTATCTGTCTCATTTTTTAAATGCGGTTCCCATTCACTTTAACAAAGGACACCTGAAGTGAGGGGAATATGGAGGCTGACATATGTATTTAATTTAAACAATACCAGTTACCTTGTAGTCCTGCTGATCCTTTTTCCCTAATACTTTTAGCCATAGACCATGTACAAGCATGCAAATCTGGTGTTTCTGACACAAATCTGACAGGCTATATGCTTGCTTCAGGTGAGTGATTCAGGCACTTCTGATGCCAGAATGGTCAGCAACTGGTATTGTTTAAAAGGAGATAAATATGGCAGGCCCTGTATACCTCTCACTTCAGTTTCCCTTTAAGTGTCATCATGTCAATGAAATGGAGTGAGTGCAGTGTTAGTTTATTCACGTAGTCAAGAAATATAATTGCCAAAATGTGCATTATATATATATATATATATATATATATATATATATATATATATATATATATAGTGGCTTGCAAAAGTATTCAGCCCCCTTGAAGGTTTCCACATTTTGTCATATTACTGCCACAAACATGAATCAATTTTATTGGAATTCCACATGAAAGACCAATACAAAGTGGTGTACACGTGAGAAGTGGAACGAACATCATACATGATTCCAAACATTTTTTACAAATCAATAACTGCAAAATGGGGTGTGCATAATTATCCAGCCCCCCTGAGTCAATACTTTGTAGAAACACATTTTGTTGCAATTACAGCTGCCAGTCTTTTAGGGTATGTCACTACCAGCTTTGCACATCTAGAGACTAAAATCCTTGCCCATGCTTCTTTGCAAAACAGCTCCAGCTCAGTCAGATTAGATGGACAGCGATTGTAAACAGCAGTTTTCAAATCTTGCCACAGATTTTCAGTTGGATTTAGATCTGGACTTTGACGGGGGCTGAATAATTATGCACACCTTACTTTGCAGTTATTGATTTGTAAAAAATGTTTGGAATCATGTATGATTTTCGTTCCACTTCTCACATGTACACCACTTTGTATTGGTCTTTTATGTGGAATTCCAATAAAATTGATTCATGTTTGTGGCAGTATTATGACAAAATGTGGAAAACTTCAAGGGGACCGAATACTTTTGCAAGCCACTGTATATATATATATATATATATATATACAATGTTATTTCTCCAAACAGATTACTGGTATGGATCTCTGAAGTATTCCCGGGCAGACTACATATCTAATAGCATTCAGCGAGGCCGCGACTTTGGACTTTGTTGTTACAACCACGCAAGAGAGTACTTTGGACTTAAAACTATTACTAGCTGGCAGGATATTAACCCAAAGCTATACCAAGAAAATAGAAAGGTTAGTAGTTGTTGAGCTTTGAAAAAAAATATTGTATAATCATATTTTTACAAGTGTTATTAACAGTATGATGGAACATTCCCTCCTTGATTCTACATATAAAAATATTTTTTCTACCTACAAAAGCAAATGTACATTTATCTTTTATAGCCAGTAGCCAGTCACTGGAATTCACTAATTCAGATGAAGAACAGGGCAGTGTTCATCAACTTAAATATTTTGTAGACTTATTTTTTTGTCAATGCTTATTTTTTCAAATTTTGAAACTTAAAAAAACTAAGACAGCACTTTTTGCTAGTGACTGATTTTTTTTTTAAATAAATGTAGGCACGGTTCACAGTGGGGTTTTTACAGGGAGCCCACTGTGATCCTAGTCTTACAAAAGCCTATAGATCAGGGGTCCCCAAACGTTTTGGGTTGAGGGCCGGGTCAACATACTTCAGACCGCTGGTGGGCCGGAGTAAACATAAAATGATGTAGAAGTCGTTGCGGACCAGACAGTGAAGCATACCCAGGTGACAATCTGCAAGCCAATTGGACAGCAGTGTCACCTGATGTGGAATTTGATTGGAAACCAGCAAAATTTCTGCATTCTGGCTTCCATGTGGATGGGGGGTGCTGCACTGCTATTCCATATGTGGACCACCAATATTTAAAGATGTAGCTGACTGCATTTATAAGCAATACATTTTCTGTGTGGGGGGCCGGTAAGAAAGCCTTAGGGGGCCATATTCGGCCCGCGGGCCTTAGTTTGAGGACCACTGCTATAGATAGATAAAACTGTCCAAGACACCAACCATAGCAGATGATGACAGCTCTGCTCCCTCTGTTCTCCCTGGGGATGATCATCATCTTCCATAAAGAATTATATCCATTGCTCCACTGGCGCATGTCTAGTTAAGACATCAATTCATTTTCATGCTTATGTCCTGAAAAGTTTACCTGGGTTGTGCGGTCCTACAAACAAAACTCTTTTTTAGGTTTACTTCTATATTTCAAGGTTTACTGACTAGCCACTTCCCAAATGGGCACTAATCTTTTGTACGGACATTAGATAATTATTATTATTTTATTATTGTGCATTTTGTTTGTCCTCTACAGTGCTTTACAGAGTCCATACTCATGTAACAAATTGTCCCTCAAAGAGCTCACAATTTAATCCCTACATTGCTTATCATGTATAATTAAATTTAAAAGCTTAGCTATTCCAAGCTGATTGTAACAGACTTGGTAAAGACTGGGACAGAGTACAGATTTTAGATTATTATTATTATTATTACTATTATTATTATTATTATTATTATTATTATTAGTTTTTATAACACCGGCATCTTTTGCAGTCATGTCAGACCAGAAAAGTTGGGCTACAGGCAACTTTGTAAATTCATGATTTGTTTAATGTACCTTGTGCAGCACTGCAGAAAATATCAGCACTATATACTGTAAATAAATAAATAAATGAATATAATAATAATAATAATAATAATAATACTTGCCTGAGTCCTAGTACTTACTGTAAATAGGTTACAGGCACAGAAAAATTAAATCATTTGTTATAATGAAAAAATTGAATGAATAATATTGATCAAAGCCTCAACACAGGCAATACGTTTTCCAATTCAGTAAAACATTGCTAAGCCTGTGGTTAAGTGGTTGAGCCTGAATCCACTTTCACTTTAGTTGCATAGGCATTTAAGGTGGAGAGCATTGTTCTCTTAGGTAAAGCCATGCCCCCTTATTGACGTTTAGCCTATCCCGTTAGTCAGTCTCTGGTGTCAGACTGGCAGGGAGGAGGGAAATGGTAGTGAGAAGCCATCTGTAAAGGCTGATACACACGGGGCATCGTTGTTGCTGTTGCTAGCACACAGGAGACATGTGCGCAACAGCTCGGCGACAGCTCCGCCTGAGCAACAGCTGTCTACACGTAGCAGAGACGCGGCGGAACTGTCGCCGAATGTTTCGTCCCCCCCGCCGGAAGCTCCCTTCTGGCTGTGGGTAGCTGTCGCTAGTCCGCACATACACACGCAGTACGCGTGGTGGACTAACGATGGTTGCTGCGACAGCTGTTGCCAGCGATTGGCCAAGCAAATCAGCGACAGCTCTGAGTAGCGACAGTTCGTGGCGCGCGCCTTATACACAAGGAGGACCTGTCGCCGCAACATGCGCGTGCCACGTGTTTATGGCGACAGTTGTGCCCTGTGTGTATGGGCCTTAAGTCTCTGAGCTGTTTGTGCAAAGGGTATTTTAACTTTTTATTTTTAAAAACTACAACGTTATGTACTAAAAGTAATTCTTTATAATGCACTTTTAAATGCATGAAAGAAAACAGCCTGAGTGTATTAACAAAACATCTTGTGATATGAATCTTAGAATCCACTGAGTAATGTTTGAATCTCATCTTTTCCTCCCGCTGCAGTTGTTTGATGACTTGGCTGCACTATATGATAATGACATTAATAAACTGGAGCTTCTTCCTGGGGCTATGCTGGAAAGTTCTGGGGACCCTGGGGAGCTTCTTACTGCTATTGCTTTGGATCAGTTTCAGCGCTTACGGGATGGAGATCGATTCTGGTTTGAAAATTCAAGAAATGGGTAGGTGAATACTAATCAGTTAAAGGTTTCCCTAATCACAAAATTCTAATGATGGTTATGAAAAAAGCGGAGTATATTGTTATACTTTACAGTTTTCATGAATAATGTAATGCTGAGAGAATACAGAGAAAAACATTGGCGTATTACCTAGCACCTGGAATAATATATTGTAAGGTGCATCTAAAGGCTAATATGAACTGTTTTGTAATACAAGTTTACGTTTTATGCAGAGATGGATTAAGATGTAATGGGGCCCTAGGCAAGGTAGATCTGAGGCCCTCGTGTGGTCCTTTTGGTAAGATGAAGTGTAGAGAGGGCAAAGAAGGTGGCAGATGGGCTCCTTGACACGCACTAGGCCCCAGGAACCTGCCTAGGTTGCCTGACGAATTATCCTGCTCTGGTTTTATGTCACTGTCCTGTTTACTATTTTGTGAAATAAATTTGCAGATCAGATCAATGATTTCAAGCATGAAAGTGTGAATTCTAAAGCAACATGCTATCATCCTAGCTTACGTGCATATTTGATTGCATTTCAAGCATATGGATTAGGTGCTAACATAGCCTTTTCTATTCATTTATGTGCTGAAGAAGGATAGCACAACAGTGAGTGTAGTTACATTCCTGGAGCCCTAATGTAAACCAAAAATGGGCCTAGCCTTTTCATATCTGCTGCTTAGCAAGAACATTCCAATGGTGGTTCGACTCTCATGAGGCCAGGCAAAGAAACGTGCTGGGCCCTCCCTTTGTAATAACAGGGTTCAAATGCAAAAAGTCTCTGACCTGCCCAGTTTAAAAATAAAATACTGAATTTATTGAAAAAAGTTAAAACATGCCAACAGCATCCATGTTTTAACTTTTTTCAATAAATTCAGTATTTTATTTTGAAACTGTGCGGTTATAAAGAACATGTAGCATTGACCAAACTGTTTCACACAATAATACCATTCTGTAAGTAGAAAGTCCCATGTGACTGTTGGACACACGTGGTTCTCTGTCTGCCATTCCTGCGATTGTTGTTTTTGTAAGCTAAAAGAAAAAAAAAGACCAGCTTTCTTGAACTCCAATGTGGATCTGAGCCAGTAGCATTTACTATTCATGCAAAGAACATCAAATCGCTGGAAATAAGTGCAAGTAAAAAAAAGGTAACCTACACATCTGTTTAGTTTTTATCACCTTCCTAATTTACAGTCTAAAATAATAAAAGAATAAAGTTTCTTATGCCGAAAAGCATCCCGGGACTTAACATAAAAGCAGGTCATTTTGTAAAGAAAAATGCAGTTTTTAACCACTTGCCGACCGCGCACTCATAACGCGCGTCGGCAAAGTGGCAGCTGCAGGACCAGCGACGCAGTTCTGCGTCGTCGGCTGCAGGCTAATTAATCAGGAAGCAGCCGCTCGCGCGAGCGGCTGCTTCCTGTCAATTCACGGCGGGGGGCTCCGTGAATGGCCTGCGGGCCACCGATCGTGGCTCGCAAGCTAAATGTAAACACAAGCGGAAATAATCCGCTTTGTTTACATTTGTACAACAGCAGCGTTGTACCAGATCAGCGATCCCCGGCCAATCAGCGGCCGGCGATCGCTGTCACATGACAGGCAGGAGCCTGTTAGAGGCTGCACAGGACAGATCCGTTCCTGTGCAGCCTCGGATCTCCGGGGAAGGGAGGGAGGAGAGGGAGGGGGGGAATTTCGCCGTGGAGGGGGGCTTTGAGTTTTCCACCCCCCCTCCGCAACACCCAGGCAGGCAGGAGCGATCAGACCCCCCCAGCACATCATCCCCCTAGTGGGGAAAAAAGGGGGCGATCTGGTCGCTCTGCCTGGTGTTTGATCTGTGCTGGGGGCTGCACAGCCCACCCAGCACAGATCAGCTAAAACAGCGCTAGTCCTTAAGGGGGGGTAAAGGCTGGGTCATCAAGTGGTTAAAAGTAAAACAAAGCTTGCCCTTCAATTTCTTTCTGAGTAGCAGGTTGCCAAGCCCATGCAGAAGGA
Source organism: Hyperolius riggenbachi (assembly GCF_040937935.1). Classification (NCBI taxonomy): domain Eukaryota; kingdom Metazoa; phylum Chordata; class Amphibia; order Anura; family Hyperoliidae; genus Hyperolius; species Hyperolius riggenbachi. The sequence continues at coordinate 207,564,539 of NC_090648.1, read as the reverse complement.
ATCTAAAAGCACAATCCTGAATGAATACGCACCCTTGAATGGTAAAACCAGCCAGCAAGGATATGCGCTCCCACATGTAGAACATTTATATGAATATTCATCCCTTTCTGTAGATTCACAGCATGCTCAGAAATTGGTTCATGAATAAACCTGAATAAGTAATTGATTGCATTCAAAAACAGTATTATTTTATAATATTCTCTCCTCCCAGGTTATTTACTGCTGATGAAATCGCCAGGATCAAAAATATTTCATTTCATGATGTTATCTTAGCAGTTACCTCTGCAGAGGTAGGAGATATTCAGCGGGACCTGTTCACCTGGAGAGATGGTGAGTCTATATATAAAGCTAAAATCATTTTTTTATTGGATCATTAAGAACACATGTTAGAAATAGATAAAGAAAACTCAAATACTTAGCGTGATTAGCACATCTTACTATTACAAAGTAACTGCAGGAACTGTCAGGGGAAAAGCCCCTTCTACACTTCATATGTCGTTGTGGTGCAGTTCTTCTGCAACCGCACTGCAATGGTCCTGAAAGGCCACACCGCAGGTTACCAGTGTGGTGTGACAATACAGTGAGACATACTTTTTAATTAAAGTATTCCTAACTTCCGGGTGAAGGTGATGCACAGTTACTCATGTGTTGCCACGACAGGACCTGCATGCGCCCGCTTGTTGTTTCTGTATTTTGCATTGAGGGCGACACCGGTGCCTTATATGTATCGAGCACCATGGCTGCCCAAATTTCCCCTCATTGCCAGTATTTCAATAGTATCACCTCAAAATTAGCATTTCTCCAGCAGATTGGCAGCAGAGGTGGCTAAGAATAGGCATTGGGGGATTAAGGTTAAATAATGGCGCAGGTTATTTAAAACGCTATTTATCGTTATAATCAAAGTGTGCTGCAGCTTACCCATCCTGCTTGTAGTTAAGCCCCGCCATAGAGCCCGCAGACTTTGCAGGATGATCGGTGCAGCAAGTGCCTGCAGCCACGATGATTGCAGAGGCAGGACTGTGCGCTGATAGCCACATAGTTCCAGTGCTGTTACCGCTCCTCTGCCTGACCAGCTTGCACTGTGCGCCATGATTTTTGGTCAGGCAGAGGAGCGGTAACAGCACTGGAACTATGGGGCTATCAGCGCACAGTCCTGCCTCTGCAATCATCGCGGCTGCAGGCACTTGCTGAGTAGTGTTGTCCGGATCATGAACGATTCGGATCTTTGATCCGAATCTTTTTTGTGAGTCGAATCATCCGAATCATCAACATGAGTGATTCGGATCGCAAAAGGGGCGGTGCCAGGAGCAACACGCCCCCTCTCAGCGGGCAGCGGGGTCCTGGAAGCAGAGCAGAGATGGATCGCTCTGTTGGAGGGGACTCAGGGGAGCCAGCCTTGCAGGGACAGGTAGAGAGGACATGGATGCCACTGCCAGATATGTGTAGAGCACACATACTGGCTGCAAAGTGCTGCTCATTACAGGCTGTCTGTTCCGTAGTTGTGCACAGTGAACACATTGGAAACTTTTGGCTCAGCTCAGCACAGCTCTTTGCAGGCACTGTGATTGCAGCGCAATATGATCCTCCTGCACTCGGCACTAAACAACTGCGCTTATCTTTGGGGAATGCTTTCTTTCACTGTGCGACGTTTCCATTCAAGGTATACAGATGAACATGTAGGTGAAATATATGTAAAGCATATGATTGCAGCATGTGGGTATTGTGTGCAAGCAAACATTTCTGCTCTCTGCTTCCCTCCCTCCTTCTCTGTCCACTCCCTGCCCTCTGTGCATCTTCTCCCTTTCTCTGTGTGTCCACCCCCCTCTCCTTCTCCTGCCCTGCTAGTCATTTCAACCCCCGAATGCTTCGGTAGTAAAATGATCCGAGATTCGGATCAAAAATCCGGATCTTTTCAATGATCCGATTCGAATCATCCAGATCATTGAAAAGATCCGAACTTCCCATCTCTATTGCTGAGCCGATCATCCTGCAAAGTCTGCGGGCTCTATGGCGGGGCTTCACTACAAGCAGGATGGGTAAGCTGCAGCACACTTTGATTATAACGGTAAATAGCGTTTTAAATAACCTGCGCCATTATTTAACAGTAAAAACGCTAAATAGCGTTTAATAAGGTAACTGAATGCAGCGCCATTATTTTACCTGCGGTGCTGTGCGCCATTATTATCTGCTCCGATATGTTCTTAATGTATTCTTATAAATAGAGTAACCATTACATAAGAATTACATGGAATCTGGAAATCAAGCAAGTGATATTGCAGTCAGGCTGGCTGTCCTCTTGCATCTGAGTCTAAAGCTCATGCAGACTGGGGATAAATGTAAAATTGGACAAAAAAGAGAAATTAAATTTGGTTTAAAGAAGAGTGCTAATAAATTATTAGCACTCTTCTTTAAAGAGTATACTTTAATTACAGTAATTGACATGCACATGCCATAAGAGTACCAAATTGCACTAATGAGTAATGATCACCCTTAACATGGTTCAATAGCTGGCAATAATTAAAACATTTTAAAACATAACAACACAAATTCTATATAGAATACTCTTCAGTTGTGCCTTTGGAGCAAAAAGAAGACATCAGCACAATGCCTGTCCCATTCTGCTCATAATATGGCTCTTCACACATACATGTATCCATATGATTACTGTATTAGTGGAAGTTAAAATCACTTTAATATTCCAGTAGATTGATTGATTATTAGCAAAGGATAGAAAGCTTTCCTTCCACAGGGTATTGGCAGCATGATGGAAGTTGTTTAAACCAAAGCAATAATTGTTTTTCTTCATGTCAAATTAGGAAGGTTTTACAATGAGACTGTGCGCTTTGTAACAGGCCTGCTTTAAGTGCTGATGTTCAGTTGTTCATATCCCTAAACATGAACTGGAGGTGCTTGCAGACAGGTTGGGGAAATCTTGGTCCAAAGCTTTCTTTATATCCATGTTAAACATGGGTCACTTTTTCCAGCACAGCAGATGAACTTGACATCTAATTTTGGTGTCTCGGGGCTATCCTTTTCAAACAACTTTCAGGGGCCTTTTCCACTAGCTGCGATTGCGATGCTGAATCGCAAAATCGCAAATCGCTAGTGATTTTTAAATCGCTACGGTTTGCATATTAACATAAGAATTGCGTTAGGTAATTTCCACTGCCGCGATTCTTTTTTTTTCTAAAGAGCGATTGCGCCACAGAGCGATTTTTGCCACGATTTGGCTATGCAGTGCATTGCATAGCAAAATCGTGATCGCAATCGCCGGGAAAATATAGGACTTTGCTGAATCACAATCACTAGTGTTTAGCGCAAACGCTAGCGATTGCTAGTGGAAAAGGGCCCTCAATGTCAGTGGAGAAGGTGAGTGATAGTGAAGTAGCAATATTGAAGTCCAAGAATATGCAATAATATATAAAGTCAAAAGAGTGCTAAATAATATATAAATATTTCAAACATATCCATATCAATGAACACCCACAGATAGCATTGTTGTGGCCCACCACATTTGAGTTACATCCACTCAAATGTGTTGGACCACAACAATGCTATCTGTGGGTGTTCATTGCATGTCCTGCACATCACAAGACTGAGCAACAATTATTGCAAACACATAGGTACAGTTATTGCAGCTTCGCTCCAAATAACTGGTGTAAAGGTATACATTTTTTTCCCCTTTTCTTAGGTGATCCATGTCCTCAGCCAGCCCAGGTATCATCGGAAATGCTTGCCCCATGTGGTCCTGTAACTGTCATTGACTACTTTGAAGGCAGTGTGCTTGGATATAGCATGCTTATTGTGGCCATTTGTTCTTTTCCATTAGGTTTGTAAAGGTTATAGTATTTATCTATAGGTATAGTCTGAATTGGTAATACAATGTTATAAAAACACAATTTTAATATTTATGAAGGTTTCATGGGGAAAAATAAGCCATTACAAGATATCTTTAGAATTTTGTATTTTCATGAATATGTATTTCCCTTAGCTACGATAAGCACGTGGCAGGCTTTCCGAACTCATTAACCACTTGAGGACCACGGTGCTGGTGACCAGGCCATTTTTACAGAAATAGGCCACTGCAGCTTTAAGGCCTCACTGCAGGGCTGTACAACTCAGCACACAAGTGATTCCTCGCCCCCTTTTCTCCCCACCAACAGAGCTTTCTGTTGGTGGGGTCGGATCGCCCCCAGGTGTGTTTTTTTTTTTTTTTAAAGATTCTTTATTTATTTCAACATATAAAGAACAAAGAATGACATATAACAATATCTGTTTTTGCCTATTTTTAGCTATATATACTTATATGCTTGGTAATAAACGTTCTCGTGAAGATATCAATTATAGCAATATGACATTCATCTATATTATGCCAATATTTATGAGCCATCTGGAACAAAATATAGCTCTAGGAGATGGCGACCTGGCGACCCTTGAGGATCATACAGCCGGGTACCTGCTAAGATGACGTGTGACGGCTCCCTTCTTGTGTAAAGGCAATAATGCGAAGCTTGTACCGCTCCATATTGTCCTTGGGGTAAACAGAAAAAAAAGAGAGAAGAGAAGGAAAAGTAGAGAAGGGAAAGAGAAACAAGAAGAACATGCATACAGTGGGTCGCGGGAGAACACAGGGCCCATCACGAGAAGCGTCCATGGGTCTTGAGTGTTTATTTATTTTTATAAACATTTATTTTATTTTACTAAATTTCACCGCAGATCGCTTCCGTGTCCCCAGTACAGCGTTGCCTTAGATCACAGAGCTGTACAGACTTATTAGACGGCGGGTTCGCCATCTTACAGTCTCCGAGCGGAGATCGCCGATGGGAGGCTGGAGGTGGAGCGGAGCCATCAGAGCGGGAAAGCGCGCTCCCCTGCAATACCCTCTGATGAAGCAGGGCTAGTCCCTGAGAAACAGCTGTCAGACTTGTCCTTCCCCCCACTGCTGTAAGCTTTTTTGTGTCAACCCAACCACAATAAAGGGTATTTTAGCAGCTGTGCCCATCTCCTTCTTCTCCTCTAATTGAAATCGTAGACTACCATTGGAGCACGCTGCAGGTAAGCCCAGTGTGCCAGTATCCACCTCTGCTGCATTTTGTGCAAGTGCATTCTCCTCTTCATATTTGCATTGCCCCTGCAATACCCATTCCAGGCCATTCACGTCAATTGGCGTGGAGGGTTCCTGGAGCTACCGCTGCATTCACGCCAATTGACGTGGAGCGGTCAGCAAGTAGTTGATAGATTACCTTTGGTCACAAAAGTAGGACAGTATTGTTATTTATCCTGGACCTGAAGAAATCCCACAGTTTTGTAGTATTAGACACTGTTTTCATTCTGTCTTAAAACTTTGGTCCTCAAATTGCTGCCTTAGGGTCTGTTCACATTTTGCCGATGTGTTTGTTCCCTCTGGCCCCCATAATCACTCGTTAAAGGATACCCGAGGTGACATGTGACATGATGAGGTACACATGTGTATGTACGGTCACTAGCACACAAATAACTATGCTGTGTTCCTTTTTTTCTTTCTCTGCTTGAAAGAGTTAAACATCAGATATGTAAGTGGCAGTTTCTATTTGAGTCAGAACTAGATCATACTACAGTGTGACCCTCACTGATAAGAAATTACAACTATAAAACACTTTCCTAGCAGAAAATGGCTTCTGAGAGCAGGAAAGAGATAAAAAGGGTCAATAGTTCATAGATTTTAGTTCTGGCATACTTTAATGAATGTGTCCCTGACCAATAAAAACAATAAAACAGTAAAAACTTAAAAAAGTAGATTTAAATATAAAATAAACTGTGGAACTCTTAAAAAGTCATTTTTAGGAGGAGGAGGATAGACACAATTGTTTAGTTCATTAGTTTATTTTCACCTTGGGTGTCCTTTCAAACATTTTTACTTTTGGCTACAGTCAAATTTTCAAACAGGAAGAGGCAGCTGACAATGCACAGGAGTATGTAAATCCAGCTTCCCTAACACAACTTTGCCTTGTGTCATGTGTGGTATAAATGTGTCCCTAACCTTAATCTTGTGTTTTCCATGTGCCTAATCCTTATATTTCACTGAAGTCTAACTTTAGAGTGCATCTTTGTCAAACATGTCTAACATATATCTGTCAAACTTGACACAGCATCTGGTATATGCAATGTTGCATTTTATGTACCTTTATCACTCTCTCTGCAGTGCTGATTTTGAAAACAAGCCTGTAAATAGCTGTCACAGGCCCAGCTGCAGTCTAAACTTCTTAGCAGAGGAGCAGAATCCTATTTCTTACTGCAGTCGCATTCTTAAAGAGAATCTGCACTCTAAAATTCTTACAATAAAAAGCATACCATTCTATTCATTAGGTTCTCCCGGGCCCCTCTGTACTGTTTCTGCCACTCCCTGCTGCAATCCTGGCTTGTAATTGCCAGTTTTAGGAAGTGTTTACAAACAAAAGACATGGCTGCTAACCAGCATGTGATAGTCTGAGAGAAGCTCAGTCTGTGACTCATACAGAGCCTGGAGGGTGTGTGTATAGCTTCTTCCTATCACAAGCAGAGCAGCACATTCCAGCCTGAGCCGACAAAGCTGACAAAGGAAAGAAGATTAGATTATATAACAGATAATACAGCCACTGTGCAACTAGGAAAGGCTGCAGTAAGACTGACCACATTAGAACAGGTATATGAACTTATAGGATAAAAGAAATAAGGCTGAACATTTTGTTACAGAGTCTCTTTAACTTCTCAGAGGTCCCACACCAGTCTGTGCATTGCAGCAGAGGCTGGCTTATCACAGCAGTGTGTCTGTATTTGTGGGGAGGAAAGAGGGGGGGAAGCATCCTTACTAGGGATGATCAATGATATGCAAATTATTTCCCCTTGCATTCAAATTTCATGTAATTTATATGCAACTTGAAACTGAACCGGTCACAATAACTTCCTGTCAATTTTTATTGGTCTGAGTTCAAGCTGCACAATATTTACATGAAATCTGAATGCAATGAGATATGATTTGCATCTCATTGTTCATCTCTAACCCTTACCACTACTAACTTTAAGCATAATATGCCTGAGAAAAGATACACAGTTCCCAAAACACTGGTGCATGTGACAGGTGGGGGCCCTGGACACCACCCAGGACCCCCACCCCACATGCATTACCAAAAGGGGGGAGCGCGGTTGGACCTCTGTGCTTACACCAGCAGGAGAATCGCATACAACTGCCCCTCAATTGAAAGCCAACCACAAGAGAAGTAAATCCTCACTCCCAGACAGCACTCTGCCATTTGAATTGGTCCACAGGCAACCTAATAGCCAGTAAAAGGTGCAAATACTTACACCTGTGTCTGCAATACCAAATCTAGCAGGAGCTGCAACAAATCGGCCATAGACATGTTTAGAGGGAGCTCGGTTGCACATCATTGTAATTACATGAACAGCAGGGGGCACCATGTGCAGATGGCTCTCTCAATGCCCCACTCCCTATCATTGACCTGCACACTAGGAGCTGAAAAAAGAAACATTAGAATCAAAACACTGGTGCACATGACAGGTAGGGTCCACAGGCTGTGCACAGTTCCCAACTGAACCGAGAGAAGTTCTGTGCATGCAAATCTATCAAGCCACTTATAATATTCTCAAAAATAATGTATGTTTTTCTTTTTTTCTACCTCAGTAAGTTTCTTTATTGCTTGGATTGTTGCTCAGTCTCGAAAAAGGAATTATAAAAAAATCCAAAGTAGACGAGCTGTACCAAGTATGAAAAATGTACTCTCAGCTGAAGGAATTGCAGGTAAACTTGAATTTATATATAACCTTTTGATTATTTTTTTATAATGTTGTAGTTAATATATGAATAAATTATAATAAATGTATATACAGTTATTACTTTTTCTTCACCTATCTGGAATCCATATATGAAAACATATCACTGTCTGAATAATGGAACATTACTGAGAGTTTTGCAGGTAAAAAAAGTGTGTCGGTGTAACAAACTTACCTGGTGTTGTCTCTGGAGGCTGCTCTGAGCAGCTGGAGGAAGCTTCCTCTTCCTCTTTGGTCGGTCGCATCTCTGGCTCCCCTGTAGACCAAAGTCAGCATGTTCGCATCCCCGGCAGCTCTGTAGATGTGGGTCAACGTGTTGTTTCTGGCAGTCTCTCTAGGAGGACGCGCACAGCTCAGAACTGCCTTTATAGGTTAAGGAGGTGTGTCTGAAGTGTGTCAGCTGATACCTGCGGTCAGCTGACACTTGCTGCAGGGGTGTTGCTGATTGGTCTGATTTTCCTGAGGGCTTGGTCTGTGATCTATTCCTGTTATATAAATCCTGGGCATTCAGTTACTCGCTGTCCGTTATAGCTTTCAGTTCTCTGAGCGCTGGTGGACCTTGCTTTACTACTTAGTCTAGTTAAAGCTCCGGAAAGCTACATTTCATATATTGCGCATCAGCGCGATATATATGTACTCTAGTCAGTCAGTATTGTAATATTGTATATTGTTCTGTGTATCGACCTTTGCCTGCCTCTTGACCTCAAATCTGCCCAGCCCTTCTGTATTACTGCCATCTGATATCTGTGTATGACTCAGCCTGTCCCTGACTTCGCTCCTGTTTGATCCTTCCAATACGACTGACATCTGACCTATGTGTATGACTTTGGCCTGTATAACGTGTTCGCACCTGTCTTAGCCTACTGTACTTTAGCCATCTGATTACCAGTGTATGATCCTAGTCTGTTATTGACCGTGCTCTGCCTCAGTCCCTGTGTACCGCATATCTCTGACTTTGTGTATGACCTCAGTTGACGATCTGACCTCGATTATCGTATATTCAGTGTACACTTCATAGCCTGCATCACAGCCTGCGTTACAGTCGGCTTTAGTTATTCAATATCATTCTGTTGGTGTATAAAATCACACATTATTGGCCTTAATTCACTAAGCAGTTTAGACTAGTCTACTGATGGTTTTCAGTCTACTGATGGTGTGGTGTAATGTTTTAGACCTGTTTTTACACCGGGTATAAAACCTTTGATAATTAGGTCGGTAAAGCAGGGGAAATGATCAAAAGATGAAATTCACAAAGGGCCACACCCACTTTTTCTAACAGAGATTGGACCAGATGATTTCTGTCGGTAAAGTAATTCTGTGAGGTATTTTAGATGTGAAGATGGAACCTTTTAAATTAATTATGCAGGAGTTTAATTGTGTCCAGAGGAGTGCTCATCAGAGGAGAAGGATGTCAGTCATAGCTACTTGTTTGTGAATGGCATCTTTTGATAATTTCCCTTGCTTTACCGACCTAATTACCAAATGGTTTAGACCAGGTCTAAAAACAGATCTAAAACATTCAGTAGTTATTAGTGAATTCACCTTTGATGCAACTAATTTACACCAATGCATCAGTAGACTAAAAGCCATCAGTAGACTAGTGTAAACTGCTTAGTGAATTGAGGCCTTGTGAATTACTAAAGTGGTGTACTGATCAGAGCACCTTCAGACATCCAATGCTCCAAAGGGAAGTTCCTATTTTTTTTAAATTCCTTTGCAAAGGCCTGGATGCTTGAAGTGAACCCAAACATTTCTACAAGCCTTCACTGTACACCTTCTTTCAGGAATCACAACCATGACATTTATTTATTTTTTTCAAGCTCAAGAGTGGCAAGGACAAAAAGAACCTCTGTGTGATGTAATCCTACAAATTCATGCACAACAAGTAATCAAAGTTTTGGACAGTCGGGGCAATGCAATTCGCACCATTTCTTTACCGAGCCATAAAAGTTTTGATGTCATTCAGTCTAGTAACCATGGATGCAGAACACTCTTAATCAAGGTGCCCAATGAATATGATATGGTGAGCCATTTTCACATAACACAGCATTCTCCATCATCTGATGTTATGGTATATTTCTTAAATAGAGGGAAAAATTGACAGCACTCCTAATCAAGGCTGCATCTACTGAAAATAATACAATGTAGCAATTCTGACATGTACTCTATTGTGTTAAATATAAATGTTCTTTTAGGTGCTGTACTTCTATGATGAGGAAGAATGCACAAGTTTTATTAACAACCTTCAAGAACGTGGATTTTCCTTCACTGAACAGAGAACGGAAGTGGAAAAATTGCTGAAGGAGGCTGTTACTAAAAAACAACGGAGCCAGATATTGGAAACCTTCTTTAGACACTCATTTGCTCAAGTAATTTATACATATACTTAGCATATGTAGCACCTGTGAATAACCACATAAAATAGAGGCACATGCAAGTTTATAGAAGTGAATAGGAGACAGACTGCTGCTTAGCTGTGTGTTGAAATGGCTGTCAGTGCAAAGGTCTGCTGTGCTCCAAGCTTCCTGTGGGAGGTTCTGCAATAGGCTGCATTCACAAAGGGCTGGTGCACACCAGAGCGGTTCTGGAGCATTTTTTAAAACGATTGCAAGGGTAGAACCGCTTGGCTAATCAAAGTGAATGGGCTGGTGCACACCAGAGCAGTTTGTTTTTTCCAGAAACGCAAACTCGGGGGCTGCAGCATTTTTTTTAGATTTTTGAGGAGTTTCTGCCTTAATGTTAAAGTAAAGGAAAGTGGAAAACAGCTCTGAAAAACGCTAGATCAGAGCGGTTTTCCGAGCGTTTTTGTTACGGAAGCTGTTCAGTAACAGCTCTATTGTAACAATATTTGTAATCTGCTACACAAAAACACGCCACAAAATGGGGCATGTTTAGAAAACATGCCTAGAATCGCTCTGAAATCTGCTTCAAAAACCTCTAGCGTTTTGCAGATCTGCTAGAGGTTTTTGGTGTGCACTGGGCCAAAGATGGTAAAAATTAGTATAAAATAAGTGATGAGCAACCACTTGCCCACCATGGATAAGCAAGCACAGTTACCTGCGTCACTGCCTCTTGCTGCTGCACTCCATCCTCTCAATACTTCCTCCTTACTACTATGTGAAGGAAAAAGTTTGAAAGGATGGGGCATAATGTGGAGTGCCAAAAACAAGAGGCATTATATATGTAGCTTAACCCTCTCTGCCATGGCCTCTTCCTTGTACACACATCTGTACAGTTTCACTTCTCACAAAACTGTACTTGCTCATCCATATTGACCACCATTGTGACTAACTTTACTATTGTGGGCAATGTTTCCATGCACATAAGCTGTAAGAGGCATTGGCAATTTTGCTTTCCAGTGGTGTGTTTTCAAAAAACAGCACCTGCCACCTCCTTAGCCATTGCAAATTCTTATAATTTAATGGGAGTGATGTACACTGATAGGACGAGAGAGTACCACCTAATAACCCTACTAATATGATTAGATGGAAGCAGTGGTGTAAATAATAAAGAAAAACAGAAACCATAAGTATGCATCATATAGGAATATACAAGAATCAGTCTTTATTGGAATGAATGATTTTTGCCTATTCATACACGGTGCAGAATTATGGTTTCTGTTTTTTCGTAGTATTTATTGGGAGTGGTGCATTAACTTTTTGCTAATGTTTGTTGTCTGTCTAGCATTAGGTTAAACAATTTGGCCAACCCTTTCTCTTTTTGTTAAGAAATTAAAACAAAATATTTGACTAGAGGTATACTTTAACCTTTTGGGGACTGGCTGCCTACCTCCCCTTAAGGACCAGGCTATTTTACATGCTGGGGGCATTTGGGGGCTAAGGCTGCCGGATCCCCACTTTTGCTAGCAGGGCATGGTGTCCTTCTGATACTCAGGTGCCCCCCTGTAGCCAGCAGCCTTTACCCACCTCCCAGGCTCCAGCGATGAGCAGCTGTGGACACTTCCGCTCTTGCCGACATCCCCGCTCGTACTGCTGCTCAGTTGACATCATCAAGCCAGGAGCCAACACTTAATGCAGATGGAGCAGGGATGCCAGCCAGAGCAGAGGGGGTCGCTGATCGCCGGTGGAATGTCAGGAACGTGATTGGATCCTCTTCTTCCCCCCTACCACCGCAGCCAGTGGCGTATCTGGGCAATAGAGCGCCTATGGCAGACACTAAAATAGCGCCATAAGCAGCTCCCCAGTATAGGCAATGAAAGGTTTCCCACAGTATAAGTAGCCCCTCCCTCCAGTATAGATGGTGGCAAGTGTCCCCCAGTATAAGCACACCCCCCGTATCCCCTCAGTATGGGTAATGAGAGGTGTCCCTTAGTATAAGTAGCCCCCTAGTATAGTTAGTGACAGGTGTCCCCCCAGTATAATTACCCGCCCCCCTCCAGTATAGGTAATGAGAGGTGTCCCCCCAGTACAATTACCCCCCCCCCCCCGTATTGGTAGCGAGAGATGTGCACCAGTGATATCAGGTACAAACATTTGAAAGGCATCCTTCAGTATGGTGGTGAAGCATGAGGGAGGAAGAGGCAGTCATGGCGCCCCTGGTGCTGTGGCGCCTATGGCACAAGCCATGCCTGCACCCCTCTAGATACGCCTCTGACCGCAGCTCTTATGGTGATCACTACGATCCACCGGCGATCATAGTGATCACGTGATCAGGAGCCATACGCGATGGCTCCTGATCACTGAGGGGAGATGTCAGCTGTCATATGACAGCTTAATCTCCCCTCTTGGGTGCGCATGATCACGTTGGGAGCGGAAATAGCAGGCGGCGTAAATCCTATGCCGCATCAGGCTTAGACAGCCACAAGTGCAACATAGGATTTACTATCAGCAGTCCCCAAAAGGTTAAATTAGACATCTGATGCAAAATTCCTGTGTGCACATATGGTTTGACTGAGTAATTTGTATATACTGCAGGTTCTTCACATTGATCAGTCAGGCATTGAAGATCTTGTAGCAGGAAGCTCCTTAAAGGTGAGAGAGGCTCTTAAATGTGAACTGAGTAGGACAGAATTTGCAGAATCCCTGGGACTTAAGCCGCAATCAATGTTCGTGGAGTCCATGTTTTCTCTGGCAGATGAAGATGGAAATGGATATCTATCATTCAGGGAGTTCTTAAACATTTTGCTAATTTTAATGAAAGGTTAGTTTTGTTAGATTTAAATTGTTAACTGTAAACACTTAAGGATGGAAATTCTCATATGACAAATGTATTGCATCACAATAGGGGAGATATAACCTAAGCTAAGTGTTTTAGGATTTTAGGTAATCCCAACTGATATGGTATTCTAAGTGAATAATATGCTTTTTTTCCCCTGGAATTTGACATTTTCCCTAATGATCAGTAACCTCAATATCTCACATTCAGGATCTGCAGTTTCTGATTTAACCCATAAAAACACTTGTTTCCACTTTTACATTGCAGTGCAAATTTTAGCAATGCGTAAAGTATGTGGTACGCAAAAACATCAGCAGTTCGTAATTTGCACTGTCAGATTTTCCCAATGTTGCAGTGCAGTGTTGCAATAACACACTGATACATACACTTTTGTCCACAGCGCACAGTCAGTGAATGGGCACAGCACTATAATAAAGAGCAATGCAGGTGCCATGTTCAAATGCAGTGGCATAGCAAAAGGGGATGCAGAGGTTGAAACCACACTGGGGCCCTTGGCTGAGAGGGGCAACTAGGGGACCTCCTTCATCCATCTTATTAGCTTTTAATTGGCTGGTAATGAACACCTCTATATGTGCATTGAATAGTGGTAATCCTTAGCAAGGTATTTTCTTAATCTGATTACACCTCTCTGACACTCCAGCTGTCTTTTGTATGTTTTGGGGCTCCATGTCAATAAGGTTCTTGGGGCCCAATGAAAAACTCGCACCAGGGCCCAAAGCTCCTAAGCTACACCAATGTTCAAATGCATGGCTATCTGAGTTGTATAGTGGAAACAAGACCTTTTGTATTTTTTATGGAAATATTACTTAACAAAGGTAAATTTTATTTTTGCAGTAAGATTTTAACTAAGGTACACATACACAAATAAAAGGTTTTAAACCTCAAGGTGCCTGTTTGTTCCATTGCAAAACATAATAATAGACTCAGGCACCTAAATTCCAGAGTGCCTTAAAGATATCCTAAGACAAATAGCACATAAGGATTTATTCTTGCCTGGGACTTCCTCCAGCCCCCTGTAGTCCGTCTGCTTGATCACCATCCTCCTGCAGTGGAGTCCGCGATCCAGTCGGATTGTTGGCCACTGCATATGCAAGCATTTTGCAAAAGCCTTTGTGAACTGCGCATGCACAGAATGCTCACGGCCTTGGGAGCACAATCTGGGGTGCGGGCAGCCAGGTCTGTGCATGCGCAATGAACTGCGACTGAGCCAGGCAGGGAATTTACTGGGACACACTGCAAAAGAACAGAGGGGACCAGGAGGACCGCAATCAAGCAGGCAGATAATAGTGGGCTGGAGGAAGCCCCAGGTAAGCTTAAACCCATATGTTCTGTTTGTCTCAGGTTCTCTTTAATATGCACACTCTGAAGAGCCACAACTGACATTCCTTGTGAAATCTTATCATGGACCCAACTCCTCATGCTTACTGAGTAGGGATGGTTGGAAATACGATCAGGACCTGGAACAGAGCACTCTGAAGTTATAACATGATCTCCAAGGGTCATCCCTGAAAAAGAGACACTGTTGGTAATTATGGGTGCTATTTGATACAGAAAAGCCTTGTCTGTCACTGATAGTTTAAGTGTATAAGCACTATTGACGTTTGATACAATTTGAGTAACTGCTGTTTACTTTTTGTTCATTCATGCTTTTATATTGTATTTTCTGACAATATACTGTAATTCTGTGAAGTGGGTTCTCGGCAGGCCATCTAGTGGATGTTCCTAGTATGATCTAGCTTATACTGATTTTCTTTAATACTAATTTATTGATTTTCTTGCAAATGTAATTTATGTGCTGGTGCATTTTTTTATATATTAACTTCATTTAAAGCGTACCTAATACAAAAAATAAAAGCATTTATACATACTTAGCGCTTTCTTCAGCCCCCTTCAGGCCATGGGCTTCCTCGCTGTCCTCCTGCGATTCTTTGATCCTCCCCTGGCTGTCTCGGTCTCCTTCTCCAGTTGCCCCAGTTGGTGCACCCCCATTGTGCTCCCGTTGCTGGTCACACAAGCGTGCAGGGCCACACAATGGTGCATGGGCATCTGGGCCATGCATGCACAGTACAGCGGGACTAGTGGCGACCAGAGGAAGAGCCTGGGATGGGCAGGGGAGGATTGGAGCATCCTGGGAGTATGGCGAGGGAGCCCACAGACTAATGCGGGCCAAAGGAAACCCTAGGTAGGTATAAATGCTTTTATTTTGTCTCAGGTTTCCTTTAAGGTGTGGCTCACACCCACCTTATACATTTCTAGCACCAACAACATTTAGCTGTACTTGTATATTATTAAGGTGTGCATTGTAGCCTGTACAATATTTGCCAACTCTTCTTTACAAAACTTTTTAGACTCCATCAAATAGGATGGTGAATGTTAGTGGATGCAATTTTCAATAAATCCCACAAGTTTTCAATAAAGTTTAAGTCTAGGTTCTGGCTAGGCCACTAAAGGACAGTTATCTCTTTACTTTTACCTTTAGTGTTGCCAATTTTGCTGTGTTTTTTGTCATTGTCATATAGGAGGGTAAACCTTCTTCCCATTGACAACTTTCCACCAGAAGGAAGCAGGTTTTTCTAAAGAATGTGATAGTATTTTGCCTCATCTATTTTCCTTTTATCTTGACAAGTACCCCAGCCCCTGTTGCAGAGAAAAAAAAAACACCTCCATGCTGTACTGTAAGTATGGTGCTCCTTGGATGGCAAGCTGCATTGGTTATCTGCTACTGCTACATATGCCCTTTGGTTTTGAGGCTAAATTGTTTAGTTTCATGTCACCATACAATCTTTTCCAGTTTGCCTGAAAATATTGAAGGTGTCTTTTGGCAAAGCTAAATCAAGTCCTAATGTGAATATCTTGATGAGTAGTTCTTTTTCTGCAACATTCTAATACCAGCCACATGTCTGGAACACCCGTGATATTGTTGTCACATCCACACACACAAAAAAACACTCTTTTCCATAAATTCTTGTAACTGCCCAGTTTACTCTTTGCTAGTCCATCCAGTCCGATGGCTTGATCTAGGAAGATCAAAAGAAGACCAAACACTTTCCATTTCTTATTGGACTCCTAGGAATAGTCAATGCCTTTGTAATTATATAACATCCATCTCTTACTTGTGCTTGTCCACAACTTTTACCCTTAGATGTTCTGAAAATCCCGAGCCACCCATAGTTTATTATTTGGTTCCAGTCACACTACACAGGTAGACGTCATTTAACTTGACATGCAATGGGAAATATAATAAATTATTGTTGATTGTGTGTAAAAAAGTGTGAATATTTTGAAGGTGGTAATTATTTTCTATACCTTCTATAACTTCTGTGTGACAAGATACAAAGTAATGTTTATTTCCTGATAGTTTGGTCGTTTAACTGAATATATGATGTTCAGAATGCTCACCAGAATATTTCAAACATAATATACAGCATATACAGTACATAGTATCAACAACCTAATATGTTCTAGATTTGCACTATAGCTGGATTTTACTGAATGTATCCTTGTTTCACTTGTTTATTCCAGGATCACCTGAGGAGAAATCCAGACTGATGTTCACTATGTATGATGTTGATGGAAATGGCTTTCTGTCAAAGGAGGAGTTTTTCACAATGCTAAAGTAAACAAATAATAAACATACAATGTATGCATGCAATTGCATGTGTATTAATGCGTATTCAAGTTGGACTTCAAGGAGAGTCCCACTTGACGGGAAATGGGATGGGGGTTTCTGCTGTGAGGATAGAGTTAAGTGTGTTTGCAATCCTATGTATTTCTTTGGTGTTAGTAACTGGCAATTTTGTCTTAAAAGACCATTCCAGCAAAAAAAAAAAAGTAAGCAGTTAAAATCTGACAGGACTGACAGGTTTTGGACTAGTCCATCTCCTCATGTGGAATTCTTAGGGTTTTCTTTGTTTTCAAAAGCATTTCCTGAATGGCAGTTTAACTGCCAAAACAGTAAGATACCTGCCAGCCTTGCTACTTACTTGCACACTATTGTGGCAGTTAGACTTGGCAACTGCCATTCAGGAAATGCTTCTGCAAACAAAGAAACCCCTGAGAATCCCCCATGAGGAGATGAACTAGTCCAAAATCCATCATTTCTGTCAGAATTTAACTGCTTGTTTTTTTGTGCTGGAGTGGTCCTTTAAAACCAGACAATATGGCTCTGGCTACTCATTTCAGGTGCATTTGGCTGTTGAGTAGGCCAGTGGTGCATATCACAGTTTTCTACCGACTTCTATTAGAACTTATTCCTATGAGTTCATATTGTGCAGGACCTGGCGCTACAAGCATGGAGATAAGTTTTCCTTACAAACCTGCCCTCACCCCCGCCCCTTACTTTTACAGTATATGGCATTGAGTAGACTTGTAGAAACACATGTACAAAAACATGAGTGGTTAACAGTAGTGATTTGTGAGACTGTAAGAGATGGTGCTAACAGTCAGGACAATATATATGAATTGTCTCTTAGTTACATGATTGAATACATGTATTTTTCCATTAATTCTTGCAAGGTATAGAGCTGAACTGAAGGGATCTAATTTTACTTTAACCCCTCCTGAAGAATTTAGTTTTTAGGTATTTTAAGTTGTAGCCAGGTACAGTCTAGTGTGAACATTTCAATACACAAGGAAAGCCTAAGCAGACTCCTCCTATCATACCACCACTCCCTCCATTTAGGTTGTATGCCTTGGGCAGGGCCCTCCTTGTGTATTGTACTTGATTATGCACTTTACCCACAGAATAATGTGAACTTGTATTATTGTGACTACTACTCCAGTGGTATGTGTGTCTTACTGCTCTTTTTGTTGTCTGTAGGGTGACCCCTATTATCATTGTTTGTAACCTTATTTACTGTCCAGCGCTGTATAATATGTTGGTGCTGTATACATCCAATAAATAATAATAACAAGCATTAAAGTTTAGTGATCACAAAGACTCCAGTATAGAATCTGCAAACCAGAGGTGAGAGTTTGCACTAGAAAACGGGACAGTTGAAACTGTTTGTATGGAGCTTGCCTTGATCTGGGGCATACACAACTCAGTGTAAAGGTGGCCACTAATGATACAATTTGCTGAATGAATGATTATGAAGATTATTCTTATGAACGATTTTTCTTATGAACCATCGTAAATGATCATTTGGGACCACTAATGGACAAAAATCTCCTAACCAATCTGATCAGATTAATGAAATTGATCCAAATTTCGGCTCGATCTTGTCAATCTGATCGGATTAGTTAGGAGATTTTTGTCCATTAGTGGTCTCAAATGATCATTTACGATCATTCATACGAAGAATTGTTTGTAATCGATCATTAGGCAAATTGTATCATTAGTGTCCACCTTTAGGATTGTGGATTGTTTTCTGGTAGGTGTGATATCTACTGCTAGCTTTTATCCTTCTACTTGCTAGAAGAAAATATATCACTGATATGCAAAGCAAACACTTTTAATACTGTATTTTGTGTTGTATAAGTATTATTGTTACTGTTTTAGATCTTTCATTGACATCTCAAATAACTGCCTGTCTAAAGATCAAGCTGAGCAAGTAACAGAAGTTTTGTTCAACGAAGCAGGAATTCAAGACAAGGAAGAACTGACCTGGGAAGATTTCCATTATCTTCTCAAAGATCATGACAAGGAACTACGTTTTTCAAAGTTGTGTTTTAAAGGTCTGATATAATTTTATATATAAAAAATATTTGCCACATATACTATTAACTTTCCTTTTGAGTTTTCTCAAATGATATTTTCAAACTTCATAAACAAAAATACATTTAAAGAGAAACTATTAGCCATAATATCCCCCCCCCCCCCAAAAAAAAAACCCACATATGTGAGATGTATTGTAGTGTCCATGTTTTGATTTCAGAGAATTTTATATAGTAAATGAGGAGAATTCTGTTCCTGGCAGGGGCCATCTTGTGTCCTCCGGCTAGATTCCTTCCCTCCCTCCCTGCATATCCCACCTCCCCGCACTGATTCTGAGAACAGCGGGGAGGAATAAATGCAGCAGGCACAGACTCACCTACTAATGGATTTAAGTGCTGCCGTTCCCATCTATTCTCTGCACTACCGCCAGCATGCGGTAGTGCAGAGAGGGGGAGGACATGACACTGGAGGAGGGGGGGCGAGGACAGTGACAGGAGACAGCCTCTGGCCCCCCTCCCTGCTCCCTAGCAGCCGCTGCGCCCACCACAGAGAAGGGGAGACCAGGTGGCCAATCAGAGAGGAGAGAGACAGAGGCTTCAGCCAATGAGGCTGATTCAGCATGCCTGTCACTTCTCTTTTGCGTCTGTGTATGAAGTTAGAGCCTGGGGATATGGGGAGAGAAACCCTATTTGGAAAAAAAGTAAGATCGATTTTAAACTTTTGAATTCCCTGGTTAGCATCCTTTTTACCAATGTACCAGCCTGCAAAATAGAATTGATTTTGTATTTTATGCCTAACAGTTACTCTTTAAAGCTCCCACCAAGCAAAAAAGCACTTAAAATAAGTTTATCATCAGTTTTTTGCCCACTTTTAGTGCTCTTTCAATTGCTAAGTGCTGAAAAATTATTTTTTAAATAACATGAAAAATTATCTCATGGGAGAAAACTCAGGAGAAAAGTTAATTGGGTAAAAGCCTTTGACTTTTATCTTAACTTTTTATGTAGTACTAGTGGACCTAAGCCCGTTAATATAATGGGCTCCAGGCCTCCCTCACAACCCCCCTCCCCTCCTGTCCCTGTGACTGCCGCATGTCAGGGCGCGCACCTTTGCGCGCACATGCCCGCCTGCGCAGGCCTGCGCATTGTGCCCACACACACCCGCCCCCTGGCCCCATCCTCCTCCTGCTCTAACTGCCACCCACGTGCTGCGCATGCGCGGTACGCATAAGCACGGACACAGGGACACACAGTAGGAGAGCACAGCAACACAGGTGATTTATTATATAGGATTCAAGATAATTAAGTCTGCTACGTCACTGTTGTTCTTTGTTTCCATCCAAAACAGCTAACAAGGTCATCATGAACATTTTCAAATTTAAAATGATGCATTTTCCGTAATGGAAAAAAACAAAAAACAAATACAAGCGATAAATTCAGTTAGCTCTCTCACTGCCCGCTACTATTCTCCTAGTTAACTCCTAGTTGCTAACTCTGTATAAAAACAAGAATTCCGTCCAAATCCAAAACCTTTTTTGGCAGGACCAAATACATTCAGCATTGCCAAAGTAAAACATTAGTCAGCATGGGAGGGGAGGGTTGTGGTATTATAGACATAAGGGAGGGTATAAGGCACAGTGTAGGGAGTATACAGTCCATAGGGGTGGTGAAGATATAGGTAGCAGTACAGGGGGTTAAAGTATACAGTCCATAGGGGTGGGGAGGGTAGAGGGGGGAGTATTAAGGGGCATACAGTCCATGGGGTATCATGTTCCTCTCAGTTAATTGCAGACAGTGACATATTGGACAGCTACTGTATTTGCACCATTGTTTCTTCGTTCACAATAGGTTTCAGAGTTTCCTCTCCTCTTCCTCTCCTCTTCTATGGCGGTGAAATCTGGGATGTGGGCGGAGAGCCTCTGAAAGTGGGTGGTCCTCATTTATTACAGTGTTTATTACAGTGTATCAGGAAGTGGTCCTCATCCTCCAGGACCCCCTGCTCACACTGCCTGCACAGTCTCTCTCCATATATTCCATTTTGCATACATAAGAACTTGCACAACAATGTACTGAAGACTACTTGGCAGCATGGGAAAATGCATTTTGTAAGAATCTTTGAAAAAAGCATACATCTGTGGAAACTCTTCTTACTTTTAAGAGTAACATTTATCAGTGGCGTAGCTAAAGAGCTGTGGGCCCGGTGCAAGTTTTACATGGGGCCCCCCCAAGCACTCTATACATAACAATTGATACGGCGCACCAAAACCTGCCAAGGACAACCCCAGTGTCAGAAGTGCAAGAAGGGGATGGGGAACAGTGTGTTAAGGATTACTACTATTCAAAGCATCTATAGAAGTGATTATTACCAGCACAGGACCAATAGAGAGCTAATACTGTGATAGAGGGTGGACCCTTCGGGGCCCCTCTGGCCCAAGGGCCCCGATGCGGTCGCTACCTCTGCACCCCCTATTGCTACGCCCCTGAACATTTTACTGTTGGTGCATACTTAATGTTTTACATATTTTGGTGCAGGTATGGATGGTTCAGATGTGATCAGTGAAATGTGCAGAAGAACATCTGGTATTGATGTAGAACATGAGAAAAAGTATGTATGCTTTGCAGATTTTATAAGACATTTTGATATGATTGTTTGCAGAAATTTAAGTTGCTAATTTCTTGTAAAGTTTTTGTTAAACTTACCAAATGATCTTTTTATTTTCACCTAATGCAACAATAGGTATTGTGTTCACTCCACTGTTTCTTTTGCATTGAATATTACTATCCAAATTAACTGATAATAAATTTGAATAGTTCTCTCAGAAGAATGGAACTTAGTTTTCTAGAAAGATTGTCCCCCAAAACATTCGGTTAAGCAATAATGTAGTCTTCTATGGCTCCTAATCAGAATCAATCACAATGTAGACCCCACTTAAAGTATACTTGTGAGTTCCTCTTTAGTAGCCCTATTTAAGGTTACGTTTTTGGACCACCTCTCCTAGGCCCACTTGTACCCCCATCCCACTCCCGATAAAGGCCCTGATCTCTTAAATAAAACAGACAGTAACTAGAATAACGTAACTAACATAGTACATTTAAAGTAAACCAGCAGGCACTTGCTATACTTGAATACAGGCTATCCTGTGTTACACCAATGGACTTTGCCAACTCATTAGAAGAATAACAACCTCTCAGTTTAGACCACTGGAAGGATGTCTAGAGTATGGGAGGACTCGTGTACTGGGTTGCTTACATCCAAAGTTTACCTTCCTGGGAGATTCTCAGGTTATAATACAGTGATTTGGTCCACATGTGCCATATGCACGCTTTATATGAAGAAACTCCATCTTCCTCTGGGGCTCTGGCTACTGCTCTAGCCTACTGATATTGCAAAGAGCTGTCTCCTCTAAACTATAAGGAGACATTCAGCTTCATACAATAATACAATTACATGGCAGCAGGGATGGCAGAGGCACCCAGTCTCCATGCCCCTGTCCTACCA
Source organism: Hyperolius riggenbachi (assembly GCF_040937935.1). Lineage (NCBI taxonomy): Eukaryota > Metazoa > Chordata > Amphibia > Anura > Hyperoliidae > Hyperolius > Hyperolius riggenbachi. The sequence continues at coordinate 207,542,386 of NC_090648.1, read as the reverse complement.
CTACTATTTGACCTGAGAGCCAAAATTATCTGTGGGATGCTCAACACTTACAAACAGGGGTGCGCAAAACAAATTGGATCCCAAGGGTTTACACCGCCTGGGTCCGCCATTTGCAAGTCCGTATCACCATGTAGCACAAAAGCATCCACATGTGGTACATATTAGGTAATTCTATTTCAAAATATTACTATGATATGCAGTATATTATCTTTTCCCACAGGAGATCTGGCAATACAGCAGAAGAACTTCTATACACTGAGGCAAAAAAGGAAAAATATCAAAGAAGCAAACTGCATCAGAAAATACAGGAATTTAAGCGTTTTATTGAGAATTACAGACGTCACATTGTCTGTGTGGTTATTTTCTATGGAATTTCAGCTGGACTCTTTATAGAAAGAGCTTACCGTAAGTACTGTACTCAAAAATAGACTTTCCTCTGTAACCACTACGAGGTGTCTGCTTAAAAAAAAAGATTATGCTTGTTTGTGCTAATCTTTCATCTTTCATACATTTGCCCCGTTTCAATATAGTTATGACATACAAGAAGAAGTTATTGGTTTATTGGGCCTATTTATGGATGGAAGAATTTTTTTGTGTAATTCTAAACCAGTTGGCTGATCAGCTGGATAAGGCAGTGGTATAGTATATTTACTTACCCAGCTAAATACCCATATTGGAGTTGCCCAACTATAACCCCTGTTCTTGTTCCATATCATTGAGTGTGCATGCATGTTTGTTTACAATAATGTTTTTTATTAGACCCAATATATATTAAAACACAAACATGCTTAAGAAATGAGGCAATACTGTGAATAATGCAAAGTACACCTAAAGTGGGAGGGATATGGAGGCTGACATTTTTTTCCTTTTAAGCAATACCAATGTCCTGGCTATCTTGCAGATCCACTGCCTCTAATAGTTTTAGTCAGATAGCAAACTTGTGAGGATGTGGTGCCCCCAGGATAGCTAGCCAGGTATAGGTGCCCTCAGTATAGCTAGCCAGGTATTGGTGCCCCAATATAGGTGGCCAGGTATAGGAACCCCCACTATAGGAACCCAGGTATAGGTGCCTCCAGTATAAGTAGCCAAGTATAGGTGCCCACGGTATAGTTAGCCAGGTATAGGTGCCCCAGTATAGGAAGCCAGGTATAGGTGCCCCCAGTATAAGTAGCTAAGTATAGGTGTCCCCAGTATAGGTAACCAGGCATAGGTGCCCCAGTATAGGAAGCCATGTATAGGTGCCCCAGTTTAAGTAGCCAAGTATAGGTGTCTCCGGTATAGCTAGCCAGGTATAGATGCCCCCAGTATAGCTAGCAGTTATAGCTGCCCCAGGAAAGATAGCCAGGTATTGGTGCCCTCAGTATAGCTAGCCAGGTATAGGTGCCCTCAGTATAGGTACATTTGTCAACTATTATGTAGCAAAAGTTTGAAACCGTGTTCTGTCTCACATTATTGGATCAGGTAATTTGGGCATAGGGATCGACGGGCGTCTAATAGATGCTTGTGTTTATTAGCTGTAATCAGTGAGTTGGATGCCCGATGCAGATAGTAGCCTATTGGCTACTACATGGGAAATAATATCTGTAGCCAATCGTAGATAATCAGCAACAACTAGTGGTCCGGGTTAGTGTTAGGAATGGGCATAGGAGGTTAGATTTAGGCACTTGTTAGTGTTAGGCAGTAGGTGGGGGTAGTTTAAGGCACTAGGAGGGGAGGGTTCAAGTGAAAATGGATGCTGGTAAGTGCACAGTAAAATATAAGTAATGTAAATTACCAATTTTTTTTTACTAGTGGCGCCGCTACACATACACCATATTAGTTATACAATAGTAAAAGGTTTGATAAAAAGTTGGTGAATTTGAACTTATGCCAGTGCAGTTGCATGCACACACCCACAGCAAAGACATTTTTGTTTTTAATAAACTTGGGCTGCCTTGGATTTATTTGAAACAAATGTGTTGCTATAGATGCAATATTGCAGCAGCACAAATATAGATTTAGACAAGACAAATAACATTTTCTCCTTGCGGACTCAAAGCACCAGAGCTGCAGCCACAAGGGCACACTCAGTAGGCAGTAGCAGTGTTAGGGAGTCTTGCCCAAGGCCTCCTTACTGAATAGGTGCTGGCTTACTGAACAGGGAGGGCCAAGATTCAAACCCAGGTTGACAGATACAGAGCCCTTAACCAGTACACTATCCAGCCACTGCTTAGCATCCTGTCAGTAACCTTAATGATCATATACAATCCAGATTTGGGTTCCAATGTGAAACAGAATGGGGTTGCAAACTTTTGACATTTAATAACATGTGTGCATAGTGATAAACATTTTCTTTAGAAAATCCAGGCTATGTTTTGCTTTATCACTTTTGATCTTCAGTCATTGCCAATGCAACCTAGCCTATGAGACTCTTAGTAAATTGTGTTCATTGCGTCAAAACACATGCATGTTTTTACGCTTACATTTTTGTCTACTAAAGAAAAGTTTTGAACTTGTTACATGCAGATTATGCCTTTGAGTCCCAACACACTGGAATTGCAGAAGTGACTCTGCCGGCAATCATTGTATCGAGAGGATCAGCAGCAAGTATTTCCTTTATGTTTTCCTATATCTTGCTCACCATGTGCCGCAATCTGCTCACTTTTCTACGAGAAACCTTCTTGAATCAATACATTCCCTTTGACTCTGCTTTAGAGTTTCATCGGCTTATTGCAAAATCTGCACTTATATTAACAGGTATGTTTTACTTCTCTCTGCATTGTTATCAAGCAGCATTGTGTTAAATGTGGTTTATACTCACTACATGCAGGTTTTAAATGAACGAAGATGCGCACGACATCCATTGCAGTTCATGTGCATTATAACGCATGTGTTATGTAACAGTGTGAATCTGGTAGACACTATACACACTATGGCCTGGTGCACACCAAAAACCGCTAGCAGATCCGCAAAATGCTAGCAGATTTTGAAACACTTTTTCTTATTTTTATGTAGCGTTTCAGCTAGCATTCTGCGGTTTTGGGAAGTGTTTTTGGTGTAGTAGATTTCATATATTGTTACAGTAAAGCTGTTACTGAACAGCTACTGTAACAAAAATTGCCTGGCAAACCGCTCTGAAGTGCCGTTTTTCAGAGCGGTTTGCTTTTTTCCTATACTTAACATTGAGGCAGAAACGCATCCGCAATCCAAAATCTGCAGCAGCCTGGGAGTATGCATTTCTGCAAAACGCCTCCCGCTCTGGTGTGCACCAGCCCACTGAAATACATTACCCTAGCGGATCCGCACCCGCAAGCGGATCGCAAACCGCAGCCGAACCGCTCTGGTGTGCACTAGGCCTATAAGCTGGTACACACCATAGGCCATGACTCATGACCATAAATGCGGTGCAAAGTCTTTTTCACTACTTCCAACACGCATGTTCTGATGTGATTATGGGTATGGTCGGCTGTTTCTGAAAGCATAATTTTGGCACAATTATGATTTCTACCGTACAATGGGAGATTGCAAAAAAAAAACAAAAAAAAAAACATAACACTGTGTTTGCAATGCAATTTTATTGTAATGATTTAACCCAATCGCACTATGTTAGTCAGGGTGCCATTGCTATCAGCAAAATGCATGCACTTTGATAATGTAAGTACATGCTGTGAGGAAACGCGGAAAAGCCGCCGTGTGTACTGACGGCGGGGCGGCTGAGTCCGCGTCCAGCGCAGCGGCTGGCATACGGAGATGTACGCCTGGCACCACGAGAAGACGCGGAAAGGTCGCCGCATGTACCGACAACAAGGCGGCTGTTTCCAACGTGGCGGTTTGTATGCTGCAGCGTACGGTTGATGTGGCTGGGTCTGTTAGTTTACATGAGCGGATGGAGAGCTACGCGCGCGCGGCCCAGAAGTCAGGACCTTTATACCAGCAGAGGAAGTGTCAGCTGATCAGGAGGATCAGCTGATTCCTGCTGGACTCATGATTGGCTGAGTGGCTTGGGCGGGGCGGCAGACTCCAGCAGCTATATATACAGCTTGCTTGCCAGTTGCTGGTTGTCTGCCATTGCAAATGCTTTATGTGTTAGCACACAGACCTCAGTCAGATCCAACAGTGTGTTTGAACCAGGAAGGACCTGGGAATTCACACTGAGCCAGATTACTTGTACTGTGTCAGTTCTATGTTATGCTTTAGATCAGTTCCAGGGTGTTGTGACTACGGACCTCACACCCAAGACTAGGATACTGTGTCAGTTCTATGTTATGCTTTAGACCAGTTCCAGGGTGTTGTGACTACGGACCTCACACCCAAGACTAGGATACTGTGTCAGTTCTATGTTATGCTTTAGACCAGTTCCAGGGTGTTGTGACTACGGACCTCACACCCAAGACTAGTATACTGTGTCAGTTCTATGTTATGCTTTAGACCAGTTCCAGGGTGTTGTGACTACGGACCTCACACCCAAGACTAGGATAGTGTGTCAGTTCTATGTTATGCTTTAGACCAGTTCCAGGGTGTTGTGACTACGGACCTCACACCCAAGACTAAGATACTGTGTCATTTCTATGTTATACCTTAGCCCGGTTCCAGGGCATAGAGAATAGGCCCTCACACCTAGTTAGGGCAAGCCTGTTTATATTAGCAACAGGGCTTCCTGCAACCAAGCCTGGGTCCCTCTTCTAGGGAGTCCTCAGGCTACAGGACTATTCCCCACAGTCAGGGGAGTATTCCTCAAGTCACTCAGGCCACCGGGTTCCCTGGTGGTCTATGCTCAGAGTAGTACTGTTACACCAAACACTCACATCACTCAGGTGTCCAGAGGTTAGACATACCTGGATTATTAGTGATTCTGCAGATCATTCATAATCTGGTGTATATCTGCATTACTGGTGAATCTGCAGTTCACCAATAATCAGATTCTCTCTGCGTGTTGACACCAATCGTTACAGAATGGCAGACCCAACCCAAATGGACGCACTGTGTAAACATATTGAAGTCCTGACCACCGCGGTAAACCAGCTTTCCGGGGTCGCTTTGAACCAACAGAACCAGATCAGTCAGTGTTTTGGGGCTATTCAGGAACTTCAATCTGCTATAAACGCAGTGCGATCTCCTCTTGTTACAGACTTACGTATGCCTTTGCCCGAGAAGTTTTCTGGTCACAGGTCTGACTTTCGAAACTTTGAAAATCGAGTGTTATCTTACTTTGAGTTAAGACCTAATTCTTCAGGTACTGTCGCACAGAGAATTACCTTCATTAAAACACTGTTAACAGGGGATTCTCAGACCTGGGCATATGGCCTTCAACCTGGGGATGGGGCCCTGACTTCAGTTGAGGAATTTTTTAAAGCGATGGCTATAATTTATGACGACCCGGACATCGCTTTCACCGCTGAGCGGAAGCTCAAATTGCTCAGACAGGGTCGTAAATTGGTAGAGGTTTATGCCGCTGAGTTTAGTAAGTGGTCTGCCTCAGCGAGATGGGGGGATTACGCCTTATTAGATTGCTTTATAGCAGGATTGTCAAATGAAATTCACAATGTGATGATTGGATATCCGGAGCCTGAATCTGTGGACCAGGCAATTTCTTTGGCCATACAGATAGATCGCCGTTTGCGATACCAGAGACAGATCCGAGGTAGGGATACTGGTAGGTCTGTCTTACATGACTCTTCTCGGTCTCCCTCACCCCCAGATGAACCAATGCAGATTGGGTATACAGGGCTGAGTCTAGGGAAGAAGAGTCACAGGAGGCCAAAGAGAAACGCTTCATATAGTTCTGCTAGGCCAGACAAATGCTATCACCTGGGATTAGTCAATACCATAGGTGAGCAGGTTTCATCTTTGAACGATGGTCGGCTGTTCCTTCCCTGTTCACTTACTTGGAAGGGTTGGACTGGGTCCACAGAAGCCATGGTGGACTCGGGTTCAGCAGCGAACCTCATGGATTACGATTTTGCTAAAAGTCTGGGGATACCTTTGTCTGCACCCGACCCGCAGATTTCGGTCACTGCAGTGGATGACTCTCCATTGCAGAGTGCACAGTCTCTTTCCCAAACCCCCTTACTGTCATGTTGTTTAGGGGCATTGCATGAAGAGAGTTTACGGTTCCTGGTCCTGCCAATGAAAAGCTCTCCTGTTGTTCTCGGTATGCCCTGGTTACAACTTCACTCTCCGCTGATTGACTGGGCTTCAGGACAGCTCCTGAACTGGTCAGCCCATTGTCATGAGCACTGTTTGAAGAGAGTTGATGTGGGTAATACCAAGATACAGTTCGGAGGAAAGGCAGGACCGTGTACAGATTTTTCTAACGGATCCGGTTCCTCACGGTTACTTCTCACGTATATATCAGATAGCAAAAGCTCCAAAGCAGACGCTTCAGATAAGGGTTTTGGGCCCAAAATTATTCTACCACTGAAGAGACAGGTTGACAAGAATTCATTCCCTGTGTCCCTGCCTAAAGCGGTGGTGCACAGGGGTTCCGCTCCCTCTCTCCCCATGATGGTTAATGAGTGGAGGCAGTGGCGTAGCTACAAACCTCTGGGCCCCGATGCGGAATCTGGATGTGGGCCCCCCCCCCCACGGCAACAACAGCCCCCCTCCCCCGGCAACACCCGACGCACACACATATCCGAATCCCTATAGCCAGCTATAGGTCCCCCCAGTATAGGTAGCCAGGCATAGGTAAGCCAGTATAGTTGCCCCCGGTATAGGTTAGCCAGGTAGGTGCCTCCAGCATAGGTAGCCAGTATAGTTGCCCCCAGTATAGGTTAGATAGGCAGGCGCCGCCGCTATAAGTTAGATAGATAGGTGCCCCCAGTACAGGTTAGCTAGGTGGGTGCCTCTAATATAGGTAGCCAGAATAGTTGCCCCCAGCATCGGTTAGATAGGTAGGTGCCCCCAGTATAGGTTAGTTAGGTAGGTGCCTCCAATATAGGTAGCCAGTATAGTTGCCACCTGTATAGGCTAGCTAGGTGCCCCGAATAGGTTAGACAAGTAAGTGCCCCCAGGTTAGATAGGTAGGTGCCCCCCAGTATAGGTTAGATTAGGTAGCTGCCCCCCAGTATAGGTTAGATGAGGTAGGTGCCCCCCAGTATAGGTTAGATGAGGTAGGTGCCCCCCGTATAGGTTAGGTAGCTGCCCCCCAGGATAGATTAGGTAGCTTTCCCCCAGGATAGGTTAGATTAGGTAGCTGCCCCCAGGATAGGTTAGAGTAGGTAGCTGCCCCCCAGGATAGGTTAGAGTAGGTAGCTGCCCCCCAGGATAGGTTAGAGTAGGTAGCTGCCCCCCAGGATAGGTTAGAGTAGGTAGCTGCCCCCCAGGATAGGTTAGAGTAGGTAGCTGCCCCCCAGGATAGGTTAGAGTAGGTAGCTGCCCCCCAGGATAGATTAGGTAGCTGCCCCCCAGGATAGATTAGGTAGCTGCCCCCCGAATAGATTAGGTAGCTGCCCCCCAGGATAGGTTAGATTAGGTAGCTGCCCCCCAGGATAGGTTAGATTAGGTAGCTGCCCCCCCCCCAGGATAGGTTAGGTAGGTAGCTGCCCCCCCAGGATAGGTTAGGTGGGTAGCTGCCCCCCATGATAGGTTAGGTAGGTAGCTGCCCCCCCAGGATAGGTTAGGTAGGTAGCTGCCCCCCCAGGATAGGTTAGGTAGGTAGCTGCCCACCCAGGATAGGTTAGGTAGGTAGCTGCCCCCCCAGGATAGGTTAGGTAGCTGCCCCCCCAGGATAGGTTAGGTAGGTAGCTGCCCCCCAGGATAGGTTAGGTGGGTAGCTGCCCCCCAGGATAGGTTAGGTAGGTAGCTGCCCCCCAGGATAGATTAGGTAGGTAGCTGCCCCCCAGGATAGGTTAGGTAGGTAGCTGCCCCCCAGGATAGGTTAGGTAGGTAGCTGCCCCCCCAGGATAGAATGTATGCCCTCTGCAGCATTTCCCTGCACTGATAAAGCCAATCTGCCTGTCACAATCCATTGTTTAAAACTGGATGTCGGCATGATTGTGCTATACTGAGGTGCTTTGTGACATGCGGAGAGTGATGTCTCAGTCCAGTCGTCTCACTCACCGGCCACCACAGTAGATTAGAGGCCAGCCAGCACCAGGGGGGAGAGAGCGAGTGACGTCATTAGTCACAGACAGTGACATGACTCATCTCGCCTGGCTCCGCCGGCCGCCGCTAATGTGCTGTCACTGCTGTGACTGTCTGCTGCTGATGCTGGGGAGGAGGGAGGCAGAGCCAGCCGAGGGAGGGAGAGAGGGAGATATGAGAATCTTCTGCACTCTGCCGGAGCCGGCGGCCGCGCCGCAATTAGTAGGAAATGGATGCCGGCGGCCCGGCAGCACCCACACCACACACTAGTACCGTGCGTACATTATGCAAACAGGGAGGGGGGGCCCTCAAGGCTTCAGGCGGCGGGCCCGGTCGCCAATGCGACCTCTGCGACCCCTATTGCTACGCCCCTGAGTGGAGGATAGGAAAAGTTATAGATTCTTGGCTTGAGTGTCCGGAGTCCACTCCTCGGGGGGGGGGGGGTACTGTGAGGGAACGCGGAAAAGCCGCCGTGTGTACTGACGGCGGGGCGGCTGAGTCCGCGTCCACTGCAGCGGCTGGCATACGGAGATGTACACCTGGCACCACGAGAGGACGCGGAAAGGTCGCCGCATGTACTGACAACAAGGCGGCTGTTTCCGCGTCCAACGCGGCGGTTTGTATGCTGCAGCGTACGGTTGATGTGGCTGGGTCTGTTAGTTTACATGAGCGGATGGAGAGCTACGCACGCGCGGCCCAGAAGTCAGGACCTTTATACCTGCAGAGGAAGTGTCAGCTGATCAGGAGGATCAGCTGATTCCTGCTGGACTCATGATTGGCTGAGTGGCTTGGGCGGGGCGGCAGACTCCAGCAGCTATATATACAGCTTGCTTGCCAGTTGCTGGTTGTCTGCCATTGCAAATGCTTTATGTGTTAGCACACAGACCTCAGTCAGATCCAACAGTGTGTTTGAACCAGGAAGGACCTGGGAATTCACACTGAGCCAGATTACTTGTACTGTGTCAGTTCTATGTTATGCTTTAAACCAGTTCCAGGGTGTTGTGACTACGGACCTCACACCCAAGACTAGGATACTGTGTCAGTTCTATGTTATGCTTTAGACCAGTTCCAGGGTGTTGTGACTACAGACCTCACACCCAAGACTAGGATACTGTGTCAGTTCTATGTTATGCTTTAGACCAGTTCCAGGGTGTTGTGACTACGGACTTCACACCCAAGACTAGGATACTGTGTCAGTTCTATGTTATGCTTTAGACCAGTTCCAGGGTGGTGTGACTACGGACCTCACACCCAAGACTAGGATACTGTGTCAGTTCTATGTTATGCTTTAGACCAGTTCCAGGGTGTTGTGACTACGGACCTCACACCCAAGACTAGTATACTGTGTCAGTTCTATGTTATGCTTTAGACCAGTTCCGGGGTGTTGTGACTATGGACCTCACACCCAAGACTAGGATACTGTGTCATTTCTATGTTATTCCTTAGCCCGATTCCAGGGCATAGAGAATAGGCCCTCACACCTAGTTAGGGCAAGCCAGTTTATATTAGTGGCAGGGCTTCCTGCAACCAAGCCTGGGTCCCTCTTCTAGGGAGTCCTCAGGCTACAGGAATATTCCCCACAGTCAGGGGAGTATTCCTCAAATCACTCAGGCCACCGGGTTCCCTGGTGGTCTATGCTCAGAGTAGTACTGTTACACCAAACACTCACATCACTCAGGTGTCCAGAGGTTAGACATACCTGGATTATTAGTGATTCTGCAGATCATTCATAATCTGGTGTATATCTGCATTACTGGTGAATCTGCAGTTCACCAATAATCAGATTCTCTCTGCGTGTTGACACCAATCGTTACACATGCAGTGTGAACTGGCCCTTACTTATGTTATGATAGTCAGCTCACTGATGTTTCTGAAAGGTTTGCGATAAGGGTTGGAACAGAGGCGCCAAAATAGGGTAAACACGTTTTAAAATCTGTTTAAAAAGGAGGTAGAGGTGGACTTACCTCCACAGTCAGGCCTCGTTCACATCATACGCGCTTCCGTGCGGATATGGAAGCGCGTATGGTGTGCTGAAACGCAGGAACGCAGAAGGGCATAGACAGCCTTTCTACCGTTCACATCTACTGCGCTGCGCTGCAGTACGATGCGCTGGGAAAACCTTGTGTACTGCTGCCTGCATTTTGCCCGCAAGTGCAGAGCTGATCCCATCACTGTCAATGGATGGGATCAGCAGCGCAGCAGCGCAGATGGCGTGCGATCGGATGCGCTGCGTTCGGATCGCACGGCCATCTGCTCTCCTCAGATGTGAATGAGGCCTAAGTAGACAAAAGATCTGTCAATGTAAAGTCAACAATAACATTTATTTGACTACTCCATGATACAACACATTTCACAGGTTGAATCCCACTTCATCAGGCAATAACCGGAGCAATAAAAAAACTCTGTAGATCAAATTCTGGGCCAAGCGCCTCTGTAATGTTTGCTTGCAATCTATGCTGAAACTTCACCCAGAGCAACTTATGTCATCCTTTTTTTTTTATGTATTTGCAATTTTATGTATGCTTAACTTCAAACATTCCAAGCATTATTTGAGTACTGGCCGTGTTGCATAAGCTCTGTACAGTTGTGTGTGTGTAAACAATGTGATTGGAGGCTTTTATGAAAGCAAATTACTGCACAAATAAATACACAATTTTATGAGTCAAATTAAGCTTCTCAGAACCATTCACAAGAGCCATCATAGCAGCAAACTGATGCAAAGCTCGAAGGCAGGATGAAACGAAGAAGATATGTAAAACAATAGGCTCAGCTGCTAATAATTCTTTACAGAACTAAAACAAGCTCTGCAACCTATTAGTAATAAAAGAACAATATAGTCATCTAAAATAAAAAAAGCCGTAATGGAGAGGTACCTACCGTATGCCATTAAAATGCTTATGCTGTAAACATATCAGTATATAAAGTGCCTGAAAGCAGGAGCTACAAGCAATGGAACACTGATATAGTGTAATAGCATTACAGGAATATGAGGTGGGATGACAAGATGAAACCATTACTTGCAATTTTAGACGTAACTGCATTTATTATCAGGGTATAAAACAAATGTATGCATTTTCTGCAGATTTTCAGCAAAAGCTGCTTGTTGTGAAAAAAAGAACACAATTCAGCAAGTTTAATTTTTTTTCTTATCAAATCCCATTTCTGATTGTCTTGCAGTTCTCCATAGTGTGGGCCACGCAGTCAACATTTACATGTTTTCCAACACTCCTCTTAGTACTCTCTCTTGCATTTTTCCAAAAGTTTTCCAAGATGATGGGTAAGGGTTTATTTTCATCATTGAGTTAGAACTGTATTTGAAAAATGTTAATCAGTTAAAAGATTGAAGCAAGGTTACTATACATTAAAAAAGAAAATCCAGACTTTTCTTTCAAATTGTTTTGTATGACACTTGTGCATAGAGGAAGAGGGGACGGATGTCTGAAAGTTCCTGGTAAAAAAGGCACCGGATATAGCTGTAACTCTATAGCTGTAACTATAGTGTAACTCTGTAACACTGATGTTGGATTAAAAATAAAGGTTTTTTGATTTCACCCATCATCTGGTGCAGCGGGACATCCTTTGAATTTTCCTCCCCCTATATATGCCTATTCCTAACATTACAGAACCCCCATCTACTCCTAACACGAACATCCCCCTTTATATGCCTAACACTAACATCCCCCTTATATATGCCTTATATATGCCTAACACTAACCCCCCCCCCCCCACCTACTGCCACTACAGCGCTACAAAAAAAAAAAATCAAAAGCCTATATGACGCTAATTACAGAACAGTAAAGTCTCAGCTTACCAGAGAAGCTCTAATATGCCTAAGCAGCCGGAATTTACCCGAGTAGCTGTTAAGCCGCAATTTTCCAGAGTACCCTTGTTATACAGTTCCTGCCATTAATAAGGAAATTTCTATTGCTGTGAATGGGGTGCCTTTTTTACCAAGAGCTATTTTTCACTGTCTGAACATGTTATAATAATTCAAATAATGGTTTATAATAATTTTATAGTGCCCTGCTACACTTGTGGGTAGTAGATATAATTTCTTACTGCTTGTTTTTATATCAATTAGCACTGCTACGGAAAGTGTGAAAGACAGGGCTAGTTCACAGTGCTCAGTTGCGTTGCATAATTAATATTCAGGTTAACTCCCTGCCCATACAATTCTATGGGCCTGTTCACAGAATTGCATTGTAACAGATCACATTATTCTAACTCGCTGCATACAAGCTTTATGTTAAAGTCTATGTTCAGTCTCCATTGCAGTTCACACACATTATAATGCACGCTTTATGCCACTGACCACTGTGTACCTAGCCTAAACACAGTACATAATTTTAAAGTCGTCACCAGAACAGGCAAAGAGAGCAAATCTTCCAGTGGGGCCACCCTTTATAGAAGGCAAACTGTCAAAAAATAGTGTAGCTCTCTTGTGTTTCTGTCACCTTTAATTCTATATAATTGCTTTTAAACATTCCCTATTTCATTTGTTGAGTTATGAGTTAATCACTTTTACTTTTTAACTTTTCAATATATTTAATTTCAAGGTCTGAGTTTCCACAGAAATATTACTGGTGGTTTTTCGAAACAATACCTGGTATGTTTTTCAAATAATTCCTAGTCATACAGATTACATAGAGTACACATTTTGCACCTTCCAAGGTTTAACATTTATGAATAATAATAATTGATCCTGCTGTTGGTGTGAAGAATCAAGGTAGAAATCACTGCAGCCATCCTTTCGCTTTGCATGCAGGAGAGTTGCAAGAAAGTTTCTCTCAATTCAAGTGACTTAAAGCGGTATAAAACCTGACATAATATTCAATAAAAACATGTTTTCCTACTTTGTATATGCCATATTTGCTTTTGTACATAAGTATTATTATTCATTTAGAAATTACAAGTTTCCAAAGTACACGTTTTTTGCTTTGAGAGCTGACTTTGCATTTTATTCGTAACTGTTCTTTTTCATCTTGAAATATAAGCAGAAATGCTTTCTGACTGTCTGTCTTTGTTCAGGAGACTCTGCAGTGTCAGAGAAGTGTTTGTTTATATTCCTCACTTGCTACAATTAAACACAAGATAACAGTATCTCTAGTTCGGATGTGTCCAGCTTTCCCGGCATTGAGCTTTTCTGTCCTGTGTTTAACCCTTTGAATGCTGTTCTAGTAAAAAAAATGCTGGTAGTATATAATATGCTCTAAATAATGTTTTAGAGCAAAGAAGAATTGCTGTGTTTCATTCTGCTTTAAGGTAGTTTTATAAAATGAAAAACATATAAGTGTGAATAGAATACATTTATTATTATGGCAAAACATAAGCAGCAATGGCAAGACCAATAGTGTCACACTGTGTGAGAGTCCTGCCTTGAAGGGCCCTTCCACACTGAAAATCACAATTGCAGTTGCAGTGCTTTTACTTCTAGTGCAGTGTAATTTTCACTTATTTTCGAGCAAGCGTTTCACTGCAATTAAGGGTGCAATCGGCAGGTATGATTGTGTTTCCTAATGTGAAGCAAAAAGCCATGGGAAGTTTTTTTCAAATGGGAGATTGCAAAGCAAATCACACAGCACTGCATTTCCTATGCAATCTAAATGTGCTCTCATTCATTTAACCTAATTACAAATGCAGGCAAGTTGCAGCATGCACCGGATTTTTCAATTGAAAATGGAACACACCATTCTGCACAGGGCACCAAAAATACTATGTAAATCACAAAAGTTGTTTAGGTGACACCGTTAATGACTAACTGTACAATATTTCTTTGCAACCTTTCAAAAATTTTAAATTCTTCTTCAGGCATGCCTAAGAGCTGGATTAGTTCTGACCCAGTTCTGAAACATTCCTTAAGAAGAAACTTAAAGTTTCAAAAGCTTACAAAGAAATCTTGTACAGTTAGTCATTAAAGGTATCACCTAAACAACTTTTGTTGTTATGTCTTCAGATTCTCTCCATGACTAATTCCACACCACACACATCTGGCTATGTAAATCACTTTGAGATTGGATTAAAGTGCATGTGTGGAAGGGCCTTTAGAGATTGAAACTTGTTTGGCTGTCAAAAAATTATTGTTTGGCTGTCAAAAAATTATCCTCCCCTTTAAGGCTTACACATATATTTTTGAAATGAGTACAAATCCCATCTCAGTGGACTACGTGGCCCATCCAGTCATCATAGCCTGGAATAAACATACTGGCTTTCTTAGGGATAACAAGAGTAGAAGTGAGTGGAATATGTGGCTGCCATATTTAGAGACCCAGCTCAGCCGAGCAATTTGGCTCTGACTTGAAACAATATGCTGCTGGAGATTGTATTGTTAGATTTAGTGGTGATGGGTGGGGGTTGTTTTTCATTTGCTGATGTTATGTCTGTTGCATTCCTGATGAAGCTCAGTTTGGATGAAACATGTTGAGTCAGATACGTCACTGTACATAGTGCACCCCCTTTTTGTTTCACTTATATGTTAATTTATGGCAGTTTCTGTTCGTACACTAGCAGTGGATGACACGGCACCAGCACTTGCCAAATCAATTACAGTGCAGTAATCTGGTGTATGTGTATCTCAGAATCAGAATCAGAATCATTTTTATTTCGCCAAGCACGACTGGGTCGTGCCCGGAATTGGACTTGGCATATAGGGCTGAGAAAAACACAAAACACAGTGTAAATGCTAAACAAAACACAATACAATACAAATACAGTTTCGAACACAATTGCGCTACTGTTATAAAATGTTTTTAACTTTGGACTGCCATAGATCATCATCCTGGATGATTCCGCATTCTCATCCCCAGGTTTACAAATTACGTAAGGTGCGTCAATGTAATCGGGTTCTGACCAACCCTGCTTGCGAGGGGGGATTAACAGCGTGTGTAGGGAGTTTATGAATAGAGTTTAGAGAGTTAACAGCAGAGGGGAAGAAGCTGTTTCTGTGCCTTGAGGTCCTGGTGGCGATGGACCTGAACCTCCGGCCTGAGCGGAGTCGGCTGAAAAAGCGGTAACCTGGATGAGAGGGATCGCTAGTAATCCTCAGTGCTCTGGAGCGCAGTCTGGAATTGTAGAGGAGGTCCAGAGGGGGGAGTGGTTTCCCGATTATCCTCTCCGCTGATCTTATCACCCTCTGTAGTTTGTGTCTGTCGCTGGCGGAGGAACCAGCGTACCAGACTAGGATGGAGGAACAGAGTACAGATTCGATTGTGGCGGAATAGAAACTCGTCAGGAGTTTCTGGGACATACCAAACTTCTTCAATTGGCGGAGGAAAAAGAGCCTCTGCTGGGCCTTTCTTTGTGTGGATGTGGTGTTGGATTTCCAGGTTAAGTCCTTGGAGATGGTCGTGCCCAAGAGACGTGCACAGGGGACTATTTCCACTTCCAAGCCGTCAATGCAGATTGGGGGTGGGGGGGGCGGGAGCGCGTTTCCTAAAGTCAACAACCACCTCAACGGTTTTTGCAGTGTTGAGGACCAGGCCATTATCCCTGCACCAGAGGCAGATTCTCTCAACCTGGTGGCGGTACTCCTGCTCTTCATTTTTGGTAATGAGGCCCACTATGGTGGTGTCGTCAGCGAACTTGATCACTTGGACAGAGTCTGACGTGGATCTGCAGTTGTTCGTGTACAGGGAGAATAAGAAAGGCGACAGTACACATCCCTGAGGGGCCCCTGTGTTGGTGATCCTTGGTTTTGAGAGGATAGGTCCTAGCTTAACAGCCTGGGATCTGTTACTGAGGAAGTCCGTGATCCACAGGCGCAGGGTTGGATGGACCTCTAGCGTGGCCAGGTTCTCCTGAAGTATATGGGGGCTGATGGTGTTGAACGCCGAACTAAAGTCGAGTAGGAGGATCCTGGCGTATGAGTCCGGTTTGTCTAAGTGGTCGTTGACAAGCTCCAGGCAGATGTTTATGGCGTCATCCGTGGACCTGTTTGTTCTGTAGGCAAACTGGAACAGATCCATCAGTGGTTCCGTGGAAGCTTTTAGGAGGGGCAAAACCGCTCTTTCAAAGGTTTTCATAATGACAGAAGTGAGAGCCACAGGCCTGAAATTATTGAGGTCAGAGACGCCCTGTTTTTTGGGGACGGGGATGATCGTTGACCTCTTGAAACACCCTGGAACTTTGCCTACCTGGAGCGATTTGGTGAAGATGGAGGAAAGAACAGGAGCGAGCTGCTGTGCACATGATTTCAGGCAGGATGGCGACACTCCGTCTGGGCCTGGGGCTTTCCGAGCGTTAATGCACAGCAGGTGTCGCAGAACAACGTCCTCGTTCACCTCCAGAGGGGGTAGATTTGGATGCTGGATATCTGAAGCAGAGGAGGGGGCAGGTGGCTTTAGTGGTGCAGCCTGGTTCTCAAATCTGCAGTAGAAGTCACTGAGACTCTCGGCAAGCTCAGTGCTGGGAGTTGCGTGCTGGAGGGGGGGCTTGTAGTTAGTGGCGGCCTTGAGCCCCTTCCAAACGGCTCAAGAGTCGTTCGAGGAGAGGTTCTTCTCCAGTTTTTCTGCATAGCTCCTTTTGGCCACTCTCAATTCCCTGTTCAGGGTGTTTTTTGCTTTCCTGTATTTCTCCTGGTTGCCGGACTTATGCGCTTTTTCCTTGTTCTTTCGCAGTTTTCGTAGTTTATTGGAGAACCAAGGTTTGTCGTTCGGGTACAGTCTGAGGGTTTTCGTTGGTATACAGTGTTCCTCGCAGAAGCTGATGTAGGAGGACACGTTGTCCGCCCACTCGTCTAGGTTCGGCGATTCCAGAGCCTTCCAGTCTGTACAATCAAAGCTTGCTTTAAGTTGTAGTTTGGCATCCTCTGACCATACCTTGGTGGACTTCAGGACCGGTTTTGCAGTTTCCAGGCGTCTCTTGTACGTGGGTATCAAGTGTATGAGGCAGTGATCCGATGAGCCTAGTGCTGCCCATGAGGTCGCCTTGTACGCGTCTTTCAGGACTGTATAGCAGTGGTCTAATGTGTTGGTGTTCCTGGTGGGGCAGGTGACATGCTGATGGTAGCGTGGCATCTCCTGGTGGAGGTTTGCCTTGTTGAAGTCTCCCGTTATGATGAACAGTGAGTCTGGAAGAGCTGTCTCCCACTGAGTGATTGTGTTGCTGAGATCGTGTATGGCGGTCTTAGTCTCAGCATCTGGTGGGATATACACCCCGACGAGGACATAGGAGGAAAACTCCCTGGGTGAATAAATTGGCCTGCAGTTTACCAGGATGATTTCGAGATTTGGGGAGCATTTCTTGGCAAGTATAGAGGTATTAGGGCACCAAACAGAGCTGATGTAAAAACAGATGCCACCTCCCTTGCTTTTTCCGGAAAGGGTGGTGTCGCGGTCTGCCCGGATGAGGCTGTAGCCTGGGAGATGTAGGGCACTGTCAGGGATGTCGTCGTGGAGCCATGTTTCTGTGAAGCAGAAGACTGGAGTGTTGCTGCCCAGTTCCCTCTTGTTACTGAGGAGCCTTAGTTCATCCACCTTGTTGGGGAGGGAGCGAACGTTTGCTAGGAGGACTGCGGGGATGGCTGACCGCAAGCCCTTCCTTCTCAGCCTCGCTTTGGCACCCGCTCGACAGCCTCTTTTCCTTGGGTCGTTTCGGGGCACAGGCACTGGGGTAATGAGCTCCTGGATGTGGCTCCAGACAGAGTCATATAGGAGTCTGCCCTCGGGGGGCTGGGCTGTGCTGCGCTCCCATTCGAGGAGCTTTGTCCTGCAGAGAGTGGTGCGTGGGGGGAGGGGTAGCAAGGAAGGCATGGATGTGCAAGGAGAAAGTTCATGCGTATGGCGCATAAAAAGTTCATGCCTCCGCTTACAGCTCATACGTTGGAGTTCCCTCCGGTTCCCGCCAGTTCGCCAGCCTGGAGTGCAGTGCAAATATCAGATCACCCCCACCGACCGTCAGGCAGTGCAGAAAACAATTTTCGCAGCTCAACAGCGGTGCAGATATCAGATCGCCCCCCCCCCCCTCAGACAGCAGGGGTATCTGCAATGTACTCGGACAGTTCTAGTCTGTTACCATTGTGTATGATGATTTTTTGGGCAGAGGCCACATATGAGGATTTTGTTAGTGTATCTATGTTCCCCTTGTCGTCTTTTTGTGCTTTGTAAAGCGCTGCGGAATATGTTGGCGCTATATAAATAAATAATAATAATAATATCTGCAACCATACAAATGAACTTATGCCCATAGACTTTGAGGGTAAGCTACACCCCACCCTTTGCAAACAGTGATACATGGAGGTTGGGGGGATCAGCAAAGAACCCCTCCGAACATAGTGTGTACCCATATTCAGCCAACACACTGGCTTTGTATTTGTTTGATGTATACATGTTTTAAAATATGTTAAAAATTATATTTCCGTCTTGATCAGAAGACATTTAGCTACCTATTGGGGTTTGTCCTAAAGGGCCTCATGTTATATGTCATCCTTAAACCTGCCATAGCCATATGTTCATAATAGTCTAGGGCCAATATGATAGGCTAGGACCAATATAAGGGGGAAGTCAATTGACCTATCTGTATTTTTTGGAGATATGGGAGGAAACAAGAGTGCCTAGAGGAAACCCACACATACACATACACATAGATAGTGTAGATAGTGCCCAGGCTGGGATTCAAATCAGGTACCCAGCACTGCTATCAACAGCACCACCATACTGTGCATCCTTTGTTCCATACAAATCCCCCTCCCTCCGAAAATGTTTTAGATGGTGGTGGACTTACGTGCAAAGATAAGTTAAAATATGTGTGCAATAAAGCAAACCTGTATTTCTCTAACAAATCTATAAAATGACCTCCATCTTCTATATGATCATGAGTAAGAAATGTATATCTGGCCATGTTTAATGCAAGCATTATGTTTCTCTTGAAGGGTTTACTGGCATACTGCTTTTGGCGATTCTAGCACTGATGTATGTTTTTTCTTCCCGACATTTTCGGCGCATAAGTTTCCGTGGATTTTGGTTGACACATCATCTATATATAGTGATGTATATTTTGGTAAGATCCATTTTGCTAATGATACTGTTGTTAACATATATCATATGTAGATACTGTACATGTTTATACCAGTATAGCAATTTATATGCTGGTATGATGTTGATGGTATTTAATTGGCACATTTTCAGCCTAGAAAAAAATATTGTATTTCATCCTGAGTTCTAGGTATGCAAGGGTTAAAGTAAACCTGAAGGGAAAAAAGGCCCCAATTTTGGCACTTAGCTCAGGGGAGGGAAGCCTCTTGATCCTCCTGAGGCTCCCCCCATCACCCTCCTACTTACCCTTCAAGTGCTGAGACCTCCGCAAGCCAGTTGAAAAGGCTGCGCACCTGTGCACAAGTGTCTCCATGCTACTGCACACCTACGTAGTGGGGACAAGCTTCTCGGAACTCCGGAGGTCCCAGTGCTGGAACAGAGGGACAAAGGAGGATAGGGGAATCATCTGAAGGAAGTAGGGGCTTCTCTCTCCCGAGGTAAGTATGTATTTTTTTCCTTTAGATTCTCCCAGGATTACTTTAAGGCCGGTTTCACACTGCAAACCGGTGTTAGTGGTGCCGCACTGCATCATCAAAAACAGGCCTTTGGGGATTACCACGTTAGTACGCGGTAATCCCCTTCTGGCTAACAGTCAAACAGGAAGTGATGCTTGCTTGCAATCACTTCATGTTCCAGAAATACGGCAGTGTTGCTGCAAATGCCCCACCGCACCAGTGTGAATGGCCCCTTAGTAAACAAAGGGTCTTAACGATTTGCCATAAATGCCCATAATGCTGAAAGGAATAGCAACCACAACCAGCCTTGCAAGAATGCTTTTGATGTCATGTTGTAATAAAAGCATCTGAATGCATCTGAAGGGCACTTATTTATATTTGCAAATCTATTTACCTCCTTCTGATATTCAAATGTGTATATATGCTGTGTGTTCTAATATCTTGTCAGATTACAGGAATGGAGCCTGAAGAAATATTTTAATATAGCAACCACTGTACTTGGTAGTAATGTTTTTCACATATTTAATAGAAGTATAAATATCAGTAAAGTTGTATGTACTTCAGCAGGATATATGATCTATGTTTTCCTTTCCAGATCGTTTTGCATGGCAGCTTTGGTCTTATCCAGCTTCCCTCATTTCATGTCTACTTCGCTGTTCCTGCCTTGATCTTTATTGGGGACAGTTTAATAAGTCTGAGCAGGAAAAAAAGGGAAATTTGTGTTTTAAAAGCAGAATTGCTTCCATCAGGTAATTCTGAATTAAATAAATATAACATTAGAAATAGTACTACCGTATTGTTGTTTAAAAGTTTTGTATTTGTTTTTTTTTTTAACTGCATGATGTATGGCATAGTATTGATTACTTTAACTTCCTTAGTGAAGCCTGCAATATTTGATGAGCATATAGACATTTTAATTTGTCATCAATGGTAATACACACAATGGTATGGAAATGCATTTGTTTGCTCCACTACAGCTGTAGTTACCTTTGCAAGTGTGAAGTGGTAAACAAATCCTAGCTGTAAGCAATACGATTGCTGTCACCACTCCTGAAATTAAAGCTGCCAAAGTACAGCCCTTAAGCTACGTACACACATGCGACAACGATCGTTCGTTGTCAACGGCGAACGAACTTTTAATTGATGTAAGAACGACCTAAGTAAAGTTAGTTTTAAAAGGTGTGTAACGATCAGATCGTTAGAACGAACGTTACATCACGTAAAAGCAACTATTGCGCCTGCGCGCGCATAAAAATGAAAAGTTCCATGGAGAAATAGCGAAATGCGCATGTCAAGTCTAGTACGAACGACCGTTTCCAACGATACTACTTTTGCAAATGATCGTCGTTGGAAAAAATCCGCCAAGCTAGATAGTTCGTTTTTAACGATCTAGCTCGTCCGTCGTTAGACTTAATAGTCGTTGGCTGCTTTTTTTTTAAACGATCGTCGTTTGAAAGAATCGGGGAACGATCGTTTCAAACGACTATAGTCGCATGTGTGTACACACCTTAAGACCATAGAAAGAAACAACTGCATAAAAACCTGGTATACAAAGACACTTGGGTCCCTAAATTGCAGCCCCTAACTCCATATGCTGCACCTTTATACATATACCCCAGGAACAAAATGCCATACTTCCAAGAGCACTGCTGTGTTGCCAAATATCAGACTTAAAATGTCATTGTAGAGCAATAAGGAAAAAAAATGAAAGGTTCCATAAAGCTTACTATGTGTTTCTGCATTTTACAAATTACTGTTTGCATATCATTGTTCACCTCGCCTCCCCTGGAGGTCATATGGAAATCATGTGATGCACAATTTCCATCACATCTTTTACCCTCTAAACATATATATATGCATTGAAGGCTGGCTCCTCCCCTTCAGTAACCTAGATTACTCTTTAGGTTTGCTTAGGAAAAAGTATAGTATACTGCAGTATATGTATTAAAGAGAGCAGGTCAATGAGCGGATTGATTAATAGATCTCAGGACATTGCCAGCTCTCTCTGTCTGATTCTATATTGTAAAAGGCTGACCAAAGTCCAGAGGAAACAATGCCCCTAGTTCCAGTTGGTTCAAAATAGTTCCCTCTAAATCATTCATATAATATCATTTAAGAATTAATGTTCCAGCAATGACAGGCTTATATCTAAATCTTGCTAGCAGTAAATTTGATACACCTTGGCCCATATGCAATAAAAATTTTCTTCGGAGTTTTCTCCTAGGAAATAATTTTCTCTTTTAAAGAGAATCTTCATTTTCTCTTGTGACAGGATGAGATAAACGTGTGTATTTACAGTGCAAAACATATTTATATCCAGGCTGTTTTACTTGTTTTATTTTGCTGCCTGAAAGAGTTAATTTTAGACATGGAAGTGACAGTTTCTGTCTTGTCTGTAGGTTGTCGGGAAAATGGTAAACACCACTAATTAGCAGATTGCAGCCATACAAGTTTTCCTGGCAGCATACAACTTCTGAGAACAAAAGGAGATAGTAAAAGGTTTTACTCTGGGGCACATAATAGTCTGCCACTGGGCAGAGGCAACAAAATAATCATTCTTCTGTGTAAATGTTTAAATATAAAATAAAACCATGGGATATAAAAAAAGGTCATTTTTAGGAGTGGGGGGATAAATGCAATTACTTATCTCATCAGTTTATTTTCTCCTTGGGTTCGCTTTAAAGAGAATAGCCGGGCCAGGCTATTTCCACCTGAGCCCAAAGGAATACCACTCCTGCGCCTGCACGAGGCTCACACAGGATTGCTATGATCTTGGAGCCCTGGTGGATCTTCAGTGGCTGACAGCCCTGGAAAGAAGGATGGATGGAGGAGGAGAAGCCTCATTAGGATTCAGAGGCTTACCACTCCCGAGGTAAGTACCTCATAAGGGCACATTTTTTTTTCTTACAGATAATAAGAGTAAGCAAGCCTATGGCTGTAAAGCCTTTGTCGGGCTTCAATCCTGTTTGCTCGCAAAAAAAAAAATCTATATACATGCAACATCAAAAGGGGATACATACATTTTTTTCAAGCATAAATACATGTCATTAAGACGACTTAAGAACATCTAGATGGGGTAAGAGGTTGTTAGCTAAGATAAGACTCCTTGTTTAAACAATACTCACAGAATTGGAACTCAGACTGTCACAGAGGCATCATAAATTCCAAGTTCCCAAGTTTAGCAATATATAGGCTGAGAAAGAGTTATGGCATTAAATGTCATCAGCCTCATACCAGTATAAAAAAATGTGTCCTTATTCAAGCCTTTGCCCACAGCTTTGAACCAAATTATACATTTTGTTTCTGCTACTGATCTGTCTTTTGACGATTTGAAGCCACCCTTCAAGGCAGTGACATGAAGATTATTCATGCTGTGTTCGTTGAAAGTTAACAAAAGTGTGTAGCAACTGGTAGTCCAGATTCTGACCAGATTCTGCTGGACAACATTCTCTTAAAGTACCCTTTTTAGTACTTTGCAATTACAAAACTACCAAAAATGAAAATGAAAAAAAGGTTCTATCAAAATTATTTTAGTGCTTGCTGGTGGTTTAATAGTCATTTCATTGGCAAGTTCTGAAAATATCACTTAGGAGAAAACTAAGGAGAAAATGTTAATTGCATATGGGCCAAGGCAATGATAATAAAACCAAATTAGAATGGATCCTTTAATAAACGGGGCAATATAGTAATTCAACTATTTTCTAAATTAAATTTAGTTAATGCTCTGTACTTCTTCCACAGATGTCACTTTCCTTCGATTCCAGCGCCCTAGCGACTTTGAATATAAATCTGGTCAGTGGGTTAGAATAGCCTGCTTGACACTTGGGACAAATGAATACCATCCATTTACATTAACTAGTGCTCCACATGAAGACACACTGAGCTTGCACATTAGAGCTGCAGGACCATGGACCACTCGTCTGCGTGAGTTGTACTCTCCACAAAGTGTGGCTCAGCTTGGTAGCTATCCAAAAGTAAGTCCTTATTTCTTGTTTTGCAATTTGTATGTCCATGTTTATAAAAAGTTTGGGTGTTATTATTTGTCATAATGTTGTCTACTACAGGAGGCACACAATTTGAAACATCCATTTGGGATCTTAAGCTGGCCATACGCCATGCACATGTTTTGCCGAATTAGACATTCGACTAGACAAAAATCTCTAATGGGGCAAAAAGTGTACTGTCCATCAGCATCGCAATCAACCCGTGGCTGACCCTACAATCAAAATCAGGAGAACCATTGCGGTTACCAACTATAATATTGATCAAAAACACAGGTGTATAGTGCATGATCACCTTTAGTTTTAATTTACCTACCAAATATTCCACTGTAACAATGATTAATACACAGAACGCTTGCCTCTAATTGTAACTATGAAGCCTGTATGTGTTGGTAGAATAGCTCTGTGTCACTGGCCATTCGATCAAACAGGCTAAGATTTTCGGGTTGCTGAAAAACCAAATTTGAATTGCATTGAAGTCAATGGTGCTGAAATTTGCAGTTAATAGTAAAGTCCCCAAGCATGCTATAAATTAATTGGCAGGGAAAAACATGTTTTCAAAAAGACCTTGTCATTTTTGAAAAATGGATTTTAAAAATTCAAAGAAAAAATGAATTTTAAATTCCAGAAAATTGCATTGTGCTGCGGTACACTTTAATGTATACCTTTTCAGAGCAATGTATATGTTACGGCCAGAACCCGAAGTGTGTCCACTTCCCGTTCTGGCCAGCCACTTCGGGTTCTGGCCAGCCAATGTGCAAACTGGCCGCTGCGCTGCGGCCAATGTTAGAAATGGAATGTTTCCCTCTGAAGTTTAATGTGTTTTCTGGCCGTCTCTGGCCAAATGTATCAAAAGTTACTTAATTTAATGAAATGAAGCCGGCGGCTTCAGTTCTCTCTCCCCCCCCTGCCCCCTCTACTCCCCAATACTAGCAGCAGGGGGGGGGGGGACATGTGTCCCCCAGAGTCGTTCGTCGCGGCAGGCAATCCTGCCATTCCTGCAGAGCGGGTGCTGGCAGAAGCGATGTCTGCAGCCTCCCCGCTCTGCTTCACTGCAGCCACGAACGACCCCCGCAGCACCCATATGAGAGAGAGAGAGAGAGAGAGAGAGGCAGGGGAGGAGGGATAGCTGAAGCCGGCGGCTTCATCCGTGAATTGCCGTCGGCTTCATTTCATTAAATTAAGTAACTTTTGATACATTTGGCCAGAGACGGCCAGAAAACACATTAAACTTCAGAAGGAAACATTCCATTTCTAACATTGGCCGCAGCGCAGCGGCCAGTTCGCACATTGGCCGGCCAGAACGGGAAGTGGCCACACTTCGGGTTCTGGCCGTAAAATATACACATTTCATACATAAAAAAAGCAAAACAAAATAGCGATGTGGTGTTCTCCCTTCCAAGCCTCTTTCATCCCTTGTCACCCATGCAGGCTGGTATATCAAGAATGCAGAGCCTGGACCTCGTGGGGGTCTGCATCCAGAAAGAAAGATCATTCTGTACCACATTGTTATCCCTTGGCCCAAAGATTCTGCATGAATTGTATGCCAATTCTGTTTTAACAACTATTGTGTATGAAACCACATTCTTACTGAAAATGTATTTCTTTTCAGATATATTTAGATGGACCTTTTGGTGAAGGACACCAAGAATGGAACAAATATGAAGTATCTGTGCTGGTAGGAGGAGGTATTGGCGTCACTCCGTTTGCCTCAATTCTAAAAGATTTAGTATTCAAATCTTCGGTCAATTCAAAGATAATGTGCAAAAAGGTAAATTAGATGCAATCTGTATTATGATTTAATAATTTTAATCAACATTGATTAGTAATTATTAAATCTCCCTCCATTGGGTGGATTTGAACATAC
Organism: Hyperolius riggenbachi; assembly: GCF_040937935.1. Lineage (NCBI taxonomy): Eukaryota > Metazoa > Chordata > Amphibia > Anura > Hyperoliidae > Hyperolius > Hyperolius riggenbachi. The sequence goes on along the minus strand of NC_090648.1, from coordinate 207,516,972 downwards.
GCAAATACAGCTTTATAAATAAGTTTAGAAATATTACATTATGTGAAAATAAACTAAAGAGCAAATAATTCAATAGAGTAGAAATTGATTAGAGCTTCCTTTTTTTTTAGCTTTCCTTGCTGTCTGTTTCTCATAGTCCTGTTCATACAGGAAGTCAGAAAATGTCTCCAATAGTGGACAGAAAATTAAGATATTTGTTTTTGCTTTTTTGGGGAGGGGGGTTTGGCTGGGGAAGGGAGGTAGAATAGAGAAGAAATAGAAACCCTCCTCAGGTCCCCCAGGTGTTTTAGTGCTCATATTGAACCCATTAAGATCTTAGGTAGAGGCAGTGAGGAAATATCTTCAGTGTGGACACAAACATCAATGAAAATACATAAACAATTCTAATCCACATCTATAGCTCTATCTTGTCTAATACATCAACTGTTCTAGGACATTAATGAAATTAAGATTTTGTTTAAACATTCCATTTTCTCATTAGGTCTATTTTATATGGCTCACCCGTACACAGCGACAGTTTGAGTGGTTGGCAGACATCATAAGGGAAGTTGAAGAGAATGATGAGCATAACTTAGTGTCTGTTCACATCTACATTACTCAATTTGCGGAAAAATTTGACCTTCGTACTACCATGCTGGTAAGAAACACATGTAGGAGGATATACTTTTTTATATTATTCCTTTTTCATTAGTGTTCCTGCTATGGTGGCCACTAATGATCTAATCTTTTTCTTTCAATCTGACCATTTCTATGTAATATAAGGGACTGCCTAAGTTATCCATTCAATATACTCGCTCAATTTATCCTTATACTCCTAGATTTGGTAAACTTGGATGAAAATTATTGGATCATTAGGGGCCACCTTTAGAATAGGAATGGGATTACATTTGTAAATACAAAATAGTTTATTTACTTTAGGACACTAAAGAATATTGACGGTTTCACAATGTTCATGTTAGGCATCCAATATGGGGAATATTAAAGACATTCTTTTTTCTTCACGCAATTGGAAGCTTTAAGTGTAAAACGGTTAAAACACTGTACATCAATAAAAAACATAGATGACCTCCTTGCTTTCTGCATCGATCTTACTGCTGGTCTCACATACATCCTCTTTTTTTTTGTATACTACAAATGCATTATCAGCCAAGTTCTAATAATGCCTGTAAAGGATTTCCAAGGTGACAAAAATGTAGCTTTATTTACCTGGGGCTTCTTCCAGCCCCTAGAAGTCATTTGTGTCCCTCACAGCAACTCTGGTCTTCTCCTGGGTCCTGCTGGCAGCCTCTAAGGATCGCCAATCCCCAATGGGTCAGTGTCTTCTGCGCACTCTCATACCATGAGGAACAAAATTCTCTGGTCTGATGAGACAGGCTTGGTGGTAACCAGGCACTGCTCATCCCAGGCTAATACCATCCCTACAGTGAAGCATGGTGGTGGCAGCATCATGCTGTGGGGATGTTTTTCAGCACCGCACCAGCCACTGAGAGACTAGTCAGGATAAAGAGAAAGATGACCGCAGCAATGTGCAGAGGACATCCTGGATGAAAATCTACTACAGAGTGCTCTTGATCTCAGAGAGGGGTGGCGGTTAATCACATTCACAGGACATGACCTTAAGCACACAATAGTTAGAGTTAGTGAGTACTGATGTGCTCACCCAATCCTAGGTCAGTACACACTGAAAGGTTGATAAAGTTTACCACAGTAACATTGTGGGTGTGAGGCAGTAAAGGTTTGTAAAACAAGTAATGGATTGCATGCACATCAATAGATGTGTGAATCCTGCTTCTTTCCAGTCCTGCTAGTTAGTATCTGCATTCAAAGAAAAAGACTAGATATGGTGCTTTACCCGGGGTAACAGTTCCACCACTGACACCATGACGACACTCGTTAAACAGCACCTGTACACTAATGAGGGTGATAGCTCCCCCCCCCCCATTCACACAAAGCTTACAAGTTATAGGATATAATCAAGCCTCAAAATATTCCACAGGATCCTACAGATGATATCAAACTCCCATAGAGTAATCCGGCATCACCTCAAATAATCAATCAATCATAGCGTACCATAAAATGTTTAATATAAATGTAAAATTTGAAATTCCCTCACAAGTGTAGAAAAATGTACAGCATATCAAGACTGTGGTAGATCATCTAGCCTGGGCTCCTGTAGCGCCCCACATCTGCCCGCCACCATCTGATCCAGACTGATAGCTATAATCCACCTGCGTGCCTCCCACAAGGAGCTTTTGTTGGCTCCGCCCAACACTTTTCATTATCGTCATCTGACTCATCAGGAGCTGCCAGAGCTTGCGCAGTTGCTTCTTTTAAAAACCAATTTAGGTCCCAACTCTTAGAGCAACTATAAAATTATACAAATGCTGGGTATTCACTGACATCACTGTTCTCCTTGCTGCCAATGTTATCTAGAATTTCTTGTGAATAATATCCACTGTCCTAGTCCTACAACTGTGTTCAACCCCTGAATGCAGTGTTGGAGAAAACCTGAACATATCACCATCTAAAGTTAATACTGAGCAAACATATATTTACTCATTTTAGTCTCTCCATCCAAAATAGCCATAAATAATGTAACATTTTAATGCAGGGTCGGACTGGAACACTAAGGACCCACCAGGAAAGCTTTAGCCTGGGGCCCACTGCCCCCCCCCCCCCTGACCGACCCCCCCCCCCATTTTGGGCTCACATATGCGTGTACCCTTGAAATTTTGCACTATATATATATATATATATATATATATATATATATATATATATATACAGTATGTATACATGTGTATATATATATATATATATATATATATATATATATATATATATATATATATATATATATAATTTTGTAGGGCATTAGATTATGGTAGATAATAGATTGTGTGCACTTCTGAGAACAGTCCCCAACAGGGAGATGTCACATGCGGCGACAACCAGATTGTCCTCAGATTTCCCCCCAAAATGCAACCAGATTATCGGCAGATTTCCCCCCAAAATGCAACCAGATTGTCGGCAGATTTCCCCTCAAAATGCAACCAGATTGTCGGCAGATTTCCCCTCAAAATGCAACCAGATTGTCGACAGATTTCCCCTCAAAATGCAACCAGATTGTCGGCAGATTTCCCCACAAAATGCAACCAGAATGTCAAGAGATTTCCCCTCAAAATGCAACCAGATTGTCGGCAGATTTCCCCACAAAATGCAACCAGAATGTCAAGAGATTTCCCCTCAAAATGCAACCAGATTGTTGTAAGACTTCCCCTCAAAATGCAACCAGATAGTCATCAGATTTCCCCTCAAAATGCAACCAGATTGTCGGCAGATTGTCGGTAGGCCTCCCCGCTGCTCTGTGCCCACCGCTGCTCCTCCTTCCTGCGCTGTGCCGCCGTCCCTGTCCGAGCTTGTTTTAATGAGATTTCACAGAAAGAGTACTGCTTTCTACAGTTCTACATTAACAAAAGTAAAGGGAGCAAAAATCACTAATTCAAGTAAAACACTCCTTTAAGTCTTGCATAGTTTTTTCCTGCCTTGCTCTGTGTGGTAAAATACATACAACATCCATTTTTAGTCCTTGATGCAACTTTTTTACAGTTGTGTCAAGACATTAAAAAGTAAGATGACTAATATATGTACTTACATGTCATTTTACTGCAATTTTACAATTTTACCTCAGAAAACTAGCATCTAGCGTTACTTACTGTATGTTCTTTCAAGAACATCCATTTTCTTGATTTGAAATGATGTATAAATGCAGATAAAAATAACACTTGATTTCATATAATTAATGGTAGTTTTATGTAGTTAAGGTACACATTACTCTAAAATGACACTAAAATGACTCAGTAGTCCTAAGGTACCTCATCTTCTTCTTATCCTCTGATAAAATGAGGACACCATGTTCCTATAACAACATAATTCTTTAATCCTGCATCAAAAAATATGCTTCAAAGATCTTAGACATGTAAACAAGCTCTAACAGATAAGTAAACCTTTAATTATGTTTTCTGAAATGATTCTAAAAGTATGACACTTTTCATGTTCTTTCTGCATAGCCGCTGCAAAATTTCTCTTGATTTGAAATTACATTATAATTACATGAAAAATACAGAGCATATGGCTGTGTAAATAAGCAATGTTTGTATAGCTGGATATAATGAACGTGCAATTATACCTAGGCAGGTGTCAGCTACCCATGTTTGTTTGTTCAGGCTTTCATACGTAAAAATGACAGTAGCATACATGTATAGTAAATCAGAAATTTGCCTTCTTAAAACAGAAGGAATTTGCAATTATTCAGGCTGCAGTGAGCATATGAGGTCTTCCATAATGCATCACTGCTAAATATTAAAATTGCCCCTTTGTTGTCCAGTGGAAACCAAACACACCTCCAGAACTGCTTGAATGCAATGATGTGTAAGCTTGTTCCAGAGCCACACTAATCCAACATGCATACAGACTGTTTCGGACTGGTTGGTCTTCATCAGTGCTTGTCATGCATTAACCACTTAAGCCTAACTGGACGAAAATTTTCGTCCAGTTAGGCTGCGCGCACTCCCGCGGGTCGCGCGCGCTCCCGCGGGCCCCCCCCGTGCGCGCCCCCGCTGCTGGCCGCTAGCCCACCGATCAGTGAAAGGGATTATAAATCCCTTTCGCTGATCGAACCCCCCCGGAGAAAAGCCGACAGCGTCTCTTCAGACGCTGCGGCTTCTCTGAGCTCTGGTCTCCTTTCTTCTGCCTGGGAGCGAGATCGATCGCTCCCAGGACTTTTTGATTGTGGCCATCTTGTGGCCAAATAGCAAATTACACCAAAAACACACAGTATTAAATAAACACATTTAAATACATTTAAAAAAACCCTGTTTACCTCCCACACCAAAAAATACCCACATACAAGTTTAAATAAAAAAAAATTACAATAATAAAAAAAACAAACAAAACATAAATAGTTACCTAAGGGTCTGAACTTTTTAAATATGCATGTCAAAGGAGTATATCAATATGATTTAATAAATTATGGGCTTCTAAATAGTGATGGACGCAAATTGAAAAAATGCACCTTTATTTCCAAATAAAATATTGTCGCCATACATTGTGATAGGGACATCATTTTAACGGTGTAATACCCGGGGCATATGGGCAAATACAATATGTGAGTTTTAATTATGGAGGCATGTATTATTTTAAAACTATAATGGCTGAAAACTGAGAAATAATGAATTTTTTCCGTTTTTTTCTTATTCTTCCTGTTAAAATGCATTTACAGTAAAGTGGCTCTTAGCAAAATGTACCACCCACAGAAAGCCTAATTGGTGGCAGGAAAAAAAAGAATATAGATCAATTAATTGTGATGAGTAGTGATAAAGTTATTGGCAAATGAATGGGAGGTGAAAGTTGCTCGGATGTAAAAAAAATTTCAACCCTGTGGGCTTAAGTGGTTGATGTGGCTCTATGGGGTAGGACTCGAAAAACGCAGAGTTGAATAACAAACTCAGAGACCGCACTCAGAAGGCTTGTTCAAAACTGTATTAACAGTAATCAGAGCAAACAGAGGCACACAACATGTTTCGGGCGTAGCCCTTCCTCATGTGTGACACCTCACGCCTGAGGACGGGCTACGCCCAAAACATGTTGTGTACCTCTGTTTGCTCTGATTACTGTTAATACAGTTTTGAACAAGCCTTCTGAGTGTGGTCTCTGAGTTTGTTATTCAGTTCGGTAAAGGGCAGGAGTGATGTACCTGCAGGGGACCTGCACCGGCACTCATGTCAAGGGACTCTGACCTGATAACAGGTAGTGTTAGTGTGTGTATTGAACAGAAACACCCAAAGTTACCCAGCAAGCTCATAGTGAACCAGAACTCCTGGTAGTTCTTGTTCACCATGAGCTTGCTGGGCCAATGTGTAACTACACATGTATAGTATGTAGATAGCAAGATAGCTCAATTATTAGCTCTAGAGTCAATAGTTCAATTCCCTCCAGGACACTATATTTATGGAGTCATTTACATAGGCGTCCGCACATACGGCAAAACCGGGCATCTGCCCGAGCCTGGCCGCCCGCTGCCCCCCCCCTGGCCGCGTGCCTGTGCAGCCAGAAGGAGGGGAGCAGCGCAGAGAAGAGAGAGAGCTATGGGCACAGTGGGGAAGGGCGGACGTCTCCCCCCTTTCCCTCACCTTAGGGGGCTCTCTCTCCCTCACTGTCCCCTCCGGAATGAAGTGTGCAGGGGCTGGGCAGCGGGCGGAACTTACCTCGTCTCGCTCCTGCGCCGGAAGTTCTGGTGCCGCACTCTGGTCTGGATCAGACCAGAGTAGCGGCTAATCCATCCGGCGCGTGCGACGAGGCGAGGTAAATTCCGCCCGCTGCCCAGCCGCTGCACACTTCATTCCGGACTCCGGAGGGGAGAGCGAGAGAGGGAGGGAGAGCCCCCTAAGGTGAGTGCCCATAGCTCTCCCTCTTCTCTGCGCTGCTCCCCTCCTGCTGGGGCACACATGGCCACTTTTTCTGGGGACATATACCCCTGGCTACATATACTGGGACATATCCCCCTGGCTACATATACTGGGACATATACCCCTGCCTACATATACTGGGACATATACCCCTGCCTACATATACTGGGACATATCCCCCTGGCTACATATACTGGGACATATCCCCCTGGCTACATATACTGGGACATATACCCCCTGCCTACATATACTGGGACATATGCCCCTGCCTACATATACTGGGACATATCCCCCTGGCTACATATACTGGGACATATCCCCCTAGCTACATATACTGGGACATATACCCCCTGCCTACATATACTGGGACATATACCCCTGCCTACATATACTGGGACATATACCCCTGCCTACATATACTGGGACATATCCCCCTGGCTACTTTTTCTGGGGACATATACCCCTGCCTACATATACTGGGACATATCCCCCTGGCTACATATACTGGGACATATACCCCCTGCCTACATATACTGGGACATATACCCCCTGCGTACATATACTGGGACATATCCCCCTGGCTACATATACTGGGACATATTCCCCTGGCTACATATACTGGGACATATACCCCTGCCTACATATAGTGGGACATATACCCCTGCCTACATATACTGGGACATATCCCCCTGGCTACATATACTGGGACATATGCCCCCTGCCTACATATACTGGGACATATACACCCTGCCTACATATACTGGGACATATTCCCCTGGCTACATATACTGGGACATATCCCCCTGGCTACATATACTGGGACATATACCCCTGCCTACATATACTGGGACATATACCCCTGCCTACATATACTGGGGACATATACCCCTGCCTACATATACTGGGCACATATACCCCTGCCTACATATACTGGGCACATATACCCCTGACTACATATACTGGGCACATATACCCCTGGCTACCTGTTCTTGGGACATCTCTACCCCTGGCTACCAGTTCTGGGGACATCTATACCGCTGGCCACCTATTCTGGGGACACCTATAGACCTGGGGCTACCTATTTTTGGGCAACCACTGCTGCCAGATTGAGTGTATTTTGGGGAACTGCTGCCAGGTGAGAGGTGTCTACATATTAAGGGGGCATTCTGCCTATTTATGTGAAAAGCTGTCTATTTATGTGCCTCATGACTGCTGAATTTGTCTTGTTGCGGGCCTCATGGTTACTGACTTTGTCTTGTTGGGGGCCTCATGATTTGTTGGGGGCCTCAAGATTGCTGAATTTGTCTTGTTGGGGGCCTCATGATTGCTGAATTTGTCTTGTTGGGGGCCTCATGATTGCTGAATTTGTCTTGTTGGGGGCCTCATGATTGCTGAGTTGGTCATGTTGGGGGCCTCATGATTGCTGAATTTGTCTTGTTGGGGGTCACATGATTGCTAACTGCGAGACTATGGAAAAAGCTGAATCATCATCATATGAGACAATAGCATTAAACCTACTTTTTCCGCTTTTTAAAACAGAAAATGAAACTGGGAGGTTCTAAAAAAAATGAATAATTTTTTTAGGAGTACGATGGATGAAATAGTTTATCTTCACAGTTTATTTTCAACTTGTATGAGTTAAAACGTTTGAATTTAGTTTAAATTGCTGTTGGCACTTTGTGATAGTAATGTGACTTTGCAGTTTGGACACTCGACCTCCAAAAGGTTCGCCACCACTGTCCTAATCTAATGTCCCACCATTGCTTAGTTCATGTAAACTTGTCTCCACCCATGACCACACCCACATTCTGGTTCATGACCACACCCATTTTTCGGCGCGGCACGCTACGCAGCTCCATTTTTTGGCCGCCCCGCTTTGTGCTCCCCACTTTTTGCCACCCCCCCCTGGAAAATTTTCTGCGGACGCCCATGTTTAGTAATCCTAGTAAAATAAGCAAGGCACTCCTGGAGAATTACATAGAAAGTATTTAAAAAATTCTTGCTCTGGCCCTCACTTGCACCCACATTCCATTATAATTCTATGAATTCTGTATCTTGATTGACTTAAAGAGGCACTGTAACAACATGTGATAGAATGTACAACATTATTCAGAGTACCCAATTTTACATTAGTTACCCTAGTTTAGCATCAGAAACGCTTCCTATACCTATAGATTGCTGTGTATTGGTATGTAACCCCACCCTCCTAGTGAGGTTTAGCCTACGATATGGTGTCACTAAGCCTTCTTCCAGTTCACTCTGAGAGACCAAGTATTGTTTCTGCTCATTTTGGAACAAACAACAACAAACATTCTACCATGAAGCACCTTACCAGAAGTAAAGATGTTACCTCCTGTGATAAATTTAAGAATGTAAATAAGGGTGAGAATTTTCTCTTTTTGCAATGGGCAAACAATGACTAAATAATTTATGTTATAAAGTAATATTGTAAAATATAAGCAATTTTATTCATTAAGTCAGATGTACAAGATCTCTCATCTGACAGGAATTAGGAGTTGGTCCCTCAGGTGACACTGTTTGAGGCTGTACAAAACCTCACTACCCTGCAGGCTTGTAACCCATGCTGTTACTATGGAGGTAGCGGATAGATGACACACAGCACATGATGAAGCAGCTTCTGGGGGTAGGGCGAGTGAAGAGAGAACAATGCACTCAAGTGTTGGTTGTCGCTAAAGATTTGACACGCGGGGTCATTAGGGGATGTTGGGGGCCCCTGTACACACAATAGATTCTCACCCAAGGCGACCTTTATCTGCTGCCTCAGCTGAATTCAAGCTTACGTGCGTATGTAGCTTCAACCTGGTAGATCAGTATTACTTTTCTACATATCACCTGTAGCAATTCAGCTACTTTTTAATAATTATCAATGTCTTTTATATTTCAGTACATATGTGAGCGACATTTCCAGAAAGTCTTAAATCGCAGCTTATTTACTGGCTTAAGATCCATCACCCATTTTGGAAGACCACAGTTTGAGCCATTTTTAACATCTCTGCAGGAAGTTCATCCGGAGGTAAATGTCTTTTCTATGCAGCTACTAAGATTAAATGCAAATATATTTCATTGCTAATCTGCGTATAGCCTTCATCATTCTCATTAACATAATTTCCTAGTTGTGTCTGACACATTATCACAGCACTAACAAAGCTAATAAGCCTCTGCTACTAATTACTGAGATATAATATTCGGTAATTTAATAATGAATATTATGATTCTGCAGAGTTTCAGCACCACACTTTCTCATTATTGTTGTTGATTAAAATAAAACTAAAAGCCCTTTTATACAATTACTGTTTCATACCACAGTATCAAAAAGATGTGGTGCTGAGCCTTATGGCCAGACATCTCCACTTTAGTCTAATTTGTTGAAAGGACATGGTTGCAGAAGTCCTGTGGTTTTTCAAATGCAACTTTTTTAGAGCACAAAACCTTTTCCTGGCAACCATTTGAAACAAGCCTTGGTGTTAAGTATTATTCTAATTGTATGCAGTGAAGCAAATGTGCTTAGCACTCAGGGATTTTGGATGTATTAATAAAGCTTGATGTACTCAGCAGGGCAGTCATCACAGGAAGTGCTCTTGGTTAGGAAGCCAGCAGAGTTCCGGGGAGACTTAACAGAGGTAGAGAGGGCCTGAATAGTTCACAATGAAGAACGCGTTCGCGTCGGCAGGTGAACACGTGGCGTGTTCGACCCGCCCCCCCTACATCATAATAGAGCCAAACTTTGACCCCTCACCCCAGAGAGACAGGAGACACATGGCAGCCAATAAGCTATCCCTCCCTCCCAGACCACCCTCCCCCTATACAAACGCCAGCACAGCAGCCAGTTTTCAGTCTTCCTGTAGTTGCTGTGAAGGACACTAACAGTGTTGCCAACTCACCCCTTTAATTACTGACACACAGGAATTATACATATTTTGTGGCTAGGTAGATGCAGTTAAGGCACTGATTATGTGCAAATAGCCCAGAACCCCTGTATAACTTAGATGTGTCAGTAATTAAAGGGATGAGTTGGCAACACTGGAGACTAGGGAAAGAGCTGTTGTGCAGATAGGGAAAATGTTAGGCTGTTCTGTGTCCCCCACTGAATTTCTTGTTGTTCTACAGCATCCTGAGTACACAAGAGACATTCTAAGGCAGGCATGGGCAAACTTGGCCCTCCAGCTGTTAACCCTCTGGGCGATACAATTAGATCGCCCAGGAGGGGGCGCAGCACTTTTTTTTAAATTTTTTATTTTTTAAATCATGTAGCGAGCCCTGGGCTCGCTACATGATAGCCGCTGCCCAGCGGCATCCCCCCACCCACTCCGATCGCCTTCGGCGATCAGAGTAAGCAGGAAATCCTGCCATGGCGACCGGGCGGGATGACATCACCAACGTCATGGACGTCGTGACGTCAGAGGGAGTCCCGATCCACCCCTCAGCGCTGCCTGGCACTGATTGGCCAGGCTGCACAAGGGGTCGGGGAGGGGGGGGCTGCACAGCATGGCGGCGAGCGGCGGAGCGGCGGCGAGTGGCGGCGATTGGAAGTTACACGCAGCTAGCAAAGTGCTAGCTGCGTGTAACAAAAAAAAATTATGCAAATCGGCCCACCAGGGTCTGAGAACTCCTCCTGCGCGACATACCCCGAGCTCAGCTTGGATTATCGCTCAGGAGGTTAAGGAACTACAAGTCTCACAATGCATTGCAGGAGTCTGACAGCCACAGTCATGACTCGTAAAGGCCAAATGCATTGTGGGACTTGTAGTTCCGTAACAGCTGGAGGGCCGAGTTTGCCCATGCCTGTTCTAAGGGCTGGTGCATTGTCTCCCTTTCTATTGTATATTGCAATTTTGTGTGTGTGACTGTCTACAGTCCAGTGACTTTAGCTGGACAGACACAAATGTGCACACTAGTGCTAGTGGTACAGTACCTTGCACCCACACTACCCCTTATAAATACTTGCATTGTTTTTTCTCTCTATTCTGATTGTTATATAGCAGTTATCTGTGTGTGACTGGCCACAGTCCAGTGACTTAAAGCTGTGGTTGGACACAGGTGGGCACACTAGTGCTAGTGGTACAGACCCTTGCACACACACTACCCCACATAAGAAAAAAAATTACAGGCAGAGGCAGGCCACACCACAAGGGTCATTGGGGTTGTGCTGCTGTGATTTCATGTGGCCCTAGGCTAGAATAATGCTCAGTGTTCATGGGGCATGTACCCTGAACTTCCAAAATGCTGAGGAAGTAGTTGACTGGCTTACACAGCACACCCAATCTTCTTCCACTTCCTCTCGGAACCTTGCCGCACCATCCTTCTCCAGCTCTGATTTGGGCACACCACAACTTATGACTCACCCCACTCCCACCACCACTAGCACCACAGCCACTTCACTTGATGTCTCAGAGGAGTTATTTACACATCAGTTTGAGGAAATTAGTGATGTGCAAGCATTATTTCCAGTGGATGGAGATTTGTTTGGGTCACTTTACTGTCATTGAACTACCTCAGCCCAACCAATAGGGGCTGGAAAACCACCCATCGCCTGCACTCCTCCAAACATGCACACAAGCACGGCGACCACTACACTGCAGTACGCAAAGATTACCGCCGAGAGGACTAACTTTTATGTCCTGGAGGTGTCAACTAATAAAAACAATGCTTTGCTCACCTAACGTTATCACTAAAGCTCTTTGTGATTGTTTGTGGAGTGTTAAATGCGATGTTTCATCTGTCAGTGTGAACCAGGCCTAACCCTTATGCTACCTTATCGCCGGGTATGCACGCCAGACGTTTTAAAGCACTTCATTCCACAAATTTAGGAATGTACTGTGATTTCTACCCTTTAACGATTAAAACACGACTCTGTGTAAACTACGTAATGTTTGGTAGGACTTTTGCCATGGATCCCCCTCCTGCATGCCACGGTCCAGGTGTTAGGCCCTTTGAAACAGTCTATCTAGGTTTTAGTATTCGCCTGCCCATCGACGTCTATGACGTTTCACGCGGTTCGCCGTTCGCGAACCTTTGTGGCAAATATTCACAAACCAAAAATGTTATGTTCGAGCCATCACTAAACAGAGGATCACACAGGAAAGGACACTGGGTACCATCCGAGGCTTGCTTTATTTCTATGTGAAATTGTTTTGAAGACATCAGCAATTTATACGACAGTAATAGTTTGCACAATAAAGCAAGCCTTGGATGGTGCCTGGTCTCCTTTCCTGTGTGATCCTATGTTATGTCTCCCTGGAAATACAGTGGGTGAATGCACCAGATGTGGGTGAGTGGAGTTCAAACCAGAATGGCACTACAAATGTTTTGTGTCTTCCTTTTTTTTTTCAAACTCAGCAATCAGTTGACTCAGGTGTCTATGATTGACTTCATCCTTTCTGACACTCGTTCACTTGCTTTACTGGGTCAATAAACAAGTGTCGTAAGATGTGAAATGTCTGTAGTGCTGCTCTGGTTTGAACACCATGCATCCACCTCTGGTGCATTCACCCACTGCATTTCTATGTAAAATTCTTTTGAAGATATCAGGAAATTTGTATGGCAATTGTTTGCACAATAAAGCAAGCCTTTGATAGTACCCAGTCTCTTGTGTGAGCCTATTTTACTAATTGTACTGTTGTGAATGAAATCGTTCTATAGAGACTGAGATGTAGCTCTTCCATTTTTTTCCAATTTTCCTGAGCATTTCATGGTTTGGGTGTTATTTTGTTGGGACATATGCACATATGTAGATTGTATAATGTCTTGAATGTTTTCCACTTGTAAATAATCTTTCTCACTGTAGTGGAGTAATGAAAAAAAAATAATAATAATAATAATTTTCTTTGCAGGTTAAAAAAGTTGGAGTCTTCAGTTGTGGGCCTCCAGGAATGACAAAGAATGTGGAAAAGGCCTGCCAAATGCTCAACAAAAAGGACCAAACCCAGTTTACTCATCATTTTGAAAATTTTTAGATAGGGTTACATTCTTCAATTTTTCTTTAGGAAACAAAACAAAAAAAACCTTGTCATTTCACCTTATTCAAACAAAACAAAAGGAATGTGGGAACGGTGTATCTGAAATACGGAGAAAATGACTAGAAAAAAAATAGATTAAAATATAAAAATAATTTGAGATTGTAAAATAAAGTTATATGTGTGTGTTATTTCGTGGAAGTAAAGTATTATTCACTCAGACTCATATAAATAACAACTGATTATGAAATAAACAGATTTCATATATACAGTGCTGCTTTTAACGATTCATACCCCTGGCAAATTTTGACTTAAAGTTACTTTTATTCAACCAGCAAGTAATTTTTTGATGGGAAATGACATAGGTGCCTTCCGAAAGATAATAAGACGATGTGCAAGAGGCATTATTGTGGGGAAAAAACTTTTTTCAGCTTTCATTCACATTTGAGCAAAAAGTGTCCAATCCAAAATTATTCATACCCTTCTTAATAATCAATAGAAAAGCCTTTATTGGCTATTACAGCAATTAAATGCTTCCAATAATTGCAGACCAGCTTTTTGCATCTCTCCACAAGTATTTTTGCCCAATCATCTTTAGCAATGTTTTAGCAAGTTGGAGGCTCTTCTTGCCATCACCTTCATATTTAGCTCCCTCCACAGATTCTCCATTGGATTCAAGTCAGGACTCTGTCTGGGCCACTCCAAAACGTTAATGTTGTTGTCTGCTAACCATTTCTTCACCACTTTTGCTGTGTGCTGTGGGTCCTTGTCATGCTGAAATGTCCACTGGTGGCAAAGGCCAAGTTTCTCTGCAGAATGCCTGATGTTGTTATTGAGAATCTTCATGACAGAATCCTCATGGTCCATTAGGCGAAAAACATTCCCAAAGCATTAGGTTCCCACCACCATGTTTGATAGTGGGGATGGTGTTCTTTGGGTTGAAGGCTTCTGGTTTTTTTTACGCCAAATGAAGAAAACATCATTGTTACCAAACAATTCCATTTTTATTTCATCTGACCATAACACAGCAGACCAGAAGTCTTCTTCTTTGTCCAGATGAGCATTTGCAAAGGCCAATCAAGCTATTGTGTGCCTTATCTGGAGAAGTGGCATCCTCCTTGGTCTGCATCCGTGGAACGCAGCAGTGTGCAGTGTCCGGTGGATTGTCTGCCTTGAGACACTGCCACCAGCAGAGCCCAGATTCTTTTTTTACCTCTCTCACTATGATCCTGGCCAACACAAATGTCACTTTTGGCTTCTGACCATGTCCTCTGGGATTTTCCACAGTGCTGAACATCTTTTATTTTTTAATAATACTTGAAACTTGAAAACATTTAGAAATGGCCTTGTAGCCCTTTCCTGGCTTGCAATGCTCAGTCGCAGGTCCTCACTGAGCTCCTTTGTTTTAGCCATGACTGTCCACAAACCAACTGCAGAGAGCTTCTGTTTTTCACCTGTTGAGTTGATTAAAACAGCCGTTTCCAATTATTCAGGGTAATTAGAATGCTTTAGAGCAGATTGGACTCAGTTTGTGAAGGGTATGAATAATGTTGGACTGGACACTTTTTGCTCAAATGTAAATAAAAGCTGAGAATTTTTTTCCCCACAATAATGCCTCTTGTACATCGTCTTATTATCCATTGGGTGACACCCATGTCATTTCCCATTACAAAATTACTTGCTGGTAGAAGAAAAGTAACTAAGTGAAAATTTGCCAGGGGTATGAATAATTGTGGGCAGCACTGTACATATACCGAATATGCAGTTGTAGTAGTTTATTTGAAAAGATGAGAAATATAATTCAATAAATGTCTCACACCATAATCTATTCAATCACTTGATTAAACTATATGCTGCACTCTAGTAGGTATTGTTTAAATATTAGGATTACATTTTGTATTATTATTGATTAAAAAAGTGCCAACATATCCCATAGTGCTGAACAGAGCAAGAAACAAACACAAGGTACATAATAATACAAAGAATGGTGTACACTAAATACATATTACAGAATTGGTAGACATAGTAATTACTGTGACAATGACAACTGTAACACGATGAACAAAATAGATAGCACATTCCAAGACACAAATGGGTTAGAGAACGTTACCCTTACAATCTAAAGGTATAGGTAGGAAACAAGAGGTGGGGTAGCATACGATATGTATACCTAGAGTGTGTTTTAGGTTATAGTTAGCATGGAACAACAAGAAAAAAGAAATCGAGCAGGCGAGCTAAGTAAAGATTAGAGGGGTGCCAGTCTGTTAGTTGGTAGTCCACAAAACAGTATGTTACAGTAGTCCAGACAAGCTATTATAAGAGCACGTATTAAAATTTTAGTAGTGTCCTGAGTGAGAAAAGGTCGGTATGCAAGATATGTTTTTGAGCTGGAGATGACAGGAAACTGATTAGAGAGTTTATGTGAAGCACGAATGATAGAGAGGACTCAAATAATACCCCTAAGTAACATGCTTTGGGAACTAAAGTTAAAGGAGTGTTATTAACATGTATTTTATATCAGGCAAAGAAGTGGACAGAGACAGTGGAAAGATGATTAGTTTCGTTTTACTTACATCAAGTTTTAGGACATGAGAGGTCATGAAAAAATATAGCGTTCAAGCTGTGTTTGTCTTATAGTTGTATTTGTTCCAGACACATATCAATACAAAAACAAATCTGAATTCTCATGCTCAGTTTGAACTACATAGGAAGATACACACGCAGGCTTGAACACCCTTTTCATTTTATTTTGCCACTATAGTGCTGCAATCATTCCTTTCTCCTTCTTATTTCTATACAATGGAGTATTAAATATTAGTATTTAAACAACTGGTATTTCAACTATTGACAGGGCCAGATTTACCATAAGGCACTGTAGGCACATGCCTACAGGCGCCTGATGATGGAAAGGCGGCTCACTCCCCTCCCAGAGTGCCTCCCTCACTCCTTCCCTATGCAGAGTCCAGATGAGAGTGTAAATGACACTAGACCAGGCATGGGAAACTTGGCCGTTCAGCTGTTAAGGAACTACAAACCCCACAATGCATTTGCCTTTATGAGTCATGACTGTGGCTCTCAGACTCCTGCAATGCATTGTGGGACTTGTAGTTCCTCAACAGCTGGAGGGCCAAGTTTTCCCATGCCTGCACTAGACACTAGCATGAAGTAACGTTCTGTTCTCTCATTGCCCCCAATGTAGGGCTTCATCTTCCGTTGGGTTCAGCGGCTCGGAAAAATTGGTGCTGCAGTAAACTTGCGGTCCGTTCAGCGGATTGTGCAGAACTGATCCATTTGAAAGGATGGATGTGAACAGATCCATAGGTTAACACTGGATCTCTTAACATCCGTTCCGTTTGTACAGTATCCGCTCCAATCCACGAACGGACCATTTTTTAACGCCAGTGTAAAACGGGCCTTAGCCTTGTCTATTATTGTTGAGCAATTATGCAATCATGTATAGCAGAGCTCCTCAACCATTTACTGTATTTTTCAAGGGAAAACGTTTTGTTTGCATAAAAAGCCAGTAGGTGGCAGCAAATGTTCAATAAACAGAATCAAATGATCACAGTATAAAGACTTGATTTGTTTGGTAGGCATTTATACTGCGTGTAATAAAAGATCTGGTATCTTGTACTAGACACCGTGTATTCATATTGTACTGTAGGCTTACCCAAATACAAATATATCACATATTCAAATACAAAACATGTTGCAAGAGAACAGCAAGGACATTCACTCTGTACAGTGTATGCCAATGAATTATATCTAGTAAATGAAGCTTACCGGTCAGGGCCAGTTCTCTCATAAAGCAAGGTGAAACATTTGCATCATGCGCAGAGATTTCAGGGGCAGTATTTTTGTGCTGTGTGTACCTTCCTGAGGAGGTGAGTAGTTTGTTTGACTCACAGCCAGCCAGTGTTGAGCTGTAGCAGGTCATTGGAGAACATTAAATGAAGCAAGGTAAATTGTCGGGTACTGTGCGATCATTCCATATTGGGGTGGGGGCGCATCCTCACAAGTTTGCCTCAGGCAGCAAAAAGTCTAAAATCAGGCCTGTTACCGGCATATGTACTTGTGTGGAACATATGTAGTGAAGAACACGTACAAATTTGACCAGGGCTAGGGAAGCATGCAAATCTTTAGTTGCCTTGGAAGTAGACCAAACAAATCAAAGTCTCTTGGTGACAATAATCATATAGCTAGCAGCTGATTAACTGGCACAACGGTTTGCACATTCTTTGGCAACTTGTGGTTTTCATTTGCTAGCACAGTTTCCTATAAAAGGGAACCTGAAGCAAGAGGTAAATGGAGGCTGCCATATTTATTTCCTTTTAAGCAATACCAGTTGCCTGGCTATCCTGCTAATCCTCTGCCTCTAATACTTTTAGCCATAGACCTTGAACAAGCATGAACAAGCATGCAGCAGATCAGGTGTTTCTGACATTATTGTCAGACCTGACAAGATTAGCTGCATGCTTGTTTCTGGTATGATTTAGACACTACTGCAGCCAAATAGATCAAAAGGGCTGCCAAGCAACTGATATTGTTTAAAAGGAAATAAATATGGCAACCTAAATATACAGTGGGATAAGAAAGTGTGGGCAACGTTGTTAATCGTGCTTTTCATGTGTAAATCATTGGTTGTTATGATAAAAAATGTCAGTTAAATATATCATATAGGAGACACACACAGTGATATTTGAGAAGTGAAATGACGTTTATTGCATTTACAGAAAGTGCGCAATAATTGTTTAAATAAAATTAGGCAGGTGCATACATTTAGGTACTGTTGTCATTTTATTGATTCCAAAACCTTTAGAACTAATTATTGGAACTCAAATTGGCTTGGTAATCTCAGTGACCCCTGACCTACATACACAGGTAAATCCAATTATGAGAAAGAGTATTTAAAGGAATACTATCGATTCACAAATTTTTTTCAATTGATACAGGAATTGTTTGGGAAGTGCTGCTAAGTACTGGTGTATACATTTTAGTACCAACTTCTTTGTTTACTGTTAGCAAAATACATTCAAACTTTACTGACGCCAAAACTGACGGCTGACTGAGCCATGAGGAGAGGGGAAATTCCCTCACACTTGATCAGTTAACTCTATGTGTAACTCTGTGTGTGACAGAGAAGAGAGCTCCCAACAGCTGCAGCTCCTGTGTCCTGTGTTTCTGACTGAGGTGTCTGAAGAGAGCAGAGGAAATGTAACTGTCACAGCTTTTCATACTGTTTTTGCTTTCAGAGTTTGATATGTTTCATATTTTCTTTCTGTAGTCTGATATGCAACTCAGGCTGTGCATTGAAGCAGACATCCCTCCTGCAATTGATTTGTCCCAATATAGCTAAATCTTACCCTCAATAAATTGAGTTTTTGCCTCTGATATTTAACATGAAAAGTAGGAAAATATTTACACAGCTACTTAGAAATTATTTGCACACTGTCATTTTAGAACACTTAGGTATCGATAGTATTCCTTTAAGGGGTCAGTTGTAAGTTCCCCTCCTCTTTTAATTTTCTCTGAATAGTAGCAACATGGGGGTCTCAAAACAACTCTCAAATGACCTGAAGACAAGGATTGTACACCATCATGGTTTAGGGGAAGGATATAGAAAGCCGTCTCAGAGATTTCAGCTGTCTGTTTCCACAGTTAGGAACATATTGAGGAAATGGAAGACCACAGGCTCAGTTAAAGTTAAGGCTCGAAGTGGCAGACCAAGAAAAATCTCGGATAAACAGAAGTGACGAATGGTGAGAACAGTCAGAGTCACACCACAGACCTGCACCAAAGACCTACAACATCATCTTGATGCAGATGCAGTCACTGTGCATCATTCAACCATTCGGCGCACTTTACACAAGGAGATGCTGTATGCAGAGGAAGCCTTTTCCTCGCCCACAGCACAAACAGAGCCGCTTGAGGTATGCTAAAGCACATTTGGACAAGCCAGCTTCATTTTGGAATAAGGTGCTGTGGACTGATGAAACTAAAATTGAGTTATTTGGGCATAACAAGGGGCGTTATGCATGGAGGAAAAACAACACAGCATTTCAAGAAAAACACCTGCTACCTACAGTAAAATATGGTGGTGGTTCCATCATGGTGTGGGACTGTGTGGCAAGTGCAGGGACTGGGAATCTTGTCAAAGTTGAGGGATGCATGGCATCCACTCAGTATCAGCAGATTCTGGAGACCAATGTGCAGGAATCAGTGACAAAGCTGAAGCTGCGCCAGGGCTGGATCTTTCAACAAGACAACAACCCTAAACACTGCTCAAAATCCACTAAGGCATTCATACAAAGGAACAAGTACAATGTTCTGGAACGGCCATCTCCATTCCCAGACCTGAATATAATTGAGTTATAATTGTGTGAGTTGAAGAGAGCTGTCCATGCTCGAAGCCATCAAACCTGAATGAACTAGAGATGTTTTGTTAAGAGGAATGGTCCAAAATTCCTTCAACCAGAATCCAGACTCTCATTGGAACCTACAGGAAGCATTTAGAGGCTGTAACTTCTGCAAATGGAGGATCTACTAAATATTGATTTCATTTCTTTTGTGTGGTGCCCAAATTTATGCACCTGCCTAATTTTGTTTAAACAAATATTGCACACTTTTTGTAAATCCAATAAACTTAATTTCACTTTTTAAATATCAATGTATGTGTCTTCTATATGATATATTTATCTGACATTTTCTTTCATAACAGCCAACGATTTACACAGGAAAATCATGACGATTAACAACGTTGCCCAAACTTTCGCATCCCACTGTACATCTCGCTTCAGGTTCCCTTTAATGAAAGTTAGGTGAATACCTATTCATCCATTACTTGCACTGCTGTAACCTTACCTTTAATAACCCATTCATTTAAAGAAAATATAAGTGAAACTAAAAAGCTGCAAAAGAGATCATTTCACAACTTATCAATTAAATACATTTAAAGGGACTCCGAGCTCATCTTAAAAATGAAAATTGTACTCACCCGGGGCTTTCTCCAGCCCAGTGCTGGTCGGGAGGTCCCACGACGGCGTCCTGGCTCCTCTCCTAGTCCCCGCTCCGGAATGGCTGACCGCCGGAAGCCCAGGCGACACTCGGCCGAGTGTCGGGCTTCTTCTTCCGCGTATGACGCGGCTGACGTCACACGCCGGCCGCCTCGCGTCATCACGGCGGCCGGCGTGAAAGTACTGCGCATGAGCGATTAAAACGCGCATGCGCCGTACTGCCACGCCGGCCGCCGTGATGACGCGAGGTGGCCGGCGTGTGACGTCAGTCACGTCATACGCGGAAGAAGAAGTCTGACACTCGGCCAAGTGTCGCCCGGGCTCCAGCCAGTCAGCCATTACGGTGCGGGAACTAGGAGAGGAGCCAGGACGCCGTCGTGGGACCTCCCGACCAGCACTGGGCTGGAGAAAGGCCCGGGTGAGTACAATTTTCATTTTTAAGATGAGCTCGGAGTCCCTTTAAGCCACCAGCTAGTATGAAAATATATAATATATATACTATATATATATATATATATATATATATATATATATATATATATATATATATATATATATATATATATATGTCTGCCCATAATTATTCAACCAGCAAGTAATTTTTTTATGGGAAATGACATAGGCATCTCCCAAAAGATAATAAGATGATGTACAAGTGTACAAGAGGGATTATTGTGGGGAGAAAAAAAACAACAACATTTCTCAGCTTTTATTTACATTTAAGCAAAAAGTGTTCAGTCCAAAATTATTCATACCCTTGTCAATAATCAATAGAAAAGCCTTTATTGGCTATTGCCACAATGAAACACTTCCTATATTTGCAGACCTGCTTTTTGCATGTCTCCACAGGTTTTTTTGCCCATTCATCTTTAGCAATGAGCGCCAAATCTTTCAGGTTGGAGGGTCTTTTTGCCATCACCCTGATCTTTAGCTCCCTCTACAGATTCTCAATTGGATTCAAGTCAGGACTCTCCAAAACGTTAATGTTGTTGTCTGCTAACCATTTCTTCACCACTTTTGCTGTGTGTTTTTAGTCATTGTCATGCTGAAATGTCCACTGATGCCCAAGGCCAAGTTTCCCTGCAGACTGCCTGATATTTTCATTGAGAATCCTCATGTATTGCTCTTTTTTCATGGTGCGGTTTACTGTGATTAGGTTCTCTGGTCCATTGGCTGAAAAACACCTCCAAAGCATTAGGTTCCCACCACGTTTTACAGCGGATATGTCAGGAACTCACCTCGGGCGTCCTGCCGGTCCCTCTGATCCATGCACTTACGGATTTCTGCTCGCGCATGACAACCCTGCCGTCCTTGCCAACAGGGGTTGCGCACGCACATTGCGGCCAACATGGGGGCATGCGTATGGTTGCAGGCGTCCACTGTACGCACTTAGATGCAGGAAAACTTATAGTCAGCTGACACTCAGGCAGGTTTTTACAAGTTTTTGTCAGCTGACCTATTCAGTCAGCTGACACTCAGACTAGATGTTATAGATGTTATGGTGTCAACTGATTCTTTGCCAGCTGACACTCATATATTGCCATATTGTCATATTTTTCTGCAGTCTGATTGCTTGTTTGCATGTGTGGCCGGCCACTGAGTGGATGCATGGGCTATATAAGCTTGCTCTGTGCTTTTGGTCTTTGCCCGTGATAGTGTTAGCTTGCTAGCTACTGGGTGCTCTGTACTATTGTACTATTATTTCTTCTGCTGGATTCCTTGGATATTGACCTTTGCCTGTTCCTGACTACTTCTGTTTGCTGCCTGGACCTTGCCAACAGGGTTGCGCGTGCACATTGCACCAACATGAGGGCATGCGTACGGTTGCAGTCGTCCACCGTACGCAATTAGATGCAGGAAAACTTAATGTCTGTTCCTGACTACTCCTGTTTGCTGCCTGTACCGACCTTTGCCTGTTATATTGTGACGTCTATTGCTGCCTGGACCGACCTCGGATTGCCTATTTACCTGTGTTTGCCTAGCCCTCTTGTACCTTGATGTTTCGGATTGCCTCTGTATGACCTGGACTGATTCTGGACTTCGCTGTCTGTTCTTGTTTGGCTCTGGTGGGTTATTTCCCTGCTCTATGTTCAGCTCCTATACTTTGCACCTTCAAAGGCCTGGGTGTAACCGAAGTCGGTTAGGTGTTGTTTCCTCACCTCCCCTTCAGGCGGGGACGCACCACATAGAGTGAAGCAGGTGGTGATAGATTGGGGCATAGGAGCAAACTGTGGGTGAATAGACAGGAAAGCCTTACAGGGCATGCTGTTTTTTTGGTTTGAAGGCTTCTCCTTTTGTACGGCAAATGAAGGAAACATCATTGTGACCAAACAATTCAATTTTTGTTTCATCTGACCATAACACAGAAGACCAGAAGTCTTCTTCTTTGTCCAGATGAGCACTTGCAAAGGCCAAGCAAGCTTTTATGCGCCTTATCTGGAGAAGTGGCATCCTCCGTGGTCTGCATCCATGGAACACAGCAGTGTGCTGTGCAGTGTCAGTTGGATTGTCTGCCTTGAGACTTTGCCATCAGCAGAGCCCAGATTCACCAGGATGGCCTTGGTGGTGATCCTTGGATTTTTTTCACCTCTCTCACTATGCTCCTGGCCAGCAGAGGTATCACTTTTGGCTTCCGACCACATCCTCTGACATTTTCTACAGTGCGGAACATCTAGTATTTTTAATAATATTTTGCATAGTAGCCACTGGAACTTGAAAACATTTAGAAATGGCCTTATAGCCCTTTCTTCACTTTTGAGCAGCCACAATGTACAGCTGCAGTTCCTCACTGAGCTCTTTTGTCTTAGCCATGACCGTCCACAAACCAACTGCAGAGAGCTGCTGTTTTTCACCTGTTGAGTTAATTAAAACAGCTGTTCCCAACCTGCAGTTGTTCTATTCCGCATTAACTGATGCTAAACAAAAATACTTGCTTTGATCGGATTCCAAGCCTCCAACCCTCGGCGCCTCTTCGCCACCTTCAACTCCCTCCTTAACCCCACCACTCCTCCCCCACCCTCCGCCCTCTCAGCCACTGATCTGTCCACCCACTTTACCGACAAAATAGCCAGCATCCGATGGGAAATCTCATGCCTCCACTCCACCACCTCTTCCTCTCCCACCAATACCTATTCCCCACCCCACCCACCACTCACTGCCTTTACTCTTATCACAGAGGATGAAGTCAGCCGTCTCCTAGCCACTTCTCCTGCCACCTCCAGCCCCCTAGACGCTGTGCCATCCAAATGCCTCCGTCCTCACTTCCCTGTTCTGGCTCCTGTCCTCACCACTCTGTTTAACCTCTCCCTCTCCACGAGTACCTTCCCCTCTGACTTCAAACAGGCCACTGTACTTCCCCTACTTAAAAAACCCTCATTAGACCCCTCACTTCCATCCAGCTACCACCCCATCTCCTTACTCCCTTTTGCATCTAAACTCCTGGAGCGTCCAGTCCACCAACGCATGACCCATTACCTTGCCTCCAACCCCCTGTTTGACCCCCTACAATCAGGATTTCGGCCAGGCCACTCCACTGAGACTGCTCTCCCCAAGGTCGTCAATGACCTCACGCTCGCCAAGGCCAAAGGAAAATACACTATCCTTCTCCTCCTAGACCTCTCATCAGCATTCGACACTGTTGATCACTCCCTGCTTCTCCAGTCCCTGCAATCTGTGGGTATCAAAGACCTTGCCCTAGCATGGTTTTCCTCCTTCCTCTCAAATCGCTCATTCAAGACCTCCTTCAATGGTTCCTCCTCAACCCCCTTCCCACTTTCAGTTGGGGTCCCCCAAGGCTCTGTTCTTGGTCCCCTGCTGTTTTCCATTTACACCGCCTCCATTGGAAAACTCCTCTCCTCTCTGGGTTTCAACTATCACCTATATGCAGATGATACCCAGATTTACCTCCATACCACTGACCTCTCCACCACCACCATGGAGAAGGTATCCTCTGGTCTCTCAGCTATTTCATCCTGGATGTCTGCCAGGTTCCTCAAATTAAACCTGGATAAGACTGAACTCCTAATCTTTCCGCCTTGTGCTGCTTCACCCCCCACTGACCTCTATGTCACTGTCAATGGCACAATCATTCATCCAACCAACCACACAAGCCCGTTGCCTGGGTGTCACCCTGGACTCGGCCCTCTCCTTCACCTCCCACATCCAAACCGTAGCTAGAGCCTGCTATTTCCACTTATGCAACATCTCCAAGATCCGGCCTTTCCTGACCCCAGACACTACCAAACTCCTTGTCCATGCCCTCATCATCTCCCGCCTGGACTACTGCAACTCCCTCTTGTCAGGCCTTCCTCAAAACCGCATCGCCCCCCTAAAATCCATCATGAACGCAGCAGCCAGACTAATCTACTCCTCCCACCCCTCTGTCTCCACGACTACCCTACGCAAATCCCTTCATTGGCTTCCAATTCACTTCAGAATCAGCTTCAAGATCCTATGTTTGGCATACAAATCCATACACAAGTCCTGCCCAACCTACATCTCTGACCTGGTCAGCAGATATACATCTGGCCGCCCACTTCGCTCCTCCAACGACCTCCTCTTAACCACCCCACGCATCTCGCACTCCCATGCCAGACTGCAGGACTTCACTAGAGCTGCCCCTATCCTGTGGAACTCTCTCCCACTGCCCATCAGGCTCGCTCCCACCTTCAACACCTTCAAAAAAGCGTATACAATGAACAGAGGCGCCAAAAGTATAAGATTAGATTAAATGAGCTTAAAAACCAACTTAAATGGCAAAATTGAAGGAGGAAGTGGTGGTCTTACCTCCCTCAAGCAGACACGACAACGACTGCGATTCAAACAGTCAAACACATTTATTAGAAACTCCAAAAAGAAATGCAACGCGTTTCGCAGGTTCAACCCCGCTTCATCAGGCAATATAGGGAGGAGTATCAAACAATCTGCACAAGGATTCAAATTAAGCGCCTCTGCACAAGGATTCAAATTAAGCGCACAGAGGTGCTTAATTTGAATCCTTGTGCAGATTGTTTGATACTCCTCCCTATATTGCCTGATGAAGCGGGGTTGAACCTGCGAAACGCGTTGCATTTCTTTTTGGAGTTCCTAATAAATGTGTTTGACTGTCTGAATCGCAGTCGTTGTCGTGTCTGCTTGAGGGAGGTAAGACCACCACTTCCTCCTCCAATTTTGCCATTTGAGTTGGTTTTTAAGCTCATTTAATCTAATCTTATACTTTTGGCGCCTCTGTTCATTGTATACAATTTTGAGTCCACCCTTGGTGGAGGGTTGCTACCCTTTCTTCCTGTCTACAGAGAGCGACTTCTTAATCCTGAGTGGGGTCAGGACAATCTCCCCACCTGCCTTTACAGTGGTTGCCTGCTGGTGACCCTGACTTGTGAGTATTTAGCAATACAAACTTATTGCCACCTTCTCCGGTACGAATTACACTATTGGGGCTCTTGGTGTTCCCTGTTTTTACCTGCAAAAAAGCACTCAAAACTCACTTCTTTAAGGAGGCCTACATCAAACCAACACTACCCTAATCCTTTCTGCCCATAACTTCTTGATGCACCCCCTCCTTTTGTGTCATCAACCCCTTCCTCTAGATTGTAAGCCTTTGGCAGGGCCCTCTCCCCTTGTGTATCATACTTGACTGTGTGCACTGTACCCAGAATTTGGAACTGGTGATTTTTTACCACTACCATTCTAGTTTATGATCTGGCATTGTACTCCTATCTGCATTGTGTTGTGTATCTTATTGCCATTACCTGTATTGGTGTATCTATGGTCTGTAACCTGTATTGTTCTGTCACCCCTGTTATCATTGTCTGTAATCCTATTTATTGTACAGTGCTGCGTAATATGTTGGCGCTATATAAATCTAATAAATAATAATAATAATCAGGGTAATTAGGATGCTTTAGGTCAGCTTGGACTTTTGCAATGGTATAATACTTTGAATTTTCCCACAGACTGTGACAGTTTGTGAAGCATATGAATAATTTGGACTGGATACTTTTTGCTGAAATGTAAATAAAAGCTGAGAAATGCTTTTTTCCCACAATCATACCACTTGTACATAATCTTATTATCTTTTGGGAGACACCTATGTCATTTCCCATCAAAAAATTACTTGTTGGCTGAATAACAGTAACTTTAAGTCAAAATTTGCAAGTGGTATGAATAATTATGGGCAGCACTGTATATATATATATATATATATATATATACGTGTGTGTGTGTGTGTGTGTGTGTGTGTGTGTGTGTGTGTGTGTGTGTGTGTGTGTGTGTGTGTGTGTGTGTGTGTGTGTGTGTGTGTGTGTGTGTGTGTGTGTGTGTGTGTGTGTGTGTGTATGTGTGATATATTTATTTTAAACTTACTTCTGGGCTCCTTATAAAATGCAATGTGCTGAAAAGTTCCATTGTAGAGAAGATGAAAAATTATGTCCTGAGAGAAAAGTCAGGAGAAAAGTTAATTGCATATGGGCCATAAGGTTTGACTAACAACAATGCCAGAGTGCAAACAAATCTGCAGTTACACGCTATGTCACTCCTGCAAAAATAACCATTCATAGACTGTATATTGTCCAGCAAGTGCTCATAACAAATCGTATGGTTAAACAGGAAGGGGGCAGTGCTTCACTGGCTCTGACATATCTATCAACTGTCTGAAAATAAAATGTATGTCTATTTACCTCTCTAAATAGGTTGCTGAAATGCTGTTGATGTGTATGATAAGACATGATGATGTGTTCCATTCATGTGTTTGTGTCTGCATCAGGGCTGAAACCCACTAGAGCAATTTTTTTGAGCATTTAGGGAGCGTGAGAAATCGCTTGCGATTTCCCTAAACGCTCTGCCAATGTAAATGGATGGTACAAATTCCACAGAAGCTATTTGGATTAGCAAAAACGCAAATGCAGGACATGCAGCATTTTGTTAGCGTTTGCGCTTCAATGTAAAGCATATAATCGCTGGCTTAATCGCTCATCAAAGCTTGCACGGAGCGATTTTGAAAGCGTTTTGAAGTTACTGCACATTGTAACAAAATTAAAATTAATAGAAAGGACCAATCAGACTTTAAAACGCTAATCGCTAATCGCTACACAACCGCTGGAAAATTGATACACTTTTTAAAATCGCTCCCTAAAACGCTCAGGAAATCGCTTACAAACTGCTCATACAAAATGCTAGCGATTGCGATTTATAGTGGGTCCCAGGCCTCAATGTGCTTTAGTAAAAGTCCAGGTTGAAAGACCCTGTGCATACTCGGATAAAGCTTACCAAGATGTCAAAAAGATACAATTGTCCTCAAACTTAACTTTTGTATACAGGTTAGCCTGGTGCCCTGTACATAAGCAAATCTAACCTTTCCTGACTTTTCACTAATCTCCAGCTACTCTGTGTTGAGTAGCTCTGCACCCTACACACTAGAGATGTCGCAAACCTTCGATTTTCGGTTTGCGAACACGATTCGCGAACCTTACCGGAAGGTTTGGTTCACGGAAAAGTTTGCGAACCGCAATAGACTTCAATGGGGATGCGAACTTTGAAAAATAGAAAAAATTATGCTGGCCACAAAAGTGATGGAAAAGATGTTTCAAGGGGTCTAACACCTGGAGGGGGGCATGGCAGAGTGGGATACATGCCCAAAGTCCCGGGGAAAAATCTGGATGTGACGCAAAGCAGCGTTTTAAGGGCAGAAATCACACTGAATGCTAAATTGCAGGCCTAAAGTGCTTTAAAACATCTTGCATGGGTATACATCAATCAGGGAGTGTAATTAGAGTTCTGCTTCGCACTGACACACCAAACTCACCGTGTAACGCACCGCAAACAGCTGTTTGTGTAGTGACGACCGTGCTGGACTGATGCGCAACATGGCCAGAGTGCACGCCGCGGCAGTTTTCCAGCCCATATGGTCGCCGGACTGTGGTAGCTCAATGATAGAACAGTGACTGTTCAGCTGATCAAATTTGGTCTGTCCAGAATGAAGTAACGACCTTATTATCTTCTTGTATGTAGGTAGGCAAAGGTAGGAGTCCCAGTATAGGTAGGCATAGGTAGGTACCTCAGTAGTTAGCTAGGCATAGGTAGGAGACCCAGTATAGGTAGGTAGGCATTGGTAGGTGTCCCAGTAGTTAGCTAGGCAAAGGTAGGAGACCCAGTATAGGTAGGTAGGTGCCTCAGTAGTTAGCTAGGCAAAGGTAGGAGACCCAGTATAGGTAGGTAGTTGCCTCAGTAGTTAGCTAGGCAAAGGTAGGAGACCCAGTATAGGTAGGTAGGTGCCTCAGTAGTTAGCTAGGCATAGGTAGGAGACCCAGTATAGGTAGGTAGGTGCCTCAGTAGTTAGCTAGGCAAATGTAGGAGACCCAGTATAGGTAGGTAGGTGTCCCAGTAGTTAGCTAGGCATAGGTAGGAGACCCAGTATAGATAGGTAGGTGCCTCAGTAGTTAGCTAGGCAAAGGTAGGAGACCTAGTATAAGTAGGCAGGTGCCTCAGTAGTTAGCTAGGCATAGGTAGGAGACCCAGTATAGGTAGGTAGGCATAGGTAGGTGTCCCAGTAGTTAGCTAGGCAGGAGGTAGGAGACCCACTATAGGTAGGTAGGCATAGGTAGCTCCCCTAGTATAGGTAGGTAGGTGTCCCCGTATAGGTAACTAGGTGCCCCAGTAGTTAGGTAGGCATATGTAGGTGTCCCAGTATAGATAGTTAGGCAGGGCCTGGCTGGCACAGTAATAACAATTACCAAGGTCCAGCTGCAACAGATAGGGCTGTATAATGTCAGTGTCAGTAAGCAACACACACAAAAAAAAAACACATCAGGAAAACATTAGCTCTCAAAAGAGCTGTTGAGGGGGGCTATTTTAGCAATAACAATCAGCCAGGAGCAAGCCAAGAGCCTAACTAATCTTTCCCTAGGAGAAAAAATCTGCAGCAGCTCTCCCTAGTCTGTCTATTTGCAGCAGGCACACGAGTGAGTGTCATGGCCAGCGAGCCTGCCTTATATAAGGGGGGGTGGGGCTCCAGGGCTTACTGTAGCCTGAAAGGCTACAATGTGCCTGCTGACTGTGATGCAGAGGGTCAAAGTTGACCCTCATAGTGCATTATGGGGCGAATCGAACTTCCGAAAAAGTTCGCCTGGTGCAGGCGAACGCGAACCCCCAACGTTTGCCTGGAACCGTTCGCCGGCGAACCGTTCGCTACATCTCTACTACGCACACTCACCTGTTCAATATTTGAATATAAAGTTGGGCAAACATGGGTCATTTTGTCTAACAGGTTCAGTCTCTATGATGGAAATAGCCAGTGAACTATTCACCCCCCAGCATATCTGACTGATAAACTTTTGATTCATTCCGATGGTTAACTGATTGAAAGGGCATGGCAGTAAAATTGTTGCGTTGATGGTGAGGAGAGCAGCTGGGGATCAATGATGACCACAAAATATTGTAACACATCACGTACTTTCTGATCAAGATGAAATGGGACAGGTTGTTACACTGATCACCTTTACATGATTCAAATGGAGGAGTGGTTTATCACATCCTGATGGTTATCCTCCTGTATAAGGCAAGGTTAACACTAAACCTGGTCAGTGAGGCTTTGATACAGTAAGAGGTGGACTTACTAGGTGAACTTACTACAGCCGGACCCTACTTTTGGCATATGTACCATCCTTATTACTGACATCTAGACCACAAGGTTCTATATTTATAAACAGAAGAAAAAATGAGGGGACAAGTGATCCATGGTAACATATATTAACTAAGTTGAATCTTGAAGAAAGAGACTGAATGATATTGCTGTTAGACACCTTATGCATAGCGGGTATATAAAAGAAACTTCCACCCCAACCCCATATTTTGTTATTTTGCAGCCTGAAAGAATATTTTTTCCATTTTTTTTACTGAGTGTATAACAACCAAGTGAAGGACATATTTGTGTAATACCTCAGTGAGACACAGTGAGCATTAATTCCCCCCCCCCACACACACACACACCTACACACCTTGTAAACTCAATCAGTGTAACCAATCACCTCCTCCACTGCACCAAGCTCATCTGTGATGATCATGTGTGATAATTTTTTAATTATTCGGCATATAAACAGCTATTCCTGGAACATTATAGTGCTTAATAGCTGGGTGGCAAGGCAGTGTCAGAAGATCTCAGGGATAACATTGTCGGGGGAAAAAGTTTTATGGTCTGTTGTGGCCAGAATTGAATAACAGGTTAATTTAGGCACTGGAAACAGTAGTGGGCACTGAGTTTAGCTGAACACTTGAGGATATTGCCTGAGGCAGCACGGTTGGTTGGGGGGGGGGGGGAGTAAATAATTAGGCACCTGGGGTTAGGCTATTATTTATCTGAACCCCACTGTTGCTGTAGGTTACTGTTAGGTAGATATCAAGGAGTTAGTGTTGGGAGTCATAGCATAGCATAGAAATGAGTAGGTCACTCCAGTATAGTTCTGTTCCCCAAATGTAATCAAGGTCTTCCTGTATAGCCACGTCTCCCCAAGCAGTGACAGTCTTCTCTTGTATAGCCATGTATAGCCATGTTCCCTCCAGTATTGCTATGCCTCTCTCTGTAGCAATGTCCCTCCTATTATAGCCATGTTCCCTGAATATTGCCATGCCCTCCCTCCTGCAGACCAGGATCCAGAAGCAGGTATGATTAAAATTATCAGTCTTTGCACACACTGCAGTCCCTCTTCTATCACCAACCTTACTCACTTGATGGTACGTCCCCTTGCATCTTTACTCCTCAACGTCAGTGTTCATGTAGTGTCGGAGGAATACGTAGAAGATAACAATTTGTGGTATCCACTTTCAGCCTGGATCTCTAGTTAGAGTTAAAAGACCTGGAATATTGAAACAGGTTAACAGGGACAGTACAAATGTTCTAACCCACTTAGAGTGATAAGGCGCCTATGAACTTTGATGGATGTATATGAAATGTCATCTTGCACCTGTTAGGCAGGACGTGTTTGATGTTTCATTTGATGAAGGACATGGTCATATTGCGACTGATGATGACCAAGTTGGAGAACTGGAAACAAAGGACTATGTGTGTCAGGCTTGTCTGGTCACCTGCTATGAGTCAAACTGTATGCCCATATGACTGACCCACAGCTCAGCCCTAACGCCTGCGGAAACTCCTGCCTAATACAAACTACAATACCCTGCAGGCAGATGTAGCATACAAACTGACAGACAGCAATCACCAAACACAGCAATGAGCAATACAACACAGTATACTTAATAGTCACCTGAGTCCTATAGGCTGAGGCAATCCAGATGATGACAAGATAGCAGGCTGTGGCTGAAGTATATTCACTAGACAGAATAGTGGTTAAACAGGCCAGAGTTAGTCCTGGCATAGTTCATGGAAGTCCTTTAACAAGCAGGGGTTGGTCCAGGTGTCAGTCAGGGGAATACGGGTACTAGCTGAGTCGCAGAGGCGTAGCTTGGGCTTTCAGCACCCGGGGACAAAGACTATTAATGCGCCCCCTAAGGTGAAAGGGGCGTGCCCATATAATATATGTGGGTGTGGTTATGGGTGGAGCCAAATTTACAGGAAGTTAGCAGGCTCACGCTCACCCACCCTCCCTCAGTATGTACCTTCCAGCATGTTCCAAGACAAATTCAGCAATCATGAGGCCCCCAACATGACCAACTCAGCAATCATGAGGCCCCCAACAAGACAAATTTAGCAACCATGAGGCCCCCAACAAGACAAATTCAGCAATCATGAGGCCCCCAACAAGACAAATTCAGCAATCTTGAGGCCCCCAACAAATCATGAGGCCCCCAACAAGACAAATTCAGCGATCTTGAAGCCCCCAACTAGACAAATTCAGCGATCTTGAGGCCCCCAACAAATCATAAGGCCCCCAACAAGACAAATTCAGTAACCATGAGACCCCCAACAAGACAAATTCAGCAGTCATGAGGCACATAAATAGACAGCATTTCACATAAATAGGCAGAATGCCCCCTTAATAGGGTAGACACCTCTCACCTGGCAGCAGTCCCCAAAATACACTCAATCCAACAGCAGTGGTTCCCCAAAAATAGGTAGCCCCAGGTCTATAGGTGTCCCCAGAATAGGTGGCCAGCAGTATAGATGTCCCCAGAATAGGTGGCCAGCGGTAAAGATGTCCCTAGAACAGGTAGCCAGGGTTAGAGATGTCCACAGAACAGGTAGCCAGGGGTATATGTGCCCAGTATATGTAGTCAGGGATATATGTCCTCAGTATATGTAGTCAGGGGATATATGTGCCCTGTATATGTAGTCAGGGGGTATATGTGCCCACTATATGTAGGCAGGGGGTATATGTCCCCAGTATATGTAGCCAGAGGTATATGTGCCCAGTATATGTAGGCAGGGGGTATATGTCCCCAGTATATGTAGGCAGGGGGTATATGTCCCCAGGATATGTAGCCAGGGGTATACGTCCCCAGTATATGTAGTCAGGGGGTATATGGGCCCAGTATATGTAGTCAGGGGGTATATGCGCCCAGTATATGTAGTCAGGGGGTATATGCGCCCAGTATATGTAGTCAGGGGGTATATGCTCCCAGTATATGTAGTCAGGGGGTATATATGCGCCCATTATATGTAGTCATGGGGTATATGTGCCCAGTATATGTAAGCAGGAGGTATATGCGCCCAGTATATGTAGGCAGGGGGTATATATGCGCCCAGTATATGTAGTCAGGGGGTATATGTGCCCAGTATATGTAGCCAGGGGTATATGCACCCAGTATATGAAGTCAGGGGGTATATATGCGCCCAGTATATGTAGTCAGGGGGTATATGTCCCCAGAATAGGTAGTCAGGTGTGTCCCCCAGCATGAAGGGAGCAGCGCAGTGGAGGTAGAGCTGTGAGCAGCGGTGGAGAAGGGGGGCCATCTCCCCCCTCCTTCTCTCACCTTAGGGGGCTCTCCCTCCCTCGCTGTCCCCTCCACAACTAATGTCCGGGTGGCTGGCAGTGGCAGGCGGGACTTACCTGCGTCTCGTCGCAGCGCCGAATGGATCTGCTGCTACTCTGGTCTAGTCCAGACCAGAGCAGCGGCTGCAGGACCCGAACTTCCAGTGCTGGAGCGAGACGGAGGTAAGTCCCGCCTGCTGCGCCAGCCACTCGGACATTAGTTGTGGAGGGACAGCGAGGGAGGGAGAGCCCCCTAAGGTGAGAGAAGGAGGGGGGAGATGGCCCCCCTTCTCCACCGCTGCTCACAGCTCTCCCTCCACCGCGCTGCTCCCCTCCCCCCCAAAAAAAAACCCTGCAGCTCAGCTGGGCGCCCTCGGGGACCTAGCACCCAGGGGCACCTGTCCTACCCCGACCCCCCCTAGCTCCGCGTCTGCTGAGTTGACAATGGGTAATCCAATAGAGAAGCGTGGTCAGGTACAAGCAGAGGTCGGCAACGACAAGGCAATCTGAAAGAAGCTTAGTCAAGAGACAGACACAAGTCAGCAGCAAGACAGGTAACTTGGTGTGAGCGCAGTCTCAGCAACAATCTCAGCATAGGCTATCACGGGCAAAGACTGGAGCGCTCACCAGGTTTAAATACAAGGCCTGACAAATCAGAGCTCGGCGTGTCAGCTCATTAGCTGACACGCAGCGAGACACGTGGCTACTGTTTACATAGGTGGAGCACGCACTGAGACGCATCCTCTGCCTGCCGCACTGCACCGCATGTGAGTCAGAAGCAGGGACGGCAACAAATGTGAGTCAGTGGCAGGGCCGCCGCCGGTGCCCTGACGAATCCTTATAATGTGATTTAGTTAACTTACATAGTATTGCTTTGTGTTGTAAATTAATATTTGCATACTTGACATTTGTTTAAAGCAGGTTATGTAACAAGAGGGGAAATGTGGTGTTCATACTTCTGGCCTGTAGATGTCACTGTGATATTACTGTGATACTACTGTGATACTGTATGATTACATGGGATCTGTCTATACAGTTCTAGACTTGTTAATTCCTGCTCTGTCTGTCTGTGAATACTGGATATGCAAAACATGGTTTGATATAATAACCAGCATTAAAGGCTGCATGGGGAGCCTGAATCAGAGGGAGGATAAAAACTTGACCCCCCCTCATCGGGCCCTGTTGCCCCATTAATAACCGTCCTGCCCAATTCACTTCCATTAAATTGCAAAGTATCCTTAGCAACAGAGCAATTAAGTATTTTGCTATAATGAATTAATTTTAAAAGTATTTGGTGCTTAGCAAAACAAAAACAAAACAAAAAAAAAACAAAACTTCATTTGACTTTGGTACGAATGAGTTCTCAAAATCATCAAAATCAATTTCACATTAAAAAATCAAATTCAAGTTTCAAACTAAGACTCATGGCAAATTGCCAATAGGTGTTTTCAACTGGTTGGGCTTCCACGCAATTCTGCAGTAAATGCCCAGACTCTGGTCACAGCAGAAATAGAGCTGAATAAGAGCATGACCCAGAGACATATTTTAATGTAATTAAGTGATTAGCAGCCACTTGTCACATTAGAACAGCATGACTTAGCCATAAAAAACAGTGATTTACTAAAAGACGTGTAGAGAAGGGCAGTGATTTCAAACTACATTGTGCTGCATAGACTATAATGAAAGTCAGTGGACAATCACTATCTTTTACAAGCAAGTACTAAGTAAAGATAGCATGTATAATAAAGCAGCAAAGCAGGTGCTGCCGTATGGCTCTTGGGATGCAAAGGCACTCTTAATAAAATTGACTTGTCTGTCTTTAATGTATCTTGCAGCCGAACATCTTGTCATGTTGTGAAGTGCAGTTAGTTCTCAAGGAGCCTCTAGTTTCATAGTCCCGTTCTGGAAGGTCTAGTTCTCTCTCACTGCTTTCTAATTAATTATCTGTCAATGCTTATAATATTCATCCTCATTATCATAGTAATTCCCAAAGACAATGTGTAAATTGGAGTCCCCTGCTGATTAACCCAAAAGAGCAGTAAAGGACCAAAACCCTTTATTCTAGAATTAATAACAAACCTGGGGGTTGATGCACAAAAGCACGGTTATACTGACGTGCACAGAAATTGCACGGAAATATTACCCTTACTACCCGCACTGTGTATCGCGAGTTGTATAAGCACAATCCGTGGTACTCAACTAGCGCAACCATGGTAATGTGTGTAACTGATAACTGTTAACGTTATCAGTTACTTCAGCAATGGTTGCTTTAATTGAGTACTGCGGGTTGCACTAATGGCGTAACTTGTCGTACACGGTAACAGTTGTAAGGAAATATTGCCATGCAATGTCTGAGTATGGCAATATTACTGCGCTTTTGTATATCGGCCACTTTGAGATTTTACTTTGGCAAAGAACAGACCTTTACATTTTTCCCTGTATGGTGCCTATTTGTGGTCATACCTTAATTATACCTCTTATTTTTACTATAAAATCACCTGACAGAGTTTCTTATCATATATTCTTCTCACATTTCCTTCTCATGCATCCTCTAAACCTTTATTATGTCCTCCTGACACATTCTCTTCACTCCATAAGTCAATAGTCAGTATATCATATTTATCACTTTTCAGCTGTACGACTCGTAGAGACTCTTCCTCTGAGCCTAATTCTTCCTCTGAGCCTTTATCATTCAACAGACTTCCTCCTAGATTGCTTCCTCAAACATCCTGTCACGATTCGTTCTTTATTTTGTCAAACAGCTGCCGCAGATACCCTGCTCACATATCTTCATTA
Source organism: Hyperolius riggenbachi (assembly GCF_040937935.1). NCBI lineage: Eukaryota > Metazoa > Chordata > Amphibia > Anura > Hyperoliidae > Hyperolius > Hyperolius riggenbachi. Next base: position 207,480,802 of record NC_090648.1, on the reverse strand, counting down.
AACCAGACATAAACTGTGTAATGTAGGCCTGACATTAGGTTTCACTGATTAGAAGAACTGTTTGATTTGGAGCAGATTTCAGCATAAACCTCTTTGAATATTGATCGTAATAACTGCCACTACTAGCTTTGTATTGCTCAATTCAGTACAAAGCTATAGAGCATTTATTATGTGTCATCGACACCCCAAGGTTTTACTGTGTGTGATAGGATGGACTTGTAAATAATTAAAGGACCACTATCACAAAAATAGCTTAACTACTTTGGCCTTTTGGATGTATAATATACGTCCAAAAAGCCGCATGTGCTCTCCCGTGCACGCATGTGCGCTCCCGTGCACGCGTGCTCCTGGCCCACGGTTCATTAGCGAGGGAATCAGTGAATCGGGACATGGTGCCCGATTACTGATCCCTTTCTCCAGCAGAAAAAGCGGCAGCTTCTCTCGGAAGCCTCACTCTTTTGGTCTCCTACATCCCCCCTATGTCCCTCTAAGCATACATGTTACGCTTAGAGTGACATAATGTAAACAAAATCATCATTGCCAAATAGTAAAACTACATCTACATTTAAAAAAAACACCAAAACAATTATTTACATTAAAAAATTACTATTTACATCCCACCCTCCCAAAAATACCCAAATAAAATGTTTAATACAAAAAACATTACAATAAAAAATGTAAATATTTACCTAAGGGTCTAAACTTTTTAAATATCCATGTAAAAAATAAATATTATAAGCTTGTAAATAGTGATGGATGCAAAACGGAAAAAATGCACTTTTATTTCCAAATAAAATATTGTCACCATACATTGTGATAGGGACATAATTTAAATGGTGTAATACCCGGGACTATTAGGCAAATACAATACATGGGTTTAAATTATGGAGGCATGTATTATTTTAAAACTATAATGGCCAAAAACTGAGAAATAATGATATTTTTAAAATTTTTTTCGTATTCTTCCTGTCAAAATGCATTTATAGTAAAGTAGCTCTTAGCAAAATGTACCACCCAAAGAAAGCTTAATTGGTGGCGGAAAAAAACAAGATATAGATCAGTTAATTGTGATAAGTAGGGATAAAGTTATAGCGAATGAATGGGAGGTAAAAATTGCTTGGATGCATAAAGTGAAACACGACTGAGGGCTGAAGTGGTTAAAGGGGCCCGGAGCAGATGCCATGGGTATGCATATAAGCATACACACAGCTATTAGGTTAATAGAAGACACTTACCAGCCCCAGGAAGCGGAAGCCTGGGCATTCTCTCAGCGCATGCACAGGCTTCCTGGCTTCTTCCACTCCTCCTCGCAAAGTGAAGCGCAGCAGAGGGAGGGGAAAGAAGCCAGGAAGCCTGTGCATATGCAGAAAGGACATGCAGACTTCCTCTTCGGGGTCACAGCACGACTTTATGTGAAAGTCACTGATCCCATGTAATACAACCAGCCCGGGAGCAGGAGCGCTTACCTAAGGGACCGGTAAGTGTCTCCTATTAACCCAATAGCCGTGGGTATGCTTACATTCATACCCACGGCATCTGATCAGGGTCCCTTTAAATTTAAAATTTTCTGTATATATGAAAATCAAAGATGTACAGTTGTCTGAGGGTAAAATTATCTATAAATTACTTTTTGTACAATAGTCTGGTCACTTACAGTAGGTAGTAAAAATCTGACAAATCTGCCAGTTTTAGATTAAACTATCTCCTCATGAGGATTCTCTAGGTTTTCTTTACTTTTGAAAAGCAGTTACTGAATGGTAGTTGTTCAATCCAATCCAACTGTCAAAATAGTGTAAAAATGAGTAAGGGCATTGTAAACATCTTTGTATACATCCTTTCCAGTGATATGGTACAGAATAGTGAAAATACTGAGACTTCCCCATCAAGAGATGAACTAGTCCAAAGCCAGACAGTAGTTTTTTTTTAACCTACTGTAAGTGACTAGAGATGGCCCGAACGGTTCGCCGGCGAACGGATCCCGGCGAACTTCCGGGGGTTCGCAATCGTGGAGAACCGCAAATTTTTTCCGGAAGTTTGGTTCGCCCCCATAGTGCATCATGAGGGTCAACTTTGACCCTCTACATCACAGTCAGCAGGCACATTATTGCCAATCAGGCTACACTCCCTCCTGGAGCCACTCCCTCCCTTATAAAAGCAGGCAGCACCAGGCATTGGACTCACTCGTGTGCCTGCATTAATTAGAGAAGGGAAAGCTGCTGCAGACTCTCATAGGGAAAGCTTAGTTAGGCTCTTGTAAGCTTCTTCGCTTGCTCCTTGCTGATTCATATTGCTAAGAAAGCACCCCTCAACAGCTCTTTTGAGAGCTAATCTTGTTCTTGTGATCTATTTTTTTTTGTGTGTGTCCCACTGACACTTGTGTTGCATAGACAGCCTTGGTAATTCCTACTGTGTGTGCTACTGCCGGGCCCAGCACATTTAGTGACTACCTGTGTGTGGGACAGGTGCACATTGTAATACCCATCACTGCATATACCTACCTGTTGTTCACTGTGCACCCACCTACCTACGTGAGTGCACGCAGTGTCACTGTGCCTGTCCGGTACCTGTCTGTGTGAGACAGGTGCGCATTGTAATACTCATCACTGCATATACCTATCTACCTGTTGTTCACAGTGCACCCACCTACCTACGTGAGCGCACACAGTGTCACTGTGCCTGTCCGGAAACCTGTCTGTGTGTGACAGGTGCACATTGTTATACTCATCACTGCATATACCTACCTACCTGTTGTTCACAGTGCACCCACCTACCTACGTGAGCGCACGCAGTGTCACTGTGCCTGTCAGTACCTGTCTGTGTGTGACAGGTGCACATTGTAATACCCATCACTGCATATATCTACCAGTTGTTCACTGTGCACAACCTATCTACGTGAGCGCATGCAGTGTCACTGTGCCTGTCCTCTACCTGTCTGTGTGTGACAGGTGCACATTGTAATACCCATCACTGCATATACCTACTACCTGTTGTTCACTTCAGTGCACCCACCTACATACGTGAGTGTACGCAGTGTGATATACCACTCCGTGCATACCTGTTAACTGCACCTGTGTGACTGCACATTGTATTAGTCAAGTCAGTGCATACCTTTCACTTCATCCCCCACAATATGGACAAAACAAAAGGCAGAGGCAGGCCACCTGGCAGGTCTGTTCAAGGTCGCGGTGTCGTGATTTCGTGCGGCCCTCAACCAAAGTACAGTGTTCAGAAGAAGGCACGTGCCATCAACCCCCAATATTGTCAGGACGTAGTTGACTATTTAACACAGAACATCTCATCTTTCTCAGCTTCCGCACAGAAACATGACATATCTTCCTCCTCCTGCTTTGATTCTGGCACCCCACTTAACACTCAGTCGGCCGCCACCACCGAAGTGTCATCACCCCAGGGCTCAGTGGTGTTGACATTTTTTTGTGTGTCTGCCTCAGATGAGAGCAATGCCATTTGTACTCTCTGCCACCGAAAATTGAGCCGTGGAAAGACCAAGACCCGCGTAGGGACAACTACCTTACGAAGGCACATGATTACAAAGCACAAACTGGGATGACCACCTGAGGAAAAGCAGCACACAAAAGCAAAGCCACACACCGCAGTGGAAGATACCAGGCCGCAATTTTTTCTCAAAAAGGCGATACCTAAACTGTACCGTGATGTTGAAAGGCAAGTGGTGACATCTCTGGCACAAAGCAGCGTGACGGCCGCGATACTGGTGGAGTAGTCCACCGAGGGCTCCCTTCTCCACCACCACCTCCACCTCTCCTTGGGCATCATCATACCGGCTAAGTATACCTCCTGTCTTTTGTCACTGTATCTCTAGCCACCTTGTCTGTATATCTCAAACTATGCACATTATATCACTTTATTCATTATGAAGATATCATGATCAGCCACTGTTATGTTTCAAAAGATTATTACTTGCATCTCATTGTCTTTATAGGGTAATTGTTTACTGTTATTTCTTAGCTGGAGGTTCTGAACCCGGGTTCATACAGTGTCGGGGTGCTCATTTTTTGAACATCCCTCGCTGATTTATAATCTTTATTATCAGTACAATTTATATATATATATATATATATATATATATATATATATATATATATATATATATATATATATATATATACATACATGATTGTTGCCATTGCTATGATTGCTTATTGCGAGTAGATTTCATCATTGATGGATGGTTGTGGTACCATTTTTAAATGTTTTTATTTGTGCTTATATTAGAACGAATTATATTGAATAAAAATGTTACAGATGTTTTATACCTTAATATAGTGTGGTGCTGTTTCTATGAGTTAATTTTTCCTATTTATACGGAAGATACCAGGCCGCAATTTTTTCTCAAAAAGGCAATACCTAAACTGTACCGTGATGTTCAAGGCAAGGCAAGTGGTGACATCTCTGGCACACAGCGTTGGGTCAAGGGTCCATCTGACCATGGATGCCTGGTCTGCAAAGCACGCTCATGTCAGAATTCTAGCGGTTTTATTTATGCAGGAAAAACTGTCATATGTGTATGTATATACAGTATAAATATTAATAATCAATACAGTCCTTTCAAAGAAAGAAATAGTTATTGTTAAACCCTATATAATATACTTTACTACTGTGAAATATAATTAAAAGCTAGTGATGATGAGACAGTAAAACATTCTCGTAGGATTGTTTTGGTTCTGGAAGAATTGTTGATGTGTTCTGGGTGCAAGGCTGTCTCAGTTAGCTGAACACTGAAAGCTGATAACACATGATGTTTTGGGAACAAGTTTTATAAATATTAAACAAAGAAGGTGTTTTCCCAATTAGTTAAAGATGATTCAATAATGCCACCTGGTGGTTTCATAGTCTTATAAAATCAACATTATTAACCACTTCACCACTGAGGGGTTTTACCCCCTGACCACCAGAGCAATTTTCACCTTTCAGCGCTCCTTCCATTCATTCGTCTATAACTTTATTATTACTTATCCCAATGAAATGAACTATATCTTGTTTTTTTTGCCGCCAATTAGGCTTTCTTTAGTTGGGACATTATGCCAAGAATTATTTTATTCTAAATGTGTTTTAATGGGGAAATAGGAAAAAATGTGGGAAAAAATATTATTTTTCAGTTTTCGGCCATTATAGTTTTTAAATAAAGCATGCTACTGTAATTAAAACCCATGAAATGTATTAACCCATATGTCCCGGTTATAAAACCATTTAAATTATGTCCCTATCACAATGTTTGGCGACAATATTTTATTTGGAAATAAAGGTGCATTTTTTTCAGTTTTGCATCCATCCCTAATTACAAGCCCGCAGTTTATAAAGTAACAGTGTTATACCCTCTTGACATAAATATTTAAAAAGTTCAGTCCCTAAGGTAACTATTTATGTTTTTTTTTATTGTATTTTTTTTTTTTTAATTACACACAAAAAAAAAAAAAATGGGGAGTGTGGGAGGTAATGAGTTAATTTATTGTGTAAATGTAATGTTTGTATGTGTAAAATGCTTTTAGGGTGTAGTTTACTATTTGGCCACAAGATGGCCACAGAGTGTTTGTTTACATGCGACCTGTAAGCGTCCGGAAGGACGCTTACAGGAAGCAGTAGGAGGCTGGGAGACGCACAATGATCTCGCTGTTTCTGAAAGAAGCAGCAGATCATTGCGGGGGCTAGATCAACGAACGGGAATGGATTTTCCCGTTCATTGATCTCCAAGCGAGCGGGCGGTGACGTGCACGAGCGGCGGGTGCGCGCGCACAAGCGGCGGGAGCGCGGACAGCGGCGGTAGCGCGGAAGGTACGGATTTCTCCGTCCCTGGTTTTTTAGGAGGGAAAAAAGGGGCGGAGAAATTCGTACCGCTGGGGGTAAAGTGGTTAATACTGTTTGTTATTTGTTATGAAAGGCTGACCTCTGCCGGTTGAAGTTATTATATTTATATAGACAATGATTTTATTTTCTTAAGATTTAATATGCAATTATTTCTTATATGATTAATTGTTTTAAGAAGAATTATATAATAAGCTTTATATTTAAATAAGTATATTAGAAGCCCTGTATGTTTTAATAAGCCTTAAATTGCTGAAGGCTCTTACAGATCTGTGTACAGTGTTATAGGGTCAATCTGATCTGGGAAAGTACAGAGACAGTCCAAAAACGAATTAGCAGAACAGGAGATTATCAGAAATGCGTCATAAATGACATTGTTTAATGTTTTTGGAAGTCCATGTCTGGGTCAAAAAAGTCAACCAGCAGATAAGATGGCTGTTGACGTCCATTTTTAATTAACTGCGTCAGAAATGACCTGATTAGAATGTGTAAACATTGCAAACCTACGTAAATTCCCACAAGATAAGGTAATTAAGAATTTATAAACAATAATATTGTGATTTAGGTATTCAAAACATAGATAGCGTTTGACGCACGGAAGCTTTAGCCAATCAGAACCTGGGATTCAGGGAAAGTCCAGATTAGGCAGCCATATAGCCTCCAACCCCTATAAAAGCAGAAGCTGAAAGCTCATAGTTTGCAGAAGCCCAACAATCTCCTGAGAAGACACATGAGGCAGAAGCTACCTTCACACAAGTGGTTCTAGATGCTGAAGAGATGACAGAGAAGGGGTAATATGATTAATATTCTGGTAATTTACTTTATTAATTTTCAGCATTAAGTTTTGTTAAGATGTTAGCAAGAAGTTTTTTTTAGAAGCTATTTTTTATGCTATTTCTTTAAGAAGATTACTACAAGTTTTACACAGCTACTAGATACACAGCTATTGATACAGATGAGACTACTTTTGATCTTATTCTACATAACGCAACTGTTATATTGTTTTTTGAATGTACTTAGAAGATTGATGATCGCTAGGCTATAAATCCTTGATGAGATGGAATACTGTTAGAAGGAAAAACTACTTGGAACTGTTCATATTTTGTATATATGCTGTATGATAAGCAAATACAATTTTTTATATAAAATCATATACTGAGTGTAACGGATGGCGGAGACACCACCGCGCGGTCTGACAGCGAGGCGGCTGGGGCCGCGTTCAGACCGGCGGTTTCTCCGCAGCAGCAGCGTGCGCCTGATTTGTCTGAGCCTAGTAGTGCACACAGATGGAGAGCTACGCGCGCGCGTGCTAACAGGCAAGCCCTTCATGCCAATAGGAGAGGAATCAGCTGATCTGGACGATCAGCTGATCCCAGCGCAGCAGGTGATTGGCTGGATGGAACTGGGCAGCGCTGAGGAGCGCTCTGCTATATATACTTCTCCCCTGTCAGTTGCCGGTTGTCTGCCGTTGCAAATGCTTACGTGTTAGCACTCAACAGAGTCAGATCCTTCAGTGTGGTTGAACCAGGTGGACCTGGGAATCCACACTTAGCCAGATTACTGTGTTATTATTGTGTTATACTCCAGACTAGTTCCAGGGTGTTGAGACCACGGACCTCACACCCAAGACTAGGGATACTGTGTTATTCTTGTGTTATACTTAGACCAGTTCCTGGGTGTTGAGAACACGGACCTCACACTCTAGACTAGGCCTATGCTTGATATCTGTTATGACCTATTGCTTTCCTGACCCTCCTTCTGCTCTCTGATTCGGTACTTACGCACATCTGATTACTTGTTGCCAATCCTGCCTTTCCCTGGTTACTGTATCAGTCCTTTGTCTCTGTACCTTATCTGCTTGTGTGTTGCCGACCCGGCCTGGCGGACCTCTCTTACTGTCTACAGAGACTCCCTGTCTCTTAAAGGGACCTCTCTGCAATCCAGTCAGGGACTCTATCTCTTAGGTGTCCTTTGACTGCAGTAGAGTCTGATTCCCAGCAGTCAGGGAATCACTGACTCATATACTGTCACACCAAACTCTTACACATTTTCAGGTGTCCAGAGGTTAGTTATACTTGTATTATTGGTGATTCTGCAGATCATCAATAATCCGCTATATATCTGTATTCTTGGTGATACTGCAGATCACCAATAATCAGAGTCTCTCTGTGTGTTGACACCAATTGTTACACTGAGTGCTCTGATTCATTTCAAGGTATACCGTCAATCTATAATTACTGTTATAGAGGGTTCAGACCCCACTATGCCGGATTTATATGATAGCAACGCTTCAAGGGCTGGTCCTTTACTGAGTTAGCAATCATGAAAAAGGCCAGAACCGCTCAGGTTTTTGACACTCAGGCCTGCCCGAAGACTAAGTCAGTCCCCACACACAGCATCTCTGCCTGCACGCCGTGTGACTGCTTGCCCCAAGACTAAGTCAGTCCCCCCACAGCATCTCTGCCCGCAGGCCGGTTGACTGCCTTCGCCGCCACCACCAACAGGGTCCAGGACTCCAGGCGGATTCCTGAATTTTTAAGGCCGCTGCTAGCTTTTCTAGCTTACTAGTTTTTCTGGTGCGTGTACATGCCTGCCTAATTCTTATAGCTGCACTGCAGCTGCAACAACAAAACAAAAGGCACGTACATGTGCCAATTCCCTTTCGTGATCATTACCTTGCCGTGGTGAAGGGGGTTGCGTATCACAATGAAGCAATGACCGACGGCTATGGGAGTGTGTCGGGGGGAGGGTGGGCGGGGGGGGGGTTGACACACCCACGATAATAAGGTTGTTGCTTCATTGTGGACAGACCAAATTTGATCAGCTGGACAGTCACTGTTCTGTCATTCAGCTACCTCAGCCCGGCGACCATATGGGCTTGACAACCGCCACGGCCTGCACTCTCGCCTTGGTGCGCACTAGTCCAGCATGGCCATCACTACACAAACAGCTGTTTGCGGTGCGTTACACAGTGAGTTTGGTGTGTCAGTGTGAAACAGTACTCTAGTTAAACTCCCTGATTGATGTATACACATGCAAGATGTTTTAAAGCACTTTAGGCCTGCAATTTAGCATTCAATGTGATTTCTGCCCTTAAAACGCTGCTTTGCGTCAAATCCAGATTTTTCCCCAGGACTTTTGGCCTCCAGGTGTTAGACCCTTGAATCATCTTTTCCATCACTTTTGTGGCCAGCATACATTTTTCTAGTTTTTAACGTTCGCCTCCCCATTGAAGTCTATTGCGGTTTGCGAACGTTTACGTGAACCGAACTTTCGCGGAAGTTCGCTAACCGAAGATTGGAGGTTTGGGCCATCTTTATAAGTGACAGCAAAATAGGGAACGATAATTTATAGTGCATTTTACCCTGGGACAAATGTACATCCTATGCCCATGCATGTAAAGTGTATGTGAACTAAAGAAGGAAAAAACAAAAAACTACTTCACTCAATAGAGCCTCTGGATAGTCCAAAAGCTTCCCCAATCTTCTTATACCCCTTTGTTCCTGCTTGTGGTCCCTCTAATGGTATTAAACAATATTGTTGCTTGCAGGCGCGCTCCTGTCCATAGAAGAGCAGCTGCACTGTGCAGGCTCCAGTATTGTCTGCGGAAGCACAAAGCCACCCAGCTTATTCCTCTTGCACGAGCGGCCACACTCTTACACGGATGAGAGTATTGCCACAATAAAGAAGAGGGTCCCGGTCAGCAGTAGAAAGGTCAAGGATGATCAGGGAAGCCCATTGAAACATCCAGAGACTTAAAATCTACGCCTCTTGCTTTTTGCGCACCCACCGCAATTGCGTGCACCCCGATGGGGGTGATTCAGCTGTCAAATGAAAGCTGACATCTCCCCACACAGGTCAGGAGCCATGGCGATTGGCTCCTGATCATATGTTCACCACGTCGCCGCTGATCGTAATGATCACTAGGCCGGCAAACACAGAGGATAGTTGCAGTACCTCTTACCTCTTCTCCTTCCCCGGCAATCTTCGGTCTCCTCCATGCAGATTGGCATCCAGGCTCCAGCACCACACTGCCCCTAGTGTTGAGACCCAGCTTGATGAGGTCATCAAGCCAGGACCCAGCACTTTGCAGCAATGTGAGGCTGGATGCTGATCTGAGAGGAGGGGAGAGCTTCTTATAGCCGGAACCAGGGAAGGTGAGTAAAAACGTACCCACATGCTATCTGAAACTTTGAGATGACTTCCGGGGGGGGGCACTGCACTTGACAAAGAGCGGGAGACCACTTGAAACGGCGACTGCCGGTTGTGCTTTACTGCACGGCTGCAATGTAGACACACTCACTTCCAAGAGTGCCCTACAGCGCTGTGAGCATCTGAGAGCTACTTATACCTGAGAGCTATACTTACACCTGATTCGACTTCACTGCTGGTCGACTACTTCATTGGATTTCAAGTCTGGAAGCCACACAGACTTGACCATGCAGGAAGGATCCATAGCAAGTGAGGTGTCCTTTTCAGGAACTTTATCCATACTACTAACCTGCATTTTGGTTGCGTTATCGCATGTTCGCATTGCACCACAACGCAAAAAAAAAATCCCTCATTGACACCGACCTTCATGCACGGTGATGTCACTTTTGGCAGTAATCCAATCTATAAGTAAGGCTCTGGCTCTCTAGCGCTCACTTACTGTGGCGAAAATACGAAGTGCACAGAAGTGTATTGACAAGATACAATTCCACGCATGTGCAACACAAATGCAAAAGAGTTTAAAATATCTGCCGCACCATTGACTTACATGACTTCTGGTCTAGCAGTAATGCGCTGATGCTTTCGCATCAAATCGGACACACCTGGAGCATCGTACCATGGCAGGTATGAAATGCCCCACAGGTTTTCATTGCTTAAGCGTCAACCTGTAGTAAAAAAAGGGTAACACAACACAGTGAAAATGTCCCAGTGTGAAAGACTTAAGAGTATTTTCTTCTTTACTAGTGGCTTCAAATAATGTATTTTATTGACAATTTGTGAGCATATCACCTAGGAGAAAGCAAAGGAGAAAAAGTTAATTCCATATGGGCCAATGGCACACATCCTATTAACTTTTATTCTGCGTTTTCTACAAGGAGATATTTTGAAAATGTACCAATAAAATACCTTTAGGCTTGGTTTACACATAAATATGTACCTGTCCTGTCCAGTCCAGTAATGTACTTGTAAGGCTTGGTGGTGTATTCTCCACAGTCAGCATGCAACGCATGAGCTGGCGTGGAGGAGGTACACACACCAGCACAAGGAAACAGGCTATCCCTAGTATAGTGGAGGGGAGGACTGACTCCAATAGGAGATTGTGGCGCACAGAGCCGGTGCAGATCTGACAGCCACAAACAATGCTTTCGTTATAACGTCTCAGCGCAAAGTAGCGCTGAGCGCATAAACCAGAACTGAGGAGATCAGGACAGGTAGACAGAATGAACGCTTGCTAGCTAGCGGCTACTTAGCGACAGCAAGCGTCCAAAACAAGACAGACTGGAATGAGGCAGCCAATGTGATTGCAGCGATGGCGTGCCTCACAAAGACAGGACAGGATAGTCAGGAAATAGCAGGATCAAGATAGATGAACGTAACACAGACAAATATACAATAATTATGTTTTCCTAGCGTATTACAATTACAGCTATCAATGAAACTATTTGTAACGTCTGACTAACATATGTATATATCGGCAATGAACCGATATTTGACATAAGCAGGAACGCTGACTAGGACTGGAGTAATACAGGGAACAGGACTCAGAAGGATTTGCTATCTCTTCGCAGAGATGAACGCAATCCACAAACGGTAACAGAACAGGATTCAGAAGGATTCGTTATCTCTTCGCAGAGATGAACGCAATCCACAAACAGTAACAGAACAGGATTCAGAAGGATTCGTTATCTCTTCGCAGAGATGAACGCAATCCACAAACGGTAACAGGACAGGATTCAGAAGGATTCGTTATCTCCTCGCAGAGATGAACACAATCCACGAACAGGACCAGGAGCAGGATACTAGCTCAGCACGGGTGCTCACGATACGCGCAAAGTACCAAAACGTGCTGGAAAGCTGACTAACTGCACACAGGATATAAACAGTTCGTGTACGTATACATCAGCGACACTGATGTATCAACGTAACACGAATACAAGGAAAATAATAAACGTGCTGGTATGCATATATATGGGCAATGAACCAATATATGATGCAAAACCAGCAAAGTATCTTTTAGAACAAGAAACACGATCGGGGGCTGAAGCGACAGCAAGACAGGCTTAAACTGAAGCTATGAAAACCCGAGGAGTCCTGCAGGAAGCAGATCTTTATACTGAGGTCATCCAATGGGAGCAGACATGCAGATTCCCACACAGGTGAATAATAATCAGTCACAAGCTGACAGCAGGGAAAGGCAGACAAAGCTATGCAGCTTGCATGGAAAGAGATCAGAACTGCCTGAGCTGCAGCACTACTACTTCCAGCAACACCTGCTGTAGCAGCGATCATTACAGTACTGTCCTGTCAGTTTTGCATTAGTTTTACACCTTTTATTTGTGAACAGTCATAGAAATACATAAAAAACTGACAGGACTGGACTGGACCGGAAATATACAGATTTACATGTGAACACAGTTATAGAAACACTTGCAAAACTGATGCCAACTGTCAAAAACTGACTGGACAGGACTGGACACCTTTTTATGTGTGGACCAAGCTTAAAAGCTTCTAGCATGCAAAAGAATACTCAAAATAAATTTTGTATTACAGTTTTGCTTACTGTTTAGTACTTTATAAATTACTAAGTGCTGAAACGTTATATTAGATAAGATGAAATATTATCACCTGGGAGAAAAAGTTAATTGGATAAGGGCCAATGAAAGAGAAGTATACTGTAAACAGAAGGCACATTCAGGAAAGCATATAAGGTAGCGATAGGAGGCCAATACAGCTGTGTAATACCCATGACACCACACCCTCTCCCTTTCCATATCCACTTTCTGGTCTTAATCACACTAAATTCTTTGCCATCCTGGTGGTTTTTGCTCTCTACCTAGACTCTTCTGTAAATCTCTGGCATTTTAAAATAAGCTCTGACTTACCATTAAATAAAAATGTGTTTCCCTACTTTTTATTACCTTTACAGTTATCACATCGGTTTTGTGCACAATATTGTCTGTCTACAAATTACAAATTCCCAAAGTACAGTTTATCTGCTCTGAAAGCTGCTACTGCATTTTATTGCATAGCTGCTGTATTTATTTATTAAAGTCTATCTAGCAATCACTTCTCTGCTCTTTCTGAATCTCAGTTTCAGTGTTTACTAAACGTATCTGACAAATGAATGTAAACAAAAGATAATGTTATCACGTCTTCTGATGGTGCCAGAAGCTGCTCACTGAAGCAAAGAGCTTTCCACTGAAGAACAAAAGGGCTGTGTATCACTGTTGGAATGCCGTTCTGTTATATTGTTTTTTCTATTGTAGTAGATTTCATGCTGTAAATAATCTTTTAGAGCAAAGAGGAAATGCTGAGTTCCATATCACTTTAAACAGTACAAGAGAAATTTACCGGTAGTATGAAGTACACAGTGCTGCTGCTTCCAGTCTTATTTATTTCTAAGCATTTGTCAATTTGAATTAACAGAATAAATAACTGTCATAGTACACTATGACAAAAGTTATTTATAAAAACTTATAGAGACTACAGTATAGTAATGTGAAGCAATATGCATCAACACTTAAAGAGCAATAAATTTGAAGCTAAACTGCTGCGTCTTGCAGGTTGAGAAATTGTCAAAATAATCTAGAACATTCCATCCATCTAGTGATTGCATGAATATTTCAATAGATCATGGTTTCCAAATATAGCTGACAAAACAAGACACAATTTCTGGTAGTTTGAAGGCTTATCTAATGCCGCTGAAATGTTATTTTAGCTTCATCTGCTATAGAAAATAAAGTAAATATTTCCACTTTGTCAAAGACAATTAAAAAAGAAGCGCATCTGTGCTGGGCGAACAATGGCCCTGCCTTCTGTGATCCAGTCACACAGCACACATTAAACCAACACCCTCGCAACTCAGCAGATCTGCGGGTGCTTGCCTGTTGACTTGTGCCAGATCAATTGCAGATGTAAGCAAGGTCAGGAAGATAGGTTCACATTAGTATTCAGAATCAGTTTTCAGCTGCCTCTCAACTTCAGTATGCCTAAATCTGAGATGACATTGATAAAGGTTGTTAACCGATAAATGGAAAAAAAGCAGATCTGTAACTTTTTACTTTTAGTGAATCGCCATTTTTTGGGGAAAAGTTGGATCAGTCTTCCACAAAACTTTCCATAATCTAATGTTACTCAAATAATGTTACTCAAAATGTATCTATTTTATTTTTTAGACAGCTATTGATTTCATTTTCATTTTTTCCTTTGAGTTTTTTCAACAAAATAAAGAAACATCTACACTGTTCACTAGTCACTTCATGCTAGAAATGTACTTCTTATGTTGCCCTTGTAATTGTACATTAATAACTTGTCGTCATGTTATTGACTGACATTTACTAAGCAATCGGCTAATGCCTGGTACACACCTTCAATTTTGATTGGCCAATATTAACACATTCATGTAGTATGAGGGTCAACAGATTTTGAATACTATGAACAGATTGTGGAGGTAAGCTCTCATTCTACATGGAGGTGGTAAAATCGGTCAGTGATTGGACAATCAAAAATGTAAGTTTGTTCGAGTTCTGCTCAGTGGGACTAATCAATCAGACAGGTGCAGAACAGACAGAACAAGAGTAAAATTAGAGCAAATGTCCATTGCAACTGATCAGATTTCAGCTGTTAAATTTAAGAAAAAAATGACTTGGTCTTCTAGGTAGTTTCTATACCGTACAGTATAAAGACTCTGTACAAAACCTTGAGGTGATCCTGAATGGAAAGCTAACAATCAGACAGCAAGTATCGGCTGTAATTTTTTCATATGAGAAGTATAGCAGGAATTAAACACCTTATGCCAGCTGGAGACCTACCTGCACCAGTTCATGCATTTGTATCCTCCCATCTGGACTACTGCAATGCCCTATTCATTGGATTCCCAGATAAGATTCTGCACCCATTACAACCAGTTCCGAATTAGCCAGACTCCTAGCCAATGGCCCCTACAGCTCACATATGTCCCCAGTACTGCAAACTCTTCACTTATAAAATGGAGAATCAGGGCTGCTCATCAGGATTCTGGATATCCGGGTAACCCGGATATCCGAACTTTTTTCTGCTATTTGATTCGGATTCCGGATTTTTTTTTTAAATCTGGCTAGCTATCTGCGGATATTTGGCAGCATAACCCAGATATACGCGGATATTGTGGATATCAGGATCCTAGATACTGTAACAAAGGAGATGACATCCTGGAGCCCCTTCACTACTATCACTATACTATTGTTAAATCGTTAATTAGCTTGATTGATGTCACAGTGGGACAGTCAGCGTGTGTGCTCCAGTACTGCTGGCCTAGCAGTGATAAACCAAAAGCTTTTCAGTGATTAACCCCTTCACTATCACTACACTATTGTTAAATCATTAATTAGCTTGATGTCATTTGTGTGACAGTCAGAGTGTGTGTTGCAGGCAGCTGCTATATGTCTGTGTGTGTGCTGTGCACAGACCAGTCCAGCTGCTGCCTTCTGGCAAGCTATTATCCTTAGGTATTGGTTAGGTTAGGGATTAGGGGATAGGATTACTGTGTTATTGTGTAGTTAGTACTGTAGTACTGCAGTCATTGCTAGTAGTTGTTAGAGTAGAAGTACTACTGTGTTAGCTTTCACTTGCCAAGTGCCATGTGGCACGTGACACGTGCCAAGTGCCATGTGACACGTGAAAAGTGCCACGTGACACATGCCAAGTGCCACATGACACGTGAATAGTGCCACGTGACAAGTGCCAATTGCAACGTGCCACGTCTGGCATGCTCCTGGCACACATTACACCTCCTGCTGCTGCATTGCCCTGCTCCTGCTGCCTGTGCAGCTCCCACCGCCAGGCCAGGGTGCCACAGGCCCTGATACCACCTCAAACCCAACCACCCCGAAACCATACCAAACCCAAAACACAATTGCTGCGTAATTTTTTGGAGGTGGCTTGGCTGAAAACTGCCAAGTTGTGCGGTTGGACTTTGGACACAATGTGGGCTGCACAACCACTGCCTGGAACCTAGGCCTAATGTTAAACGACGCAATTCACGATTGCGTCCAACCGAAGCCTCCCACCTGAATGCTAATCTATGTAATTCCTGCTAGGTATGGTACAGCAGGCAAAGGGTGTATGACAGTGCACCTGATTGGCTGACTAGCGTCTGCTGGCCAGATAGAGGCAGGATATTGCTCTGACTGGAAGTTAGCAATTGTGTTTGTTGCAGTTGGCATTCAGTTTAGAGGTGGTGGGGTGAGTTCCCTGGAGGTGAGAGGTCCAGGGCTTGCCCGCACTTCCCTCTAGGTGTCGCATGGTGGTTTGGGGGCCCCAGTGAGTAAGAGAGAGACCTGGGGCCCCTGGGCTGTCATGTGGACCAGTGTTTGTGAGCCTAATGTTAATTGACAGACATTTTTTGGGGGGGAGGGGGGATTTTAAGTCCCCACATCATCAATTAGTGTTCCCCTTTGCAAAATAAATACTAAAATGCTACATGCCTCATATACCCTAAAAAACACTTTTAAAGCAATTTAAAGGCCACTTCCGGTTTTTCTATCCAGATATCCAATTTTGCCCGAATATCCCGGATACTAAAGTCGGATATCCGACCCGGATCGGATATCTGGGTATCTGGGTCCGATTCGGATCCGGATTTTGAAAAGGGGTATCCGAGCAGCACTGTGGAGAATCCATTTTAAGATCTGCCTGCTGACATTCAAGGCTTTAAATCACATGGGACCAAAGTACACAGTGGATCTGTTGGAGCTATATTTCCTTCCACGCACCCTCTGCTCTGCCAATCAGATGAATCTGGTTATTCCCAGGATCCACTTAAAAACATTTGGTGATCGAGCCTTTTCCTATGCAACCCCTACTCTATGGAACTCCCTTCCACTATCAGTGAGAGAAGCTCCTTCTCTGTACAGTTTTAAGAAAAGGCTAAAAACCCACCTCTTTTGCCAAACCTTTGAGACTGCATAACGCAGGGCTTTAAAGCGGACCCAAACCAAATTTTTTTTAAATCCAAAATATTTAGTTGCACCACTCTGACACATACAACGATAAATAAACACGCCTTCAAGCCTATGAGCATTTCAGTGCATGCTTTTCTCCCTTCTCTTTTCATACCTAGGGTTATACAGGTGGCAGCCATTAGCAATTCCTCCTTTGCTGGACAGTCACACCACCTACTCCACCAGTTTGCCGGATTCTGTCCCGGCAATATGAAAGGAAGGGAGGGATTCCTCCAATAAATGTAAAATATTTTATATTTGTCATCATGCAGCTGAAAAAAGGCTGCTATTTGTTATTATAATTTAGAAAATAGATTTTACTTCTGAAATCTTTTATTTTTAATTTGGGTTCACTTTAAATCCCCAGGGAGATAAGCACTATAAAAATATTATTATTATTATTATTATTATTATTTTCTTCACATTTATGAGCTTAGTTCAGCTGATCATGTGTCTCTACTCAGAGCTGCAAAAGTCAGACGGTTTCTATCATACGGTATTATAGTCCTTGGACCAAATTATGTTTTCTGTTGCTGTCTATGATGTAGGGTTGTTCAAGGGACAAGGGTTAATGATCTGCGTATGGAGGAAAAATGTTTTTGCAATCTATTTAGAAAGGGGTCCTTCACAGTGAGGCCCGGTGCACACCAAAACCCGCTAGCAGATCCGCAAAATGCTAGCTGATTTTTAAACGCTTTTTTTATTTTTATGAGGCCTTTTGCTAGCGTTTTGCAGATTGCTGCTGCGGATTTCAGTGTAGCATATTTCATATATTGTTACAGTAAAGCTGTTACTGAACAGCTTCTGTAACAAAACCGCCTGGCAAACCGCTCTGATCTGCCGTTTTTCAGAGCAGTTTGCATTTTTCCTATACTTAACATTGAGGCAGAAACGCCTCCGCAATCCAAAAAATGCCTCACCCCGGGAGGATTAGTTTCTGCAAAATGCCTCCCGATGTGGTGTGCACACCCCCATTGAAATACATTACCCTAGCGTATCCGCAGCCGCAAGCGGCTGCAAAAATGCTCAAAAAGACGCTCTGTGCGCTCCAGCCCTTTAGGGCCTGTACACACTGAAAAACGCAAGCAAAATCGCGAGCGCATGCGTTTTTAAAGTGCCTGTAGTTTTAAAAACGCATGCGCTTTTGCCTGCGTTTTTTGTGCGTTTGCGTTTTTCTTGTAATTGCTGATTGGCTAAAGAATCCTTTGTTTTTTTTCTAGTTTACATTTCAACAGGAATCAGGAGATTGCAGAGTCTTCTGGGATACTGACTTCTGAAAAACGCAGGCAAAAACGCACGCGTTTTTAATGCGTTTTTCATGCGCTGCGCTTAAAAAAGCGCAGCAGGCACTGCGTTTGCGTTTTTTTTAAAACGCATCGCACCAGTGTGTACAAGTCATCACGATTTTCATTCTTTTTCAAAAGACCTTGCGTTTTTAAAAACGCATGCGTTTTTAAAAACGCAACGCAAGCGCAGCAGTGTTTTGGAAAAGAATGAAAAATCGTGATGAGGTCTTTTGAAAAAGAATGAAAATCGTGATGACTTGTACACACTGGTGCGATGCGTTTTTAGAAAAACGCAATCGCAGTGCCTGCTGCGCTTTTTAAGCGCAGCGCATGAAAAACGCATTAAAAACGCATGCGCTTGCATTTTTGCCTGCGTTTTTCAGTGTGTACAGGCCCTTAGAGTGGTTAAAATCTGGAATATCTTACCTCAGGAAGTAGTTATGGCAAACTCTATATCTGCTTTTAAAACGGGTTTGGATGCTTTCCTTGCATTGAAGGGCATTCATGTCTATAAATACTAGGTCATTCCTGGGAACTGTGATATGTGCGGGTTCAGGTTGGTGGTGTTTTTTCTCCTTCTGGTTGACCTTGATGGACAGATGTCTTTTTTTTTAACCAAACTAATTATGTAACTATGTAATACATTTTCTTGGCGCACCTGAGATGGTATATTTTTATGCATGGCACATGTGAAGTAAAGAAGCCTTTGTGCAGGATTGAAGTATATTTCACCTCGTAGTAGCTCTTGAACTTGGGTAAGCATGCAATTACTGAAGATCATTTGATGTCAGATATAGTTTTATGGCTTTAATATAGCTTTTACTAGTATCTCAGTATTACACAGTGCACTACTTCTTCTTTCTTTCAACTGAAAACTGCTTCTTTCATTTGCTTAAAATGAGAGTAAATGTAAAAGCCATAGGGAAATGGCCCTTAAAGGGTTTTGATTGTTTAGTGATATGGTTAGTTGGTTGCAGCTTCTCATGTCTTCCTAGGTATCCATTTATTACTGGAGGCTTCTAGCAGAATATTGAGAAAACTGTGAACACCAGTGGAGTGTTGAGCTGTGATTTTAATTGAAATATCCAGCTAGATCTCTGTATAAAGAGAAGTGATTTTTTTAAGGCAGATCTCTCCCAGCTCTATTTAAAAAAAAAAAAAAAGTATACAAGCAATTATTCAGTGCGTTTCTGATATATGATTGCTATAAGAACTAGCTGCCACTGGCAATGATTTGAAAACAACATGCACAAAATCATAAACTAAAGATAAAATAGCGGAGAAGCAAATGAAAGCAGTGTGCTATATTATTTATGTACTTCAGCTAAAACTGAAAACAGCTTTCAAGATTTAGACAACTACATAATCTTATAAATACTATTATACTGCCTAGCGAGTGTGTGTGTTTGTGTGTGTTGTGTACAAGTTCCAACAGTAAATGTAGATTTCTACAATGATTAATACATAAACTATACTATACAAAAGTTATATAAGGATACAGATAGCCCCCTTCTTACAAACAGGTTCCATTCCAGGAGATTGTTTGCAAGTTGAGTTCTTTGTTAAACATGGTGAAATGTGGATACATTATTTACTTTCAGACAACTCAGGATTTATACATTTAGTATAAACTATGTTTTTTTTTTTTGTTCTTTTCCATGTGCTTTTGTGTTTTAAACTACTGGTAACAGTTTATACCAGGGGTAGGGAACCTATGGCTCAGAAGCCAGATGTGGCTCTTTTGATGGCTGCATCTGGCTCAGACAAATCAGTAGGGGTTAATTCACTAAGCTACACTTTGCGAGCAGTGCAGCTTAGTGTGGCAGCGCAAGTTAAATGTTCAAAGTTGGCACGCTACTGCTGTAGCATGCACTACTAACTTACTCACACTCCCTCAAAAACAAACAGCTGCTCCAATTGTCTCACCCTGGACCCTCTCAGGTCCAGTGACTTTGTAGGACATGATCCCCACACTTTGATTGGCCCAATAGGCTGCTTGTCACTTGACAGGCAGCCTTTTGGGCCAAAGTGCGAGGATCTTGCCCTACAAAGTGAATCAACCTAGCTAGTCAGCTAGCTAATTGTACAAGCTGTTAGTCGGTGTTTCTCCTGTGTGGCTCTCTGTGAAATTGCTGATGTTGCTGAAACCCAAGAGAAGCTGAAGACGTGTCTGACACTTCTGCTGCCCCGAGGATCAAGTGTGTACACATCACTATGGCAACAGGGATGTGAGCCCTCTGCTGTGCATGCACACTGTGCCAGTTTGAAGCATATTGTATGTCTCTCAGGGAAATACATTTTAAAATATGTGACGTTTATGGCTCTCTCAGCTAAAAAGGTTCCTGACCCCTGGTTTATACAGTACATTCAACAACAAAAATATTTAGTAGTAAACAGTATTGCATAATTTGTACATGATAAGACAACTCTGTAACTCTAAAACATTGTAACTAAAGTCATTTTTAGGTAAGGGACTATCTGTACTAGATTTTATAATAACGTAGACTACCATAAATGATATTTTCAAGCATAGAAAAAGGGTGATTTAAAGTGAACCGAGCACCATTTTTAGCACCCAGGCAATCTCAATAGCACATTAAATATGCTTGCCAACAATGTGACTTATTGCTTAAAAAAAATATAAAGCAAAAAAAAGGTCAGTGGTGTGGGGGGGGGGGGGGGGTTAGATAAAACACAATGCTTCAAAGAGTTTACATATGCCACAGATGTTATTTTCACACCTTCCCCTGGATGAATAATGGGCAGCTAAAAGGGCAGAGGGAACATTGCAGCTCCTATAGCTATTAGAAGCCAGGAAAAAAAGGGGGGGGGCTTGCTTCCTTTTAAAGGGAACTAAGCACATTTTCTTTCACTGGAATTTCTCCTGGCATAGAAGCTGCCATGTTCCCCCTCCCCTTCTCACATTCCTTATTTACAGAAGTCAGAGATGCTATCTTGACACATTGACACACACAATGTCTTTGAAGAAACTGTCCTAATTACCCACCCCCTTTGTTGATGAAAAGGTATTGTTTACTTCTTGGTAATAGCCCCAATAAATCCATTAGCTTCCTGAAATCTCTGCGGCCGGGACGGACGGGCAGGCCTGCTAAAGCAGGCTAATAAAACTACTTAAAATGTAAAATAACAGGTAAAATACAAGTTTATTTTAATAATGAAACATATTGTTGGCATGCATTTTTCATGTGCTATAGAGATGTCCTGAGTGCTAAAAAAGGTGCTCGGTTTACTTTAAAGAAAAAAAAAATCGTGGAGATGGGCACAATAAGCGGGCCTCAGTGGCACCCAGGATATTTGGGCACCATATTAAAATAAGAAAATACTGGCCACAGATGGAAATGCTTAGAGGTGGGGGGGAGAGGGTGGGTGTTTACCTGATACAAAATAGTTAAAAATAGCAGCAGTAGCATCGCTACATCAGTGTCATCCTGTTGGGCAATGCAGTACAGTGTGTTGCCCTTGGTGTTTGCATGTTGCTTAATTTGAAGCTGAGGTCAGAGAGCAAAATGAGTGGCTTGCAACACTGAGAAGCATTGATAACATGGAAAAGAGCTTGTCTCTCATGATTCAGACACTGATTGGAACCAGTGAGGATGTGGGGAGTGAAGTACAGTTGGACCAAAAAGGAGAGGTTGCTGCTAGTTGGATCACAGAAGGTTTAGGACCAAAAGTGCAAGTGCAAGAAAGGCTAGTCCTGACTCTGAGTTGCCTCTCCCTACTTAAAGAGACTCCGTAACAAAAATTGCATCCTGTTTTTTATCATCCTACAAGTTCCAAAAGCTATTCTAATGTGTTCTGGCTAACTGCAGCACTTTCTACTATCACAGTCTCTGTAATAAATCAATGTATCTTTCCCTTGTCAGACTTGTCAGCCTGTGTCTGGAAGGCTGCCAAGTTCTTCAGTGTTGTGGTTCTGCTATGCACTCCCCCCTCAGGGGGGAAAGAAACACACAAATGATCTCTTGAGATTCAAAAGGAAGGCTGTATACCGCCTGCTTGTGTATGGATGTATTTTCTATGTGTGGACATACTGTACATCAACCTACTTCCTGTTTTGGTGGCCATTTTGTTTGTTTATAAACAAACTTTTTAAAGCTGTTTTTAACCACTTTTAATGCGGCGGGGAGCGGCGAAATTGTGTCAGAGGGTAATAGGAGATGTCCCCTAACGCACTGGTATGTTTACTTTTGTGCGATTTTAACAATCAGGCTTGTTTGCATGATATTAGGGATGATGATCCTGGAGTAGTGACATTGCAGCAGGTTGTGTTCCTTAGCAACTAAGGGACAGACCATTGCAATGAGCATTTAAATCGGAGTGCAGCAAAGTCTAGACAGATGAATTTAGTACAGGGTGTTGTCTCCTGAGTGCTAAGGTTGCACCTGCAATCGATTCTGGGATACGCTCTTGCATAAAGAGGAATGCAGTCACATTTTTTTAGGATGGTTTTTAGTTAAATATCATTTTTTTGACCCAAGGTTTACCTCAGACTCATTTTAAACACTTAATGCAGGAAGTGGTGAAGGGCTGGCAAGACTAAATACAATAGAAACTCAAAAGACACCAGACCAGGATGGCAGACATCCTCAGATGCTACTAGGAGATATGAACTGTGCATGGACGAAAAAAGTTGTTTGCCATCTATTTAGAAAAGGGATCTTTATAATGTGAAATATATTACCTCAAGAACCATTATAAATATGGCAAATTCAATAACTGAATTTAAAGGAAATTGGATGCTTTCCTCTTGAAAGACATCCATGGCTACAATTACAAGGTAATTCCTGGTGGGATTGAGCCTGGGATTTTATCTGATTGTCATCTGGAGTTGAGATTGAGAAGGTTTTTTTCCTTTTTAGGACTAATTGGTTCATGCCTTGTAAGGGTTGTTTGCCTTCCACTGGATAGGCTGAGATGTGTGAGCTGATTGAGCTCAATAGACATTCAACCCAACTATGTGAGGCCCCGTTCACATCACAAACGCGGATGGCCATGCGTGCGGAATGCAACGCATGCGAACGCACGCCATCCGTGTTTGTGTGCGTTGCGTGGCTGATCCCATCACTGAAAAGTGAATGGAACAGCCACGCGTTTTGAGAAAAATGCGTACAGCATGCATTCCCGGACCGCACAGGTCCGGAACGCATGCAGTGTGAACATCAGACAGTGCACTCTATGCACTGTCTGATGTCATGCGTGTCGGCCTCCTGCACGCGTTTCCAAAACGCGGCTGGAAACGCGTGCAGTGTGAACGGGGCCTGAGTAATCCTGTCTAAGTGAACCTTAAATGAGCGAAGGGAAAAGTCTGTTCTATTATACAGTGATATGGAAATGAGATGAAGGAACAGCTGAGGATGCAAAGTTTGGCATCATATTTATTTCCAGGTGTAGGAGTTGTAAACCTCTGTATGAGAACACACTGCAGTAACACAAGTACTAAATACATACATAGTTAATGCATTATATAATTATACTTGGAAATCGAAGGACATTTCATAGAATATGTATAGCAGCCAGGAACAATGGAGGGGAAGGCGGAGGTTTAGGCACCTTTCCTTATCCAGGAGCAATGTTATTACCACTCACTCCAGCTGACATCACTGCCATGCTGCTCTGCCACCCATACTGCCCCCACATAGAAACAGAACATGTCGCTAGCTTGGAGGCTAGTGACAAATACGTACCTGATTCCTGCCAGGTGACTTGCCTGGTACGTGTGTGCAGCCTAATATGAGTATTCTAAAAAGATCCTAAAGTACCCCCTGAACGTGTATACAGTTATAATGTATTGCTAATCAGGGAATGGGAGATATGAATTTACTTTGCCAATGTTTTCAAAGTTTTGAGAAAATGTAGTTTTGTTTTGTGAACTTTCAGAGCTTTTAAGCTGAAGCAAAAGAGAAGTACAAACCTTATTAGCTCAGCTGCAGCAACAAACAGCTCATTAAAAGAAAACAGTGATTAACACCTGTGAAGCAGCCCTGACGGGCCAGGAGCAGGTGAGGCACTTATTCTCTATGAGCTGTCTATGTGAGGATTAATGGCTTCTGTAGCTGTGTGGACTAATTATATCCTCATGTCTGGACTGGAACATTACGATTACTTTACTAGCAACATGGCAAAGCACAGATGTGACCCAGGAGACTAATAACTATATCTTATTACTTCTGCAGTTCTATGCTAACATAGATTTGCAGTGTAAGTCAGGTTTCCTTCCAGTGTAAAGTAAATCCGTATGTATTATGTGTCCTATGTCGCCCATCTTGTCATATTCAGGAGGTTATTATACCAGCATTTTGAAATGCAAATGACAGACACAGTGAGGGTGATTTACAAATAGAGATGTACAGTGAACTCTTAGGGCTTGATTCACAAAGCGGTGCTAACTGTTAGCACGCCTGTGAAAACTCCCTTAGCACGTCTAAACGAGCTTTTCACGCGCAAAACTTTACGCGCGTAAAACTTTACGCGCGCACTGCACAGAGCGCAGGGCGCTCCGCGCGAAGTGCCCATTAAAGCCTATGGAACTTAGTGCGCGCATAAGACTTTGCGCGCGGTACTTAGCGCGCGATCTGATTCAGAAATTCGGTGCTAACCTACTTATCACCCTGGTTAGCGCACCTAAAGAATTTAGACGTGCTAAGTAGGTTAGCACCGCATTGTGAATCAAGCCCTTAGTGTGCTGACACTCAGTCAGGTATAGAGAGTCTGTATCTTTGCAGATTACTCACCACTACAGTATAATCTCTTTATAGTAAACTTTGATATAATGAAACTTCAGGTATAGTAAACTAAATGTCCAGGTCCCGGCCAAGTGACATTACATACATATGAAAGTAACGCATGGTATAGTGATCCTGGATATAATAGAACTTCTGTTATAGTGAACCGGTTTTCAGCCCTTGCAGTATTCTGTATCTGGCTATAGTGGAAAGTGGGCGGGTGCATGCATCATATGTCAGTCTGAGACCCATAAGCCGTGGTCAATGGGCATTCAGGCAGCCTCTGGTAACCTGCTTGCTATCTCTACACTACTCTTTGTTCGCATAAATTTACCTCAAAAGTGCCAGCCACTGAGTCCTATGCTTCCTGCGTAAGCTGCTGCCTGATTACTGAGGAGATTGCCTCAGCTGTGACTTGCTTGTGCATGGCTGCAACGCTACAGTCTCATCAAGGCTGCACAGAAATGTGGACAGAAGAGCACAGTACTACAAGTACTGCATTAACTGGTGAGACCTGTGCTTCCTGTGCAAGCTGTGGCGTAATTTTGCATTTTGATCTAGCTTAAATGCTGTCTGTACTCGCTTGCTGAAGCATTAAAAAAGAAAAAAATGACTTCTAAATATTGACTGAATTAAGATACAGTACTATAGTATACTTTATGTGCTTGAGTATGACAATGTCTGATATAGTAAACTTCTGATATACTAAACTATTTTACTTGGTCCCTTAGAGTTTACTATAAAGGGATTTTACTGTAGTATGTAAAATAATAATAAATAATAAACAGGTACTGATCCATGAATATGTCTATATTCAGCCATTTTAATGTTGATAAGTAGAGATGACACATGGGAATCAACTAATTTTATGAAAATTGTATGCAGCCTGGAATAGGGCCATTCCCATTCCCTTCCTGCTGAATTTGATTGACTCAATTCTAAGCTGCATACAATTCGCATTACATTTTCAAGCAATCTCAAAAAATAGCCTCTCATAGACCATCTCTACTAAAGAGTAGAGATGGCCTGAACTGTTCGCCGGCGAACGGTTCCCAGCGGACTTCCGTGATTCGCATTCGCGGAGAACTGCAAACTTTTGCGGAAGTTCGATTCTCCCCCATAGTGCATCATTAGGGTCAACTTTGACCCTCTACACCACAGTCAGCAGGCACATTGTAGCCAATCAGTCTACACTCCCTACTGGAGCCCCAACCCCCCATTATAAAAGGCAGGCAGCGTCAGCCTTTTCACTCACTCGTGTAGCTGCAGTAGTTAGAGAAGGGAGAGCTGTTGCAGAGAGAGCTATAGGGAAAGCTTAGTTAGGCTCTTGTAGGCTTGTTAGCTTGCTCCTTGCTCATTCTTATTGCTAAAAAAGCACCCCTCAACAGCTCTTTTGAGAGCTAATGTTGTTCTTGTGATCTATTTTTTTTTTGTGTGGCCCACTTGCATTATATACAGTGACAGACAGCTGCACTTTTGTAATCCCAATCACTGCACCTGTTCACTGTTCAGTGCACCTACCTACCTATACCTACGTAAGCGCACGCATTGTTAATACCACCAGTCATTGCACCTGTCATTGCAGTACGTGTGTGTGTGTGACAGGCAGCTGCACATTTGTAATCCCAATCACTGTACCTGTTCACTGTTCAGTGCACATACCTACCTATACCTACGTGAGTGCACGCATTGTTAATACCACCAGTCATTGCACCTGTCATTGCAGTCCGTGTGTGTGTGTGTGACAGGCAGCTGCACAGTTGTAATCCCAATCACTGCACCTGTTCACTGTTCAGTGCCCCTACCTACCTATACCTACGTGAGTGCACGCATTGTTAATACCACCAGTCATTGCACCTGTTCACGGTACCTGTGTGTGTGTGTGTGACAGGCAGCTGCACATTTGTAATTCCAATCACTGCACCGGTTCACTGTTCAGTGCACCCACCTACCTACGTGAGCGCACGCAGTGTGATATACCACTCCGTGCATACCTGTTAACTGCACCTGTGTAACCGTACATTGTATTAGTCAAGTCAGTGCATACCATTCACTTCATCCCCCCAATATGGACAAAACAAAAGGCAGAGCCAGAGGCAGGCCACCTGGCAGGTCTGTTCGAGGTCACGCTGTCGTGATTTAGTGCAGCCCTCGACCAAAGTACAGTGTTCAGAAGAAGGCACGTGCCATCAACCCCAATATTCTCAGGATGTAGTTGAATATTTAACACAGAACACCTCATCTTTCTCAGGTTCCGCACAGAAGCGTGACATATCTTCCTCCTCCTGCTCTGATTCTGGCACCCCACTTAACACTCAATCGGCCGCCACCACCAAAGTGCCATCACCCCAGGGCTCAGCAGTGTGGACATTTGTTGTGTGTCTGCCTCAGATGAGAGCAATGCCATCTGTACTCTCTGCCACTGAAGATTGAGCCGTGGAAAGACCAAGACCCGCGTAGGGACAACTACCTTACGAAGGCACATGATTACAAAGCCCAAACTGCAATGGGATGACCACCTGAAGAAAAGCAGCACACAAAAGAAAAGCCACACACCGCAGTGGAAGATACCAGGCCACATTTTTTTCTCAAAAAAGGTGATACCTAAACTGTACCATGATGTTAAAAGGCAAGTGGTGACATCTCTGGCACGCAGCGTTGGGTCAAGGGTCCATCTGACCACAGATGCCTGGTCTGCAAAGCACGCTCAGGCCTGCCCGAAGACTAAGTCAGTCCCCGCACACAGCATCTCTGCCTAAACGCCGTGTGACTGCCTGCCCCAAGACTAAGTCGGTCCCCCACACAGTATCTCTGCCTGCAGGCTGCTTGACTACCTTCTCTGCCACCAGCAATAGAGTCCACCAGGACTCCAGGTGGATTCCTGAATTTTTAAGGCCGCTGCTAGCAGCGGCCGCTATAATAATTTTCCTGGTGCGTGTACATGCCTGCCTAATTTTTCTGGCTGCACTGCAGCTGCAACAACAAAACAAAAGGCATGTACATGTGTCAATTCCCCTTCGTGATCATTACCTTGCCGCAGTGAAGGGGATTGCGTATCACAATGAAGCAATGACCGCCGGCTATATGAGTGTCTCGGGGGGGGGGTGGCACACCAAAGATAATAAGATTGTTGCTTCATTGTGGACAGACCAAATTCGATCAGCTGGACAATCACTGTTGTTCTGTCATTGAGCTACCTCAGCCTGGCGACCATATGGGCTTGAAATCGCTGTCGCCTGCACTCACGCCATGGTGCGCACCAGTCCAGCACGGCCGTCACAACACAAACGGCTGTTTGCGGTACGTTACACAGTGAGTTTGGTGTGTCAGTGTGAAGCAGTACTCTAATTACACTCCCTGATTGATGTATACACATGCAAGATGTTTTAAAGCACTTCAGGCCTCCAATTTAGCATGCAATGTGATTTCTGCCCTAAAACGCTGCTTTGCGCCAAATCCAGATTTTTCCCCGGGACTTTTGGCGTCTATCCCACTCATCCATGCAAACACTCAGATGTTAGACCCCTTGAAACATCTTTTCCATCACTTTTGTGGCTAGCATAAATGTTTCTAGTTTTCAAAGTTTGCCTCCCCATTGAAGTCTATTGTGGTTCGCGAAAGTTCGCAAGTTCGCGAACGTTTGCAGAGGTTCGCAATCCCGGTTTGCGAACCTAAAATCGGAGGTTCGGGCCATCTCTACCAAAGAGTATGTAAAGAGAGTTTTCGGGAAGGCCTCTGAGGACAGTCAATGATATGACTATGTACTATGTAAGGTGCTGCAGAAGATGTCAGTGCTATATAAATACATAGTAATAATATCGTAGTAGGAGATTAGACTATGGCTGTGGTAGTATTAGATTGTGAGCTCCTTTGAGGACTATAGTCTGGTGTTGTACACAAAACTTTTGCTTAATTGTGAGATGTATTTGATATTATTTATTGATAAACAAGCATAACTGATCTAATTTTAAGGCTCTCCTTTATGGAACTCTCTGCAGTGCACATTTATCCTAAGATCAGAGAGATCCATAAAGGAGAACTGTGTATTCCATCAGTCATGCTTGTTTCTCAGTAAATAAGACATGCAGCTCACAATAAAACAAAGGTTTTGTGTTCCACACTGGGGTAAAGTCAGAGGCTTTGGTGGAAGGCAGGGGCGTAGCAATAGGGGGTGCAGAGGTAGCGACTGCATCGGGGCCCTTGGGCCAGAGGGGCCCCAAAGGGCCCTCACTCAACTACAATATTAGCTCTCTATATTGGTCCTGTGCTCATAATAATCACTTATATAGATACTTTGAATAGTGGTAATCATTAACAAAGTGCACCCCATTCCTTTCTTGCACATCTCAAACTGTAGTTGCCATTAGCAGATTTTGGTGCGCCGTATCAATTGTTATGTATGTAGTGCTTGGGGGGCCCCATTGTAAAATTTGCATCAGGGCCCACAGCTCCTTAGCTATGCCACTGGTGGAACGCTAGACATACATATAAAATAAGCTTCCTAGCCATTAACCACCCTCTGGTCAGCACTGATTTGTTAACAATCAGCATAAGTTAGGGGCCCAAATAGCCCATCTGAAGAAAACAAATGTCTGACTTACCAGACATGATAATAAGAAATGAGCCAGTTGGTCAGAACTTACTAATATGTCCAGGTTATAAATGGGTAACAATATGGCAATTATTATTATAATATATATTATAATATTATTATTAATAACAATTATTTTTTGTGGAGTTGTGAAGGAGAAATTTAATGTCAGTCCAGTGGTCCTAGATGTCGAGGAGACCACATTCATAATGAGAGTGCCCTACTGAGCCGAAATATTCTCCATAAAAGGCTTGGCATCTTGAAATGTGGTCTGATGTAGACAGGCTGAATGTGAAGTTTGTTATGGGCCCAGAAAGAAAACCCATCAGGATTGTCACACTGGTTACAGCAGCCATCTACTGCATGTGCTGAAGGACTTCTACACACTTTCAATTGTGCTTGTCCAATCCTTATACTACATGGAGGTGGTAAAATCTGCCAGTGACTGGCCAATCATTGGAAGTGTGTACCAGGCTTTAGTCTAGGATCTTGTTTGGTCATTGCAGGCCTTTTGCCAGGTAGCTAATTAGTACTGACCATATGACTGCTAGAACTGTAGGCCTGCAGAATGTATGAATTCACATGCTATATGTATGTAAGAAAGTGTAAAGTAGGTTTCAATTTCTTTTGGGATTAGGCATTTCCTATTCAACAGTCTTTCAGTGTCTGTATGCGCCTTTGTGATTCTATACTATTTTAGGCTTAGAAGCCCTTTGAAGCTGTTCAGAAATCCTTTCAACGCAGTGCTTTAATGGTCAGTGCACTAGAGCAAACTGGCTGAAATTCAAAACACTTATCTTCTAGCTTGTTTCTGTGTTCTGCTAAACCTACTGGCATCATGCCAAGATTCACACCAGGCCATGCCTATTGTTGCTCTAGTCTTGTAAATCTGAAGCGTAAAATGAGGACAGTGCCACGCTGTAATAAATGCTTTTAAGTTATAGGAAAAGGAAGACAAGACATAAAACATGTCCCATCATCTGCTTACATACTGAAACATAACTCTCCCATTGGAAATCAAACATATTTTTATTAACAACCTTATTCCTGACTGCAAAGCTGAAAAGCAAGAGTTTGAACATTTCATTTTCCTCCCTGGTAAATGTAGCTTTTAAATGTAATCCTGACTAACCTAGTTCAGATTTAAACCATTTGAAAACTCTGTTAGTAAGTACATTGCATTATTAATCTAGACTGGATTTATTTTAAATTCTTTAAAATATTAGTACATTTATACATTTATACTTGAAGTAGTTTTTACCTGCTCTTAAAGGGAAACTTGTACTGTTCCCACAATGTTCTCCTGTTCCCCTCTGGCCAGCAGCGGCAACCCCCACAAAGCTGGCCTGTTGCTTTCAGTCCCCGCATGGAGTCGCACATGTGCAGTAGCCACCGACTAACGGTGACAGGCCAGCTTTGCTGGGGTCACCACTGCTGGCCGGAGGGGAGCAGGAGGACGTTGTGGGCACAGTATGGGTCCAGGGGGCTAGAAGAAGCCCCATGTAAGTTAAAAGCTTTTTTTAAATTTCACTTTAGTTTACCTTTAAAGTAACGGAAGGTGCAGGGTTTCCAGATGACTTGTCGCTATTTTTAGTCAAGGCGGCATCCACTCCTAGGCCAACTTTACTGTGCCTCTCCATCCATTTGCAGTAGCTGCCTCCCTTTCAATGTACAGCCCCTTCTTCCATGGGTAACATCCACATACAACAGCTCCTATATTTCACCATGAGACCATTAACTTATTAGCCACCTTCTGTCAACTCCTTCTTAAAAATATATCATAATTAATCTGTCCCTTCCTCACACACGATCCTTCTAAAATACTTGTGGGAAAAATATATTTCACTTTATTTTTTGAGTTACACAGACTTTCTAGTTTTGAAAGGATTTTTTTTGTGTCAAGCTGCCACGGCAAGCTAAAGTTATAATTTAAAACAAGAGTAATTATAATAAAACAGAAGATTCTAGGCTGTCATATTTTTGTAACATAAACAAAACTTAATAACCAACATCTTGGTGGAGAAAGTTTGGTGTTTCAAAAGCAGTTTAATACTACAGCTTCTGACTGAATCATGGTAACATATCACATCTGTACTCTGCAAGCAAAACAAGGCAATGTTTAAAACTGGGAACCACAAGGAAGTCTAACCATTTAAAGTCCCCCTACCCAACTCAGTGGATGATCCACATGACCCATAGTCTGAGGCCAGAACAGATGGCTTACCCAGCTGCCTTTCTCATTGCTGTGTATGCAACTTGCACCTCTACCTCCATCGATGTTCCTGCTACATAAGTAGCCTATACAGCCTTTATTCAGAGGAGCACAAGTACTGGAATAATCTTTTTCGCCTTCCAACTCACCACCCCCTCTGTCTCCTACCTATTCCACCAAGGAAAATAAATAAATAAATAAAATTAAAAGACAAGCAAACAAACTGAAGCTCTATTTTTTTTAAGGAGGTCTCTTTAAGGCCTGTTACTTGTTGTACTCTGAGGCCTGGGTTATCACTTTGAAAGACCACTGCAAAGGCCAACGATCTCTGAGATAGGACACACTTTTTAATGATGACACATGGACCTTCATTCAGAAACTAAGAAAACAACCTACTGTATTTGTGTACTGTGAATTCTGAAATATTTTTTTTTGAGTGAAGGAAAGCAATGTGGCACTAATAACTACACCTCTGCTAAACTGACTATGACTGAAGCTTATATTACAAAAAAGACCCTTTTAATTTGACTAACATGTTCCTTAAGTTTTGTACAAACAAAAGTATTTATGAAAAAATGGTGACATATAGAGCATAAGGTGCCAACATATTATGTTGCTGTTGATAGTCTCCTAAAAGAGCTTTAGAGATTCCATAACATCATGCAAAATATTAAGAGATCCAACAAAGCTGTCAACTGAAGGATCAATGTCTTTATCATGTTGACCTTAAAGTGAACCTTAAGTCAGAAAAAAAATGAGTTTTACTCACCTGGGGCTTCTACCAGCCCCCTGCAGCAGTCCAGTGCCCTCGCAGCCACTCACTAATCCTCTGGTCCTCTGCTGCCAGCTAGTTTCGTTTTTTTGCCGGCAGGCCCGTCAGGACTGGCCACTCGTAGCTTTTTCCACATTCTGGACTGCAATTAGCGCTATTTCGGGCCGCAACACATACAAAAATACGCGTTGCCGCATATCTTTGTGTTCGTAATGCGTCAACGCGTATTTTTGTGCACGCTGCGGCCCACAATAGTGCTAATTGCAGTCGGGAATGCAGAAAAAGCTACGTGTGGCCAGTCCTGACAGGCCTGTCGCCAAAAATGAAACTAGCTGGCAGCAAGGGACCAGAGGATTAGTTAGTGGCTGCGAGGGCACCGGACTGCTGCAGGGGGCTGGTAGAAGCCCCAGGTGAGTAAAACTCATTTTTTTTCTCTCTCAACCACTTGCCGACCGCCTACTTCATATTGGCGGCGGCAAAGTGGCAGCCCCAGGACCACGTAACGCAGATTGGCGTCAGGTCCTGGGGCACTCTCTGGCCGGGGATCGCGCGCTGGGATGCGCGCGCATCCACCGGCAATAGGCTCCGCCCACCCGCGACGTCAACCCGCCGGCCAATCGGAAGCGCCGGCGGGTTGTTAACCCCGCGATCGCCGCTACAAAGTGTATAATACACTTTGTAATGTATACAAAGTGTATTATACAGGCTGCCTCCTGCCCTGGTGGTCCCAGTGTCCGAGGGACCACCAGGGCAGGCTGCAGCCACCCTAGTCTGCACCCAAACACACTGATCTGCCCCCCCCTGCCCCCTGATCGCCCACAGTACCCCTCAGACCCCCCCCTGCCCACCCCCCAGACCACCATTTGCACACAATCACCCCCCTAATCACCCATCAATCACTCCCTGTCACTATCTGTCAACGCTATTTTTTTTTTTAGTCCCTAAACTGCCCCCTGCTCCCTCCTGATCACCCCCCCACCCCTCAGATTCTCCCCAGACCCCCCCAGACCCTCCCCCCCCCTGCGTACTGTATGCATCTATCCCCCCTGATCAACTGTCAATCACCTGTCAATCACCTGTCAATCACCTGTCAATCACCCGTCAATCACCCCCTGTCACTGCCACCCATCAATCAGCCCCTAACCTGCCCCTTGCGGGCAATCTGATCACCCACCCACACCAATAGATCGCCCGCAGATCCGACATCAGATCACCTCCCAAATCCATCGTTTACATCTATTCTCTCCTCTAAACACCCACTAATTACCCATCAATCACCCATCAATCACCCCCTATCACCACCTGTCACTTTTACCCATCAGATTAGACCCTTGCGGGCACCCAATCACCCGCCCACACGCTCAGATTGCCCTCAAACCCCCCCTTATCGATTCGCCAGTGCATTATTTACATCCGTTCTTCCCTGTAATAACCCACTGATCACCTGTCAATCACCCCCTGTCACTGCCACCCATCAATCACCCCCTGTCACTGCCACCCATCAATCAGCCCCTAACCTGCCCCTTGCGGGCAATCTGATCACCCACCCACACCAATAGATCGCCCACAGATCCGACATTAGATCACCTCCCAAATCCATTGTTTACATCTATTCTCTCCTCTAAACACCCACTAATTACCCATCAATCACCCATCAATCACCCCCTATCACCACCTGTCACTGTTACCCATCAGATTAGACCCTTGCGGGCACCCAATCACCCGCCCACACGCTCAGATTGCCCTCAAACCCCCCCTTATCGATTCGCCAGTGCATTATTTACATCTGTTCTTCCCTGTAATAACCCACTGATCACCTGTCAATCACCCCCTGTCACTGCCACCCATCAATCACCCCCTGTCACTGCCACCCATCAATCAGCCCCTAACCTGCCCCTTGCGGGCAATCTGATCACCCACCCACACCAATAGATCGCCCGCAGATCCGACATCAGATCACCTCCCAAGTGCAGTGTTTATATCTCTTCTCACCTCTAAACACCCACTAATTACCCATCAATCACCCCCTATCACCACCTGTCACTGTTACCCATCAGATTAGACCCTAATCTGCCCCTTGCGGCCACCCAATCACCCGCCCACACGCTCAGATTGCCCTCAGACCCCCGCCTTATCAATTCGCCAGTGCAATATTTACATCTGTTATTCCCTGTAATAACCCACTGATCACCTGTCAATCACCCATCAATCACCCCCTGTCACTGCCACCCATTAATCACCCCCTGTCACTGCCACCCATCAATCAGCCCCTAACCTGCCCCTTGCGGGCAATCTGATCACCCACCCACACCAATAGATCGCCCGCAGATCCGACATCAGATCACCTCCCAAGTGCAGTGTTTACATCTCTTCTCTCCTCTAAACACCCACTAATTACCCATCAATCACCCCCTATCACCACCTGTCACTGTTACCCATCAGATTAGACCCTAATCTGCCCCTTGCGGGCACCCAATCACCCGCCCACACGCTCAGATTGCCCTCAGACCCCCGCCTTATCAATTTGCCAGTGCAATATTTACATCTGTTATTCCCTGTAATAACCCACTGATCACCTGTCAATCACCCATCAATCACCCCCTGTCACTGCCACCCATCAATCACCCCCTGTCACTGCCACCCATCAATCAGCCCCTAACCTGCCCCTTGCGGGTAATCTGATCACCCACCCACACCAATAGATCGCCCGCAGATCCGACATCAGATCACCACCCAAGTGCAGTGTTTACATCTCTTCTCTCCTCTAAACACCCACTAATTACCCATCAATCACCCCCTATCACCACCTGTCACTGTTACCCATCAGATTAGACCCTAATCTGCCCCTTGCGGGCACCCAATCACCCGCCCACACCTCAGAACGCCCTCAGACCCCAGCCCTGATCACCTCGCTAGTGCATTGCTTGCATCTATTTCCCCCCTCTAATCACACCTTGAGACACCCATAAATCACCTCCTGTCACGCCCTAGCA
The DNA here is from genome assembly GCF_040937935.1 of Hyperolius riggenbachi. Classification (NCBI taxonomy): domain Eukaryota; kingdom Metazoa; phylum Chordata; class Amphibia; order Anura; family Hyperoliidae; genus Hyperolius; species Hyperolius riggenbachi. Next base: position 207,445,175 of record NC_090648.1, on the reverse strand, counting down.
CACCTACCCATCATATCAGGCCCTAATTTGCCCCGTGTGGGCTCCTGATCACTCGGCCAAACCCTCAGATCCCCCTCAGACCCCCTTCCGATCACCTCCCCAGTGCATTGATTGCATCTATTTTCCCCTCTAACCGCCCCCTGAGACACCCATCAATCACCTCCTGTCACCCCCCTAGCACTCCTATCCATCAGATCAGGCCCAATACATCCTGTCATCTAAGAGGCCACCCTGCTTATGACCGTTTCCACAAAATTTGCCCCCTCATAGACCTAAACCGTGAGGAGTAGTCTTGAACCCAAATGTCTCAAAATGACCTGTGAAATCCTAAAGGTACTCATTGGACTTTGGGCCCCTTAGCACAGTTAGGCTGCAAAAAAGTGTCACACATGTGGTATCGCCGTACTCAGAAGAAGTAGTATAATGTGTTTTGTGGTGTATTTTTACATATAACCATGCTGGGTGGGAGACATATCTCTGTAAATGACACATTTTTGATTTTTTTTTACACACAATTGTCCATTTACAGAGAGATTTCTCCCACCCAGCATGGGTATGTGTAAAAATACACCACAAAACACATTATACTACTTCTCCTGAGTATGGCGATACTACATGTGTGACACTTTTTTGCAGCCTAGGTGCGCTAAGGGGCCCAACGTCCTATTCACAGGTCATTTGGAGGCATTTGTTTTCTAGACTACTCCCCACGGTTTTGGGCCCGTAAAATGCCAGGGCAGTATAGGAACCCCACAAGTGACCCCATTTTAGAAAGAAGACACCCCAAGGTATTCTGTTAGGTGTATGATGAGTTCATAGAAGATTTTATTTTTTGTCAAAAGTTAGCGGAAATTGGATTTTTATTGTTTTTTTCACAAAGTGTCATTTTTCACTAACTTGTGACAAAAATCTTCTATGAACTCACCATACTCCTAATGTAATACCTTGGGGTGTCTTCTTTCTAAAATGGGGTAATTTGTGGGATTCCTATACTGTCATGGCATTTTAGGGGCCCTAAACCGTGAGGAGCAGTCTTGAAACTAAATTTCTCAAAATGACCTGTGAAATCCTAAAGGTACTCATTGGACTTTGGGCCCCTTAGCGCAGTTAGGGTGCAAAAAAGTGCCACACATGTGGTATCGCCGTACTCAGGAGAAGTAGTATAATGTGTTTTGGGGTGTATTTGTCCACATACCCATGCTAAGTGGGAGAAATATCTCTATAAATTGACAATTGTGTGTAAAAAAAATTAAAAAATTGTCATTTACGGAGATATTAAGGACTGCAGTCATAAAACCCCTTAAGGACCAGAGCCTTTTTTTCCATTCGGACCACTGCAGCTTTCACGGTTTATTGCTCAGTCATACAACCTACCACCTAAATGAATTTTACCTCCTTTTCTTGTCACTAATACAGCTTTCTTTTGGTGCTATTTGATTGCTGCTGCGAGTTTTACTTTTTATTATATTCATCAAAAAAGACATGAATTTTGTCAAAAAAAATGACTTTTTTAACTTTCTGTGCTGACATTTTTCAAATAAAGTAAAATTTCCTATACATTTGAGCGCGAAAGTTATTCTGCTACATGTCTTTGATAAAAAAAAAACATTCAGTGTATATTTATTGGATTGGGTAAAAGTTCTCTTTAAGGGATCCCGAGGTTAAAGAAATATGGAGGCTGCCATATTTATTTCCTTTTAAACAATACTAGTTGCCTGGCAGTCCTCCTGATCCTGCGTCTCTAATACTTTTAGCCACATATCCTAACAAGCATGCAGTAGATCAGGTACACTGACTCAGCTGACTCAGGTTTTACTGGATTAGCCATATGTTTATTCCATGGTTTTGACTTATGCTAGAAAATCAACAAGACTGCTAAGCAACTGGCATTATTTACAAAAAAATAAATATGCAGCCTCTGCATCCCACTCACATTGGGTTCCCTTTAAAGGGAACCAGAGACGAAGCATAGGTGAAAAATGGACAAAGATGTTATACATACCAGGGTCTTCCTCCAGCTCCATAAGCCTGGATCGCTCCCACGCCGCCATCCTTCGCTGCCTCTATCGCCGGAACCGGGTCCCGTCACTTCCGCCGGACACGACCAGTTGTACGCATGCGCATTGGCTCCCTCCAGCTTTGTACGCATTACGGCAATATGGAGGGAGCGCACTGCGCTTGCATCGACTGGCCGAAAGTACGGGATCCAGTACGGGTGGACAGAGGCAGTGGAGGACGGCGGCGTGGGAGCGATCCTGGCTTATGGAGCTGGAGGAAGCCCCAGGTATGTATAAATCTATTTATTTTTCGTCTCTGGTTCACTTTAAGTAAACATAAAATGGCCATCTCCCACCACTGTATATATTTTCCCCTTTTTATGCAGCACAATGTTCCTTGATGGTCTTCCCATACTTGGTTATTGCAATTGGCTGTTGAAGTTGGTCACCATAGACCAGAACAAACCACCATTTTTTTTTCCATCATTAAAGGACTTACAAGCTGAAATTAAAAAAAAAGTTAATTACCTCAGTGCACTATTAGAGCTCTGTGTAGACCATCTGTGCCTCCCTTGTAGTTTCCAGACCCTCTGTTATCTTAATCCTCTTATCATTACAGGCCCCGACCCAGCCCAGGGTCGCCTTATCTCTGGGCACTACAATCGCCGCTTTAAAATCCCTCTGCCTGCTTAGCTCAAAGAGACGGCTGGCTTGAAGTGAAATCAGTCATGTGGGCGGTCATGTGGTGACGCCCACATGATTTATGACTCAGTGTACGGAGTGACGATGGGCTGCGATCCTACGCAGCAACGTCTCTTTGAGCTAAGCAGGCAGAGGGATTTTAAAGCAGCGATTGTAGTGCACAGAGATAAGGCGACCCTGAGCTGGGTCGGGGCCTGTAATGATAAGAGGATTAAGATAACAGAGGGTCTGGAAACTACAAGGGAGGCACAGATTGTCTACACAGAGCTCTAAAGGCCCATACACATGTCGGATTTCCGCGAACGACGGGTCGTTTGCACGCCCCGTCGTTCCCGTCGTTCGCGGAAATCCGACGTGTGTATGGGCCTTAATAGTGCACTAAGGTAATTAACTTTTTTTTATTTTATTTTAGCTCGTAAGTCCTTTAACTTTAATGATCTTTGGATTCCAAATCCTAAACAGTTTGCTATGTTAGGTCAAATAGTTTTTGAACCCAACTGAGGAACATTCGGATAACTGTAAGAACAAGTACAACTTAGGCACTGATTTATGATGTGAAAAATAGCAGTGTAGTCTCATGCAGTATCTGTTTGCAAATGTTTTTGATATATAAAGTTATTTCCCAATTTATTACAAATAGTTCTCACTGTTCATGTGTCTATGGTATATATAGACAGTGCACAATAATTATTTTGCTCAATTTTCTGGAGCAATGTTCAATATGATCTGAAATGGCAAATGGCATTGATAGTACAGAATTGGAGAAACGTGAGTCCTGATATACTGATCACACACACTCCACTTGCTCTTCAATCTTAGTAAAACAAGGTCTTTAACACATGCATAATTTTCCAATTCTTTTAATAAGAAATTACAATAAAAATGATAAAATATCTCTGTGTTCTTGGTTGATTTCTATATATCACAGAGAGTGTTATATTATCCAAATCTTTTTGGTAGACAGAGTTTTCTACTTAGGCAGTATGCATAAGAGGTCCCACTGAACCCATTAACACAGTTAGATTTTACACTTCAATTAAATGATGTTTAAAAGAAAAGGTCAATGATTTGATTTATTAATTATTTTTCCTCTCTAATCGTAATGTTTTATTAAACTTTTTCATTTATGGATATATTCCTTGGAGTTATTCTGACAAGGCAAGCTTTATCCTCATAAATTTAAAAATAAGTTAAAGTTCATTTTTTACACTTTAGGTCCACATTAAAGGATACCTGAGGTGACATGTGACATGGTGAGATAGACATGTGTATGTACAGTGCCTAGCACACCAATAACTGTGCTGTGTTCCTTTTTTTTTCTTTCTCTGCCTGAAAGAGTTAAGCATCAGGTACGTAAGTGGCAGTTCCTGTCTGAGTCAGGACTGGGTCAGACTACAGAGTGACCCTCACTGATAAGAAAATACAACTATAAAACACTTTCCTAGCAGAAAATAGCTTTTGTGAGCAGGACAGAGATAAAAAATGTCAGTAGTTCATAGATTGTAGCTCTGGCATACTTCAATAATGTTTTCATTGAGCAAAAACAATAAAACAGTAAAACCTTAAAAAGTAGATTTAAATATAAAATAAAACTGTGGAATATCTTAACCACTTAAGGACTGCAGTCATAAAACCCCTTAAGGACCAGAGCCTTTTTTTCCATTCGGACCACTGCAGCTTTCACGGTTTATTGCTCAGTCATACAACCTACCACCTAAATGAATTCTACCTCCTTTTCTTGTCACTAATACAGCTTTCTTTCGGTGCTATTTGATTGCTGCTGCGAGTTTTAGTTTTTATTATATTCATCAAAAAAGACATGAATTTTGTCAAAAAAATGACTTTTTTAACTTTCTGTGCTGACATTTTTCAAATAAAGTAAAATTTCCTATACATTTGAGCGCGAAAGTTATTCTGCTACATGTCTTTGATAAAAAAAAACCCATTCAGTGTATATTTATATTTACTTTTCTGCGCACCTGTCAGGTTTCATGAGGGGCTAAAATTCCAGGATAGTACAAATCCCCCCCAAATGACCCCATTTTGGAAAGAAGACATCCCAAAGTATTCAGTGAGAGGCATGGTGAGTTCATAGAAGATTTTATTTTTTGTCACAAGTTAGCGGAAAATGACACTTTGTAACAAAAAAAAAAAAAAAAAAAAGTTTCCATTTCTTCTAACTTGCGACAAAAAAAAATGAAATCTGCCACGGACTCACTATGCTACTCTCTGAATACCTTGAAGTGTCTACTTTCCAAAATGGGGTCATTTGTGGGGTGTGTTCACTGTCCTGGCATTTTGGGGGGTGCCTAATTGTAAGCACCCCTGTAAAGCCTAAAGATGCTCATTGGACTTTGGGCCCCTTAGCGCAGTTAGGCTGCAAAAAAGTGCCACACATGTGGTATTGCCGTACTCAGGAGAAGTAGTATAATGTGTTTTGGGGTGTATTTTTACACATACCCATGCTGGGTGGGAGAAATATCTCCGTAAATGACAATTGTTTTCTTTTTTTAACACACAATTGTCAATTTATAGAGATATTTCTCCCACTCAGCATGGGTATGTGGAAAAATACACCCCAAAACACATTATACTACTTCTCCTGAGTACGGCGATACCACATGTGTGGCACTTTTTTGCACCCTAACTGCGCTAAGGGGCCCAAAGTCCAATGAGTACCTTTAGGATTTCACAGGTCATTTTGAGAAATTTCGTTTCAAGACTGCTCCTCACGGTTTAGGGCCCCTAAAATGCCAGGACAGTATAGGAATCCCACAAATTACCCCATTTTAGAAAGAAGACACCCCAAGGTATTCCATTAGGAGGATGGTGAGTTCATAGAAGATTTTTTTTTTTTGTCACAAGTTAGCGGAAATTGATTTTAATTGTTTTTTTTCACAAAGTGTCATTTTCTGCTAACTTGTGACAAAAATAAAATCTTCTATGAACTCACCATACTCCTAACGGAATACCTTGGGGTGTCTTCTTTCTAAAATGGGGTCATTTGTGGGGTTCCTATACTGCCCTGGCATTTTAGGGGCCCTAAACCGTGAGGAGTAGTCTTGAAACCAAATGTCGCAAAATGACCTGTGAAATCCTAAAGGTACTCATTGGACTTTGGGCCCCTTAGCGCACTTAGGGTGCAAGAAAGTGCCACACATGTGGTACCGCCGTACTCAGGAGAAGTAGTATAATGTGTTTTGGGGTGTATTTTTACACATACAGATGCTAGGTGGGAGAAATATCTCTGTAAATGACAATTATTTGATTTTTTTTACACACAATTGTCCATTTACAGAGAGATTTCTCCCACCCAGCATGGGTATGTATAAAAATACACCTCAAAACACATTATACTACTTCTTCTGAGTACGGCGATACCACATGTGTGACACTTTTTTGCAACCTAGGTGCGCTAAGGGGCCTAACGTCCTATTCACAGGTCATTTTGAGGCATTTGGATTCTAGACTACTCCTCACGGTTTAGGGCCCCTAAAATGCCAGGGCAGTATAGGAACCCCACAAGTGACCCCATTTTAGAATGAAGACACCCCAAGGTATTCCGTTAGGGGTATGGTGAGTTCATAGAAGATTTTTTTTTTGTCACAAGTTAGCGGAAAATGACACTTTGTGAAAAAAAAAACAATACATATCAATTTCCGCTAACTTGTGACAAAAAATAAAATCTTCTATGAACTCACCATACTCCTAACGGAATACCTTGGGGTGTCTTCTTTCTAGAATGGGGTCATTTGTGGGGTTCCAATACTGCCCTGGCATTTTAGGGGCCCTAAACCGTGAGTAGTCGTCTTGAACCCAAATGTCTCAAAATGACCTGTGAAATCCTAAAGGTACTCATTGGACTTTGGGCCCCTTAGCACAGTTAGGCTGCAAAAAAGTGTCACACATGTGGTATCGCCGTACTCAGAAGAAGTAGTATAATGTGTTTTGTGGTGTATTTTTACATATAACCATGCTGGGTGGGAGAAATATCTCTGTAAATGACACATTTTTGATTTTTTTTACACACAATTGTCCATTTACAGAGAGATTTCTCCCACCCAGCATGGGTATGTGTAAAAATACACCACAAAACACATTATACTACTTCTCCTGAGTATGGCGATACTACATGTGTGACACTTTTTTGCAGCCTAGGTGCGCTAAGGGGCCCAACGTCCTATTCACAGGTCATTTTGAGGCATTTGTTTTCTAGACTACTCCTCACGGTTTAGGGCCCCTAAAATGCCAGGGCAGTATAGGAACCCCACAAGTGACCCCATTTTAGAAAGACGACACCCCAAGGTATTCCGTTAGGGGTATGGTGAGTTCATAGAAGATTTTATTTTTTGTCACAAGTTAGTGAAAAATGACACTTTGTGAAAAAAACAATAAAAATCCAATTTCCGCTAACTTTTGACAAAAAATAAAATCTTCTATGAACTCATCATACACCTAACAGAATACCTTGGGGTGTCTTCTTTCTAAAATGGGGTCACTTGTGGGGTTCCTATACTGCCCTGGCATTTTACGGGCCCAAAACTGTGAGTAGTCTGGAAACCAAATTTCTCAAAATGACTGTTCAGGGGTATAAGCATCTGCAAATTTTGATGACAGGTGGTCTATGAGAGGGCAAATTTTGTGGAAACGGTCATAAGCAGGGTGGCCTCTTAGATGACAGGATGTATTGGGCCTGATCTGATGGATAGGAGTGCTAGGGGGGTGACAGGAGGTGATTGATGGGTGTCTCAGGGGGCGGTTAGAGGGGAAAATAGATGCAATCAATGCACTGGGGAGGTGATCGGAAGGGGGTCTGAGGGGGATCTGAGGGTTTGGCCGAGTGATCAGGAGCCCACACGGGGCAAATTAGGGCCTGATCTGATGGGTAGGTGTGCTAGGGGGTGACAGGAGGTGATTTATGGGTGTCTCAAGGTGTGATTAGAGGGGGGAAATAGATGCAAGCAATGCACTAGCGAGGTGATCAGGGCTGGGGTCTGAGGGCGTTCTGAGGTGTGGGCGGGTGATTGGGTGCCCGCAAGGGGCAGATTAGGGTCTAATCTGATGGGTAACAGTGACAGGTGGTGATAGGGGGTGATTGATGGGTAATTAGTGGGTGTTTAGAGGAGAGAAGAGATGTAAACACTGCACTTGGGAGGTGATCTGATGTCGGATCTGCGGGCGATCTATTGGTGTGGGTGGGTGATCAGATTGCCCGCAAGGGGCAGGTTAGGGGCTGATTGATGGGTGGCAGTGACAGGGGGTGATTGATGGGTGGCAGTGACAGGGGGTGATTGATGGGTGATTGACAGGTGATCAGTGGGTTATTACAGGGAATAACAGATGTAAATATTGCACTGGCGAATTGATAAGGGGGGGGTCTGAGGGCAATCTGAGCGTGTGGGCGGGTGATTGGGTGCCCGCAAGGGGCAGATTAGGGTCTAATCTGATGGGTAACAGTGACAGGTGGTGATAGGGGGTGATTGATGGGTAATTAGTGGGTGTTTAGAGGAGAGAATAGATGTAAACGATGGATTTGGGAGGTGATCTGATGTCGGATCTGCGGGCGATCTATTGGTGTGGGTGGGTGATCAGATTGCCCGCAAGGGGCAGGTTAGGGGCTGATTGCCGGGTGGCAGTGACAGGGGGTGATTGATGGGTGGCAGTGACAGGGGGTGATTGACAGGTGATCAGTGGGTTATTACAGGGAAGAACGGATGTAAATAATGCACTGGCGAATCGATAAGGGGGGGGGGTTGAGGGCAATCTGAGTGTGTGGGCGGGCGATTGGGTGCCCGCAAGGGTCTAATCTGATGGGTAACAGTGACAGGTGGTGATAGGGGGTGATTGATGGGTAATTAGTGGGTGTTTAGAGGAGAGAATAGATGTAAACGATGGATTTGGCAGGTGATCTGATGTCGGATCTGCGGGCGATCTATTGGTGTGGGTGGGTGATCAGATTGCCCGCAAGGGGCAGGTTAGGGGCTGATTGATGGGTGGCAGTGACAGGGGGTGATTGATGGGTGGCAGTGACAGGGGGTGATTGACAGGTGATCAGTGGGTTATTACAGGGAAGAACGGATGTAAATAATGCACTGGCGAATCGATAAGGGGGGGGGGGTTGAGGGCAATCTGAGTGTGTGGGCGGGCGATTGGGTGCCCGCAAGGGTCTAATCTGATGGGTAACAGTGACAGGTGGTGATAGGGGGTGATTGATGGGTGATTGATGGGTAATTAGTGGGTGTTTAGAGGAGAGAATAGATGTAAACGATGGATTTGGGAGGTGATCTGATGTCGGATCTGCGGGCGATCTATTGGTGTGGGTGGGTGATCAGATTGCCCGCAAGGGGCAGGTTAGGGGCTGATTGATGGGTGGCAGTGACAGGGGGTGATTGACGGGTGATTGACAGGTGATTGACAGGTGATTGACAGGTGATTGACAGTTGATCAGGGGGGATAGATGCATACAGTACGCAGGGGGGGGGAGGGTCTGGGGGGGTCTGGGGAGAATCTGAGGGGTGGGGGGGTGATCAGGAGGGAGCAGGGGGCAGTTTAGGGACTAAAAAAAAAAATAGCGTTGACAGATAGTGACAGGGAGTGATTGATGGGTGATTAGGGGGGTGATTGTGTGCAAATGGTGGTCTGGGGGGTGGGCAGGGGGGGGTCTGAGGGGTACTGTGGGCGATCAGGGGGCAGGGGGGGGCAGATCAGTGTGTTTGGGTGCAGACTAGGGTGGCTGCAGCCTGCCCTGGTGGTCCCTCGGACACTGGGACCACCAGGGCAGGAGGCAGCCTGTATAATACACTTTGTATACATTACAAAGTGTATTATACACTTTGTAGCGGCGATCGCGGGGTTAACAACCCGCCGGCGCTTCCGATTGGCCGGCGGGTTGACGTCGCGGGTGGGCGGAGCCTATTGCCGGTGGATGCGCGCGCATCCCAGCGCGCGATCCCCGGCCAGAGAGTGCCCCAGGACCTGACGCCAATCTGCGTTACGTGGTCCTGGGGCTGCCACTTTGCCGCCGCCAATATGAAGTAGGCGGTCGGCAAGTGGTTAAAAAGTCATTTTAGGAGAAGGAGGATAGATACAATTGTTTATTTAATTTGTTTATTTTCACCTTGGGTGTCCTTTAAAAGATATCTACACATATGACCACCATGTTAGAATTTTGCACATCACAGATTCCATTCAGTAACACTAATGGGGATGCAGTGAGTTGTGCATGACAATGTATACTGAAGTGACAATGGCCTCAATTCACTAAGCTTATCTCCTGTCTTTAATAACGTTTTTAGAGTTGTTACCATGGTGATAAGGCATGTAGTATTCAGGAAACATTTTACCTCAGGCAAACCTAAAGTTAACTCTTCTGTCTTTAAAGAGAAACTCCAGCGAAAATAATGTAGTAAAAAAAGTGCTTCATTTTTACCATAATTATGTATAAATGATTTAGTCAGTGTTTGCTCATTGTAAAATCTTTCCTCTCCCAGATTCACATTCTGACATGTATTACATGGTGACATTGTTACTGTGGGCAGGTTATGTAGCTGCTCCTAGCTGTTTTGGCTGTTAGAGACAGCTGTAAACAGCTAATTCCTGTCTGTGAACATTGTTACATTGTGGCAGTTTGCCCAGAGTACCGCGGTACTCAGAGCTTCTTGTGGGAAGGGTTTCAGCACAAAATAAGTCATACGGCGCCTCCTGATGGTCTGTTTGTGAAAATCATTATATTTCTCATGTAAAAGGGGTTATCAGCTACTGATTGGGATAAAGTTCAATTCTAGGTTGGAGTTTCTCTTTAAGTTAACTCTCCAATCCTTAAAATAACTCCAGAGTTATAGACAGGTTGTTAATTAACTGCGTGTGAAAATAACTACAGAGCAGGTAAATTAACTACAGAAGAGGTAACTTAACTACAGAGGAGGTAACATAAGGAATGAAGAGATAAGATAACTCTCTCACTGTGTGGAGGTAAGTTTTCTCTTGCCTTATTATCTCCAGCATGATCTTAGTGAATTGAGGCCAATGTATCCCTTAGTAATGAAGCTAAACATCAGAGGCCAGTTTTCTGGGCAATGTCTGATGGATGTCCTTGCAGATCATGCATTGTGTTCAGTGCAATACAGTATATTGCGCATGGTGTAATATGCCCCCCCTACACTAGGCAAAACTAATAGGCATTACTCTACATTGAACTACATTAACACAGTTACATTTGGAGAGGGTATCGGGGGTTTGTAGTTGGTACAAAATGTTGGAGCTTCTGCAATGGGGCATTGTTTTTGACAGTACAGGGAGATAAAGCCTTGCATGTGTATTTGGCAATGGTTTTGCTAAAAGCTGGTGCTGAAACTAAGCAACCTTTTTATCAGCATCACCCTTGCTGACAAACCCACTGGCTTTGGCTTTGCTAAAGCCAAGTTCCAGCACTCATTCATGGCACCTCCTGCTAAAATTAGTGTTGGGCGAACAGTGTTCGCCACTGTTCGGGTTCTGCAGAACATCACCCTGTTCGGGTGATGTTCGAGTTCGGCCGAACACCTGACGGTGCTCGGCCAAACCGTTCGGCCACATGGCCGAACTAAGAGTGCATGGCCGAACGTTCCCCGAACGTTCGGCTAGCGCTGTGATTGGCCGAACGGGTCACGTGGTTCGGGCCCGAACGCGCTCTGATTGGCCGAACGGTCACGTGGTTCGGGTAAATAAATACCCGAACCACGTCATATCTCCTCCATTTGTCTGTGGGTTTAGCTTTGGGTAGGCAGGCAGGGTAGTTCGCTCTCCAGCCACGCTAGCCAGGGTCCCCCCCAGTCATTGTGTGTCGCTGCTGGGAACAGTAGTACACCGCTCGCTCAGCCACACTATATATAGCATTGTTTACTGCCACTGTGTACCTCGCTTAGCCACGCTATATATAGCATTGTGTTTTCTGACACTCTGTGTACACGGCTTAGCCTGACTAATATAGCATTGTGTGTACTGCCACTGTGCACCTCGCTCAGCCACGCTATATATAGCATTGTGTTTTCTGACACTCTGTGTACACGGCTTAGCCTGACTATATAGCATTGTGTGTACTGCCACTGTGTACCTCGCTCAGCCACGCTATATATAGCATTGTGTTTACTGCCACTCTGTGTACACGGCTCAGCCAGACTATATAGCATTGTGTGTACTGCCACTCTGTGTACACCGCTCAGCCAGACTATATAGCATTGCGTACTCTGCCAGTCAGTGTGTATATTGCTGGGATCAGTAATACTCCACTCACCGCCAACCACTATATGAGCTCACCATGAGTTCCTCAGAGACCTCCGCTGTGAGCAGCACTCCCAACAACAGCAACAGCCAATGCCCCACGCAAGCTATAACATCCACTACAGCAGCCAGTGGTCAGCAGCAGCCCTCTCCGGAGGAGAATGTTGTGTCCATCGGTCCGTCGCCAGAACGATTAATGAGGGCTGCCATTGAGGAGATGATGGGGCCTGATGTGGAGGAGGAGGTCGGGCTCAGGCCAGCATCCCAAGTTAATGTTGAGGACGATGAGGGGTCTGTGTCTGGGGATGTTGGGGTGGCAGAGGTGGTGGGTGGGTCAGACTCAGGAGAAGAGTTGTATGATGATCGGGACCATCTGTATGTGCCTCAGAGTCCGACCCCGGAAAACATGTTGTATCGTGTGTTTAGGTACTAAAATCTGCGTTCCCACTTCCCAGTACTGCCTGCAGTGCCCGGGTCCACGGATCCATATAATTTTTTGGGCAGCACTATCAAACTGTGGTACTATGAGTGAGTTGCCATGGTCCTTCTGTGCTGCCTGTCACACTCACCGTCTGTCTGCAGATGGATTGTTCAACACAGCTACGCCATCTGACATGTAGTCCTGGACCTTGACCATCTTCTCTAGGCGATTGGTGTTGGAGGACGTGGAACTGCCCGATTGCTGTTCTGTGGGCTGCTGCATGGGTGTCAGAAAATGTTCCCACTCCAAGGACACTGCCAATACCATTCCCTTTTGGGCACTAGCAGCAGCTTGTGTTCTTTGCTGCCCTCCTGGTCCTCCTGGGTTTGCTGAAGTCAGTCTGTCGGCGTACAACTGGCTAGAGAAGGAGGAGGATGTCAATCTCCTCTCTAAAGTCTCCATCCTCAAGGGCCTGCTGGAATTGTTCCATTTTTGACCTGTCTGACACTTTCTTCAATCAGTTTTTTAACATTGTGTTTGTATAAACTGGGTATAAACCCAGTAATTGGTGTTGTCCAGATTCCAGAATAATGAATAATAATGAATAGTGAATAATGCGCGGGCCGCGTTCAATGCAGTCTAGCATGAATTGAGCCATGTGTGCCAGAGAGTCCTGCCAGACTCCTCTATCTTCATGTTCTTGTAAGCGTTGTGATTGTTGTGATGCACCATATTCGTCACCAGCATCACTTTCTTCCTCTTCTGCTGTCCTTTCCCGCTAAATTGTGGAAGTCCAACGTGCACCGCTCTGTCCCTCGGCAGTGGGGGCATCCAATTCCTGCTCCAACTCCAGCTGTTCCTCGTCCTGTTCTTTGTCATAGCTGGGACCAGCGTTTCCTGAGGCAGGTTGCCTGATGTTGGTATCATCACGCTGATCGTTTTCATCTTCAGAATCCCCCACTTGCATCATGCCAGCGGTTTCCATCTTCAACATTGATTTCTTCAGTAAACACAGCAGTGGTATTGTAATGCTGACTGTAGAGTTGTCACTGCTCAGTCACGCAACGTGGATTGCTCAAAATTTTGGAGGACTTGGCAGAGATCCAACATGGTGGCCCAATCAGATCCACAGAAGCTTGGTAGCTACTAGCTGCTGGAATGCGCCTCGGCACTGCGCAAAAGCGTGCTAGCATGTGCAGCGTAGAATTCCAGCGCGTAGGCAGGGACATCACCCAGCGAGCGATGGTGCGCTAGATTGAAGCGCTCCTGCATCTCTTGGTGAGTCCTTCAGAAGCGGTACTGGACTTTTAACAATTTTTTTTTTCCTTCAACAGAAGATCTGCCACGTTGGAGTGAGGAGGACGCCGCCGACCCCGACACCAAGCTGAACCCCGGCGAACTCCAAGCAGAGGATCTTCAGGAACCCTCAAGGCTTTGAGCAAGCTGAGGAGGATCAGCAGTCCCGACGAGACCTCTCCTCATATGCGACTGAGTGCAGTGGAGCTCCCCAGAACAACCTCTCAGTTGTCACTTTGTCACTGGTCACTTTGTCACTTTGTCACTTTGTCAGTTGTCACTTTGTCACTGGTCACTTTGTCACTTGTCACTTTGTCATTTTGTCACTTGTCACTTTGTCACTTGTCACTTCTCACTTTGTCACTTGTCACTTTGTCACTTGTCACTTGTCACTTCTCACTTTGTCACTTGTCAATTTGTCATTTTGTCACTTTGTCATTTTGCCACTTGTCACTTGTCACTTTGTCATTTTGTCACTTTGTCATTTTGTCACTTTGTCACTTTGTCACTGGTCACTTTGTCACTTGGTCACTTGTCCAGATGATCTCGATACACCTCCTGAGATTCAAATTCCTGCACACATAGCTCTGGGATTTGGGTGTGATGAATGATGCATCTAACTGGCCACCGGAGGCAATTAAGGCCTTCAAAACATTGAAAGCAGCTTTCTGTTCCGCCCCCATTTTGCGTCATGTTGAGTTGTTGACGTCATGTTCATCCTCGGCCTCGCCTTGCATTTCAGTGTGAGGTGCATTTTCCACAGAAAAAGGTTGTGAATCCGGGCACAACATTTGTGGCTGTTCCATTGACCTTTCACAGGTAGAAGATTGTGGGGGTGGGAATAGCTCCTCCGAATAGCCCATTGTGTCCTGAAAACTACTCATTGCATTGCTTTGCGCACACATTTTTTTGTCCTCATGCAAGGCCTGAGTTGCACCTGAAAGCGTGGCCTTCTCCTCCTGCGCCTCCTCCTGTTCCATCACGTCTGCTGCTGCTGGGTTAGCGTTGACGCCCGGTCCCTGTTTATTGAACCTCTTATCTTTATTACATTTATGACTGCATGGCGGTAAAAAGCATGCTATCCGCACGCTTCTTGTCCTCATGCAAGGCCTGGGTTGTTGTGTCTCAAAAAGCATGGCCTTCTCCTCCTGCGCCTGCTCCTGTTCCATCACGTGTGCTGCTGCTGCTGGGTTACCGTTACCGGTCCCTTTTCCTGGAACCTCTTCTCTGTATTACATTTATGACTGCATGGCGACAAAAAGCATGTTACCTGTGCAAAGAAACATGACATTTTCCACATTTAAAAGACAGTTTTTCCTTTGAAACTTTACAATCAATTTTCTCAAAAATTATAAGCTCTTTTTCAAATATTTTTTTTCCTCTTGTACCCACTCCCAAGGTGCACATACCCTGCTAATTTGGGGTATGTAGCATGTAAGGAAGCTTTACAAAGCACGAAAGTTCGGGTCCCCATTGACTTCCATTATGTTCGAAGTTCGGGTCGAACACCCGAACATCGCGGCCATGTTCGGCCTGTTCGGCCCGAACCCGAACATCTAGATGTTCGCCCAACACTAGCTAAAATCTACTGGACACAGGCATGAGCGACGTAACTGCCAAGAGCATGGAGCATTCTGTATTAGGTGGCAATAAGAACATTTTAAACGTTTGTGAACCAAATACTCAGGAGTTCATATCGAAGTCAACTAACTCATGGAATAGCATGTGTTCAGTTTAAGAAAATTATAGATTTGGATTTTCTGCTTTACCCTTCCTCGACTAAATCTAAATGACAAAAAAAAAATTGTTTTAAAGCAAAAACCTTCCCTTGATCACTATGACTGGAGGTTACACAATCAGAGACTATTCTGATAAGTTTTCGGTCAACTTCCCTGTGCCAAGGCTGTGAGCTGCAACACAGTCTTAGAGGAAACTGCACGGATTCATGTGGGTTTTGGGATAAAAGGGGGTCATCACATATGGGTATGTGCTGCTATAACATGAATCTAACGTGTTGCAGCGAGTGGGAGTTAAAGTATGAGGGTCATCCAAAATCAACAGCCTTTTTTAGTTGATCAATTAATAAAACATTTAACTTAATTTTTTACACTTTGGGCTACTTCCAATTTGCCTTTTCTCCTAAGTTTCTCCTATGAGAATTTTTTTTAATCTTCTGTTTAAAGTAACTTTTTAGCACTCTGCAATTGAAAAAAGTAGATGGAAAAAGTAGGTGAAAAAGTACTGCCAAAATCATTCTGAATATTTTCTTGCTTGTTGGAGAACTTGGAGGCATAAAGGTATTTTATTAATCAGTTGCAAAAATATCACTCAGGAGAAAACTTGGAGAAAAAGTGGTTAAACTCAGGCCCACTATAACTTCACATATTACGTCCAACCTTAATATAAGCATTTATAATATCTTTTTACAATCCCTTTGTTGTAATAGCATCACACTCAAATGTTGATTAGAGGATTAAGGTGGGGAGAGAAGAGGTGAAGCTGACAGATGTAAGTTAAGATCCACAGAAAGAATGCCTGGCAGGTAAAAGCAAATGGCTATTTTTTTTTCTGGACAACCCATATATATTTTGATTTTGTAACGTCTACTCAAGCTGGCCATGAGGAGCCAAGGATAAAGGTACATCCACCATACCCGATCAGCTGGCCACTCACCAAGAAGCCTGGACCCAGGGATGTCTATTGTCAGCCCAACACCTTTCCAGCAACGCAACTCTCCAACAAACATGTCTGGCCAGTTAATAATGATAATAATAATTCAAACATTTGTATAGGATTTTTCTCCTGTTGGACTCAAAGTGCTTGAGAGCTGCAACCACTAGAGACGCGCTCAGTGGGCCACCCAGCAGCGATATAGAGTTTTGCCCAAATACTCCTTACTGGTATCCTATGTCAGCCACTGCTTTTTAGAATATCTTTGGAGAATAAGACATTCTTTATCTGTTGCTTTGCATTAGTTGATGACATAGCAACAGCATGCATACATGAATGACATGAATGAGAGAATGACATTCCAAGAGGCATAAAGTATGTTTTCAGTGAGCTGTGAGGGTACCACATCTGTATTTCTCTCATAGCAGGTGTGCATGGAAGCGACTTATTCCATATGCAGCACACTCGTTGAATGTCTCTGCCTGCCACCAAAAAAATCATAGGAAGAATGTATGCTTATAAACATATATATTTTTTACAATTTTACATGGTGGTTATTGCATATGCCACACACAAAGTACATGTACGTATTTAAATTTAATTATAATTAGCAGTGAAGCACAGTAAAATGAAGGATAAAAAGCATTTGTTTCTTCTGATTTAACAGACGTTGATAAAATGGTCATATAATGAATACAAGCCTTATAAACCCATAATGTACCTATAATGTATGAGCTGGGTGTCAGACAGTGGATCCTGTGGTAAAATGTAATGGACTCTCTCACATTGCTGTGGTAGGATTTTCCTGCTAGAAATGTAAGTCTGTTAAGGAGCTAGTGCTATACTTAATAATCAGCGCACAAGCCCAGGTCTCACCATGTCTATAAGAATTGCAAAGAGCTCTTTGTACAATAAAATGCAGTAACCGACACATCAAAGACTTTTTTGGCATCAGTGCTCGAACACATTACACTTTAGCTTCCATAATACCTCGGAGACTTTGTGAGCAGCATTACAATCAAACTGACTGAATGGTTTCTGTAGTGGGGGTTGAAAATTACATTAAATGTTTTTTTTTCTTTAGCGTGAAGGAAAGGCTTAGTGTCTCATTTTGTGTGACCTTGGAGAAGAAGCTGTCTCTCCTTGCTTGTAGCAACCTCATGGTTTTAAAACATTGCAGCAGAGTTAGTGTATAGGTAATATATACTGTGTCGTCCATTTATGCATGCTCTAATGCTTTGACTCTGCCTCTTTCTACACACTTGTTATGCCATGTATTTTCTATTACATACTGAAAAAAAACTATTTAGAGTAAGACTCGGAAGGCTGTCAAGCATGCAAAGGAGCACTCTCATTGTTTTAGTCGCCAGCAGGGTAAAAATCTGTATATGTTTATAACCCATCTGTATAGCTGGGTAAAGAAAACTTGTAGTTAGAGAAATATTAAGAATTTATTTCATTTTGAGAAAAGATACATAAATGGCTACCATGTTGTTCCTCTGTCTTAAAGTGACACTGAAGTGAAAAAAAACTCATTATATAATGAATTGTATGTGTAGTATGGATAATTTATACAACATTCGTAGCAAAGAAAAGGGTCTCATATTTTTATTTTTAGTTATATAGCTTTTTTTCAATAACATTGCACCATTCTCTGATATTTGCAGTTTGCAAACTACACTCTGTATTTTAAATTATAAAACAGAGCAGAGCTAATGACCCTTTGAACTTTCCTGCAATAAAACAAACAAGTATTGTATGTAATAAACAGAATAAAATAAACTAAGATTGTTAAAAATTGCTTGGAAGGCAGCGGTGGACTCACCTCCTAAGAGCAGACACATAAACTGTCAGTTTCCAAATGATATACAGTTATTAAATACTCCACAAAGTGTTGCAATGGGTTTCACAGGTATGATCCTGCTTCTTCAGGCAATAAAAAAGGAGTATAAAACAGTGAACGGTCAGGGATGCACGAGGCACCTCTGTCAATACAGTGTGCCTCTGCATATACAGTGGTTGCCTATGAGGTAACCCTGGTTTGTGAGTATCCTCTTTCTTAAGGTGACTACACATGATACAATAAAATGATCTGATTTTACGGCAATTCGATAAAAAAGATCGGATCTCCCAAAAAAATCGATAGCTTTTTTTCATTCAACTAAAAAATCTGATTGGATTTCCTGTTTTCTTCGATTTGTATCGATCTGGAATGCCAGATATTTTTCTTCACTATCTAAAGATTGTATGGTGTGTGTTAGATTGTCAATTTATTAATATACACACCCTAGTAATTTTCTCAGAGTTTCCAATCATTTTTATCATAATAGGGGAACATTTTAACATAGGTGTGTGGTACATTGGTCAGATTTTTGAAATGTTACAATCAGTCAGACAAATTGATTGCAATTCTTAAATTGAACATATATTTAAAAAAATTGTATGGTGTGGGGCCACCTTTACTCTTTGAATATACATCAATTACCAGTACATACTACACTATATTGGGCTCTCGGTGTCCCCCACTTTGTTGCTTAAACAAACAAGAAACAGTGAGAGACTGGTTGAGATAAGTGCCTCAGAAAACAGCACTGGCATACTGGGAACGCGCCCTCTGCCTATCAGAATGTTGTGGCCGTCATCAGCGGGGAACAAGCGCCGAGACCCGTAAGCGGCAAATTCTGCCTGGGTTTCGGCGGAAACATTATCAACAACAGGCAGGTTCCTTATGTCTGACCATGTGTGCAAAAAGGTTACAAAATAATTTATGTGGTAACAGGAAAAACTCTTCATGGGTGTATGAACCAGCAATGGTACATTCCTCTCCTTTTCACTGCAGGCAGTCAGCATGTAGCAGCTGTACTCTGTAGGCTCCCAATGAATGTCACATGACATTGGGAGCCTATGGAGAGATGCTGCTGCAAGCTGAATGGCTGCAGTGAAGAGGAGGAGACTACCTGGGATAAGTATATGTGCTCCACTGCACTACTGTGCTCTTCCAATGGGAATTGAGAGAGGCTGGCCCCCTCAGCCCATAATCCCCCCCCCCAAGCAAGCGCAAGGGTTTCAAGTCTATAGCTACACCCTTAGGGTGTGCTGTACACTACTGTGTACTGCTCATTTAGTGGCAAGGAACGTAATTTTTAATTTTCTGCCATGTCTGGAAAATCACAGTTAGCTGTGAACTGAATAGTAAAGGTACATTTTAATAACAGTAAATTACAAAATGTCTTTCGTAGCACTGATATACATGATATCAATTTTATGATTACATTTTTAGCTTTCCTTTAAACCTGATTTACTGATTATTAATTACTTCATACAATGCCTGGAATAATTAGTGCAGTATAGAACAACTACATACAAATTGAGTTATTTGTCACCACAGAATTATGAAAATAAAGAGCTGAGAAAACAAATCGCTTTGCAACACTAGAGTGAAAGCTATTAGGATACAAAGAATAATTATGCATAATTTGAAGTCATTATATGAATACAGTGTGGTTATTATTTATTTTAACTATTGCTGGGAGATGCACATATTTTATTATGTTACTGGTACTTTAGGAGAATTTTATATTGGGTCTGGAAACCTGCTTTTAGGGTCACCCATGGATATATATTTCCCTAGGAGATTTTAAGATTTTAGAAATAAGAGATTTGGTTCTTGTTAATCAAAAAAAGTAAAGCTAATGAACAGTGGCAGCTCCAGGATTTTTTTGGGGGGTGCTATGCAGGTGCTGGACCATTTTCTGGGATAGCTGATGGCGCCGCGGCAAAAAAAATGGGTGTGGCTTTAACTTGCGGCACGCAGATTTAAAGTGAACCCGAGGTGAGAGTGATATGGGGGCTGCCATATTTATTTCATTTTAAACAATACTAGTTGCCTGGCAGCCCTGCTGATCTATTTGGCTGCAGTAGTGAACTGAATTACACCAGAAACAAGCATGCAGCTAATCTTGTCAGTTCTGACAATATTGTCAGAAACCCCTGACCTGCTGCATGCTTGTTCAGGGTCTATGGTTTAAAGAATTAGAGGCAGAGGACCAGCACAGCAGCCAGGCAACTGGTATTGCTTAAAAGGATATAAATATGGCAGCCTCAATATTATTCTCACCTCCAGTTCCCTTTAAAAGTGCAACGCAAAGACAGTGGGCCCAAGTTTTGATGACCCTTTCCCCAGAAAATTCACATAATTGTGCAGGTTTTCTCAAGAAAATACATGTAATGTGAGCAGATTTGCCCAGAAAACACGTTCAATCATGTCGGCAGATTTGGCCAGAAAACACATTCAATCATGTGACCAGAAAACATGTTCAATTATGTCGGCAGATTTGACCAAAAACACATTCAATCATGTGGCAGATTTGACCAGAAAACCCGTTTAATTATGTCGGCAGATTTGACTAGAAAATACGTGCAATCATGTGGCAGATTTGACCAGAAAATACATGCAATCATGTCGGCAGATTTGACTAGAAAATACATGCAATCATGTGGCAGATTTGACCAGAAAATATGTGGAGTCATGTGGCAGATTTGCCCAGAAAATATGTGCAATCATTTCGGCAGATTTGCCCAGAAAATACGTGCAATCATGTCGGCAGATTTGCCCAGAAAATATGTGCAATCATTTCGGCAGATTTGCCCAGAAAATACGTGCAATCATGTCGGCAGATTTGCCCAGAAAATACGTGCAATAATGTGGAAGATTTGACCAGAAAATACGTGCAATCATGTAGCAGATTTGACCAGAAAATATGTGCAATCATGTAGCAGATTTGACCAGAAAATATGTGCAATCATGTAGCAAATTTGACCAGAAAATATGTGCAATCATGTAGCAGATTTGACCAGAAAATACATGCAATCATGTAGCAGATTTGACCAGAAAATACATGCAATCATGTGGAAGATTTGACCATTAAATACATGCAATCGTGTGGAAGATTTGACCAAAAAATACATGCAATCATGTAGCAGATTTGACCAGAAAGGCAGCGAGGGCCCGCTTAACTTGGCTGCTTAATGTAGCCATCCTGCTGGATTGGCTTTCTTCTCCTCTCCTCCACCTTCAGCGGCACTGCAATGCCAACATTGTCTTCTGGCCTCCGATCACATGTTTTGACATGTGATTGGGGCTGAGAGTGAGGAGGTTTCAGCGTTACAGCGCCACGTAGAGACTCTTTCACCACCCCTCTTCCACCACCTAGTGGAGCTGTAACGCTGACACTATCCTCTGAGCCCTGATCGCATGTCATATCATGTGATCGGAAGCCAGAAGACAATGTCGACATTGTAGCCAATCCGGTCACCCGGAGAGGTAACTATAAAATCTCCCTGCCACTTGCTGCTTAGCCTGCCAGGCTGGGGAAGGCACACTTCCCCAGCGGCAGTAAAAATGTGGCCCTGCAGCACACAGTTTTACTATATAAGGTTGCTAAAAGGTTAAACAGACATTATTTAATTTTATTTTTCTATAACAGAGTTAAAGATTTATATCTCTGGATAAAGCGATTATAGGAATAACATCCCATGCAATAACGTGTCATATGCTAGTGCTACATTTTGCAACTAGAAACTGGTCTGTGATAGCTTGTCTTTTTGAAACAAAAATGTGTATCCAATTTATGCTTTGAGAGTAAGCCCATAAAATAAAGAAGAGTTATTTGGCCAGGGCCTTCCCCATGTGAATGTTAAGCAGGGCATACCAAGCAACATCAGACTGGGAGAGGTTTCGTTTTTGGTTAGTGATAAAGTTTGGACTTTTAGTGACAATCAATGGAATAGTACACAGTATAGTTGTAATGCTGAAGGGTCATACTTTCTGACCACCCAGCACAACAAGGCTAAGAGCTGGATAATGGAAGAGCTACACAGGCTGCCCAGAGCAACTGCAGCTCTGGGCTTCCAATATCGCTACAAATAAAACACAAGGACAGCACATTGTGATTTGCGCTGCCTTCTTTCGCACTGTGCTGCCTTAGCGATAGCAGGCATTCAGACAGGTACAAGGCAGGACTATAGATTGGAGCGTAACTAGTAGCAACCGCAGCTCACAGTCACGTCCACAGAAGCAGAGCAAGCTGGCTAACAACAGTCACCAGAAGAGAAGGAAGGACTGGGTCTCAACCTGGATTATAGCAGTTATAGCAGAAAATCTCTTTATTCCATAGCAGCAGAAAGCACACAACGTTTCGGCACAAGGCCTTTGTCAAGTGTTACCAAATATAACAAATGCTCACACATATATAGACCAGCTTAAAAAACACACCCAAAAAAATGGGCGGGCACAATAACTTAAACTTATAACTTATGGAATAAAGAGATTTTCTGCTATAACTGCTATAATCCAGGTTGAGACCCAGTCCTTCCTTCTCTTCTGGTCTGCCACATTTGCACCTTAATGGATCCAGGTGCTGACTGGTCGACTCCCTGGGATTAAAATTACACTGCACAGTTGAAGCCCTGGGACTTCCTTTCTTTCTGTGGATAACAACAGTCACCAGCAAGCATCGACCCAGGCAAGACTACAGGATAGAACGTAACTAATTGCAACTGCAGCCTATAGTTACGTTCCCAGAAACTAGAGTAGCAGGAATACTACCAGTCACCAATGTGGTGATGGCAGAATCCAAGCTATCTGAATAATGGACATCACTGATCCACCGCGGATGCAGCGAACGTCCATCAAGTATGGAACTAGGCAATACACAATGATAAGAAAAATAACAAACAGCTCAACTAACAATAAATATATATTAGCAAGTCTGCATATATATTTATCAAGAACTAGCTAAAGCACAAGTAATAAGGTCGCATAGAACTACAATAACAGAACTTTACAGAGTAACAAGGTGCCCAGTAGATCAGCGTAGTGACCACTATGACGGGCGGGGTATGAAATGGGAGGCAGACTTTTATGCTGGCATCAGCCAATGGATGCAGGTATGCAAATTTCCACACAGCTGAATGGTAATCACTCAATCCTGAGCTGGCTTGATTACCATTTGCTAGCTGGCTGTGAATGCAAAGGACCCCCATAAGAAATACATGCAGAATTATGTAACAACATGCATGCAGGAAATCCAAGCCTATCTGGCCGCAGCTCAGCTGCAACAAGCAATTGGTGGAATGATGACAGCATCCTGAGCTTCCCAGAACTGCAGAGCGATTGCAAATGACTATGGCCTCAATTCACTAAACTTATCTCCTGTCTTTAATAACTCTTCTAGAGTTGTTACCATGGTGATAAGGCATGTAGTATTCAGGAAACATTTTACCTCAGGCAAGCCTAAAGTTAACTCTTCTGTCTTTAAATTAACTCTCCAATCCTTAAAATAACTCCAGAGTTAAAGACAGGCTGTTAATTAGCTGCATGTGAAAATAACTACAGAGGAGGTAAATTAACTACAGAGGAGGTAAATTAACTACAGGAGAGGTAACTTAAGGAATGAAGAGGTAAGATAACTCTCTCACGTGTGGAGGTAAGTTTTCTCTTGCCTTATTATCTCTAGCATGATCTTAGTGAATTGAGGCCAATGAGACCCATTGCAAATGCACAACCGAATGCAAGCAAATAAGCCAGAACTGTCCGTTTGCAGCTCCACTGTTGCAGTGGAGCTGCAAACGGACAGTTCTGGCTTATCTGCTTGCGGACAGAATACGCTACAGGAGGGATCCTTACAATAGTATAAAGGTGAGCTCCATAACTTATAATTAACTTTATATATTCATAATGAATCCAACTCTATAATCTGTTATAGAAAATAGTGTTCATGTAGTTGCAAGAAGGGCACCCAGTTTAGGACAATTTATATCACCTTGTCAATTCCAAAAGAAAAGTAAAAGAATACATTAAATTGATGAAGGAATATATGGATATTTTTACAAGTGGAGTTAATGCATACTAACTTTTCCCTACGCACCCATGCAGAAAGAGTCAGGTGCTGAAGTGTCAGAGCCAATGTCAGTTGCCACAGATGTGGATTCTGATGACACCTTTCAAAACGAACGATCTGATTGGGAAACGTATTTTCCTGAAGATAGTGCAGCCACACCCACACACAGAGCCCTGAACATCAGGCGCCTTGAACACAATCTTTTTAAAGCCTCTGAAAAAGAAGTCAGAGTTTTCTGGACAATAGCATCTTTTAAGAAATATAAACGATATGTATCACGTGGCTTTCGTTATTACAGACCCCCAGCTGAATATAGTGATGATACAGCATTTGTTGACAAATGGAAACAAGCCCACTTAGATCACGCTAAGGTATTATTGGGGCTAGCTTTGGAGAGATCCGAACAGGAGCACGACAAATTGTCTGATGATATTGATGAGCTCAAAGATCAACTATATAAAGTAGCTATCGAGGACAAGGCCAACGAGATCAAGGCAAAGATAGACAAAAGACTGATACCAATACAGAGAGAAGTTAAGGAACGGAAACTTAACAAATATCTTAGAGATCGGGACGATTTTGAAACTGGTCGTGTGTTCGACTGGATCCCGATAGATCCGAAACCCAAACCTAAGACCAATAGGAGAAAAAAGCCAAGGAAACCGAAAAGAGGTACTTGGACATCAGAATCAGGGTCTGACTCAGAAGGAGAAAATAAAGGGAAAAAAAACCTAGATCTGTCCCTTTAGGGGGAAAAAGACAAGGAGAGGGCGCAGGAGGAGACGAGGACCACAGTTCCAAAACAGTGTCCTGGAAAGGCCTAACTGTAATCAAGGACTAAGGGATGGTCAACATACGGTTGACAAACTGCAGGTGGTGAACTTATCTGGAACGTCTTTACCAGCTGCTTGTGTCGAAGTACTAGAGAAGGGTCTTAACTTTGTAGTGTCTGGGACTTTCAACTACACCCGGTTTGAAATTGATCTTTACAAAAACATTAGGAATATGAATATCTATAGGCTCTTCGGGAGTCAACCCATTGTGGAAAAGGAACAACCGATTGGACAATTGGGTTTCCAACCTAGGTGGACATTTGGGGACTATATTGCACTCAATGATCTACAGGCATTATTAGCTGAGAGCAACATCGTATCTGAATGTCAGGGATCCCTACCACAGTACAGGGCATGTAAATCTATCACTCCCTTTCCACCACTAGCAGGGTCAGCATTAGACATCTTTCAGAAACAAGTCCTCAAGGAAGTAAAAGCTTTAGTGTATCCTGTTGTGGAACGTAACCTCTCAGCTAGAGAATGGAGAGCAGTTAAGTGGTTAAAATCCCGCCCAGACTTAACAATAAAGAAAGCTGACAAGAGGGGGAATATCGTGGTGTTGTCTACTGAAAAATATATCAATGAAGCAATGAGGCAGCTTAATGACCCTTCCACCTATGTGAAGCTAAAATCAGATCCCACATTCATGTATCTGCAGAAATTGAGGGATCTATTGAGGTTGGGGGTACATGAGGGTTTCTTAAGTCCCAAATTGGGAGAGGATCTGTACCAACCATTTAAAAAAAAACGGTCATCTATTTTTTGCCCAAGGTACATAAATCCCTGGTTGATCCCCCCGGCCGGCCCATTGTCTCGGGGAGGGGCTCAGTAACTGAGCCCCTCTCTAAGTATCTGGACCATGCCCTCCGTCCCCTGTTGAACTATATTCCCTCGTTTTTGAAGGACACGATGCATGTCCTCCAGATACTTGAACAGACGGAGTGGCGGGATGGTGATAGCCTGGCCTCCATTGATGTGGTGAACCTGTACAACAGGATACCACAAACACTGGGGGTCAAGGCGGTACTAGACATGCTTTTCGCAACCAAGTTGGTTGATGAGGCAGGTAGCAATTTTTTGGGACAGTGTCTGGAATTCGTGCTAAACCATAATGCATTCCGGTTTGGGGGTGTCTGGTACAAACATATAGCAGGGACGGCGATGGGGACCTCGGTAGCCCCGACGTTTGCAAAAATTTTTTGGGCAAGGTGGGAAGCCGAATACATCTATAGTGAGCGCAATCCATATAGATGTTTTTTGAGGGCATGGCACAGATATGTGGACGATGTGCTGGTCGTTTGGGGATCCACCAGGGAGAGTTTTGATGCTTTCCTGGAGTACATCAATGTGAAGGACATGAATATGTCCTTCACATCTGAATGGGGAGGTGATAAGATCAGACAGATTACGTAGAAACAATACTAGAGGAGAAGATTTTGAGCAACAGGCACAAGAAATGCATTATCGCTTTCTTGCAAGAGGGTATGAAGAAGTACACTTAAATCATGCTTTGTAAAGGGTTCGTAACAAGGATCGTGAAGATCTGTTACAAATTAGAGAGAAAGAGGTAAATGATGCCTTTGTAATGGTTTTTGATTTTTTCCCCATGTCAGATAAGATACAGGAGATTGTGAAGCGCAATTGGCAGATATTGGAACAGGATAAGGGGTTAGACCCTAGAGTGACTAGAACCCCCATTTTGTCATTCAGAAAGGGAACCACTTTGGGTTCAATGTTGACAAATAGTGAATTTGTACAACCTACACGCGAGACTTGGTTAGACAGTAGAAAAGTGGTAGGCACTTTCCCATGTGGACATTGTCCTACATGTCCTAATGTTATTAAGACGAAACAGGTGAGATTAGGCCCTATACAGTTCCATATTAAGAATTTCATCACGTGCAGGACCGAATTTGTGGTGTATGCCCTCCTGTCTCCCTGTTCGTTTTTCTATATTGGAAATAAACTTAAAGCAAGGACCTCTGAAATACTGCCAGTGCCACGTGCTACATCTGAGAGACAGAGGGAGCTTAGGGAGTTAAATAAGTGGCTGAGAAATTGGTGTAGGAAGGAAGGGTTTGGGTCTCTGGAGAACTGGGCAGACTTTGCAGTCGACTACAGGTTCTACAGCAGGGATGGGCTGCACCTTAATGGGGAGGGTGCAGCTGCATTGGGGGAGAAGATGGCTAAACAGTTGGAGGAGATTGTAAACTAGGATCTGGGGGGAGGTGGGAGGATAAAGTCTCAATATGTAGACAAGATAAGGTAAAAAGACAGTGGGAGCCTAACATTATGGGGGGTGGGGACAGTGTAAAGATTAAGGAGGTTGGTAAAACTTCAAGTAGCCCATTTCATGTAAACAAAATTGGTAAATGTGGTGGTAAAAATATAAAGTGCATGGTAACCAATGCTCGGAGCCTTGCAAATAAAATAGACAAACTAGAGTTCATTCTGAATGACAAAGGCTATGACATTGTGGGAATAACCGAAACATGGATGGATGAAAGCCATGACTGGATAGCTAATTTAAAAGGTTACAATGTGTTTAGGAGGGATAGAACAGGGAAAAAAGGTGGAGGGGTTTGTCTCTTTGTTAAGAATTCTTTTACAGCTGTCCTAAATGATGAGATGGAGGAAGATTGCGAAGATGTGGAGTCTGTTTGGGTAAATATTCATGGTGGAAATAAAAGTTGCCAATTGCTTATTGGGGTATGCTACAGACCTCCTCATATTAATGAAGCTGCAGAACTGCGATTACTACAGCAAATTGAAAAAGCTGCAAGTAAAAATGAGGTCATAGTTATGGGCGACTTTAACTTTCCAGACATTGACTAGGGTATTGAGGCTACCCATTCTGGTAAAAGCAGCAGATTTCTGGCAGCACTACAGGACAATTACTTGACTCAAATGGTAACGGAACCAACTAGGTGGAATGCGTTGCTGGATCTGATCATTTCTAATAGACCAGATAATGTATCAAATGTGCAGGTTCAAGAACATTTGGGAAATAGTGATCACAACATGATAACTTTTGATCTGGTGACTGATTGGCCACGGGGCAGCGGGACCACTAAAACTATGAATTTTAGAAAAGCAAAGTTCAATCAAATTAGGCAGGCACTAAGTTTGGTGAACTGGCATAATGTACTACAAGGGGAGGACACTGAAGGGAAATGGCAAGCTTTTAAACTTATTCTCAATCAATATTGTAGTATGTATATCCCATATGGAAACAAAATGTCTAGGAATAAAAAAGGCCTCTATGGATGAATAGAAAGGTTATGGATAAAATGAAGAGGAAAAAGAATGCCTATAAGGTCCTAAAACAGGAGGGAACCGAGGCTGCACTAAGCAATTATAAGGAGTGCAATAAAAATTGTAAAAAAGAAATTATGCTGGCAAAGATCGAAGCTGAAAATCAAATCGCTAGGGATATCAAATCTAACCCAAAAAAGTTTTACAAGTACATCAACTCTAAAAAAAGAAAGGTTGACTGTATAGGACTCCTAAAGGATGAGGGTGGGAACTCAATGGTGGATGACCATGGTAAGGCAGAGTTATTAAATGCTTTCTTTGCTTCTGTCTTCACAAAGGAAACAGCACTGTTGCCAATTACAGAGGCAGAAGAGTATCAATCTTCTAACTGTAATATTAAATACTTAACTTAAAAATAGACAAGGCACCTGGCCCGGATGGCATGCATCCTCGGGTCCTAAGAGAATTAAGTTCAGTTATAGATAAACCCCTTTATCTGATCTTTTGTGACTCTCTTTCAACTGGCAGTGGATTGGCGTACAGCCCATGTTTTCCCATTATTTAAGAAGGGCAAAAAATCAGATCCAGGAAATTATAGACCTGTAAGCTTAACTTCAGTTGTATGCAAACTATTTGAGGGGTTACGAAGAGATACTATACATGACTTCATAGTAGAAAATAATCTTATTTCTCAGCATCAACATGGGTTTACTAAAGACAGGTCCTGTTTGACTAACATGCTCAGCTTTTATGAGGTAGTGAATGCTAATATGGATATTAGGAATGCTGTAGATGTGATATACTTGGACTTTTCAAAGGCCTTCGACACTGTTCCCCACAAAAGTCTGGTGCAAAAGATGAGGATGCAAGGAATGGGGAAGAGTCTGTGTGCATGGATAGGGAACTGGCTAATGGACAGAAAGCAAAGAGTTGTGGTCAATGGATCACACTCAAAACTGTTAGCAGTGGGGTCCCACAGGGGTCTGTACTGGGTCCAGTGCTCTTCAATTAATTTATTAATGACCTAGTAGATGCAGTAGTGAGCAATGTTGCTATTTTTGCAGATGATACAAAATTGTGCAGAATCATCAACTCTCAGGAAGATAGTGTCATATTGCAACAGGATCTGGATAGGATGGGTATATGGGCACATAAATGGCAGATAAAATTCAATGTTGAAAAATGTAAAGTTATGCATTTTGGTCTAGCACCATGCAAAATAAATGGGATACAGTTGGGGACATCAAACTTGGAGAAGGACTTAGGAGTACTCATCGACAACAAGTTAAATAATCGTACTCAATGCCAAACTGCTGCAGCTAAAGCTAACAAAATTTTGGGATGCTTTAAAAGGGAAATAAAAACTTGAGATGCTAGCATAATATTGCCCCTGTTTAACTCTCTAGTAAGGCCACATCTGGAATATGGAATTCAGTTCTGGGCACCACATTACAAAAAAGATACTGCCGTTTTAGAGCAGGTGCAGAGACGAGCAACAAAATTGATACGTGGGATGGAAGGTCTCGCTTACCAAGAAAGGTTAGATAAACTGGGTTTATTTAGTCTAGAGAAAAGACGCCTTAGAGGAGATCTAATTAACATGTATAAATACATCAGAGGGCAATATAATAGCTTGGCGGATGAGCTTTTTGTCCCTAGGCCTTCTCAAAGGACTAGAGGACATGATCTGCGCATGGAGGAAAAATGTTTTAGCCATTTATTTAGGAAAGGGTTCTTTACAGTAAGAGTGATTAAGATGTGGAATGCATTACCACAGGAAGTCGTTATGGCAAACTCTATACCTGCATTTAAAGGGGGCTTAGATGCTTTCCTTGCGTTGAAAGACACCCATGGCTACAATTACTAGGTAATGCCTAATGATGTTGATCCAGGGATTTTTATCTGATTGCCATCTGGAGTCGGGAAGGAATTTTTCCCTTTTGGAGCTAATTGGACCATGCCTTGTAAGGGTTTTTTCGCCTTCCTCTGGATCAACAGGGATATGTGAGGGAGCAGGCTGGAGTTGTACTTTGTACTGGTTGAACTCGATGGACGTATGTCTTTTTTCAACCATAATAACTATGTAACTATGCAACTATGTAACAAAATACACATTCAGATGTAATAGTTGGATGCAGTCAGAGCTCTAAGCATTTTTCTGAGTGACAGTCTGTCTTTGGAGGACCCAATCCTTCTTTATTCCTTTTAGGACTACTGAAAAATGTGTCAAAAGTAATTCTGAGACTTAAAGGAGTTATCAGGCATTCCAAAAGAAAATAAGTGCTACTTGTCTGGGGCTTCCTCCAGCCCCAAGCATGTCCCTCGCCACAGCTCTGCCCACAGCCATTCGGCGCAGCTCCGTCCCGGTCCCTGGCGCCTGCGCAGTACCCTACAGTCCACGTGGCGGTGATTGACACATCCGCTCGCACAGGCGCAGTACAGGCCGACCTCCAGGTCGGCCTGATGTCATCACCGCGAACCAGGAGGCAGAGGCGGCGAACGACTGAAGGGAGAGCTGCGGCAAGGGACATGCTGGGAGCTTGGGGCTGGAGGAAGCCCCGGGTAAGTAGCACCTATTTTCTTTTGGAATGCCTGATAACTCCTGTAATGGGGAGAAAAGATTTTTTACTTCCCTGGGTCTTCCTCCAGTCTCCTGTAGGGTCCCTCACCATCCTTCTGGTCCCCTCTATTGTGCTCCAGTGAAGAACACAATCCAGCTGGGTCATGGACTACTGCACATGCATGGTCCAAGCAGTGCGCACTCTCCTATTGCACTTCAGAGGCCAGAAGCTTTCTGCACAAGGGCAGGTACAGTCTTAATGAACTGTGCAGAGCAGTCACAGGAGCGCAAATATTTCTTGCATGTAGCCCAGACTCAGCATAGTCATGGACTTTACAGTGCTGTCAGCAGCAAAATGGTAGGTCCCAGCCTCAGTAAGCACCCTCACCTGTCTCTCACCACTCATCACCCTCTACCAGCACACTCACCATCCATCACCCTCTGCCAGCCGAAGCCAGCACATTTACCTGTTCCTCACCACCCATAAGCCTCAGCCAGCACCCTCACCAGTCTCTCCCCATCCTGCACCCTCAGCCAGACTCACCCAGCACCCTTATCCTCCCAAGCATGTGTGTTTCTGTTCATCATATAGCTTGCGCAGTCGCTGGGGGTACTTCGGGGAGATGGAGTAGCAACAAGGAGTACTTGGTTTAAAAAAGTTGAGAAACACTGGTCTAGTACACCAATAAAATTGATTTCTTAACCTTGAACTTCTACTGGTGTCCATACCATGTCAAACATCTACAAGGTAGGACGACTTGTTGGGCGAACACCTGGATGTTTGGGTTCGGGCCGAACAGGCCGAACATGGGCCAGATGTTCGGCATGTTCGGCCCGAACCCCGAACTCAATGCAAGTCAATGGGGACCCGAACATGCTGCAATACGGCCCTCCTATGGGGTCGCAGGCATAAGGGGGGAGCATGCCCCGATCGCTAGCGCTCCCCCCTCTGCCCGCTTCCCCATAAAACAGTTTGTGTAAAGTTAAATAGTACCGGTGGTGGCTGCTGCAGTGGCTGGCTGGCCTGGCAGTGGTGTGAGTGAGGAGGAGGAGTCCGAGTAGGATGCATTGAGGCCGGGCCTGCGCAGTACAGCCCGGAGGATGTCCGATGACATCAGCACGCCGGCGTGGAACGCACAATGGAGCGCAGAAGAGGCCCGACCTGGCCGCCGGCCTGGCCAGGTCGGGTCGGCCACCGGAGACCGCCGGGAGCCTGCGGAGCGGCGCCGAGGGCACCTCCTGCCTGCCACGGGCTGGAGGAAGCCCCAGGTAAGTGGATTCGGATTTTTATTTTTTACCAACTGTCCCTGAACCTTCCCTTTAAGTGGCTGCTGCTCTGGTGATTTGAGCCCGCTAGAAGAAAAGCGCAGTATAAATGTTCTATGTATTGTCTTCTGTGTCTACATGTAGTACTAGTCCTACTAATACTTAGAGATGGCTCGAACCACCGATTTTAGGTTCGCGAACTGCAAACGCGAACCTCCGCAAAAAGTTTGGTTTGCGCAAACTTTTCCAACCACAATAGACTTCAATGGGGAGGCGGACTTTGAAAACTACAAACATTTATGCTGGCCACAAAAGTGATGGAAAAGATGTTTTAAGCGGCCTAACACCTGAGTTTTTGCATGGGGGAGTGGGATACACGCCAAAAGTCCCGGGGAAAAATCTGGATTTGACGCACAGCAGCGATTTAATGGCAGAAATCACATTGCATGCTAAATTGGAGGCCTAAAGTGCTTTAAAACATCTTGCATGCGTATACATCAATCAGGTAGTGTGATTAGTGTACTGCTTCACACTGACAGACCAAACTCACTGTGTAACACACCGCAAACAGCTGTTTGTGTAGTGACGGCCATGCTGGACTGGTGCGCACCATGACGAGAGTGCAGGTGATGGCAGCTTTCCAGCCCATATGGTCGCCGGGCTGAGGTAGCTGAATGACAGAACAGTGACTGTCCAGCTGATCGAATTTGGTCTGTCCACAACGAAGCCACGTCATTATTATCGTGGGTGTGCCCCCGACACACTCATATAGCCATTGGTCATTGCTTCATTGTGATACGCAAGCCCCTTCACCGCGGCAAGGTAACGATCACGAAGGGGAATTGACACATGTACATGCCTTTTGATTTGATGTTGCAGCTGCAGTGCAGCCAGAAAAATCAGGCAGGCATGTACACATACCAGAAAAATTATATGCTAGCAGCGGCCTTAACAATTCAGGAATCCACATGGAGTCCTGGACCCTGTTGGTGGTGGCAGAGAAGGCAGTCAAGAGGCCTGCAGGCAGAGATACTGTGTGGGGAGCGACTTAGTCTTGGGGCAGGCAGTCACATGGCGTGCAGCAGTGCTGGGTCGAAATTACGCATGAGCGTAATTACGCATCGTAATTCAATGTAAATTTACGCATAAGCGGTACGCGTAACTTACGGTCTTACGCGTAAGCAGTTAAGTGGTATCGTAATTACGCTGTCTACTGTAATTGATAGGTATGCGTGATTTTACGAAGACTTGCGCGTAATTTTACGCGTAATTACTAACGTAAAAACTACCCTTTTCTAAGAGTAGCCAATCAGTCAACAGCCTAAGCAACCAATAGTATCTTCTCCCGCCCTTCAGTATATAAGCGTACGTTTTGACGCATACGAATGATGTGCACGCAATTGCTGTCACATTGACGGCCATTGCGTACACATCGTCCGTGTGCGTAAAAAAATACGCATTAATGGGTATTACGGCACTACGCGTAACATCGTAGTGTAAGCGCCTACATTACGGTATCCTTATGCGTAACCGCGTAAGTTAACGCGTAATTACAGTGATGAACCGTAGATAATTTTCTACGCCGCAACCGTAATTGCGTAATAGCGTAAATTTACGCGTAATGATCCGTAAGCGCAGATTTTTCCATTACGACCAGCACTGGCGTGCAGGCAGAGATGCTGTGTGTGGGGACTGACTTAGTCTTCGGGCAGGCCTGATCGTGCTTTGTAGACCACGTGGTCAGATGGACCCTTGACCCAAGGTTGTGTGCCAGAGATGACACCACTTGCCTTTCAACATCACGGTACAGTTTGGGTATCAGCTTTTTTTGAGAAATAATTGCGGACTGGTATCTTCCACTGCGGTGTGTGGCTTTGCTTTTGTGTTCTGCTTTTCCTCAGGTGGTCATCCCATTGCAGTTTGTGCTTTGTCATCATGTGCCTTTGTAAGGAAGTTGTCCCTATGCGGGTCTTGGTCTTTCCACGGCTCAATTTTTGGTGGCAGAGAGTACAGAAGGCACACAAAAAAATGTCCACACCGCTGAGCCCTGGGGTGATGAAACTTTGGTGGTGGTGGCGGCTGACTGAGTGTTAAGTGGGCCATTATATCCACAAAGATACCGACAATTGTTTCGGGGCCTCGCATGGTCCCCCTTCATCAATGCATGTGGTTATGAAGGGGGACCCTGCGAGGCCCCCGAAACAATTGTCAGTATCTTTGTGGATATAATGGCTCAATAAAAGAGCATTTTTTTCTTCATGGAATACGGTGTACTGGTATACTTGATGTTTTTTGAAGCTGTATTGGCAAAGCCTAATAATACCAAGCACCCAACCTTTTTTGAACCAATGGTGTGCCCACGCACAATCCCTTTTGAACTTGAGTGTTAAGTGGGGTGCCAGAATCAGAGCAGGAGGAGGAAGATATGTCACGCTTCCATGCGGAAGCTGAGGAAGATGAGGTGTTCTGTGTTAAATAGTCAACTACGTCCTGAAAATCTTGGGGGTTGATGGCACGCGCCTTCTGAACACAGTACTTTGGTCCAGGGCCGCACAAAATCCTGACAGCACAACCTCGAACAGATCTGCCAAGTGGCCTGCCTCTGCCTGTTTTGCCCATATTGGGGGGGATGAAGTGAAAGGTATGCACTGACTTGACTAATACAATGTGCAGTCACACAGGTGCAGTGAACAGGTATGCAGTGACTGGTATCAATACAATGTGCAGCTGTCACACACAGGTACTACTTCAAAATTAGAGCCCAAAAGCTGGCTGTCTAATCCAATCCACTAACAGCCATACCATATAAGGAATAATCATCTCTAGGGACTAGGATCATCGATCCAAAGTAAATCTATTCGCAAAAAAAGGGGGAAAGTAGTCCCCCTTATCTCCCCCCTTATCTCTATAACAAATATAGTACTCAAGCCACAGTAGTGCGCAAAAATCAGTTCATATTTATTAATTTATTCAAACAACATCATGGTTAAAAACAATTAAAAACAACAATGAGGATCCCCTGACCTCTTGCCATCCATACTCCTTTGTAATCTAATACAATCTATTCACAGATCTACTCAGTAAGATTGGGACCCGGGATTGTCAGCACACTGATCCAAATTTAGGAGTAATGTGTAGTCAGCCACTTACTAATAACGATAGTAAAGATTGAAGTGCTTAGTGGCTGTATCAGTGTAGTCGACCATCCAGGGAACCACAAAAAAATATAAAAACACAGTGTGGCAGATACTGCTGGTTTGGAAATGTGCAAAGATGCAAGTATATAAGGTGCTATACAATACAATTCATATAGGGTCATTCCATAGACAGAAAATGTGAACAACAATCTATATGTGCCATAACAGTTCATAAAGTGCCAATTCAATGTCCAAAGGGGACTGTGAACAATAGTTAGGTGTAAATGAAAAGCAGTACAAAGAGAAACCCAGTGTAATATACAACAATGAAATGAAAAATGAGGAGAGCAACCCCAAACAAACAGGCGCAGGTTACCACGTGTAATAGACCATAGCCAGCAGTTAGTCAGAAAAGAGTAGAAATATCACCAGGAAATGAAAACAATAATCACATCACTGAGCAGAGCTTAATCTCGTATAGGGAGAGAGATGGGGCCGTGGGGATTCAGATCCTACCGGTTACGCCAGAAGCTACCTCAGGGATACTGCTATCTATCTGATCACTGTTTAAATACTAAACTTCCGCAATGGACGCGGCCGCGTCATCGGCGTGATCAGGCGCGCCGTCGCCATAGCAACGGCGCTGCCGTATCCGCCCCTGCAACTACGGTGGCTGGTAAACTCTAAAATTCATTGGAAAGCACTGGGATCTCAGTTATATTCTTAACAGAGACATCTGGTGGTGAGTAGAAGTAATGCGGAGGCGAGAGAAAGAAGGGAGACACTGAGAAGAGGCTACCGAGGACATCCAGTGGTGAAATAAATGAACAACATCCAATCATAACATATCAAGGGCTGTATTCATATACCCATAATTATAAGTCCAAAAATAAGTATCACAAGCCCAATATAAAAATAAATAAATAAAGCCCTGGAAAGGATAAGCATATCCAAATGTTAAATTCTGTAGATGTTTGTCTCGAACAATTATGTAAATTAGTGAATCTTGTTGAGTTAAGGAAAAAATAGAACACATCCAAAAACAACATCTCTCCTAATATCTCTCTTATGTATTTGGGAAATGAAGCGGTCCATTGACACATATATATGTCTCTCTAGAGGATGAGTACTAATATCTTCTATGTCCCTCTTGATTTAACTTATAGGGCTCCATATATTACGTTATTTGGAAGGTCTTGACTACTGTGTATCATGTTATGAAGAGTCTACAGACAAGAATATGGACTAATCTCCATGAATTTATGGGATGGAGGATTTAGGAGAGATGTTGTTTTAGGATGTGGTCTATTTTTTCCTTAACTCAACAAGATTCACTAATTTACATAATTGTTCGAGACAAACATCTACAGAATTTAACATTTGGATATGCTTATCCTTTCCAGGGCTTTATTTATTTATTTTTATATTGGGCTTGTGATACTTATTTTTGGACTTATAATTATGGGTATATGAATACAGCCCTTGATATGTTATGATTGGATGTTGTTCATTTATTTCACCACTGGATGTCCTCGGTAGCCTCTTCTCAGTGTCTCCCTTCTTTCTCTCGCCTCTGCATTACTTCTACTCACCACCAGATGTCTCTGTTGAGAATATAACTGAGATCCCAGTGCTTTCCAATGAATTTTAGAGTTTACCAGCCACCGTAGTTGCAGGGGCGGATACGGCAGCGGTGTTGCTATGGCGACGGCGCGCCTGATCACGCTGATGACGCGGCCGCGTCCATTGCGGAAGTTTAGTATTTAAACAGCGATCAGATAGATAGCAGTATCCCTGAGGTAGCTTCTGGCGTAACCGGTAGGATCTGGATCCCCACGGCCCCATCTCTCTCCCTATACGAGATTAAGCTCTGCTCAGTGATGTGATTATTGTTTTCATTTCCTGGTGATATTTCTACTCTTTTCTGACTAACTGCTGGCTATGGTCTATTACACGTGGTAACCTGCGCCTGTTTGTTTGGGGTTGCTCTCCTCATTATTCATTTCATTGTTGTATATTACACTGGGTTTCTCTTTGTACTGCTTTTCATTTACACCTAACTATTGTTCACAGTCCCCTTTGGACATTGAATTGGCACTTTATGAACTGTTATGGCACATATAGATTGTTGTTCACATTTTCTGTCTATGGAATGACCCTATATGAATTGTATTGTATAGCACCTTATATACTTGCATCTTTGCACATTTCCAAACCAGCAGTATCTGCCACACTGTGTTTTTATATTTTTTTGTGGTTCCCTGGATGGTCGACTACACTGATACAGCCACTAAGCACTTCAATCTTTACTATCGTTATTAGTAAGTGGCTGACTACACATTACTCCTAAATTTGGATCAGTGTGCTGACAATCCCGGGTCCCAATCTTACTGAGTAGATCTGTGAATAGATTGTATTAGATTACAAAGGAGTATGGATGGCAAGAGGTCAGGGGATCCTCATTGTTGTTTTTAATTGTTTTTAACCATGATGTTGTTTGAATAAATTAATAAATATGAACTGATTTTTGGGCACTACTGTGGCTTGAGTACTATATTTGTTATAGAGATAAGGGGGACTACTTTCCCCTTTTTTTTGCGAACACACACAGGTACTGTGAACAGGTGCAGCGAATGGTGGTATATAACACTGCATGCGCTCACGTAGGTAGGTAGGTGCACTGAACAGGTGGGTATGCAGTGATTGGTATTACAAATGTGCAGCTGTCACACACACACAGGTACCGTGAACAGGTGCAGTGACTGGTTGTATATAACACTGCATGTGCTCACGTAGGTAGGTAGGTGCACTGAACAGGTGGGTATGCAGTGATTGGCATTACAAATGTGCAGCTGTCACACACACAGGTACCATGAACAGGTGCAGCGACTGGTGGTATATAACACTGCATGCGCTCACGTCGGTAGGTAGGTGCACTGAACAGGTGGGTATGCAGTGATTGGTATTACAAATGTGCAGCTGTCACACACACAGGTACCATGATCAGGTGTAGCGACTGACTGGTATATGTAACGATTGGTGTCAACACGCAGAGAGAGAATCTGAATATTGGTGATCTGCAGAATCACCAGTAATGCAGATATACACCAGATTATGGATGATCTGCAGAATCACCAATAATCCAGGTATGTCTAACCTCTGGACACCTGAAATATGAGTGTTTTAGTGTAACAGTACCACTTTGAGTAAGGACCACCAGAGGAGCTGGAGGTAGAAGAAGAAAGGAATTCACCCTAGACTGTGGGTGAATCCCTATAGCGTAAAGGTTTCCTAGGAGAGGGGCCTAGGCTTGGTTGCAGGATGCCCTGCTGCTAATATGAACAGTCTTGCCCTAACTGGATGAGAGATACTAGCTCTCTACACCCTGGAGGCAAGCTAAAGTAATAAATACACAATACTAGTCTTGGGTGTGAGGTCCATAGTCACAACACCCTGGAACTAGTCTATAGCATAAC
Source organism: Hyperolius riggenbachi (assembly GCF_040937935.1). Taxonomy (NCBI): domain Eukaryota; kingdom Metazoa; phylum Chordata; class Amphibia; order Anura; family Hyperoliidae; genus Hyperolius; species Hyperolius riggenbachi. The sequence goes on along the minus strand of NC_090648.1, from coordinate 207,406,403 downwards.
ACAGTATTGACACAGTTTCCTAGGCTTGGGTGTGAGGTCCGTAGTCACAACACCCTGGAACTAGTCTATAGCATAACATAGCATTGACACAGCTTCCTAGGCTTGGGTGTGAGGTCCGTAGTCACAACACCCTGGAACTAGTCTATAGCATAACATAGATAATAGGATAACAAAGGCGCCAATAGGATAAAAAACACTAAAAGAACTTAAAAACCCATCTTGGTAACAGAGGAGGCAGTGGTGGACTCACCCCCTCCAAGCAGAACACACGACTGTGGATTTTCAGTCAAAACAATTTTATTGGATACTCCAAATAAAGTGCAACGCGTTTCACGGGATGCAAACCCGCTTCATCAGGCAATAACAGATAAGAGTAAACAGCATCTGCCAGTATCATCAACAGAGGCGCTCAGTGTTGATGATACTGGCAGATGCTGTTTACTCCTATCTGTTATTGCCTGATGAAGCGGGTTTGCATCCCGTGAAACGCGTTGCACTTTATTTGGAGTATCCAATAAAATTGTTTTGACTGAAAATCCACAGTCGTGTGTTCTGCTTGGAGGGGGTGAGTCCACCACTGCCTCCTCTATTACCAAGATGGGTTTTTAAGTTCTTTTAGTGTTTTTTATCCTATTGGCGCCTCTGTTATCCTATTATCTACATCAAGTCCACCCTTGGTGGAGGGTTGCACCCTTCCTTCTTCAACTACAGAGAGCGACTTTTTTAATCCTGAGTGGGGTCAGGACAATCTCCCCACCTGCTTTGACAGTGGTTGCCTACTTGGTAACCCTGGTTTGTGAGTATTAAATTAATATTATTACTCTATCAATTATACCTTACCAGTACATACTACATTATATTGGGTTCTTGGTGTTCTCTCTTTTTCTCATCCTTTGATAGCATAACATAGCATTGACACCGTTTCCTAGGCTTGGGTGTGAGGTCCGTAGTCACAACACCCTGGAACTAGTCTATAGCATAACATAGCATTGACACAGTTTCCTAGGCTTGGGTGTGAGGTCCGTAGTCACAACACCCTGGAACTTGTCTATAGCATAACATAGCATTGCGAGAATAATCTAGCTCAGTGTGAATTCCCAGGTCCTCCTGGTTACAACACACTGTGGGATCTGACTGAGATCTGTGTGCCAACACATAACATTCGCAACGGCAGACAACGTGAGACTGAGGGACGAGTGGTTATATAGTGCAGCGCTGATCAGCGCCGCCCCGTCCCCTCCAGCCAATCCGCATACATCCTGAGATCAGCTGATCAAGGGAGTCATAAAGCTTCTGTCTCTCTGCGCGCGCGAGTATTCCTCCGCCTATGTGCACAGGAAGGCTGTACTACATCAGACACATGTCACCGCGCGTAAACCGCCCGATTGGAAGCGGAAGTAGCTGCCACGCTGTCAGAGCACGCGGCGGCTATTCCGCAATCCTTCACAGTATATAAGCAATCTTCAATAACCAGAGAGTCCTCTTAGGATCAAAGCTAATTATTTTTTGTTAGGAGCTAAATGACCCAGGTTTTAAGTCACACTGAGATGGCTGCTAGGCACATTTCACAGTCAAAATGTAATACTTAACGCTGAGAATAATAATATGAAACACCAGGATACTTTTAAATAATGTTGCTACTACACACACAATTGATTATTTCTTGAGTTTATTTTCAGTTCAGGTTTTCTTCGGAGCTGATAGTTTTAATATTCTTGTGTTCTCTTTTGTATTTTACCATTAAATTCACTCTACTAGAAAATATATTAGATATCTTATCAGTAATATTTCTATGTACAGCCCTTGTCCTTTATACACATATTATGAGTTGTGCCTTGTTTGATGCAGCACTGCAAAAATTGTTGTACTTAATAAATGGTAATGATAATGCCAACAGATGACTTTCTATGTACCGGTACTAAACTTCAAGTGATGTTGTTTACATCATACAGCCAGTGCAATACTAAATTTCCAAACTCCTGGACAGGTAATATTATGAGGCCATACAAACATAAGATATGATGTTATTAAGATTCCAATCTGTATTCATAAAGGTGAAGTCATAAACTGCCTATATAGAGGAAGATCTTGCTCCAGTTGCCAGGAATCTAAGAGATAGATGTCTCTTCTTCAACTCTGACCAAAGAGTGTGCACACCATTAATTCTGAAATAGAAGCAATCAATCACTGAAATTCAAATTCTTCTCACCTTGGCAGTGTCTTGTGTATTTTATATTGCACAGAAAACCCTCAGCTGCAAAGGAGACAACCTTTAATTATTGCCAGAATGCTCTTTACTAAGCTATGTTTTACCAACAGCAATTTCATGGCACTAAGTACAATAGAGGAATCAGCGTCAAGGGCATTGTGAATGTGAACAAGAATAAAGAAAAATGCTTCAAGCTTCAGAATATCACATTGTGTGTTCCTTCTAAAAGGTAGTGATGTCGCGAACCTCCGATTTTCGGTTCGCACGCCCCGTTCGCGAACCTTCGCGGAAGGTTCGGTTCACGGAAAAGTTTGCGAACTGCAATAGACTTCAATGGGGAGGCGAACTTTGAAAAATAGAGCAAAATTATGCTGGTCACAAAAGTGATGGAAAACATGTTTCAAGGGGTCTAACACCTGGAGGGGGGCATGGCGGAGTGGGATACATGCCCAAAGTCCCGGGGAAAAAATCTGGATTTGACACAAAGCAGCGTTTTAAGGGCAGAAATCACATTGAATGCTAAATTGCAGGCCTAAAGTGCTTTAAAACATCTTGCATGTGTATACATGAATCAGGGAGTGTAATTAGAGTTCTGCTTCACACTGACACACCAAACTCACTGTGTAACGCACTGCAAACAGCTGTTTGCGTAGTGACGGATGTTCTGGACTGGTGCGCACCGTGGCGAGAGTGTAGGCTGTGGCAGTTTTCAAGCCCATATGGTCGCCGGGCTGTGGTAGCTGAATAATAGAACAACAGTGACTGTCCAGCTGATCAAATTTGGTCTGACCACAATGAAGCAATGACCTTATTATCTTTTGTGTGCCACCCCCACCCGAGACACTCAAATATCCGGCGGTCATTGCTTCATTGTGATACACAAGCCCCTTCACCGAGGCAAGGTAATGATCACGAAGGGGGATGGGCACATGTACATGCCTTTTGTTTTTTTGTTGCAGCCGCCCGCAGTGCAGCCAGAAAAATTAGGCAGGCATGTACAAGCACCAGAATAATTAGTGTAGCGGCCTTAAAAATTCAGGAATCCGCCTAGAGTCCTGGACCCTGTTGGTGGTGGCGGAGAAGGCAAGTGGCCTGCAGGCAGAGATGCTGTGTGTGGGGACTGACTTAGTCTTCGGTCGTGCAGTAGCCCTCCGTGATCCATGCCTCATTCATTTTGATTAAGGTCAGGTACTGAACATTGTCGTGACTTAGGCGACTTCTCTTCTCAGTGACAATGCCTCCAGCTGCACTGAAGGTCCTTTCTGACAGGATGCTTGCGGCATGGCAAGAGAGAAGTTGTATGGCAAATTGGGACAGCTCTGGCCACAGGTCAAGCCTGCGCAACCAGTAGTCCAAGGGTTCATGGTCGCTGCTCGCAGTGTCTACATCCACACTTAAGGCCAGATACTCGGCTACCTGCCGGTCCAGGCGTTGGTGGATTGTGGATCCAGAAGGACTATGGCGAGGAGTTGGACTAAAGAATGTCTGCATGTCCAACATCACCCTGGGATCGCTGGAGCGTCCTGTCCTTGCCTGACTTGGGAGGAGGAGGATTACTGCCAGTGGTACCTTGATTGCTTTGTGCTGCCACATCGCCCTTAAACGCGTTGTAAAGCATCATCGACAGCTTGTTCTGCAAGTGCTGCATCCTTTCTGCCTTGTGTTGAGTTGGTAACAGGTCCGCCACTTTGTGCCTGTACCGAGGATCTAGTAGCGTGGCCACCCAGTACAGGTCATTCGCCTTCAGTTTTTTGATACGGGGGTCCCTCAACAGGCTGGACAACATGAAAGAGACCATCTGCACAAAGCTGGATGCAGAAGTACTCTACATCTCCTCTTGCTCTTCCTCAGTGACGGCACGCAACTCCTCTTCCTCCCCCCAGCCACGAACAATACCACGGGAACGTGGAGCAGCAGAAGCCCCCTGTGACGGCTGCCGTGGTTGTTCTTCTTCCGCCGCCTCTTCCTCCTCCACAGAAACACCTTCCTCACTGACTCCTCTCCTTCCCCACACGACTCCTCTTCTTCCTCCTCCTTCCCCCTCTGTGCTGCTGCAGGTGTTGAGGAAACATCTGGTTCGGATGAAAATCGCTCCCACGACTCCTCCTGCCATAACTGTTCTCGTTCATGCTCCTCCACAGCTTTATCCACCACTCTACGCACGGCACGCTCCAGGAAGTAAGCGTAGGGGATCAAGTCGCTGATGGTGCCCTCAGCGCGACTCACCAGTTTGGTCACCTCCTCAAAGGGCTCCATGACCCTGCATGCATTTCGCATCAGTGTCCAGTTGTTGGGCCACAACATCCCCATCTTCCCAGATTGTGTCCTTGTACTGTAATTATACAGGTACTGGGTGACGGCTTTCTCCTGGTCTAGCAGGTGAGAGAACATGAGCAGGGTAGAATTCAAGCGAGTCGGGCTATCGCAAATCAGGCGTCTCACCGGCAAGTTGTTTCTACGCTGAATGTCCGCAAAGCGTGCCATGGCCGTGTAAGATCGCCTGAAATGCCCACTCAACTTCCTGTCCTGCTTCAGGACATCCTCTAAGCCTGGATACTTGGACACAAATCTTTGCATGACCAGATTCAGCACATGTGCCATGCAGGGTACATGTGTCAGCTTTCCCAAATTCAATGCAGAAATGAGGTTGCTGCCATTGTCACACACCACGTTGCCGATCTCCAGCTCGTGCGGGTCAGCCATTGCTCCACCTGTTTGTTAAGAGCAGCCAGGAGAGCTTCTCCAGTGTGACTCTCCGCTTTGAGGCAAGACATGTCTAAGACTGCGTGACACAGTCGTTCCTGGCATGCAGCATAGGCCCTGGGGTGCGGGGGCTGTGTAGCTGGAGAGGAGATCGCGGCACCAGCCAAGGAGGAGGAGGAGGATGACGACAGCGAAGAGGATGTAGCAGGCGGAGAGGAGGTGGCAGGAGGCCTGCCTGCAAGCCATGGAGGTGTGACAAGTTGGTCCGCTGCGCAGCCACGTACTCCCTGCTTGCTGCCATCGGCCACCAGGTTGACCCAATGGGCTGTGTACGTAATGTAGCGGCCCTGCCCGTGCTTGGCAGACCAGGCATCCGTGGTCAGGTGGACCCTTGACCCAACGCTCTTCGCAATAGATGACACCACTTGCCTCTCAACTGAACAGTACAGTTTGGGTATGGCCTTTTGTGAAAAATAATTGCTGCCTGGTATCTTCCACTGTGGTGTACCAATGGCCACAAACTTACGGAAAGCCTCTGACTCCACCAGCTTGTAAGGTAATAGCTTGCGAGCTAATAGTTCCGCCACGCCAGCTGTCAGACGCCGGGCAAGAGGATGACTGGCAGACATTTGCTTCTTACGCTCAAATACTTCCTTTACGGACAGCTGGGTACTGCTGTGGGCAGAGGAGAAGGAACCCCTCAAGGGCAGAGGCGGTGTGGAGGAAGGTGGCTGTGAAGGTGCAAGGGAGAAAGCGGATGAAGACGATGCACAGGAATGAGGAAGAGGAGAAGGAGGATGGCTTGTCTTTTGTGTGCTGCTTTTCCTCAGGTGTTCTTGCCATAGCTGTTTGTGCCTTTTCTCCAGGTGCCTACGTGAAAGTTGGCCTTTCCACGTCTCAATTTTTGCTGGCAGAGAGAACATATGGCTTTGCTCCGATCTGAGACACACATGTTAAAAAATGTCCAAACCGCTGAGCCCCCCTGGGGTGATGGCGCTACGGTGGCATCAGCAGCTGACGTTGTAGGGCATGGTGGCTGGGTGTCCATAGCTGGCGATACATGGCGCCGGACACTGCCCCCAGCTGTTTCTGAGGACGAGCTCCCTCTGCTTCTATCATGGAGTCGTCTCCTCCTACTCCTCTCTGACTCCCCCTCTGAACTGTCCCCCTGGTCATCTCCTCTACTGGGAACATACGTGGCATCCGTATAATCGTCATCATAATCCTCCTGCCCAGCTTCTCTTTCCTCAGACACCTCCACAACTGCACCAACTTCAGGTGGTTCATCATCCCCCTCCTCACACGTTACGTCCATACTATCGCCACCTAACTCAGACGTATGAGGTGGTGCACCTGCGCCTTCTTCTTGTTGTTGCAGTAGTGGCTGCGAATTAGTGACTTCACCACCACGACCACCAAATAACTCCTGCGAAGTGTCAAATGCAGCGGATGTGGTGCTTGTACTGTACTAACGCTGGTGGCACTGGCTGCGGGAGATGAGGTGTTCTGTGTTAAATACTCAACCACGTCCTCACAATTTTGGGAAGTGATGGCACGTGCCTTCTTCTGAGCACTGTACTTTGGGCCAGGTCCGCACGAAATCACAGCAACACCACCTCGCACAGACCTGCCGGTGCCAGGTGGCCTTCCTCTGGGTCTGCCTCTACCTCTTCCTCTACCTGGTTTGTCCATTTTGTCCATCTCGGGGGGATGCTAGGTATATGCAGTGAGCTGGGTTCACTCAACACAACAGGTAGTTAGATACAGTGAGGTGGGTTCACTGAACAATAAAGGTAGTTATATGCAGTGAGGTGGGTTCACTGAACAATAAAGGTAATTATATGCAGTGAGCTGGGTTCACTCAACACAACAGGTAGTTATATGCAGTGAGCTGGGTTCACTCAACACAACAGGTAGTTATATGCAGTGAGGTGGGTTCACTGAACAATAAAGGTAGTTATATGCAGTGAGCTGGGTTCACTCAACACAACAGGTAGTTATATGCAGTGAGGTGGGTTCACTCAACAGTAAAGGTAGTTATATGCAGTGAGCTGGGTTCACTCAACACAACAGGTAGTTAGATGCAGTGAGCTGGGTTCACTCAACACAACAGGTGGGGTGAGGTTGGTTCACTGAACAGTAAAGGTAGTTATATGCAATGAGGTGGGTTCACTCAACAGTAAAGGTAGTTATATGCAGTGAGGTGGGTTCACTCAACACAACAGGTAGTTATATGCAGTGAGGTGGGTTCACTCAACACAACAGGTGGTAAAGCCTCATCTACAAGCGTAGATGAGGCGGCGATGTTCCTTATCAATTGATAAGTTCCGACAGGTCCGATCTGTGAGCCTCTGATTCCCTGCTCATTCCCCACGAGGGGACAATGGCAGAGAATCGAGCGGAAGATAAGCGGTGCTGGGCGGGGACGAGCGGGGGATTGAATACGACGCATGCACGGCGAGCGGGTACGTGGCGGGTACGCGTGGGGATGCGGAAGAGGCGATCCGGCGGCTCGATTGGCTCGATCGTGTAGACGGGGCTTTAGATGCAGTGAGCTGGGTTCACTCAACACAACAGGTAGTTAGATGCAGTGAGGTGGGTTCACTCAACACAAAGCTAGGTATATGCAGTGATGAGGTGGGTTAAGTAAACACAACAGGTACTGGGTATATGCAGTACTGGGTAGTACAATGTGCAGCTCCCTGTCACACACACAGGTAGTCACTGAATGTGCTGGTGTAATGATCGGTGTAACACAGAGAGAATCTGATTACCGGTGATCTGCAGTATCACCGAGAATACAGATATATACCCGATTATAGATGATCTGCAGTATCACCGATAATCAGATATATCTCTAACCTCTGGACACCTGAGTAATAACTGAGTGTTTGGTGCAACAGTAATACTTTGAGGAAAGCACCCGTACAGGGGGTGCAAGGCAGTAGGAGATACTGCCTAAAGAACAGCTTCCTTCAAATGGCCTGAGGCTCCCCAAGGGGCGGAGCCAGGCAGAGAGAGGGAAGGACCAGAGTATGAGTGACACCCGAGGTGAAGTGTCACTGACAGGTCTGTGAACTATCTCCCAAAAGGGGAGAGAGTTCTCGAGGTCGGACAGGCCTGGTCGGCAACAGACAGACAGATCAGGTACAAAGACAGGAGACAGAAACGGAATCCAAGGACAAGCAGAGTTTGGCAACAGAGTATCAGATATAGCGAAGTACCAATTCAGAGATCAAGAGAGTGGTCAGGAGAGCAAGAAGTCATAACAGATATAAACAATTCCTAATCTTTAGGTGTGAGCTCCGTGATCATCAACACCCTGGAACTAGTCTGATATATAACAGAGAGGTAATACAGTTCCCTAGTCTTGGGTGTGAGTTCCTTGATCATCAACACCCTGGAACTAGTCTGAAGTATAACAGGATAGTAATACAGTTCCCTAGTCTTGGGTGTGAGTTCCTTGATCATCAACACCCTGGAACTAGTCTGAAGTATAACAGAGAATAACAACACAGATTAGCAAAAAGGTCTGAGTGCTACCACGTAGTGATCGCAACGGCAGACACCAGAGAAATGACCAGCATCCAGTATATATACCCTAGCGCTCTCCAGCGCCTCCCCCAAGTGCTGGACCAATGGGAAGTGGTAATATTGTCAGCTGACCGGCTTGGTCAGCTGACACCTTTCTGGCTGTCATAAAAGCTCTGCCTCTCAACGCACGCGCGCGTCCTTCTGAACCTGTGTGGACTATCAGTCCCAGCCACACCAGATCTATTTTGCAATGTATCCGCTGTGCCGGATGCGGAACCAGCCGCACCGCTATCCGAGCACGCGGCGGTTTCTCTGCGTTCCGCCATGCGGACAGATGTAGGCCCATGCGTGTAAGCCGCCGCGCAGGCATGGTCGGAATAGCCGATTTCCGTTTCCGGCAAAATTCCGCATTCCGACATATAGAAATTCCGTTACCGTTCCATTCCGACGGTATACCGGGTCAGTTCCGCGGAATTCCGATTTACACGGAATTCCGTCGGAAAAATCTCTCTCTCTCTCTCTCTCTCTCTCTCTCTCTCTCTCTCTCTCTCTCTCTCTCTCTCTCTCTCTCTCTCTCTCTCTCCTCATCCATCCCATGCAGTAGTGAATTGCAGATTTTCAAAACAGCTTATATGCCATAGCTGGGATTTGAACCCAGAACCTAGTGTGTAGTAGGTATCTGTCTTACCCTCTAGACCATGACCCACACTACATGCTAAAGCTGCCGGTAGCATAAACCATACTTCCATTATGATCAATTCGATAGAAAAAGTAGCATGATTAAGGATTTGTACTTTTTGAAAAGCATGCATGCATTGTGTTTGAAGCAGAAAGAAATAAGAAAAGGTGATACATGGCAGCGACAGCAAGCCAGATAAGTAGAGATTAAGGTGTTGGGGGTGGGGGGGGGGCTGGGGCACCTCTTAGTGTAATAGCAATCAGTGTGTGACAGCTGGGGTGGGAGGGATGGGGGGGCGCACTTTGCTGTCTCAGCCTTGGGTGCTGAAGGACCTTGTCCCACCTCTGACCACACTACATGCTAAAGCCTGGCCCTGAGTGTGGTTGATGGTCTAGAGCAGTGGTCCTCAAACTAAGGCCCGCGGGCCGAATGTGGCCCCCTAAGGCTTTCTTACCGGCCCCCCACACAGAAAATGTATTGCTTATAAATATTGATCATAATGGAAGTATGGTTTATGCTACCGGCAGCTTTAGCATGTAGTGTGGGTCATGGTCTAGAGGGTAAGACAGATACCTACTACACACTAGGTTCTGGGTTCAAATCCCAGCTATGGTATATAAATAAGCATGCTTTTCAAAAAGTACAAATCCTTAATCATGCTACTTTTTCTATCGAATTGATCATAATGGAAGTATGGTTTATGCTACTGGCAGCTTTAGCATGTAGTGTGGGTCATGGTCTAGAGGGTAAGACAGATACCTACTACACACTAGGTTCTGGGTTCAAATCCCAGCTATGGTATATAAATAAGCATGCTTTTCAAAAAGTACAAATCCTTAATCATGCTACTTTTTCTATCGAATTGATCATAATGGAAGTATGGTTTATGCTACCGGCAGCTTTAGCATGTAGTGTGGGTCATGGTCTAGAGGGTAAGACAGATACCTACTACACACTAGGTTCTGGGTTCAAATCCCAGCTATGGTATATAAATAAGCATGCTTTTCAAAAAGTACAAATCCTTAATCATGCTACTTTTTCTATCGAATTGATCATAATGGAAGTATGGTTTATGCTACCGGCAGCTTTAGCATGTAGTGTGGGTCATGGTCTAGAGGGTAAGACAGATACCTACTACACACTAGGTTCTGGGTTCAAATCCCAGCTATGGTATATAAATAAGCATGCTTTTCAAAAAGTACAAATCCTTAATCATGCTACTTTTTCTATCGAATTCATCATAATGGAAGTATGGTTTATGCTACCGGCAGCTTTAGCATGTAGTGTGGGTCATGGTCTAGAGGGTAAGACAGATACCTACTACACACTAGGTTCTGGGTTCAAATCCCAGCTATGGTATATAAATAAGCATGCTTTTCAAAAAGTACAAATCCTTAATCATGCTACTTTTTCTATCGAATTGATCATAATGGAAGTATGGTTTATGCTACCGGCAGCTTTAGCATGTAGTGTGGGTCATGGTCTAGAGGGTAAGACAGATACCTACTACACACTAGGTTCTGGGTTCAAATCCCAGCTATGGTATATAAATAAGCATGCTTTTCAAAAAGTACAAATCCTTAATCATGCTACTTTTTCTATCGAATTGATCATAATGGAAGTATGGTTTATGCTACCGGCAGCTTTAGCATGTAGTGTGGGTCATGGTCTAGAGGGTAAGACAGATACCTACTACACACTAGGTTCTGGGTTCAAATCCCAGCTATGGTATATAAATAAGCATGCTTTTCAAAAAGTACAAATCCTTAATCATGCTACTTTTTCTATCGAATTGATCATAATGGAAGTATGGTTTATGCTACCGGCAGCTTTAGCATGTAGTGTGGGTCATGGTCTAGAGGGTAAAACAGATACCTACTACACACTAGGTTCTGGGTTCAAATCCCAGCTATGGTATATAAATAAGCATGCTTTTCAAAAAGTACAAATCCTTAATCATGCTACTTTTTCTATCGAATTGATCATAATGGAAGTATGGTTTATGCTACCGGCAGCTTTAGCATGTAGTGTGGGTCATGGTCTAGAGGGTAAGACAGATACCTACTACACACTAGGTTCTGGGTTCAAATCCCAGCTATGGTATATAAATAAGCATGCTTTTCAAAAAGTACAAATCCTTAATCATGCTACTTTTTCTATCAAATTGATCATAATGAAAGTATGGTTTATGCTACCGGCAGCTTTAGCATGTAGTGTGGGTCATGGTCTAGAGGGTAAGACAGATACCTACTACACACTAGGTTCTGGGTTCAAATCCCAGCTATGGTATATAAATAAGCATGCTTTTCAAAAAGTACAAATCCTTAATCATGCTACTTTTTCTATCGAATTGATCATAATGGAAGTATGGTTTATGCTACCGGCAGCTTTAGCATGTAGTGTGGGTCATGGTCTAGAGGGTAAGACAGATACCTACTACACACTAGGTTCTGGGTTCAAATCCCAGCTATGGTATATAAATAAGCATGCTTTTCAAAAAGTACAAATCCTTAATCATGCTACTTTTTCTATCGAATTGATCATAATGGAAGTATGGTTTATGCTACTGGCAGCTTTAGCATGTAGTGTGGGTCATGGTCTAGAGGGTAAGACAGATACCTACTACACACTAGGTTCTGGGTTCAAATCCCAGCTATGGTATATAAATAAGCATGCTTTTCAAAAAGTACAAATCCTTAATCATGCTACTTTTTCTATCGAATTGATCATAATGGAAGTATGGTTTATGCTACCGGCAGCTTTAGCATGTAGTGTGGGTCATGGTCTAGAGGGTAAGACAGATACCTACTACACACTAGGTTCTGGGTTCAAATCCCAGCTATGGTATATAAATAAGCATGCTTTTCAAAAAGTACAAATCCTTAATCATGCTACTTTTTCTATCGAATTGATCATAATGGAAGTATGGTTTATGCTACTGGCAGCTTTAGCATGTAGTGTGGGTCATGGTCTAGAGGGTAAGACAGATACCTACTACACACTAGGTTCTGGGTTCAAATCCCAGCTATGGTATATAAATAAGCATGCTTTTCAAAAAGTACAAATCCTTAATCATGCTACTTTTTCTATCGAATTGATCATAATGGAAGTATGGTTTATGCTACCGGCAGCTTTAGCATGTAGTGTGGGTCATGGTCTAGAGGGTAAGACAGATACCTACTACACACTAGGTTCTGGGTTCAAATTCCAGCTATGGTATATAAATAAGCATGCTTTTCAAAAAGTACAAATCCTTAATCATGCTACTTTTTCTATCGAATTGATCATAATGGAAGTATGGTTTATGCTACTGGCAGCTTTAGCATGTAGTGTGGGTCATGGTCTAGAGGGTAAGACAGATACCTACTACACACTAGGTTCTGGGTTCAAATCCCAGCTATGGTATATAAATAAGCATGCTTTTCAAAAAGTACAAATCCTTAATCATGCTACTTTTTCTATCGAATTGATCATAATGGAAGTATGGTTTATGCTACCGGCAGCTTTAGCATGTAGTGTGGGTCATGGTCTAGAGGGTAAGACAGATACCTACTACACACTAGGTTCTGGGTTCAAATCCCAGCTATGGTATATAAATAAGCATGCTTTTCAAAAAGTACAAATCCTTAATCATGCTACTTTTTCTATCGAATTGATCATAATGGAAGTATGGTTTATGCTACCGGCAGCTTTAGCATGTAGTGTGGGTCATGGTCTAGAGGGTAAGACAGATACCTACTACACACTAGGTTCTGGGTTCAAATCCCAGCTATGGTATATAAATAAGCATGCTTTTCAAAAAGTACAAATCCTTAATCATGCTACTTTTTCTATCGAATTGATCATAATGGAAGTATGGTTTATGCTACCGGCAGCTTTAGCATGTAGTGTGGGTCATGGTCTAGAGGGTAAGACAGATACCTACTACACACTAGGTTCTGGGTTCAAATCCCAGCTATGGTATATAAATAAGCATGCTTTTCAAAAAGTACAAATCCTTAATCATGCTACTTTTTCTATCGAATTGATCATAATGGAAGTATGGTTTATGCTACTGGCAGCTTTAGCATGTAGTGTGGGTCATGGTCTAGAGGGTAAGACAGATACCTACTACACACTAGGTTCTGGGTTCAAATCCCAGCTATGGTATATAAATAAGCATGCTTTTCAAAAAGTACAAATCCTTAATCATGCTACTTTTTCTATCGAATTGATCATAATGGAAGTATGGTTTATGCTACCGGCAGCTTTAGCATGTAGTGTGGGTCATGGTCTAGAGGGTAAGACAGATACCTACTACACACTAGGTTCTGGGTTCAAATCCCAGCTATGGTATATAAATAAGCATGCTTTTCAAAAAGTACAAATCCTTAATCATGCTACTTTTTCTATCGAATTGATCATAATGGAAGTATGGTTTATGCTACTGGCAGCTTTAGCATGTAGTGTGGGTCATGGTCTAGAGGGTAAGACAGATACCTACTACACACTAGGTTCTGGGTTCAAATCCCAGCTATGGTATATAAATAAGCATGCTTTTCAAAAAGTACAAATCCTTAATCATGCTACTTTTTCTATCGAATTGATCATAATGGAAGTATGGTTTATGCTACCGGCAGCTTTAGCATGTAGTGTGGGTCATGGTCTAGAGGGTAAGACAGATACCTACTACACACTAGGTTCTGGGTTCAAATTCCAGCTATGGTATATAAATAAGCATGCTTTTCAAAAAGTACAAATCCTTAATCATGCTACTTTTTCTATCGAATTGATCATAATGGAAGTATGGTTTATGCTACTGGCAGCTTTAGCATGTAGTGTGGGTCATGGTCTAGAGGGTAAGACAGATACCTACTACACACTAGGTTCTGGGTTCAAATCCCAGCTATGGTATATAAATAAGCATGCTTTTCAAAAAGTACAAATCCTTAATCATGCTACTTTTTCTATCGAATTGATCATAATGGAAGTATGGTTTATGCTACCGGCAGCTTTAGCATGTAGTGTGGGTCATGGTCTAGAGGGTAAGACAGATACCTACTACACACTAGGTTCTGGGTTCAAATCCTAGCTATGGTATATAAGCTGTTTTTAAAATCTGCAATTCCCTACTGCATGAGAGAGAGAGAGAGAGAGAGAGAGAGAGAGAGAGAGAGAGAGAGAGAGAGAGAGAGAGAGAGAGAGAGAGAGAGAGAGAGAGAGAGAGAGAGAGAGAGAGAGAGAGAGAGAGAGAGAGAGAGAGAGATGTCATTCCGGAAAATTCCGTCGGAATTATAAAATTTCCGCGGAATTCCGTTTGAGAGGTATAGGAATTCCGATTTGACTACTGGAATCGGAATTGACCTAATTCCGGCAGGAATCACGGAATTTATAATTCCGCGGAATTTTCCGAGCATCCCTACCGCCGCGTCGGAAGCGTAATCCACCATGTTGAACGTGGAATCAGCCGCCTTATCCTGATCACTTGCGGCGGCTTTTCCGCGTTTTCTCACAGTACCCCCCCCCTGAGGAGTGGACTCCGGACAGCTCCTACCCGGTTTCTCAGGATATAAGGCGTGGAACTCCCTCTTTAATTTATCCGCATGCATGCAACACTCAGGTACCCACGTTCTCTCCTCAATACCATACCCTTTCCAGTGAACCAGATACTGTACTGAGTTCTGTACAATACGTGAATCTAAAATCTTTTCTACTTCGTACTCAGGTTGGTCATCTACCATCACAGGAGGAGGAGAAGTGGAACCTACATGCACTGCTGGCTTAAGCAGGGACACATGAAAGGATATTACACCACGCATGCTTGGAGGAAGATCAATGGCATAAGTAACATTGTTGATCTTCCTGGTTACTGGAAAAGGGCCCACAAATCTGGGTCCTAACTTGGGCGAGGGCTGTTTTAGGGTCAAATGACGAGTGGACACCCAGACCAAGTCTCCTGGCCGGAACTTCCACTCTAAGGAGCGTCTCTTGTCAGCTTCATCTTTCTGACTTTGAAAAGCCTTCTCCAAATTACTTTTCACGATCCCCCAAATGTTTTTAAATGACTTTTACCAAGCCTCCAAAGCTGGAAACGGGGTGGAAGCTACTGGGAGTGGGGAGAACTTAGGCAACTTTCCAGTTACCACCTGAAACGGAGAAAATCCAGAGGAAGAGCTTTTCAAATTATTGTGCGCAAATTCTGCAAATAATTTGACCCAATCATTTTGTGCATCCGTAACATAATACCTTAGAAATTGTTCCAATGACTGATTAATTCTCTCAGTCTGGCCATTGGTTTGTGGGTGGTAGCCTGACGAAAATGACAGTTCCATGCCCATTTGATGACAAAATGCCCTCCAAAATTTGGAAATAAATTGGACTCCCTGATCTGACATAATGTTTTCCGGAATGCCATGTAGCCGGAAAATGTGGATGATAAAAAGATCGGCCAACTCCTGGGCCAAGCAGAGTCCTTTCAGGGGCACAAAATGGGCCATTTTACTGAAACGGTCGACCCAAATGACCCAAATGACCGACATGCCCTCAGACTTCGGAAGCTCACCCACAAAATCCATGGACAAATGGGTCCAAGGTTCACTCGGGGTGGGCAAAGGCTGCAACATTCCCACAGGTGCCAGACGGGAGGGTTTGCTTCTCGCACACACTGCACACTCTCTAACATACTCCTTGCAGTCAGTTGTTAATGAAGGCCACCAAGCACACCTGGCAACGAGGTCCAGTGTTCTGGTGGCCCCAGGATGTCCAGCATTCTTGTGGGAGTGGAACAACTGCAATATCTGAAGACGAAATGGCAGTGGTACAAACATCACCCCCTCAGGCTTTCCTTCAGGGACATCCTGCTGGAAGGGACTTAAAGTCTCCATCCAGTTTCTCCAGGTCTCTGTGGCTGCCAACACTACTCTCTGTGGGATAATAGTCTCTGGGTCTGAGGGCTGTGCTGTCTCTGGCACAAAGCATCTGGACAAAGCATCCGCTTTAATGTTTTTACTACCCAGAGTGTACGTAATTACAAATCTGAATCTCGAGAAAAACAGTGACCACCGAGCCTGACGGGGACTCAATCTCTTAGCCCCCTAAATGTACTCCAATTTTTTGTGATCAGTGTAAACGGTAATCGTATGTTCTGCTCCTTCTAGCCAGTGACGCCATTCCTCGAAGGCCAATTTAATGGCTAGGAGATCTCTGTTGCCTATATTGTAGTTCTTCTCTGCTGGTGAAAACCTACGAGAGAAATAGGCACACGGGTGTAATCTTCTCTGCAACCAAGAACGCTGAGACAGCACAGCCCCCACCCCGACCTCCCAGGCGTCCACCTCCACAATAAAGGGATAGGAGGTGTCGACGTGTCTCAAAATGGGTGCAGAGCAAAATAATTCTTTCAAGGTGGAGAAAGCAGCCAGAGCCTCGGGGGACCAGTGGTTGGTATCTGGCCCTTTCTTTGTGAGACTGGTGAGGGGTGCTATGACTGTGGAGTACCCCTTTATGAACCTTCTATAGTAATTAGCGAATCCCAAAAATCTCTGGAGGGATTTCAGTCCCACTGGCTGTGGCCACTCCAGGACAGCAGAGACTTTGGCAGGATCCATAGACAGGCCCGAGGTGGAAATTATGTATCCCAGAAAGGTGACAGATGTTACCTCAAAAATGCATTTCTCCAATTTAGCGTAAAGCATGTTCTGTCTTAACTTATGCAACACCCATTTGACATGAGCCCTGTGCTCAGAAAGGTTATCCGAGAAGATCAGTATATCATCTAGATATACCAGGACAAATTTACCCAATACCTCCCTGAATACTTCATTAATGAGTTCCTGAAAGACGGCCGGAGTGTTACACAACCCGAAGGGCATCACCAGATACTCGTAATGCCCATCGGGTGTGTTAAAGGCCGTCTTCCACTCATCGCCCTCTCTGATCCGCACCAGGTTGTATGCACCCCGCAAATCCAATTTCGAAAAAATCTTAGCACTGGTGACCTGAGTAAATAAATCGTCTATCAAAGGCAACGGATAGCGATTTTTTACTGTGATCTTATTCAGGCCCCGGTAATCAATGCATGGCCGAAGGCCTCCGTCTTTTTTCTTAACAAAAAAGAAACCTGCTCCGGCAGGCGACCGGGAAGGGCGAATGAAACCCTTAGCTAAGTTTTCACGGATGTACTCTTGCATGGCCACTTTTTCCGGCCCAGACAAATTGTAGAGATGGCCTCTAGGGGGCATACAACCAGATCGGAGGTCGATGGGGCAATCGAAAGGGCGATGTGGAGGTAGTTTATCTGCAGCTTTGGGACAAAACACATCTGAAAATTCAGAATATTGTTCCGGTACCCCCTCCACATGAATTCTGGTCTGACCCAAGGTCACCTTCACTAAACAGTGATGAAAGCAATGGGCTGACCAGGTTGTTAGCTGACCAGTGGCCCAATTGATCTGAGGGGAGTGAAGGTGTAACCAGGGCATACCAAGGATGATAGTGGAGGTGGTCATGTGTAACACAAAAAAATGCAACTTCTCCCTATGCAGCACCCCTATAGAGACTCCCACCTCCGGTGTCTGAGTCAGAGGACAGTTACGTTGCAGAGGGGAATCATCCACTGCCGTAACTTGGATAGGTGGTGTCACTGGGGTGAGTGGAATACCCAATTTCTTGCAAATTCGTAATCCATAAAATTAGCCGCTGAGCACGAATCAACGAAGGCCTCAGTGACTTCAGATTTATCTTCCCAAGTAATCGTACAAGGAAGAAGCAACCTTTTATCATCTAGGGGTAAAAGTTGTACGCCTAGGGTATTACCCCCAACTACTCCTAGGCAGTAGTGTTTCCCGACTTCTTAGGGCAATTCTGAACTCTATGTCCCCCCTCTGCACAATAAAGACATAACTGCTTGGAAATTCTGCGTCTCCGCTCCACTTGCGACAATTTTGACCGACCAATCTGTATTGGCTCAGGTGGAGGTGAAACAGGAGGAGGTGGAGTCACCGGAGGTGCTGCGTAGGACCCCATTCTTATATGGCTTCTCCCCCGGGTCTGTCTCTGATAGTGTAGCCTACGGTCGATCCTGATGGCCGATGAAATGGCCTCATCTATGGTCTTAGGTTCAGGCTGACTTAACATTAGATCAGAGACCTCATCTGACAACTAATAGAGCAAAGGTGTCCCACCTGGCTGACACTGACCACCTTCTGAATTCAACAGCATACTCCTCGACCGGACTCTTGCCTTGACGTAATAATTTGAGCTTCCGCTCAGAAGTCGAGGCAATGTCTGGGTCGTCGTAAATTATTGCAATGGCTCTAAAAAATTCCTCTACAGAGGTCAGGGCTAAGTCTCCAGTGGGTAAACTGTACGCCCAGGTCTGGGAATCGCCTGATAACAAAGTCTTAATAAATGTGACCCTTTGGGCCATGGTTCCTGAAGATCTAGGTCTCAACTCAAATTATGATAACACTCTACTCCTAAAATTTCGGAAATCAGATCTGTGACCAGAAAAATTTTCAGGTACAGGCATACGTATGTCTGTGCTAGGAGGGGATCGCACCTCATCCACAGCCGTCTGAAGGCTTTGTACAGATCCAGACAGGGCATTTATTAGCGTCTGGTGGCTACCCAGCACTTGGTTGATGTTTTCCACCGAAGTGGTAAGTGTGCTCAGACGGCTGGTGAGAGCGTCCATTTGTGTTTGGTCTGCCGTTCTGTAACAATCGGTGTAACACAGAGAGAATCTGATTACCGGTGATCTGCAGTATCACCGAGAATACAGATATATACCCGATTATAGATGATCTGCAGTATCACCAATAATCAGATATATCTTTAACCTCTGGACACCTGAGTAATAACTGAGTGTTTGGTGCAACAGTCAGGCCCGGCCCTAGACATTTTGCCGCCTGAGGCAATCTTGAAAGAAATCGCTGCCCCCCCCCCAGGCCGTGGGTGTGGGGGGGCCGATCGAGCTGGAGGGGATAGCGGGCAGGAAGGGGGTATTGGGCCTAGCGGCGGGGAGGGGGGTCGGGCCCCCCCTCCCTCACCTGGGTCCCCCGTCCTCCGCTCCCCTCCAGTTTTAAAGAGTTACGTCGCTGGCTGCATTGTAAGACGCAACGGGCGGGGATCACTCACCTCTTCCTCGTTAAGCGTGCGCTCAACTGACGACACTTCCTGCGGCGTAGCAGGAAGTGACGTCAGTGGAGCGCATGCTGGAACGAGGAAGAGGTGAGTGATCCCCGCCCGTTGCCTCTTACAATGCAGCCAGCGACGTAATTCTTTAAAGCTGGAGGGGAGAGGAGGACGGGGGACCCAGGCGAGGGAGGGGGGGTCCGACCCCCCTCCCCGCCACTAGGCCCAATACCCCCTTCCTTCCCGCTATCCCCTCCAGCTTGGGCGGCCCCCACCCACGGACTGGGGGGGGGGGGGATTTCTTTCAAGATTGCCTCAGGCGGCAAGAAGTCTAGGGACGGGCCTGACTGTTGCACCAAACACTCAGTTATTACTCAGGTGTCCAGGGGTTAGAGATATATCTGATTATCGGTGATACTGCAGATCATCTATAATCGGGTATATATCTGTATTCTCTGTGATACTGCAGATCACCTGCAGATCATGTATTTGTTATGAAAGTCCTTTGCATTCACAGTCAGCTAGCAGATCAGACCAGCTCAGGAGTTAGTAATTACCATTCAGCTGTGTGGGAGTTTGCATGTCTGCATCCATTGTCTGATGTCCAAATAAAAGTCTGCCTCCCATTTCAGACTCTGCCCGACATAGCAATCAGTACGCTGGTCTGCTGGGCACTTTGCCACTCTGCAATAGATCTGTTATTGTAGTTCAATGCGACCTTATTACTTGTGCTTTAGCTAGTTTCTTGATAAATATATATGCAGACTTGCTAATATATATTTATCTGTTATTTGAGCCGTTTGTGTTTATTGCCTTGTTTCCATGCCTGATGGATGTTCGCTGCATCTGTGGTGGGTCAGTGAAGTCCACTATCCTGATAGCTTGGATTCTGCCATCACCACGTTGGTGACTGGTAGTATTCCTGCTACTCTAGTTTTTGGGAACGTAACTATAGGCTGCGGTTGCTATTAGTTACGTTGCTTCCTGTAGTCTTGCCTGTGTGGATGATTGCTGGTGACTGGTTGTTAACCTGCTTCTGTGGACGTGACTGTGAGCTGCAGTTGCTACTAGTTACACTCCAATCTATAGTCCTGTCTTGTACCTGCCTGAATGCTTGCTATCGCTAGGGCAGCGCTTTGTCTTGCAAGCGTTCCGTCTGTCTTTCTTGTATCTGTTTTGTTACTTAGCCAGAGGCTCAGACGGCATCCGCCCTGGGCAACAGTCAGTCAGTCTGTCTGTTCGTTCTTTGTCTGGTTGCTCAGACCATAGGCAGCGCAACATCGCACTGCGCTGCCATTGTGTCTTATTTGGAGCGATATCGGAAGCCCAGAGCGGCAGTTGCTCTGGGCAACCTGTGTAGCCTCTTCCATTATCCAGCTACTTAGCCTTGTTGAGCTGGGTGGTCAGAAAGTATGCCCCCCCCCCCCAGCATTACAGTAGCTCAATTAGTAAGTAGAGCACAACTGCAGCCCCAAAAAAGTCTTTAAAGTTGAGCAGGTCCACAGGAGGAACACTGCTGGGCTGACTTAAAACGTGTAGTGAAAACACTGATGGAATAGTTGAAACTTATGCCAGGTCTGAGTCAAATTAAATCTGGGTCCATGATGGGGGGGATCTTATTCACTTATCACTCCTCTCATTGGAGTTGGGATGAGTTAAATGCAGCTTTAAAAGGGCAAAGCTTGCGCCTACTATTTTTAGCTGCAGTTTGCAATGAGGGAAGCCCCAACACCCGCTATTTTATCGGGTGCCTCCTGTGCCCAAATTTCCTGTAGTAGCCAATATAAGTATGGGTGCCAATGGTGGTGCCTGCATTTCCTACTTCCATCTGGTGCACCTATGGCAGGCTCACTGGCACCGTCACTCCTGTCATAGCAACACCATGCCTGCTGGATCCTTATTTCCAAATGTAGCACATTTCAACATCGTTAAGATGCTCAAATCCATTAATTCCATTCTACCCATTCTTCCATTCTTGTGACCAAACTGAGAGAGCTCTGAGGAGCAGTATCAAAATTATGTAATGACTCCTCAGTAAATATAAGCCTTTAATAGGGGTCTGGAAAAGAAGAAAAGGACCTGTGGAGGAAAGGAGGCAATCAGCAACCTTCATGTGTTCTTGTCCTGGTAATCATTGCTTATAATTATGGGAGTGAAGGGGTTAGATCTGTGTGTGTTACTTTTGAACATTTACCCTAATGTGATTTTAAAGGACCACTATTCCAAAGAAATTGTAACATGTAAAATACATACATATAAAATGTAAATTTCTCCCAGAGTAAAATGAACTATAAATTACCTATGTTGCTGTCACTTACAGTAAGTAGTAAAAAGGTTACAGGTTTTGGACTAGTCCATCTCCTTATCAAAGAGTCTCAATATTTTCTTTGTGGCTAGGTTCTTAATGGGACGTTGCGGTCCTCCATTATAAAGTCTTAGAACGCAGCTTAACGCATTGCAATGATAAGACTATGGGACGTTCACAGTGCGACGTTAACGTCACATGGTAACATGTAGCGTTATGGTAACGCCCTGCTGCAGTGCGTTACCACTAAACGCACACGTTACCAGGTACAGGAACCCATACTTTTCATTGACTGTATGCTTTACTGTACCTACTGTATGCAACGGTAATGCAGCATTAATGCAGCATTAATTTGCTTTACCACATTTTTTTGGCGTTGTAATGCTGTGTCCCACTGTGAATCTAGGCTGTATCTTTACAAAAGCACTCCATGGAAAGCATCTACCGTATTTTTCGGACTATAAGACACACTTTTTCTCAAACAAAAGTAGGGGGGAAAAGTAGGTGCGTCTTATAGTCCGAATGTGCCCCTGTGTAGCAAATGCAAATAGCGCAGAAGAAGTGGTTACCTATCTGCGCGCTTGGTGCTCAATGTCTCTAGCTAGTTTAATGATCCTGGCATGACGGGGCAGCAGCAGCGCGATCCGACATCCCATCATTCAGCCCTCGATCTTCCAGTGTGGCTGCAGCGGCTGTCGTTATGTGTTGCGGTAGTGGGACAGAAGAGGGGCGATCACTGGGAAGCTGCAGGGGCTGTCCTCTTAACTTGCACTTGCGGTGGCATCGGCGGCAGATATCCCAGCGGTAGTTGTGATTACCAAAGTGTCTGAACTTCCTTCCCCCTTATGACTCAGCCGCGTGTGCGTCGCACGTCATCAGGGGGCGCAAGTAAATAAGGAAGTTCAGACACTTCGGTAATCACAACTACCGCTGGGATATCCCATTATCTGCCCCGCCGCCGATGCCACCGCAAGTGCAAGTTAAGAGGACAGCCCCTGCAGCTTCCCAGTGATCGCCCCTCTTCTGTCCCACTACCGCAACACATAACGACAGCCGCTGCAGCCACACTGGAAGATCGAGGGCTGAATGATGGGATGTCGGATCGCGCTGCTGCTGCCCGGCCATGCCAGGATCATTATACTATCCCGTTATCTGCACCACCGCCGCTGCCACCGCAAGTGCAAGTTAAGAGGACAGCCCCTGCAGCTTCCCAGTAATCGCTCCCTCTTCTGTCCCACTACTGCAACACATACGGATCAACGACAGCTGCTGCAGCCACACTGGAAGATGGAGGGCTGGATGATGGGATTGCAGCCACACTGGAAGATGGGGGCTGGATGATGGGATGACAGCCGCTGCAGCCACCCTGGAATGGTCCCTCATCTGCTCCACCGCAAGTGCAGGAAGACCGGGGGCTGGATGATGGAGATGACAGCCGCTGCAGCCACAATGGAATGGTCCTTAATTTGCTCTACCGCAAGTGTAGAAAAATGGAGGACTGGATGTTGGGATGTCAGATCACACTGTTGCTGCTGCCCCTCTGCATCAGGATGATAAAATCTGCTGGAGAATACAGTACAGGAGCACGTGGATGGACACCTGGATAGGTGAGATCATCCACTTTGAAGTTGTAGTGTTTAGTTATTGTAGCTGGTGGGGAGGCAGGGGGTTAGTTTAATGTACTTTAGTGTTACTGGAGGGGCAGCAGGAGTAGGCTAGTGTAGTGTGTAGTGTAGCATAGAAACTTATGGGGGTATCAGGCACTAGAGTAAGGTAGTGTAGTGAAGTGAAGTGTAGCATAAGGTTATTGGTGGGGCATCAGGGTTTAGTGTAGGGTAGTCTAGCTGGTGGGGGCAGCAGGAGTTAGTGTAGCTGGGCACTGAAGCAAAGTTATTATAGCTGGTGGTGACAGCTTTTATAGAAAAGGGTCTACAAGACGCCCCTGAACCATGGACGCATCCAGGTTTATTATATTTTTTTCCTGATTTTTATCCTCTAAACCTGGGTGCATCTTATAGTCCGGAGCGTCTTATAGTCCGAAAAATACGGTATATAAAGATGCTGGCCAGCCTCCCTATTCGTTGGCAATGTTTTCACAGTTGGACTAGGCAACCGCCATTCAGTAAGTGGTCTTGTAAATAAAAAAAAATAAAAAAAACAACTGGTAATCGCCCACGAGGTGATGGAGGAATTCAAAACCTTTAAGATCTGTAAGATTTTCACTACTTACTGTAAGTGACAGAGACATAGCAAAAAAGTAACTTATAGGCGTCAATTCACCAGAGAGGATTTACTAAGAGAAAAAAGGTAGGTAGTTTTTCTCATGAGGTATTTTAACACTCTGGAGTCAATTCACCAGTGTGAGAGGACAGAGAGAAAAGTGTTTGATAGCAAGGGATAATGGAGAGATATGCATGAGGAAAGTGTGAGAAAGCAGAGAGTTAGGTAATCGGTATTAATGATTTACATGGGATACTTTTCCTCTCTGTAAGCTTCAAAGTGAAGCATTGTGGGTAGGAGGTGGAGTTTTACCACTACCTGACCAGAGTATTCCCGCCTTTTACTGCCGGATCATATCATAAATCATATCACGAGTGAGTCTGAACTTCTTCATCACCTCTGTCTCAGTAAAATTATCAAGAACTGTTCTCTCACGAAAAATACGAGGGGCGATTAAACAAACCCTCCTCCTGCGCCTTCGTCTCCTCATAATAGAAGCAAGCTCTAAGGCCTAGTGCACACCAGAGCGGTTCGGCTGCGTTTTGCGATCCGCTTGCGGCTGCGGATACGCTAGGGTAATGTATTTCAATGGGCTGGTGCACACCAGAGCGGGAGGCGTTTTGCAGAAACGCATACTCCCGGGCTGCTGCAGATTTTGGATTGCGGAGGCGTTTCTGCCTCAATGTTAAGTATAGGAAAAACGCAAACCGCTCTGAAAAACGGCACTTCAGAGCGGTTTGCCAGGCGGTTTTTGTTACAGTAGCTGTTCAGTAACAGCTTTACTGTAACAATACATGAAATCTACTACACCAAAAACGCTTCACAAAACCGCAAAATGCTAGCTGAAACGCTACAGAAAAATAAGAAAAAGCGTTTAAAAATCTGCTAGCATTTTGCGGATCTGCTAGCGGTTTTTGGTGTGCACCAGGCCTAACAGAGTAAGCTCAAAAGGCTCCATCTTCCACAGCAGCAGCTGCTGTGTGAAAACCACAATATCTCCAGGTTCATTCAGGGGAAAAGAGATGAAAAAATAACGAATGGCCACACCCCCTTTCTTCCCCCCTTATCTCACATTTATCTCTTGCATTTCTCTCTGTCGATATTTTCCCCTATACTTCTGGAGAATTGCTATTTGGAGATATCACAGGAGGTAAATTACCTCCCAAGAGATAAATAGGTTGGTAATCTCTGGTGAATTGACGCCATAGTGTATGTTACTCTGGGAGAAATCTACATTGTATATGTAGGTATTTTAAAATTTACATTTTTTTTGTGATAGGTGGCCATTTAAATATAAAACATTGTTTTATACATTTAGGCTTCTTTCACAGTGTGACGTTGTGGTTGATGCGACGTTAAAGTCGCACAACATGCCCCTAATGCAGCGCATGTAGGTTATAAAATTGGACGTTATTTTGTACTATGTTATGAGTCTCTTGGTGCACCATTTTTGTCGCATACTGATGGAACGAAAACGGCGCATGCGTTACATTTAAAAAAACAAAAACATTACTGAGCATGTGCAACACACATAACGCAGCAAATGTATTGCTAAACACACAGCATGCATCACTTTCTAAATATTGCTACATGTTACACACAACGCAAGGTGTGCACTGTGAATGTCGCACAAACTTTGTATTGCTGTGCGTTACTCTGCATTATAAAATTTTCTAACGTGCGACTTTAACGTCGCACTGTGAAAGAGGCCTTAGCCATTTCTCTCCCATTTCTTTATTTTTTCCCCCCATCATTACTGCTTTCCCACCATGAACATTAGAAAAACCACTAAGCTGCATAAAAACATATTCTGAAACACCTTTAAAAACATCACCCAACTTCAGACATAGTATTTGAAATTCCAATGTTGCTTTCAACAATTCTTTTATAAACATGACAGTTGTGCAACATTCTTAATCCTTCAGTGTGGATACTTAAAGAGGAACTTCAGTGACAATAATGTAATAAAAAAGTGCTTCATTTTTACAATAATTCTGTATAAATGATTTAGTCAGTGTTTGCCCATTGTAAAATCTTTTAAATCCCTGATTTACATTCTGACATTTATTACATGGGGACATCTTTACTGTTGGCAGGTGATGCAGCTGCTGCATGCTTTTTTGGCAGTTGGAAACAGTTAACAGCTATCCCACAATGCAACAAGGTTCACAGAAAGGAAACTGCCAAGAGTACCATGGTCCTCAGAGTTTCTTGTGGGAGAGGTTTCACCACAATATCAGTCATACAGTGCCCCCTGATGGTCTGTTTGTGAAAAGGAATAGATTTCTGATGTAAAAGGGGGTATCAGCCACTGATTGGGATAAAGTTTAATTCTTGGTCGGAGTTTCTCTTTAAGGCTGGATGATGGGTGAATGTGACATAACACCCATCCTTAATAGACTCTATAATCATTTTTCTATGAAACAAAAGCCCATCACATTTTATTCACCTTAAGCCCAGTTTCTGAAAATCATGCCACATTCTTTAAAATACAAAGAAATTGCAAGCGCAGCTGCAACTGTAATACATATTTTATAGAGAAATGGTAAAAGACCTTGAAGAAAAATGGAAGGAGGAGGATAAATGATGGCTTGAGGGATTCATCGTTAGTTAAGATGATTATAATAAATGAGTGTACTGTACATTAATTTTTTAATTTAATTCAAATGCTTGTGCATTTTTTACAAGGGCGCCATACAGATATAATTAATTCTGACAAGGATTCATATCCATTTTAGGTTTATAGCAGGAGCTATTCTTTATTGGAGTAAAAAAAACAAAAAAACTGATTTTGCAGGAAAAAGGAATATGTAATCTTTAAAGGGACCAGATTATCTACTTAGTGTGCATATTTCAAACCTTAATCGCAATAAAAAATAATACAAAAAATGCATAAGACTAAAGTGTTGCCTAAAATGAAAAAAAAAAAACACAACAAGACTATAAGGATCATTGTGGTTTTTAGAGGGTCTTCGCTTTGCACCCACTATCTGTAGCTGCAGTTTACATAGCTATTTTAGCAGGTGCCCTTTTGAACAAGTCAATTCTCACTCGCTTTTTTACAGTTTGGGTGTAAAGAGATAAGCGGCACAAGAAGTAATGCTTTACACCCATGTGTCACATAAAAAAATGGTGGTTTTTTTGTGTGCAAAGTGTTAGCCCCTACCAGACTAATTAACCCCTTGTGTCACCTATACTTAGCCTTAAGATTCATGGACACCTGTAATGGCTGCCACCCATAGTGATACGTTGTGGTGACTAGGGTGACAGCTGGGTAACCCAAAGCTATTGTATAGATGAATTGCTATGCTGTTGCCTAGCGAAGCATCTATACAGCACTATGGTCCCAAATCTGTGTGACCTAATGATCGCGTGCAATTGCTACAAACGCGCAGGCTGGCAATAACAATATAGATTGTCCTTAACTTGTTGCCGGCCACGTCACTCTGATGGGCGTGACCACGGCGGCAGCCCCAGGACTGCCTAACGCCGATTGGCGTTAAGTATTGGGGCTTGTTTTGCAGGAGATTGCGCGCGCTGCTGCGTGCGCATCTCCGCTTGGTAGGCGGAGCTCTGTGGGCAGAGACTGTTAGAGAGCGAAACCGCCATCTAATTAGCTTGTACAACGCTGCAATCTACAGCAGTGCTGTACTGGGGACAGCCGTGTGACACGGCTGTACCTTTGGGAGACTTTGCAGTGATCGGCTGTTATAAGTTGAAGCATATGGCAGCAGATCAGGGTGATTGGCTGGTGGGTGGAGGGAGGGCGGGGAGTAAAAAATAAATAAATAAATAAATGCTTTTTATTAAAAAAATAATAACAACAATATTTGTAAAAAAGAAATAAACACGGCGGATCAGACCCCACACAGAGAGCTCTGTTGGTGGGAAGAGAAAGGGGGAGGGGGATCACTTGTGTGCTATGTTGTGCGGTCCTGCAGCGAGCCCTTAAAGTGAAGCAGAGACAAAGCACCCTCATGTATTTTACCATATATATCAGTGGGAACATTAGAGAAAATAGCTGCCCTGCTCTCTGCTTCATCCTTCACTGCTCAGCCTGCTTAATATCAGCCCTGATTAATTTCCTGACTGAGCATTCAGTCTGGCTTTGCTCAGGAATCATTATAGCTGAGTCATTATAGCAGAGCCAGAAGAGGCCAGGCTTGGGCTTTAAAAGACATCAGAGAAGACAGACTCAGCTATAATGATTCCTGAGCAAAGCCAGACTGAATGCTCAGTCGGAGATTTTATCAGGGCTGATAACAAGCAGGCTAAGCAGTGAAGAATGAAACAAAGAGCAGGGTAGGTGTTTTCTCTAATTTTCCCACTGATTTATATGGTAAAATATATGAGGGTGCTTCGTCTCTGGTTCACTTTAAAGCTGCAGTGCCCCAATAGCAGAAATATTGCCTGGTCTTTAGGGTGGTAGGGGGGGGGGGGGGTTAGCACTGCAGTCCTCAAGTGGGTAAAAAATAACATATATATCACTTTGATAGCATAGGTAATATAAAGTTATTTGCTGTTTCAATTACGACACAGCTGAAATGCCAAAATTGTCTGGAGTTTTAACGAGTAAAACCCTGGGAATGCGATTAACTTGTGCTCAGCTATAAAGCCTGAAGTTGTGGAAGGTATATTTTATATGCTATGAAGGTTGACTTACAAAGTCAATTGCACTTTCCTCTGATTTTAGTTCTCAAAAGACAAATTAATTCAGTTGCCTCCGATTAATAATGAAATAGTAATCCATTATTGATTTTGCTCCAGACAATATTTAATAACCCCATGGATGTCTATTGTTTACATATGATTCCCCTTTACCAGCAGTCAGTACAGCTGCCATGCATCACTAATGGATCTGTGAGTCTGCTGTAGTCATATATATTTTACTAATAATTAAAACATGCAAAACCTTATGTTCCTATGAAATTGCAGGAGTGAAAATAGTAAAATTTACATGAGAAGTTTTGTGGTCTTTTACGTTCAAGGCAACACTGAGCACTGGGTCCAGGTATCTAACAGGGCATAAAAATCATAATTTGGGGTCCAAGCTTCACATTTGTGACTGACTAGTCCTCAGACAGACCAAGCCAAAGGCAGCAGATATGAAGCCCACTAGACAGATTAGAATTGAGACAGTGACGTGGAAATATAATGCTGTACCCTTGCCCACCAACGTGACACCACTTAATCATTGTCATCTCCTCAGGATTCCGCATCTAGGATTTTGAATGCTATTGAAGACCTTCACGGTTCTTTTGCCACCCAGATAACAGATGAAAATTTGACTTTGCGTAAATAAGAACATCTCATCTCTGAAACGGAGACTCACATCAATAATGCAGAGGGTACTCCATGGTCGATTTCTAATAATATTGCATTTGTAAAACATCACTTTGATTCCTTAGAAAAGAGATTGAATGAGAAAATAATACAGTAGAGAGGTTCACAACTTTAGCTGCTCGCCAGGGGCATAGTTAGAAATCACGGGGCCCCATAGCAACGTTTTGGTGGGGACCTCATTCCCAAATATAACAACGCTCCTTTGTGCCCCTTCCCTCCACACACCAATTTTAGGTAACAAAAGGGCCTCCCAGCATTAAGTAGCCTTTCCTTAAGTAAGGGTAGCTAGAAGAACCCCTTAGGCACCATGGGTTGCCAAAAGTTTCCCCCCACCAGTATAGGTAGCCAAAATTAGTGGTTATAGCCATAAAATGTCATTCTTGAAAAATTCCATCTGCCTCTACCTTATGGATATGAGTTAATTGGGCAATTTACATTCTCACTCAATCTACACTGCATATAGTCAGTGGACACTCAGATAAAATCATATGATGGTGGAACACAAGAAAGTTGGGTGAATATATCAAGTACCACCTGGACCCCCTCTGCTACAGGGCCCAATAGCAGCTGCTATGGCTGCTATGGCTATTGCTACGCATAAACAAAAAATTACTGTGGCCATCTTGTGGCCAAATAGTAAAACTACACCCTAAAGCATTTTCATATACAAACACATTAGATTTACACTAAAAAATAACTCATTACCTCCCAAAACGCCCCAATTTTTTTTTCTCCTGTAATTAAAAAAAAAATTACAATAAAAAAATACATAAATAGTTACCTTAGGGACTGAACTTTTTAAATATTTATGTTAAGGGGGTATAACACTGTTACTTTACAAACTATGGGCTTGTAATTAGGGATGGACGCAAAACTGAACAAAATGCACCTTTATTTCCAAATAAAATATTGGCGCCAAAAATTGTGATAGGGACGTAATTTAAACTGTTTTATAACCGGGACAAATGGGTAAATACATTTCATTGGTTTTAATTACAGTAGCATGCATTATTTAAAAACTATAATGGTTGAAAACTGAAAAATAATGAATTTTCCCCACATTTTTTCCTATTTTCCCATTAAAACATATTTAGAATAAAATAATTCTTGCCATAATGTCCCACCTAAAGAAAGCCTAATTGGTGGCGAAAAAAACAAGATATAGTTCATTTAATTGTGATAAGTAATGATAAAGTTATATAAAAGGGGTATCAAAAGCGCTTCATACATATAAAATCTCATAAACAATATCTGATCAGTGCAAACAGTTCATCTGTGATATGAGCACAGTGGTGTAAGTTCATCCAAGCGTAGTGAATCAGCCAGTATGATCACACAAAACAGTTCATCTGAAGTTGTAAATTTCAAGGTTCACTCTCCCCTTCAGTTCCCCACTCACCAGATTTAGCGGCCTGTTTGGGCCCGTTTAAGCATCTGAGGTATTGGCCACCCCACAGCCCCTCGATCCGACAATCCTCTTCAGTGTATGGACTTGGCAGGATCAGCTCCAATCCAATCAAAGATTAATTGTATCAGCGAAAAAAAGGAAACAAAAGCGCTAACATAGCGTAAAAATATCCTCCATTTATTGATAAAAGTTCACAAAATGTCATAAAAATGTGCATCTAGCACAATCTCAGGAGATAAAAATATTGCAGTAAAAAACAGCAGTAAGCTCAGTTGACCTTTAACCGGGTTTGACACAGAAAAAGCGCTAGTAAACCGCGCGAAAAACTCAACATCTATGTCCCCAATATAAGGATGGAGGTGGGTAGTAGGGTCTAGACAGGATATCTCCGCTTTGACGCACGTCACAAGCAGTACCTGTACCCCTAAAGCTGTTACAACCTCACCGCTCACAAGCT
This sequence comes from Hyperolius riggenbachi, assembly GCF_040937935.1. Lineage (NCBI taxonomy): Eukaryota > Metazoa > Chordata > Amphibia > Anura > Hyperoliidae > Hyperolius > Hyperolius riggenbachi. The sequence goes on along the minus strand of NC_090648.1, from coordinate 207,375,432 downwards.
CCGCCAAAGACAGTCAGTAGAGCAGCGTGTACCGACGTTCCGCGTCCGGTGACGTCACACGCTCAGCACGTCGCTCCGTAGCTCCGCCCAACACGTTTCGTTGCTATGCAACTCATCGGTACACGCTGCTCTACTGACTGTCTTTGGCGGAGCTTGTGAGCGGTGAGGTTGTAACAGCTTTAGGGGTACAGGTACTGCTTGTGACATGCGTCAAAGCGGAGATATCCTGTCTAGACCCTACTACCCACCTCCATCCTTATATTGGGGACATAGATGTTGAGTTTTTCGCGCGGTTTACTAGCGCTTTTTCTGTGTCAAACCCGGTTAAAGGTCAACTGAGCTTACTGCTGTTTTTTACTGCAATATTTTTATCTCCTGAGATTGTGCTAGATGCACATTTTTATGACATTTTGTGAACTTTTATCAATAAATGGAGGATATTTTTACGCTATGTTAGCGCTTTTGTTTCCTTTTTTTCGCTGATACAATTAATCTTTGATTGGATTGGAGCTGATCCTGCCAAGTCCATACACTGAAGAGGATTGTCGGATCGAGGGGCTGTGGGGTGGCCAATACCTCAGATGCTTAAACGGGCCCAAACAGGCCGCTAAATCTGGTGAGTGGGGAACTGAAGGGGAGAGTGAACCTTGAAATTTACAACTTCAGATGAACTGTTTTGTGTGATCATACTGGCTGATTCACTACGCTTGGATGAACTTACACCACTGTGCTCATATCACAGATGAACTGTTTGCACTGATCAGATATTGTTTATGAAATTTTATATGTATGAAGCGCTTTTGATACCCCTTTTAAATTTCATGTTTATATAGCTTGCACAGAGCAGGGTAGCGCTCTACTTGTGATTTATCTATACTAGTGTTTATTTCAGTGGCAGAGCGCTTATCTATTTGTCATTCATGATAAAGTTATAGATGAATGAATGGAAGGAGTGCTGAAAGGTGAAAATTGCTCTGGTGCTTAAGGGGTAAAACCCCTCAGTGGTGAAGTGGTTAAGGTCAGCTTTCATTTGAAAACACAGGCAACTTCATGTATTTCCAATGCCAAACTCAACAGGGTGTTGATAAGGGCATACTGCTTTTTAAACATTTGTAAGAAGTCCACTCTTTATTGGCGTCTCATCAAAGACCATCTATTCCTGCTAAAACATTAGGGGCCAGTACATAGTTAACCCATTCGCGTTCCGTCATTTTCACGTGAGAAATGTTCACCTCCCATTCATTAGCCTATAACTTTATCACTACTTATCACAATGCACTGATCTATATCTTGTTTCTTCCGCCACCAATTAGTCTTTCTTTGGGGGGTACATTTTGCTAAGAGCCACTTTACTGTAAATGCATTTTAACAGGAAGAATAAGAAAAAAATGGAAAAATTCATTATTTCTCAGTTTTCAGCCATTATAGTTTTAAAATAATACATGCCTCCATAATTAAAACTCACGTTTTGTATTTGCCTATATGTCCCGGTTATTACACCATTAAAATTATGTCCCTATCACAATGTATGGCGACAATATTTTATTTGGAAATAAAGGTGCATTTTTTCCATTTTGCATCTATCACTATTTACAAGTTTAAAATAAAAAAAATATAGAAATATTTCATCTTTACATTGATATTTAAAAAGTTTAGACCCTTAGGTAAATATTTACATTTTTTTTTATTGTAATGGTTTTTTATTTTTATAGTAAACATTTTATTTGGGTAGTTTTGGGAGGGTGGGAGGTAAACAATAGATTTATAATGTAAATGTGTGTTAATTTTTTTTTTTTTTTACTTTCAGGTGTAGTATTACTTTTTGGCCACAAGATGGCGGCCATGAGTTTGTTTACATGACGTCACTCTAAGCATAGCACACGCTTAGAGTGACGCATCGGGGAGGGAACAGCCAGAAAAAGCACAGCTTCTGAGAGAAGCTGTCGCTTTTTCAGCGGGGGAGAGGAATCAGTGATCGGGCACCATAGCCCGATACATTGATTCTGTAGCTACCGAATCCGCGGCCGGGAGTGCGCGTGCACGCACGCGATCGGCCACGGGAGCACGCGGTAGCGCGCATGGTTCCTGGACGTAGTTTCTACGTCCAGGAACCAAAATAGGTTAAGTTCTTTTTTCATGCCACAATGGACAAACTTATGGCAAATATTAAGTATAGTCCAGGGAGTATTCTTCATGTTTTCTTCTTTTTATAGATACTTTATCATTTCTCTATTAGTTTTATATGATTGCTGACTGAGATATTTGAAACCTACATTTACTTATTAGCTATCACTGTACGTTTCAATATTGTAACGATTGCACATTACTTACCTCGCCTCGCTGCCCACACTGACTCCTGTAAGGGTGACAGAGTGTAATGATCGCTCATTACACTCCAGCCACCGGGTCCCACGCAGCTTCATTCGTCTTCCTCTCCTGTGATGTCGGAGAAGGCCAGCTCAACGTGCTTCCTGGAGCTGACGTTCCCTGTTACTAGGTGTGTGCGTGTCTCTCTGATGCCCTTATGTTGCAGTGGCCGGAGGTGGTACTGCATCCTCCCTAATTGAGAGGCAGGGTGTTCAAACCTTGCACTCTCACAGATGGATGCTGTTGCATCAGCCACAGTGTTCCATTGCTATTTCCCTACAAGTCGTTTCTCTCTTTGGCTTCCCTACTACCATGATCTCCCCTCCAAGTAATTTCCCCTTTTTGGCTAATCTCTCTGCTACACCTGCCTGTGTGCCTGATTTAGCCTGCCTGCTAACCTGCCTGCAGCCTAACCAGGATCCCTGCACTCCCAATCAGACTCCTGTCTGCCATCCATCCCTGTTTCCCAGCCTACACTTCCCGGCCTGCTTTCCTTTGTCTAATCATGTTCCCTGTCAATCCCTATTTCCTGTCAGTCTCCCTGCCTCACTTCCCTGTCTGCTGCACTCCCAGGGGTTTCCCACAGCCTGCCAGTTCCCTCAGGGAGCTCTCCAGTTACCTGCTGATTCCCTGGGTTTCCCTCAGCCTGCTAGTTCCCTCAGGGAGCTCTCCAGCCAACTGCAGATTCCCTCATTGCTTAGAACTGTGAGGACAGCAAATTATTTGTAGTCCTCCAGACTTCAGCTTGTTAATTGGTAGCTGTATTGCACCTAGTACTGTGGGTACTGAGAAAAGAGCTGTTATGTATAGCATTCCTTCAGTGCTGTCTCAGTAACTTAAGTAGAACTGTGTGTACAACTAGGTACGGTAAGTACTGTACTACTACTGCAGGGTCTCATTGTACCTTACGTAGCTGTATTGTACTACCAACATAGAGAACTGTCATTCCTAGGAGTGAATGTATGCTGCTTTAGTAGGACTAAATATTAGTATTTAGTACTACTAAATACTAATTGTTTATTAAATATTAGTACTTATTTATTGTAGTTGTATTATACAATGTCCGTTGCCCATCCCCCCCCCACCCCCCCGCAAAAAAAATGTTTTATTCTATTTTACATTTAGGGTGACTGTCTGTTATATATATATATATATATATATATATACATATATACATATATATATATACATACATATATATATATATATATATATATATATATATATATATATATATATATGCAGCATTTAGCTAGAGTGACCAGATTTTTGTCAGTTCAACCTGGGCCGGAGGTGGGGGCGGCAGCGGGGGGGGAGGGGGAGGCGGCGCGTGAAAAAAAAATGGGCGTGGCAATGACGTATGGGCTGAGCTAACATAATGATGTAGCAGCGAGGCATAAGAAAGCAGTGTTTACGCCGTGGTCAAACGCGGATTCGCATCATGGGTGTTCAGAAACTGTGTGATGCTATTTAATAGTATACCGTAACCCCAAAGCAGCAAACATAGCCTACTATGACCATTAAATAATAAATGCAGCAACAACAGTTACCTCAGACACCAGAAAATAAACGCAATGTGGGCAACATGTCAGCACTAAATAAACATACTCTGGGAACATTTCAGCACAAAATAAACACAATCTGGGCACATTTCAGCAGAAAATAAACGCAATGTGGGCACATTTAAGCACAAAATAAACGCAATCTGGGCACATTTCAGCACAAAATACACGCAATCTGGGCACATTTCAGCCCAAAATAAATGCAATCTGGGCACACTTCAGCAGAAAATAAACACAATCTGGGCACATTTCAGCAGAAAATAAACGCAATGTGGGCACATTTCAGCACAAAATAAACTCAATCTGGGCAAATTTCAGCACAAAATAAATGCAATCTGGGCACATTTCAGCACAAAATCTATGCAATCTGGGCACATTTCAGCACAAAATAAACGCAATCTGGGCACATTTCAGCACAAAATCTATGCAATCTGGGCACATTTCAGCACAAAATAAACACAATCTGGGCACATTTCAACACAAAATAAACGCAATCTGGGCACATTTCAGCACAAAATAAACGCAATCTGGGCAATTTTCAGCAGAAAATAAACGCAATCTGGGCACATTTCAGGACAAAATAAACGCAATCTGGGCACATTTCACCTGGGAAAAAAAGAATTTACTCACCTGGCCGAAGTCTCCTCTGGCGCGCAGCTCCCCCAGACGATTCTCCTGCAGCACATCTCCCGCGCTGACAGGCAGAGCAGGGCTACGGCAAGATGGCACCCGAAGCCCTGTACTGGAGACACAAATAGTCTCCAGTATAGGGCTTTGGCAGCCATCTTCCCGTAGCCCTGCTCGCCTGCCGGTGTCGGAACACCGGAAGACACTAAGGAGGCTGGAGCGGGGCTGCGGGCAATGAACTGGCACGGTGTCTATAGACGCCGCTGCCAGTTCATGCAGATATGGTGGCCAGCGTCCCGATGTCGGGACGTCCCACAGCTAAAAGCGGGACGTTTCCCGGGACCTGATGCAGCCTGGGACAGCGCCCCCCAGAAGGCGGGACGCGTCCCGGGCAATCCGGAACGTATGGTCACCGTAATTTAGCATTCTACAGACTAACACATTAAACCATTGACTGCTGTTGAAAAAAATATTGCCTTCTGTCAGTCACGTTAACTGTGGTTTTCTAAGAAAACCAAAGGTATTTTGGAATTCGTGTTTCCCTCCTTGTTGACACTGTTCTCCTACATACACCTAGAAATGTGGTGGTTCTTCTAACCTGTATAGAGGCTTTGCTATAAACCTTTAAAGAGAGCCCGAGGTGGTCTCACAAAATGAAAAAAAAAAGTAGGCTACCTGATCTGCGGGGCTGAGCGGATCAGGTAGCTGCAAAAAACACTGCTCCCCACCGCTACCGTAGGCCACTGTGTATCTCTCATAGTGTTGTGTAGGGAGGCGGGGAAGCAGCAGGAGGTGCAGCCATGGAGAGAGAGCTGCCCAATGGCAGCTCAGGAAAACCGGCAGGAAAGCCCCTGGCGGGCGTTTTAAACAGGGAATTCCTCTCCCCTGTGTTTACCTCCGAGTTAGGGACAAATCTTGTAGCTAAACTCGGGGGGCTGAACCATGGCGGTGGGGGGGGGGAGAGAGTGGCGGTTGGGGACACAGAGCCATGTCATTAGGCAGAGAACATGGTTCTGTGTCCCATCTGCCCTTATCCCCCCCCCCCCCCCCCCCCGGCGATCCACCTCAGGTGCTCTTTAAAATGGACCTATTGACTTTAATGGAATTTGCTTCAATGAAAATTTGTGGTACCACATGAAGTTTGAGAAAACTTTGGGGAGACTGCCGGGGCATACTTGCTCCTCGCTTAGAATATACAATACTAATAACATTATCACAAGGAGTTTTCGTTGCTGAAAGGGAAGTCGACAGACATTTGACTTTGTAGTGACATCACTGCCCCAAGTCTTTATCGGCAAATCAGAGCAATAGGTTTTGTTAAGCTTCTCCACAAGGTGTAGAGGATGTTCACATAATAAAACCAGCAGCAGGATTCCTAGCTTTTATGTCTTGCAATAGTTCCTTCTTGCTTACAGCTTCTTTTATGCCTTGAGAAAAATGTGCAAGCAATAATCTTAGAGCTCTGGCCACCAAAACAACCTCTTGCGGCTGGCGATTTGCAAAGGGTAACATTAGAAAGATGTATAGGTCTTAAAATTGCTTCTGTCTTTCTATCTAACAGATCTTTTGGCGAAGCACTATCACCTGACTAGAGTACTGATTTTTTTGAGATAAATTTTGTCTCTTTCCTTAGCTTCCTTAGGATAGAACAAATAAACAGCTCAACATGTAATGCCTGGATTTAAACTTTTCATAGTATTATTTTATTCTTTTTTTGTGTGTTATTTCATGAATTGTTGGTTTAGACCGAAAAACTGGAAGCTCTTAGTTTTAGGATAAGTATTAATATGTTGGCCTGAATTTACACTTGACCATTGCAACATTTGAGAGACAAGTCATATGATATGTCGATCACCATAACTTAATTTAAAAAGAAAGACTATTTTAGCATAATAACACACACACATGAACACACTGAACTACCAAGCATCCTACCTCTGTAGGCAGGATATCATCTGGGCAGTAAATTTCAGCTTTCCGCAACACTAGTCATCGGTGTCAGCTTTCTAAATAAACTATTAGAGCCAGTGGCGTAGCTAAGGAGCTGAGGGCCCCCAAGCACTCTATACATAACAATTGATACAGCGCACCAAAACCTGCCAATGGCAACTACAGTGTCAGAGGTGCACGAAGGGGGTGGGTAGCAGTTTGTTAATGATTACCACTATTCAAAGCATCTATAGAAGTGATTATTATGAGCACAGGACCAGTAGAGAGCTAATACTACAGTTGAGAGAGGGCCCCCCAGGGGCCCCTCTGGCGACAAGGGCCCCAATGCGGTTGCAACCTCTGTACCCCCTATTGCTACGCCCCTGATTAGAGCTAAGTTTAAGAGGAACTTGACTGAATGCCACTTACTGAATACAGTTGTTTATTGTTTTACTGTTGATTTATAAATGAATCAGTCAATATTTGCCCACTGTAAAATCTTTCACACTGTACTTTATTTACATATTTAAAATTATGAAAAGTGGCAGCATCTTTACTGCTGTCAAGGTGAATCACTGTGGAATGTTTATTTTCTATTTGTTGTGAAGTGAGCAGGAACAACACTTGAAAATGTACAGTATGTATGTACAAATAAGTAGCCCAATTCCTGAATAGTGTATTACATTCTACTATTTGCCATTACAGTTCCTTGTTAGTTATTTAAGCTTTCAAACATTTGCTTGTTATGTACGGCTAAATATGCAGCATCAGAGAACCTTCCTATGTGTGGGGACCAGTGAATTGCCCCCCTTCAGTAATAACAGAGCCCATGCAACTCCTCTGAATCAAAATATCCTCCTCTCCTGAAATATCCTCCTCTGAATTGAAATATCCCTCTTCCGAATATGTCATCTGTGTGTGGCTACACAGACTGGCCTTCAGTACTCAGAAGACTCAAATATCTCATCTGCCTGCAGCTGCTACAATGGGAAGACCAAAGCCACACTGCTCTGAAATGGCTACTTGCATACTCCCCAAAACCCCTTAACCTTGGACAATGGCCTCAATTCACTAAGCTTAACTCCTGTCTTTAATAACTCTTCTGAGCTGTTTTACAGTTATCACAATTATAACACCATGGTGATAACTGTAAAACAGCCCAGAAAAGTTATTAAAGACAGGAGTTAAGCTTAGTGAATTGAGGCCAATGTGTCCTCAGGGCTCTAGCAAGGATCCCAATAGACTACTGAAACACGCCAAAGAGTGTAGGATGGGATACGACTAAAATCCCTTAAAGTGAACCTTAAATCAGCACAAGAAATGAGATTTACTCACCTGGGGCTTCCCTCAGCCCCCTGCAGCTGATCGGTGCCCTCGCTGTGTCTCGGAGAGCCTCCCGTCCTCGCCAGCGACCACTTCCGGTTTCATCCGTCAGGACCCGACAGGCTGGGAACGCAAGTGATTCTTCGCATTCCCAGCCACAATATCGCCCCCTATGCTGCTATTGCGGCCTCCTGGCGCATAGGGGGCGATATTGTGGCTGGTAACACGAAGAATCACTCGCGTTCCCAGCCTGTCGGGTCCTGATGGCGAAACCGAAAGTGGTCGCCGGCGAGGATGGGAGGATCTCCGAGACACGGCGAGGGCACCGATCAGCTGCAGGGGGTTGAGGGAAGCCCCAGGTGAGTAAATCTCATTTTTTTTGGCTGACTTAAGTTCCTCTTTAGGGTAATAGAAGAAAACAGCTTGTGGTGGGGTGCTTCATGCTGATAAACAACATAAAAAATGTAACTTAGAAAATGACTTTACAATCCCATGGCAAAGATGACGATGATAAGGGAAAACTTTTAGAATGATCTAGTGTCATCTAAAAAAATATTTCCTTGAGAGTCTGATTAGATTGAACTACTTGGGCTATAAATGCCGGGAATCCAAAGCCATTCATTTTTATGTATATTCAGTTTTCATTTCCTGGAGATATACTGTAGTAGTTTTTCTCCAGTGTTTTTTTATATTTTCAATTATATAAAGGAAATTGGTTTATGAATGTAAAGCAGAAGTGGTGTATCTCATGAATACATGAATGAGGCTACATCAGTATTTCTGTTTCTGGATAAAAAATTAGGGAAACATTAAAAAAGTCCTCAAAAAAATAAAATGTACGGCACTATAGAAAATGCCAGAACATGTACTTTACAGGTTTCAATAGATGGCGGACTCCATATCCACAATTCCTTTCTATTATCTAGCAACAGAGCAATCAGTAGGGCTCATTCTAATGCCTAGTACACACAATGAGATTTTTAGGCAGATTTCCTGCCAGATCGATTATTTTCAACATGTCCAATCTGATTTCGAACGATTTTCTGATCGATTTTCCATAGGTATGAACGGAAAATCGATCAGACTCGGACATGCTGAAAATGATTGATCTGGCAGGAAATCTGCCTGAAGATCTCATTGTGTGTACTAGGCAATACAGTAGCAGATAAGGTAAGTGACCAGTATCTCCCTGATATTGTTTCCATGGTCACTTTGCACTACTCAATGTTTAATCAGATTCTATAAGGAATCAGATCTTATATTAAATGCACACAGTTATGCAGCCATCAATTGCATACTGCTACTGCCCATAGCCCTTGCCCTCCTGTATGACTGATTGCAGAAAGACCAATGTTCTGCCATCAAAGTCTAGTCAATAAAATGACAGGACATCATTCAAGAGGACCATTGTTTTTAATGTTTTTACATTCCTTTCGATTGTAAGCCTCTGGCAGGGTCCTCCCTTCCCTAGTGTAATCTACAGGATTGTGTGCTCCTATCCTGTTACAGTCTGTACTTGTATTGCTGGGCCTACCTAACCAGCAGCCCATATCGCATGATCATGTATTTTGTACAATTTGCCTTGTATAACTTTGTTCTATGTTGTATAACCTTGTTATGTCTTGTATTATTGTATGTATTTATTGTACATCGCTGCGTAATATGTTGGTGCTTTATAAATACAATAAATAATAATAATAATCCGATAATAATAATAATAATAATCCGAACATTTGTATAGCACTTTTCTCCTGTTGGACTCAAAGCACTCAAGAGCTGAAGCCACTAGGACACGCTCAAGAGGCCACCCAGCAGTGTTAGGGAGTCTTGCCTTGAACTCCTTACTGAATAGGTACTGACCCTAGCCAGGATTCAAACCCTGGTCTCCCATGTCATGCCTAGTGTTGGGCGAACAGTGTTCGCCACTGTTCGAGTTCTGCAGAACATCACCCTGTTCGGGTGATGTTCGAGTTCGACCGAACACCTGATGGTGTTCGGCCAAACCGTTCGGCCATATGGCCGAACTAAGAGCGCATGGCCGAACGTTCCCCGAACGTTCGGCTAGCGCTGTGATTGGCCGAACGGGTCACGTGGTTCGGACCCGAACGCGCTCTGATTGGCCAAACGGGTCACGTGGTTCGGGCAAATAAATACCCGATCCACGTCATTTCTCCGCCATTTGTCTGTGGGTTTAGCTTTGGGTAGGCAGGCAGGGTAGTTCTCTCTCCAGCCAGGCTAGCCAGGGTCCCCCCAGTCATTGTGTCGCTGCTGGGAACAGTAGTACACCGCTCACCCACACTATATAGCATTGTGTTTACTGCCACTCTGTGTACACCGCTCACCCACCACTGTATAGCATTGTGTTTACTGCCACTCTGTGTCTCTGCTGGGAACAGTAGTACACCACTCACCCGCCACTGTACAGCATTGTGCTCTGTGTCGCTGCTGGGAATAGTAGTACACCGCTCACCCACCACTGTATAGCATTGTGCTCTGTGTCGCTGCTGGGAACAGTAGTACACCGCTCACCCACCACTGTATAGCATTGTGCTCTGTGTCGCTGCTGGGAACAGTAGTACACCGCTCACCCACCACTGTATAGCATTGTGCTCTGTGTCGCTGCTGGGAATAGTAGTACACCGCTCACCCACCACTGTATAGCATTGTGCTCTGTGTCACTGCTGGGAATAGTAGTACACCTCTCACCCACCACTGTATAGCATTGTGCTCTGTGTCGCTGCTGGGAACAGTAGTACACCGCTCACCCACCACTGTACAGCATTGTGCTCTGTGTCGCTGCTGGGAATAGTAGTACACCGCTCACCCACCACTGTATAGCATTGTGCTCTGTGTCGCTGCTGGGAACAGTAGTACACCGCTCACCCACCACTGTATAGCATTGTGCTCTGTGTCGCTGCTGGGAATAGTAGTACACCGCTCACCCACCACTGTATAGCATTGTGCTCTGTGTCGCTGCTGGGAATAGTAGTACACCGCTCACCCACCACTGTATAGCATTGTGCTCTGTGTTGCTGCTGGGAATAGTAGTACACCGCTCACCCACCACTGTATAGCATTGTGCTCTGTGTCGCTGCTGGGAATAGTAGTACACCGCTCACCCACCCCTTTATAGCATTGTGCTCTGTGTCGCTGCTGGGAATAGTAGTACACCGCTCACCCACCACTGTATAGCATTGTGCTCTGTGTCGCTGCTGGGAATAGTAGTACACCGCTCACCCACCACTATATAGCATTTCTGTACTGCCACTGTATTGCTGCCAGTCAGCATGTACTTTAAGGATAAGTGAAATGAAGAAGAAATCCTGTGAAAGAGGGAGGGGCAAGGGAAGAGGTGTTTCCCCTGACAGTTCACGTACAGGCCACAGTGGAGCACCGAAGAAAACCCACTCAATACTGCCCATGTTGTCCAGGAAATCAACCCTCACAAATCCAAAAGAACAGGACCAGATAATTAATTGGATGACCTCTCAAGCGTCCAGCAGTGGGTTAAGCAGCACCAGCACATCACGCACGAGGTCTGAGTCCTCAGCCAGTTACAAGGAGCCTGTGGGCACAAAGCTGACACAACCGGCAGCGACACCACGCACACAACTGCCAAATAACCAGTCCGAAGAATTTCCTCAGGACACAATGGGGTATTTGCAGGAGCTATTCCCAGCCCAACAAACTTCCACCTTTCAAAGGTCAATGGAACAGCCAGAAATGTTGTGCCCGGATTCACAACCATTTACTGTGGGAAAAGCACCGCGCACTGAAATGCAAGGCGAGTCCGAGGACTTTGAAACCCAAATCCCAGAGCAAGTTGGGCAGGAGGGGTTTCAATTGCAGGAGGTCAGCCGAGAAGATCTGGAAGACGACGTTGGAGTGAGCTGCGCAGAGGTTGTTCTGGGGAGCTCTACTCCATGGCGGCGGCCCACAATCACATATGACGAGTTTGAGGAGATGGAAGAGGAGGGTTTGGACAATGTGGACACAGACCCAGATTTTGTATGTGAAGGAGAACATCGCCGTCGTAGCAGCACAGATGACTCTGTTGAAGAACCCACTGCTGCACGAGTTCGCCTTGTGCCACAAGGTAGGCGGCGCGAAATTTCAGGCACCACAAGCGTGGAAGTTCAAGTGAGACGCAAAAGAGGCGCAAACAGAATTTGCCAGCAAAGCAGGTGCTCCAAAGTCTGGCCTTTCTTTGAAGACTGCAGTGAGGATGGCACCATGGTGATTTGCAAGGTGTGCAAGACCCGCCTGAGCAGGGGGAAAAATATTAACAACCTCTCCACCACCAGCATGACCCGCCACATGGTATCCAAACATCCCATTCTGTGGGCAAACGCGGCAGGACAGGGTACCAGCAACACTGCCTCCCTTGTAGTCACCAGACTCACCACCAGACCCTCCTCAGCAGCAGCAGTAGCCCAGCCATTGCGTGGTTCACAACAACATTCACAAACATCAGACGACGCTGACACTGTCACTTTCTGGAATAGTGCTCTTGAGGTCTCCCAGTCTTCATCAAACACAACAACCAACAGCCCTTCAGTGTGCAGCCCTACGGTTCAGTTGTCTGTCTCGGAGATGTTGGAGCGCAAGAGGAAATTGCCAGCAAATGACCCCCGGGCCGTGGCACTAACAGCCAGCATAGCCAAGCTTCTGGCCTGCGAAATGCTGCCATATCGAGTGGTGGAGACAAACAGCTTCAAGGGCATGATGTCAGTGGCCATCCCACGTTACGTGGTTCCCAGCCGCTACCACTTTGCGCGCTCTGCAGTGCCTGAGTTGCATGAGCACGTGGTCAGCAAAATAACCCGAAGCTTGAAGAATGCCGTTGCCTGCAAGGTTCACCTCACCACTGACACCTGGACGAGTGCGTTCGGCCAGGGTCGATACATCTCCCTTACCGCGCACTGGGTGAACCTTGTGGAGCCTGGCAGCAATTCCTCACCTGCTACGGTGCGGGTGTTGCCCACACCGCAAACAGCTGCACCGCCGTCCCTCCCACTGGATAACAACAGCAGCACCTACCTCTCTGACTCCTTCTCCTCCAACGCATCTCAAAGCTGTACCTCATCCGGAAACGCTAACCCAGCAGCAGTAGGATCGTGGAAGCAGTGCAGCACAGCTGTTGGCATGCGTCAGCAAGCGTTGCTGAAGCTGATCTGCCTTGGGGATAAGCAGCACACAGGTGAGGAAATTTGGAGGGGAATAAAGGAACAGACGGATTTGTGGCTGGCACTGCTGGACCTGAAACCGGGCATGGTTGTGTGTGATAATGGGAGTAATCTCATTCGCGCTTTAAGGTTGGCTAAGCTGACACACATCCCTTGCCTGGTGCACGTGATGAACCTAGTAGTTCAGCGGTTCCTGAGGACATACCCAGGCGTGGCCGATCTTCTGTTGAAGGTGCGACGAGTGGCCAAACATTGTAGAAATTCCAGTACTGCTTCGGGGGCACTCGCCAAGATGCAGGAGCGCTTCAATCTCCCCCACCATCGCTTGCTGTGTGATGTCCCTACGCGCTGGAATTCCACGCTGCACATGCTAGCCCGCTTTTGCGAGCAGAAGAGTGCAGTGGTCCAGTACATGACGGCGCAGTACTGAGGCGCATCCGGACAGCTGCCAAGCTTCTGTGGATCCGATTGGGCCAACATGTTGGACCTCTACCAAGTCCTCCAAAATTTTGAGCAATCCACATTGCTTGTGAGCAGTGACAACTCTTCAGTCAGCATTACCATACCACTGCTGTGTTTACTGAAGAAGTCAATGTTGAAAATCAAGGAAACAGCTGTCATGATGCAACTGGGGGAATCTGAAGGAGAAAACGATCAGTGTGATGATACCAACATCAGACCATCTGCCTCAGGAAACGCTGGCCCCAGCAGCTATGACGAAGAAGAGGAGGAGGAACAGCTGGAGTTGGAGCAGGAATTTCATGCCACCGCTGACGAGAGCCAGAGCGGTGCACGTTGGACTTCCACAATTCAGCGCGAATGGTCAGCAGAAGCAGACCAGGAAGAAGGTGACGACTATGATGCATCACAACTATCACAACGCTCACAAGAGGATGATGAGGATTCTGGCAGGACTCTGGCACACATGGCTCAATTCATGCTAGACTGCATGGAACGCAACCCATGCATTGTGCGCATTCTGGACAACACCAATTACTAGGTTTATACCCTTCTGGATCCACGGTACAAACACAATGTTCCAAAACTGCTTGAAGAAAGAGTCAGACAGGTCAAAATGGAAGAATACCAGCAGGCCCTTGTGGAGACTTTAGAGAGGAGATTGACATCCTCCCCCTCCTCTAGCCAGTTGTACGCCGACAGACTGACTTCCGCAAACCCAGGACGACCAGGAGGGCAGCAAACAACACAAGCCGCAGCTAGTGCCCAAAAGGGAATGGTATCGGCAGTGTCCTTGGAGTGGGAAAATTTTCTGACACCCATGCAGCAGCCCACAGCACAGCAAGCGTGAAGATCCACCTCCAACACCGATCGCCTGGAGAAGATGGTCAAGGACTACGTGTCAGATGGCGTAGCTGTGTTGAACAATCCATCTGCACCCTTCAACTATTGGGTATCGAAGCTAGACACCTGGCACGAACTGGTAATGTACGCAATAGAGGTGCTGGCTTGCCCGGCAGCCAGCGTTATGTCAGAACGCTGTTTCAGTGCTGCCGGAGGCATCGTCACAGATCGGCGTATCCGCCTCTCCACAGAAAATGCAGACCGTCTGACTCAAATTAAAATGAATCAATCCTGGATTGGAAACGACTACGCAACACTCCCGGACCCCAACCAAGTAACATCAACAATGAACATCTGTGATGGGTTAGCGTTTCCGGTCCCTGTTTATTGAACCTCTCATCTGTATTACATTTATGACTGCATGGCGACAAAATGCATTGCTATCCGCATGCTTCTTGTCCTCATGCAAGGCCTGGGTTGCGCCTGAAAGCGTGGCCTTCTCCTCCTGCGCCTCCTCCTGTTCCATCACGTGTGCTGCTGCTGGGTTAGCGTTGCCGGTCCCTTTTTACGGAACCTCTTATCTGTATTACATGTATGACTGCATGGCGACAAAATGCATTGCTATCCGCACGCTTCTTGTCCTCATGCAAGGCCTGGGTTGTTGTGTCTCAAAGCGTGGCCTTCTCCTCCTGCGCCGGCCTCCTCCTGTTCCATCACGTGTGCTGCTGCTGGGCTAGCGTTACCGGTCCCTTTTCCTGGAACCTCTTATCTGTATTACATTTATGACTGCATGGCGACAAAAAGCATGTTACCTGTGCAAAGAAAAATGACATTTTCCGCATTTAAAAGACATTTTTTCCTTTGAAATTTTACAATCTATTTTCTCAAAAACTATAAGCTCTTTTTCAAATATTTTTTTTCCTCTTGTACCCACTCCCAAGGTGCACATACCCTGCAAATTTGGGGTATGTAGCATGTAAGGAAGCTTTACAAAGCACGAAAGTTCGGGTCCCCATTGACTTCCATTATGTTCGGAGTTCGGCGCGAACACCCGAACATCGCGGCAATGTTCGGCGAACGTTCGCGAACCCGAACATCCAGGTGTTCGCCCAACACTAGTCATGCCCTTAACCAGTACACTATCCAGCCACTGCTTATAGACCCTGTTGACAGTGTGGTGTTGTGGAGTGACTTTACAGAGGCATCTTAACACATTGCACTGCACTAGTAAGTCTATGCGACATTCAAATTTGGAATTTGGAAATTCATGGAATTGGTTATTGGCATTGGGGAAATTCTTGAAGATCAGCAATCTCTCCTGTAGTGTCACTACTTCCCTGCTCTTCAGTCACAGCCCCATCAAGGGGGGCGGGGGGGGGGGGCTATACATCTTATTCATCACACGGAAGCTGCCCGTCAGGAGGGAGGGGGCAGTACATTACATGGAAGCTGCTATCTCCTACTCTCCCTGCACGGCAGCAGCACATGTCTGCCACAGCCTGTGAGAGCAAGAGACTCGGGGAGGGAGAGAGCTGCCTTTCCAGGAACAGGCATCTGTAGGATCGTGCCTACGTTTTTCTATTGTAAATCCAGCCCTGGATGTGAGCTCAGTCTGTGACCCTAACACACTCTGCCAGCTGTAGTCCTGACTTCGGCCTCTGACCAGGATCATACTCTACCAGCTGCCAGTCCTGACCTCTGCCTGTAACCATAACCCTACTCTGCCAGACACCTCTCCTCCTAATCTTGGCCTGTGGCCTCAATCTTGCTCTGTCTCACCTTCTCCACATTACAAGTTGTATACTGTTGCTCTTCCTTTGCCCAGTTAGGCAACTCTGGGAATCATGCTTTGGTATTAACTTGCAGCAAAGTATTCAGCGATCCTTGCTGCAGGATGCTCTGGTGAAGAACAGTCATTACTAAGACTCTGCACTCTGGCAAACTCACATCTTTTAATGGTGCCAGGATCAACAAGGACCTTACAATGCATACATTTGAAAAAGCTGTGCGCTAATTTAGGAGCAATGTTAAATAGCTATGTCAATAACAATACTGGTAAATAACAATTTAGGCACAACATTAAATAACAATAACCATGACAAAAATAGTAAATAACCATTTAATTGTGGTATAACCATTTAATTGTGGTATTACATTATCGGTAAATGTACCAATAGTCTACACCAGTGGTGCCCATTAGGTAGATCGCGATTTACTGGTAAATCTCGAAGGACTTCATGGTAGATCCTGACCCCACTACAGTTTGCATTCTGTATACACAAATGTGCTCCTAAAATTGTACAAGGGTAGTGTAACGATTTGTGTCAGCAAGAAACAGAATTCTGATTATCAGGTGATCTGCAGTATCACCTATAATGCAGATATATACCTGATTATATGGTGATCTGCAGAATCACCTATAATGCAGGTATATCAGATAGCTGATGTGACAGCAATAGCAAGTATAGTGATTGGTGCAACAGTAGTACTGATAGGTTTAACTATACCTCACCAGAGGAGCTGGTGGGTACTAACAGTACAGCGCCCCTCACCAGAGTCAAGGGCCCTCTGGTGAGAGTAGAGTGGTCAGACTAATCGGCAGACAGACAGATGCAGTACAAAATCGGAAGGCAGAGACAAGAAGGTTTAAACAGGCAGAGTCGGCAGCAAGATCAGATGGGCAGAGGTACAGAATCACTGAGCAGAAGAGTAGTCAGAACGAGCCAGAGTCAGGCACAGATAATAGCACAGTAATGAATAATCTTTATAGCTATCAAACAATTCCTATCTTGTGTGAAATCCCCGGTTTCCTCCCGGATCAAAGCACACCGGAACTATCTAAGGTCTGAGCGCTAACACCAAGTATTCGCAACAGCAGACAAGTTGCGAGTGATTCAGCTTGGCTTATAAAGCAGAGGAGACCCCTCCGTCACGCCTACTCCTCTCAGCCAACCCGCATAAAGGTCCTGTCTGTGCGCGCGCGCACGCGATAAGGTGACCTTATGTGCAACTGACAAACCCGTCCTCGGCGTGCTAGACGCCCGAGGCACGGATAGATTGCTAGGCAGAGAGCTGGAGGCAGCTGCGGTGGTAGCGCTGTTCACCGCAACTGCTTCTCCAACGTTTGTTACAGGTAGATCATTTAGACCTGCTCATTTTTTAAAGTAGCTCACAAGCCAAAAAAGTGTGGGCACCTCTGCTCTACACCCTGACTATAACCTAACCTCTCCCTACTCTCACACAGAACTCTCCCCTGGTGGTGCCTAACCCTGAGACCCCCCCCCCCCCCGGTGGTGCCTAACACTAAGACCCCCCTGGTGGTGACCCCCAATCCCTACTAACAATAATACGATAAATAATTTAAACACAGCCGCTTGCTAAATAGTGTAATGGCTATATATTACAATAAATAACGATTGCGCCCATTTTTGGCTGCGCTTTTAATAACTGCTCCTCTGACAATAGTCTAGTGGGTACCACACAAGTGTAAAGGAAAGTAGCTTCTGTCTGTGCAGCCTGCTACATATGAACAATGAGCTTGTGTTACCGGGTGTGGCTTTAATCTATATATGGGTCACTCCTTTCACTTGTGCCTATGCTATGATTAAGGGCATATAGCGCCCGAAACATGTCAGCATGTGGCGATGGTTTTAGCTTGTTATGTGTTTTTGATTAACCTCCCTAGCGTTCTGGACGAGCTAGGCTCGTCCAGAGACGTCGGAGGTCACCGCTCAGGCCCCGCTGGGCCGATTTGAATATTTTTTTTTAAAAAAAACAAGCACTTTGCTTGCTGCGTGTTGTGTCCGATCGCCGCTGCCCGCCGCAGATCCGCCGCTACCCGCTGCGATGCAGGGCCCCCCCAGGCGAGACCCCGTGCACTGCCTGGCCAATCAGTGCCAGGCAGCGCTGAGGGGTGGATCGGGTCTCCCTGTGACATCATGACGTCGCCAACGTCGATGACGTCTGGACGTGCATCGTCATGGCGACGGGGGAAGCCCTCCTGGAAATTCCGTTCAGAACGGGATTTCCGGATGGGTGATTGCGCCGGTGGGGATCGGAGGGGTGGGAGGGACGCCGCAGGGAGGGGGGAATCATGTATCTAGCGCTAGGCTAGCTACATGATATATTTAAAAAAAATTGCAAAAAACGTTCCCGCGGCCGCAGGGCCGCGGGAATCAGAACACCAGGCAGGTTAAATAAACCATTTTGATTCCACCGACATTGTGCGGATTCCACCTTCTACACTATTGAACAATACAAGGTACTGCAGTGTCAAATCCAGTTTTAGAAGCTAAGTCATTAATGCAATATATTTACATTACTGATAAAGAGGGGTTTTAAATACATTTGTGCAATGTCTTTTATCTTTCTAGCTACAGATGAAAGTATTCTTTAGCAAAGCACAGAGCATGTTTCCTTAAATGAATCCTTTATATTATGAATCTATGATATAAAGGCCCATTGAATGATAGCTGTAGTATGCTTTCCTATAGTTATTAAAACATTCAAAAATATTCACAGAGATCTGCTCTCCCTTGTTTTCCTTTAGCATGTCACATCTTGCTATTTCATTTCAAAGCTGTTTTGGTATATATTAATGTTCAATGCTTCATGTACATTGGTAAAATATTCTGCCGGGGGTTTATGCTGAAGCCTTCAGGTGGACATTTTAAGGATATCAAAAATGTGAATTTCATACCTTAATAAATTCATAGAAGGAAAAAACCCAAAGCTTTGCTTCCTGTTCACAATAGGCCACGTGCCCCTGTGAATGTTTTTCACATCAATTGAACAACATTAGTGGACGCAGCACTGAGTCATTGTATTGCTTCTTCAAGCAAAATCTTTAAAGGACCTTTGAAACTTCCAGACACCCCGCAAAATCCCTCAGCAAAACAAAGACATTTTAATTCAGCCACGGATGTTCTTATAACTTTGAATTAAAATGCTTCATGAATATGTAATTTAAAAGTTTATATTCCATCATTTTATTATTTATTGATTTTCATTTTTAAAAAATCAGAAACTGTTTTGCGTTTTGTGTCTTGCACTGACATGAGATACAAGCTGCATTTAATAGAAAAATTGAGAATAGGTTCAAGGTGGATCCTCCAAAAAAAAAAAGAAAAAGAGAAATAGAAGGAGCAAAACCAGTAGCCTTCTAAGTGTTGTACTGAAAATTGATGGATGATAACATTAATTAGTATAAACTGTTACTCACGAAAGTAAAAAAAAAACAAAAAAAACCCCGCAAAGTACTGTGGACTAGATAATAAAATAGTCTTAAAGAGAACCTGAAGTGGATTTCAAAATAAAAAATAGATACCTTAGTAGAGGGAAGCCTACCAACAAGAGGTTACCCCTCCTTCCATTCATGAGCGCAACCATGGGTAGGGTCTGCGCCTGCACAGCAGCATAAAGCCACGCATGCACGGCTCTTTTCTCCATGCACTGGGAGGCTGTATCTAGAAGTTTCCCACTACCTAGGTAAATATCTGTTTGCTAGTTTTTATACTGTAACTGCCCTTAGAGGTTTGCTTTAAATTGGTAGAGGCGGGACTTTTAGATCCTGCCGCTGGAGGTATCGCAGCCAATAGTAATGTTCACATTACTATTGGCTGCAAAACCTCCAGTGGCAGGACCTAGAAGTCATGTCTCAACCAATCGGCGTGCAGTAAGGGCAGACAGCCAATCTAGGAAGGGGAAGGTGAATTTGAAAGTAGCCACGAGGTCCCACATGACAGCATGAACCAGGAAGTAGCAGAAGACGGGGCTTGGAGTGAGCCGGCACAGCGTTTGATCATGTTACACTGCACCGGCTGAAGACGGAGGACTCACGCTGGCAGGAGACGGGCTCAGATCGTTCTGGTGTTGTGTGAAAGGAAGACCAGAGGGAGGATTTGTGCGTCTGGATAGGTAACAACTGCTTCCACTGTGCTCTACACCTGGGGTTACCCTATATACTGTACATTCCCCACTTTTGGGGTAGAAAAGGGCATCTTATATTCCAAAAAATACGGTACATACCTTCTTTTTAATTAGGTCACACAATTTCATGCTTTTCATCTTCACTAACTTCAACATACATACATTCCTCCTGTGTGTGTGCCCTGAGCTGCCTACCCCCACCTCCTTCCAAACTGAAAACAGGCCTTATCTTATCTGAATGGTGGGGGTTGCAAGAAAATGCACAGGGCACACTCTCACTAAGTGACATAAACCTTTCATAGACAAGTACAGACAAAAAATAATGAACAATTTGTCTTTTTCCATAACGTATTGCATATACATTATTAACAGTGTTTTTAATGTACCCAATATCACATATACATGCAATCCAAGTGACTGACCATTCATTACACTATATTTCTTAAATTTTTCCTGCCCTTATATTGTGTTTCCTTCATTTTTGAACTAGTAATATAACATCCTGAAATGAAACTTGCACACAGCATTATCTCCATGCAGTGCTATGCAGTTCACATGTGTACTCATTACATCAGGGCCGGATTTACCATAAGGCACTGCAGGCACGTGCCTACAGGCGCCTCATAATGGAAAGGCGGCTCACTCCCCTCCCAGAGTGCCTCCCTCCCTGCTTACCTATGAAGGGTCCTGAGCGGAGTGTAAATGAGAGGTTACTCACACGGGTGTCGGCATTCCACTGATGAGATCTTCTTTCAGTAGGGGACAACTTAATACTGAAGGTACCTATGGCTACCTAATGCTAAGGGATACCTGTAGTTACCTATGATAGGCAAGAGAAGTAAGAGAGAAGTGACAGCTGGGTCAGCCAGCACATTTGTGGTACAATTCGGCAGGGGTTTGTAGGTTCATGGAGGGCGAAGTCTAAGGTGCCAGTACATCTGTGCCTATAGGCTCCTGTGATGTAGATCCGGGCCTGCATATTACACACTGATGCACCCTGCTGGAATCAGGACTACAACACATCAGTGTGTCTGAGCCATCACTCATATGCTATACACATCAGCAATAGCCTTGTTTCCAACCATGCGCTTCTGTCCGTTTCTGTCCGCTTTTCAGCAACATGTATCAATATGTACCATTGATGAGCTGATCAAAAGTGGACAGAAGCGCAAGTGGAAATGAGCCCTACACTTTCCACGCTACACTTACCCAGGGGTGAGCCTGGGGTGCCTGGCACCTGGGTGCAAGATTTTCTCTGGCGCCAATGGGAGTGGTTAAATTAACCGCGCCCAGCCACATAACCACACCCATGTCCTGCCTAATCACACCCATGTCCCCTGTTTAGGTAGTGAGTGACAGGGACCCCCGTTTAGGTAGTGAGTGACAGGGACCCGAGTTTAGGTATTGAGAGACAGGGACCCCCGTTTAGGCAGTGAGTGAAAGGGACCCCTGTTTAGGAAGTGAGTGACAGGGACCCCCATTTAGGTATTGAGTGACAGGGACCCCCGTTTAGGCAGTGAGTGACAGGGACCACCTTTAGGTAGTGAGTGACAGGGACCCCCTCTAGGTAGTGAGTGACAGGGACCTTCTTTAGGTAGTGAGTGACAGGGACCCCCTTTAGGTAGTGAGTGACAGGGACCCCATTTAGGTAGTGAGTGACAGGGACCCCGTTTAGGTAGTGAGTGACAGGGACCCCTTTAGGTAGTGAGTGACAGGGACCCTGTTTAGGTAGTGAGTGACAGGGACCCCGTTTAGGTAGTGAGTGACAGGGACCACCTTTAGGCAGTGAGTGACAGGGACCCCCCCTCTAGCCGCCACCGCTCCCCCCTCACCTTGCAGTGTCAGACCTCAGGATCAGCGGACGACCCGACCAGTAAGAGCGGCGCTGGACGCACCCACTCTATATGTGGAAGTCATGTCACTTCCGCAAATCAGTGCGGTGTGCTAGGTCCTAGCGCCCGCACTATTGGTCGCCACCTGATCGAGGTCTGACGCGGCTAGAGGGAGGGAGGGAGCGGCGGCTAGAGGGGGTGAGCGGCGTCCAGAGGGGGTGAGCGGCGGCCGGGCGGCGCCTGTCAGTGACAGGCGCCTGGGTGCAATGCAACCGCAGCACCCGCCCAGGCGCGGCCCTGCACTTACCCATATGTTCATGATTTTGCAGATCCCTCTGCATTCACCCCTTTACTAAATGTTAACCTCTTGAGGACTGCAGTGCTAAACCCCCTAGTGACCAGGCCATTTTTAGTAAAATAGGCCACTGCAGCTTTAAGACCAAGCTGCAGGGCCGTACAACACAGCACACAAGTGATCCCCCCCCCCTTTTCTCCCCACCAACAGACCTCTCTGTTGGTGGGGTCTGATCACCCCCACATTGTTTATTTTTATTTGTACAAATATTTTTCTTACTGTGTTTTAATAAAAAAAGTGTTTCTTTAAATATAACCCCTCCCTCCCCACAGCCAGCCAATTATGGCGATCGGCTGTCATAGGCTTCTACCTATGAGAGCCGATCGCTCTCCAGTGTCCCCAGGGGACAGCCGTGTCACATGGCTGTCCCCAGTACAGCGCTGCTGCCGATCGCAGTGCTGTACACGTAAATAGACGGCGATCATGCCGTCTAACAGTCTCCCGAGCAGCAATAGCTGCTCGGAGACTGAAGGTGGGGTGGAGCTCCGCCCCCAAAGAGGAGATGTGTGTGCAGCCTGCGCGCGATCTCCTGCATTCGCTGGCCCCAGGACTTTACGCCAATCGACGTTAGGCAGTCCTGGGGCTGCCGTAGCGGCCATGTCCGTCGCCGCCCGTGACGCGGTCGGCAGGAGGTTAATACACACACTGCACATTCCTGCACTGTACACTTTCCTACACCCGGTACTATCTTAAGATTTTCACTGTTCAGAACATACACCAATCTGCTAGCAGATTTTTCAACACTCTGTTGTCCTATGACTTTCACCGTGCCTACCGTAGTGGGCTCTAATCTGCTGCTAGCATAGAGTTAAAAGGATAACCTTAGGTTGCTACATGCAAACTGACAGCAGAGATATAAATGGTCTAAAATATTCCTCCTTGATGACAGTTCACATTAAAGTCATTAAAGCCAATCCAAATCTAATTGCAATTACAACATAATGATTTAATTGAGATCTAACAAGTACAAAGATATCCCAAGACAACTATTATTAGATCTCGGTTTAATCATTATGGTGTAAATGAAATAGGAATTGGATTGTTTTTTAGGTGAATGACAAAATGTTTTACCTTTTAGCTATATATGAAGATATAAGGATCCAAGGAGAGGAACAAGTTATTATTATTAATATTATGGACCATTTTCATTTCTTTTTCTATGCAAGCTGAACAAGTTGCATACAATGTGCATGTAAGGGTTAAGGTTAGTTGTCCACCTAGTGGGGGTTAAAGTGAGGTGCCCACCTGGCAGGGCTAAGATGGATTTGCAAACCCTGCCTGCCATCTAACAAAAATATTAATGCAAAACTAGTTCTGCAAATGCATATCACATGCTACATATAATATTCTGCATATACTTGAGTATAAGCCGACCCCAGTATAAGCTGACCCCCCACTTTTACCTAAAAAAACATGGAAAAAAGCACAGGGCGGCAAAGGGCTGAAAAAAGCACAGTGCACTGGGCTGCAAAGATGGCACATTTGGTGGCCATGTTCACCCCCTTTTTCCCTGTGTGGCCCCCACGAGTCAAGTCCAATGTGAATAATGCAGCCCAGATGTAATTACTGTATAAGCCCCACCACCATCGGCATGTGCACAGTCAGTGATACAATTGGTATCTGTGTTATCTGGTGATGCAGAGGGAATAACATAGATACTAATTGTACCACTGTGCACATGGTGATAGCGATGGGAGGCAAGGCTTATGTGGCAATTACCACTGGGCTGTATTATTCACATTGGGGTGTGGGGTGCAGTGGGTGGGGCCAACAGCTGACTGTAATGATCTGCTAGTGTGTGAGCACTAGCAGACAGACAAATATCAGACGTTCCCTGAACGGGAATTGTCTACAGACAGTGTCAGTAGAAGGCAGCACTAACACTGAGTACAGATATAAGGAATGGTCAGGCAATCAGGGTCGGTAACAGATCTGGCAGATAGGGTACAAAATTGACAGGCAAATACAAGGTAAGTGAACAGGCAGAGGTCAGCAACAATCAGATATGCAAGGTACAAAATCTGCAATCAAGAGCTAAGTGAGTGTTCAGGCAGAGGTCGGCAACAGATCAGATTGGCAAAGGTACAGAATCCTTTGGCAAAGAGTAGTCAGAGAATCAGGCAGAAGTCAAACACAGTATAACAATCAGTAATAATAATAATAGAAATAATAGGTTAGATGGTATGGAATACCCGAGGTCCTGCCGGTTCAAGCCACACAAGGAACTGACTAAAGTCTGAAGCTTTCACTGCGAAGTGTTAGCTAGAGCAGACAGTGAGCAAGTGTCAGAACAGAGCTTAAATAGCCCGGGCAAGTGAGAGAACACGCCCCCCTGCCGCTCGGCCAATCCGAACCCGGAGGTGGAGTCCTGCGTGTCAGCTGACAGCTGGTCAGCTGACCCGCTTCCTTAGAGCATAAGAGGAGCGGCGCTGCCAGCGCATGCGTCCGCCCTCATTTTCAGTCAGAGTATCATGCGACCAGATCCCCCCAGGCACGCTGCTGACATCATCCCTGCCACTGCGGCCGGCTGCACTAGAAGCCGCAGATGCGCTACCAGCGGAGGAAACAGCAACTGAGCTGGTAAGCGCAGGATTACTGACACTGACTTGACTCATGTATAAGCCGAGACCCCCACTTTTGGGCCTTAAATACTCAGCTTATACATTAGTAAATTGCTCTTCCAGCATAGTTACTTAGAAATGTAGCTACTTTACTAGTATTGCTATGATGTTATACAGTACTACTTTTTTTTTGCCATTTGCATTTACGTGGGAAAGGTAATAAAAGTCACTTGATTTAACTTTGTCTTGAAGAATGAAGGCAATAAATTACTTGTTTCCTGGAAACTTTTGAGCCACTTTCAAAAAGCAGTCACTGTTTCTTTTCAGCTTTCTGAACAGCACTTGAATTAAATCCAGCATCTTTCATCACACGAAAAAAAGACTGGCAAGAAATGGTGAAATAAATGACAATATCTGATAAAGTCCTCGAAGTGTCATTCAAAGTTGCTTAACTGATAAAAAAAATAGAAAAGAAACTCCACATAATTGGTGAAGATTTAATCTTGCCCATTTGTGAAACCATTGTACAGAAAATGTTAGGTAAAAAAAAGGCTGCTGCTGAAACTGCCAAGGCGCCATTATCTAACAGAATCATCCACAGGCAATCTGTGAAATGTTGAAAGATATTCTGAGTAACGTGGGAAAAAAGTTATCGGTTGCCAAGATATTTGCTCTACAAACTGACGAGAACACAGATGTGACAGTGACTTCCACATTACTCTGGCAATGCTGGGGAAAGTATGGAAATGACTGAACAGTGTCAATATTGAAGAGCCTGCAATCTCTACCGGGGCTGAGTTTTGTGCACTGCAGTGTTAGAGCTGCCACTGTAATTTAGTGATTTAAAGGTTTTAGCTTTGATGAATTATCTTACTTGTATATCACCTTTACATTGCCTTGTAAGCAAACATTTATTTTAAAGGTGAAAAACAGTCAATCATTCTAAATGTTAATCAGACAGCACATATTTTTAGCTATTGTCTTGGTTTTTATGTGCTGAACAGCTATTATATAAATAAGGTGAGAAAGGGATAAGGGGGTTGATATAGTAAAGCTTAGATCTGATGTCAGATTCAGTCTAAACATAACTCCTTTCACAGCTCATAGTTCCTCGTCGCCAGCCATTTATAACTTGTCTGTAGCATGCATGTTGTCCGGTAGTGCGCAGCTTGTTTTATTACAAACTTGTAATAACTTGCGTTATTACAAAGGACCATTGTAGCGTGTTGCTGTGCAATTTTAACCTAAAAAGGAACTTTATTGAAAGATAGTAGTAGGGGAAAAACAATAAATCAACCACCGCGAGCCTGTAGGTTACCATCTGTACTGCTGGCAGGCATGAAAAAAGACTGTATCAACCGCACTTTTCTATAAAATATACATGTGTGTATATATATATATATGTGTGTGTGTGTGTGTGTGTGTGTGTGTGTGTGTGTGTGTGTGTGTGTGTGTGTGTGTGTGTGTGTGTATATATATATATATATATATATATATATATATATATATATATATATATATATCTACACACACATACACACAGAGAGGGAAATACTACTTGCTTGTCAGTTGGCATGGCATCAGCC
Organism: Hyperolius riggenbachi; assembly: GCF_040937935.1. NCBI lineage: Eukaryota > Metazoa > Chordata > Amphibia > Anura > Hyperoliidae > Hyperolius > Hyperolius riggenbachi. The sequence goes on along the minus strand of NC_090648.1, from coordinate 207,348,874 downwards.
ATTGTCTCCACTATGATTGAAGCTAATAAATTCCTTAAACCACTTGGATGCCCATGGTCTACATCGATCTGCTACAGCTGTGGGTGAATGTTAAAGCTGATAGATGACGAAGTGCAATCATTTGATTGCTAGTGCCAAGGGCAACTAGAAGCAACCCAAAATTCCACAATACTGTATTCTTCTCCATTAACAAAGGGTATTGTTTAGAAAAAAAATGCAAGTGCATAAAAAACACAAATGCAAAATGCAATCAGAAACGCATACAAAAATACAGAACCAAAATCGCAAAACGTAGTGAAAAACACAGAAATGCACATGACAAAAGTTCCTTGCTTTTCCGCACAGACAAGTGTGCTCCTAGCCTTGCGATGCTTAAAAAAGTGGATTCCTGTCAGTCTCTTCAAACCATAGCTCTCTGCTTGCTGCAAGCCCATATCAGCTGGTATTGTTGAATCTGACCTTGAGAAGGGTCTCAGCTTATGTTTAGAAAAGGCTGAAAATATATTTGGAAATACTGATGTACTGACAACCTGTTTAGACAGTGATTTTACAGACAAGATGGATTTTTGTAATCCTCGGTACTGCATCCATTTTCTAAGCCGAAGATCCCCCAAGGGTTTAAATCAATCCCATTAAGGTAATACAATAAGGATTGAGTGCAAGTCTGGATTTGCATTTATTTCATCAGTACACCAGCTAAATGCTAGTAGGAATAAGACAATGAAATGTTACACCGCTGCTCAGTGCACTGCTGTCATGTTACATAGCAGTGTTCAAATACCGGGCTCTGACTTCTGCTAATCATTTCTGTGCATTGCCACACTATAAGTCCTGTAACAAGCTACTGAACAAAAGTGAGCAATTACCACAAGCAACCAACGGCAATCTGTAGGATATAACACTGTGGCTTTGATTCACTAACAAAATGATATGTGTAACTAACAAGCATATGGCTAATCCAATCAGACTTGAGTCAGAGCACTTGAATTGCATGCTTGTTCAGGGTCTATGGCTAAAAGCATTAGAGACACAGGTTCAAGAGGACAGTCAGGCAACTTGCATTGTTTAAAAGGAAATAAATATGGCAGCTTTCATATCATGCTCACCTCAGGTTCCCTTTAAGAGTGCTGATCTTTGACTCCCCCCCTGGCTCAAGCCAGTATGTAAAACAGTGAGGAGTCTTTGGGCAAGGCTCCCTCATGCTCCTGGTTGCCTGTGCAGAGCGCACTAAATGGCTGTAGAAGAAAAGAGCAATATAAATGCAATATAAAAGAGCAACATAAATTGTCTTGTGGCCCCACACCTGAGCCAATATGAAACTGAATAGGTTTCAGTATTGGGGGAAAGGAAACATTTTTGAACTTCTCATGCATCTATGCTCCCCATTATTTGTTTTGTACTTTGTACAGCGCTACGGAAGATGTTGGGACTATATAAATAAAAAAATAATAAAACTAATAAGAAGAAAGGAGGGTACCCTTTGAAGAGGAAAGATAAGCTTTCCTCTTTGAAAAATCGTCTTTTTTTGCAATGTTGACTTACTGTGTCTATTCCCTATTTTTGTGTTTCCTTTAAAATGGAGTTAATGTAATTGAATAGGGGACCAATTTTGCTATCTGGTCACCGTCTTATGATGTAGAGCAGTGTTTCTCAACATTTTATTGGTATGTACCCCTTTTAAAACCCTGTACTCACCAAGTACCCTCTAGCATAGTAAACATTATTAGAAGTAGCCCTTGACAAATAATATATTTGATCATAGTACAGGACAATTGGTTCTAAACAATTTTCAAGCATTTACTATTGCTTTTAATTAGCTAAAATACTAATTTGGTGTTGTTTAAATAAGATTTATTATTGTCTAAAACTCAAAATTTGCTATTCTTGGTTAAGTATATCAAGCCTGAGTACTCCTGGAACCATCAGAAGTACCCCCTGGGGTACGCGTACCACACGTTGAGAACCTAGCATATAGAGAACTAAATATATATTGCCCTTCTGAATAGGTAAAAGGAGGTAATTTATGACCCCTTAACTCCCAAAAGGTTAGAAAGTTAAAAAAGCCACAGAACTAAACAATGTTTAATGAAATTCACAACGGTGATTTTTAAATAATGGTTAAAAGGAGTCATCAGGGCACATATAGTAAAATGAGTGGTACTTACGGGGGGCTCCCAGGACCTCCCTCGCCGCAGCTCTGCTTGCAGCCGTTCACCGGAGCTCCGGCCCGGTCCCCGGCGATGACGTCAGAGCGACCTGGAGGTCGCTCTGTACTGCGCCTGCGCGATTGGCGCTGTCAATCACTGCCACGTGGGCCAGAGCGGACCGTTCCGGCGCACGTGGCGGTGTTTGACAGCGCCGATCACACAGGCGCAGTACAGAGCAACCTCCAGGTCGCTCTGACGTCATTGCCGGGGACCGGGTCGGAGCTCCGGCGAACGGCTGCGGGCAGAGCTGAGGCGAGGGAGGTCCTGGGAGCTTGGGGCTGGAGGAAGCCATCCGTAAGTACCACTCATTTTACTATATGTGCCCTGATGACTCCTTTAGGCTGCTTTCACAGTAAGACGTTACAGGCACACGTTAGTGCAGCCTGTAACGCAGCCCACCGCATAGCAATGAAAAATCAATGGGCTATTTACAGTGCCCACATTGAGTTACACTGTAATGCTTCACGTTATTTCAAAGTGCTGCATGCTGTGCGTTCTACGCGGCTAAGCCACGTTAGACTGTTTGCACATGCTCAGTAGTATTGGAGGAGGAGGTATCCCCCTCCTCCTCTTCCTCAGCCAGGCACATGGCTAATTAATATTCACTGCACGGTGTGACGTGCAGTGTTTACTTCCTGGAGCGTTGCTCTGTGCGGCGATTGGCTGGCGGGACCACGTGATGCTGCATGTGTCCAAGAGTACACATCACAGCATCACAGGACGTATGAAGAGACGCTTAACGCGGCTCGATCTGACGTCCAGCATCTACCACACTATGCGTTGCGTTAGGTGCACGTTATGCGACATTAGTGTGAAAGTAGCCCAGATGTCTTAAAATATTCAGCTCAAATGAGTGAAATAGATTCCTATGCATTTGTATATAGGTACAGGTTGTTCGCTTGCTTGAGCAAATTAATTAGTCTGTTGGCCGAATTGAAGGTGGCCACACATAACATAATAAAAAGATCTGATTTTACTGCAATCTGATCAAAATGATTGTTGTACAGAAAAATCCTATAAAGTTTTTTTTTTAAATTATTATTGTAGTGAGACATCTGATCTAATTTCCAGGTTGTTTTTTTTTGTTTTTTTTTATAAAACTTGATCAGGAGTGGCATAAAATTTAATGGTGTAAGATGAAATGCTAATTTATTGATTTATAGGGCCAAGCAAACTTTTCATAGTTGGGAATAAAAATGGATGTGTGTGTGTGATACAATGTTTTTTAAGTGTTACAATCAATCAGAAAATTAATTGTACTTCTCAAATTGAAAATAAATTATCGTGTGTGGTCACCTTTTGGGTAGGTTCACAGTAAGAGTTTTGTTGCTGTCCCTTTACAGCAGGAATGCAATGGAATAGTGAAGTGTAGTGAAGCATACAGTCAATGAAAAGTATGCTTCACTGTCACTGTTAACACCCACACTTTGGGGTAACCCACTGCATGCCGATATGCCGCAACACGCCGACCACATTGGGAATGTTGCTATATGTGGTGCACTGCAGTAATCTGCATTACAAATCAGCCATTATGCCACATCACACCACTGTAAATGTAGCCTCAGGGCCAGAGCCCAGTAACACAGTTATGTGTGTTTTTCCGCAACACATCAATCTTTCAGAGGCTGAAATGTGTACAGAAGTGGACACAACTGTGTTAGTGGTCTCAAGCCCTTAGAGGATTACCTCTACCCACCTCTTTTCCTGAGCCTTTGAGATTTCATAATGCAGGTCACAGCGCTTTTAGTCCCCAGTGAGAAAAGCGCTATAAAATATTGTTATTTATGAAATACTTTTTCCATCATTCACAAGGAATGAAGAAGTTACTCTGAAGGAGTGTTGCAATAGCTCCTAAATAAAAGTGAGCTGCCAGGTAGAGTCTACTTCAATTTTTCTTTGGCTATACCGTATTGGTTCTCCTATTTTTCTTTTCTCCCCAGGCATGTTTTTGCATGTATTTATCCCCCCCCCCCCCCCCCAAAAAAAGGCCTGACAAATACTTTACCATTGCATGGACATGGTTCTTGAAATGGAAGACCTTTACAAGGGTCAAAAGGCCTCTTACTGTCGGAATTCAAAGCCAGAATGGCATATTCCAGTTTTAAAGGGGAACTGAAGTAAGAAGTATACGGTGGCTGCCATATTTATTTCCTTTTAAGCAATACCAGTTGCCTGGCAGCCCTGCTGGTCTATTTCTCTGCAGTAGTATCTGAATAACACCAGAAACAAGCATGCAGCCAATCTTGTCAGATCTGACTTTAAAGTCTGAAACACCTGAACTTCTGCATGCTATGGCTAATAGTATTAGCGGCAGAGGATTAGCAGGGCTGCCAGGCAACTGGTATTGCTTAAAAGGAAATAAATATGGCAGCCTCCATATACCTCTCTCTTCAGTTCCCCTTTAAGCCTTTACATGTAAAGTTAAAACTTAAAAATAACACAGGATAATGTGTCAGATAGAAGAATGTATCACACCTCTAAAATGAGACGATACCTTATTGAATGTCAATGTGGTCCTACATATTCCAAAGTCATCCCTAGTGACCTCAGCTATTTCAGGTATAGGTAACAACCATAATGCTGGGAATACACAATGAGTTTTTTTTTGGCAGATAGATGATAGATGGCTCGATAGATCATTTGACAGGTCCAATCTGATTCCAATCATTTTTAAGGTTGATTTTCTAATAGAAGTGAATGGAAATCGTTCAGAGGAACGATCGGAAAATTGATCAGAAAAATGATCGGAAAATCAATTGGCCAGTAAATCTGCCGAAAAAAACTCAGCACTGCAGCACTGATTTTGGGGTGCTGCTGCAGCCAGCAAGAGAATGGGGTGAGAAGTTTTAGTCATCCATCACTCACTTAGAGTTTCATAATAGTAATTATTTTGCATTAATACATATAGGTACAGTTGATAGTTATTATGTATGAAGAGTCAACATTTTACAGTGCTAAAAGGAGGTACATTACTGTTTGTATACTGACTGCATGACATTAGCTTTCTGCCTGTCCACAGGTCACCACAAAAGTAACTGATAGAGTACCTGTGGTCACTCTGCACATCTAGAGCCTAAGGATCAATAACAGAAGCGCATGGAGGATACCATCTCTGAGGCTGCAGGTGATTGTTGTGAAAAGTGGGAGAAATAGTAAGGTGCTATAGAAATACTGTATTTTTCAGACTATAAGATGTTTGGACCATAAGACCCACCTATGTTTAGAGGACAAAAACCAGGGGAAAAAATACTCTAAATCTGATGCCTCCATGGTGCAGAGGCATCCTATGGAACTCCCACCCCCTCAATTAATATGTCTCCCTTGTGCTTTCCTTGTGACCCATTGTGTCTCCATTTCCTCAGCCATTGTGACCAGAAAGAAAGGAGCACAGCGTGACCAATCGTCTAGCAAGACACGAAACGGGCGTAGCAAGCCCCTACTGATGCCCGGCACCCCCACCTCCAACTCACCACCACCAAACTGACCACCAGATGTACGCACCAGTGGTATGTAACCCGACATGATGTGATCACATTGCAATAAAATTCAAGACGGAAGGTGCCCGGATGTTCTTCTTTTCTCCTTTCTTTCTGGTCACAATAGCAGTCCTTTCTTCATTGATGATCCGATGTGCACACGTCTGAGCATAATACATCAAGGGATACTGGAGGAACGGTGAGAGTAACATTTATTTGCCTGTCAATTTTCATTTGCACCTGCGGACTGCATGTTAGGGAGTGCCACTCTTCAAACGCTTTATCTACATGTGAAAACAAAATCCATTTCCTCAGCCCCCTGTGTCCTCCCTTGTGCCCCTGTGTCCTCCTCTACCCCTTTGTGTTTTCCTCAGCCCCCCGTGTCCTGCTCCAACCTGTGTCCTTCTCTATCACCCCTGTGTCTTTCTTTGCCCCTGAAGTATTATACACACAGCCTGGTGCACACTGCTCTCATCAGCTGGTGCAGAAGTAGCCACGCATAGAGAGGCTTCAGCAAGCTTCATCAGCCATGTGCCAATCAGGCTTGGGGTGCTGCCGCAGACCCACCAATCACAGCCCCGCACTGCTCCTTTTCTTAACAGGAGCCAATGGTCTCATGGGCAAAACAACGGCTATGTCATTGGGGCCAATCACTGCACTTGCTCAATAGCAGTGAGCTATCAGATGTTACAGCTACTGAGTGAGTGCAGTGATTGGCCCCAATGATGGAGCCATGGTCCCGCCCGCGTTTGCAGATAAAAACTAAGTTATTTGAAGGAACACTTTTCCCCTGCTCAACTAAATGTCAGACAAGCAGGGATTTATACTCAAAACATTTCCTATACTCAGCACATAAATAGGGTTTCTTATTAGTGTGAGATAACTCATGTACGACAAGGTGTGCTTTACTTTTGAAACATTTCTCACATTCAGCACATAGATAGGGCTTTTCAAAAATGTGTGATATGACACTTTACCAACACTTAACACAAAATCTCTGACAAACAGTCATTTATGCCCAAAACATTTCCCACACTTGGCAAATACAGTAAATAGAGCTTCCCAATAGTGTGAGATCTCTCATGCATGACAAGTTTGCATTACTTCTGAAACATTTCCCACACTCAGCACATGGTTAGGACTTCTCAATAGTGTGAGATCTCTCCTGTATGACAAGATTTGCTTTACTTCTGTAAAATTTCCCACACTCAGGGCCCATTCACACTTGTGCGTTTTCAGAGCGATTTCAGCTTTGCTGAAAATCGCTAGCGATTTGAAAAACGTGTGCACAATGAAAGTATATGGAAGTGTTCTCATCTAAGCGTTTAGCGATTTGCTGAAACGCATTGTATGCAGCGTTTTCTGAGCGATTCTGGAGCGATTAGCGATTTAATAAAAGTATTTGAATTTAGTCTGAGTACGGTTTCTATTCAGTGTGAAATCTCTTATGCGTTACCCAATGTGATTTCTATTTAAAACATTTCCCACACTCAGCAAATTAAAGGACAACCAAGATGACATGTGACATGATGAGAAACAGAGACATGTGTATGTACAGTGCCAAGCACACAAATAAGTAGGCTGTGTTCCTTTTTTTTCATTATCTGCCTTAACCTCCCTGGCGGTACGCAGATGCAGTGGCTGCGTCCGCGGGAGGGATTTTTTTAATGAAAAGTATTTTTTAATGTTAGCTTGCACTAAGCTAGCTAACTGTGGCCCCCAAGTCCCCAAGCACCGGTCTGACCCCCCCCAATCACCGCCGGCAACACTCACCCATCCTCGATCCCGCGAGAGCCGCAGCTTCCCAACTGGCTTCACTCGTCGCTATGGCGACGATGGGACATGACGTCATCGACATCATGACATCATGTGCAGTTCCAATTCTCCCCATAGCGAACCCGGGTGTTGATTGGGAGGCTGCGCCATCGCGGGATCCCTTGGTAATATGTATACCGGAGGTGATCGGGGGCGATCGGAGGGGACCGGAGGGACTTGGGGGACATGGTAGCTAGCCAAGTGCTAGCTCAACCAAATAAAACAATTTTTATTAAATAAAATCCTCCCAGGGCCATGTAATCCCCTGCGGCGGCTAGCCCGACACTGCGTCAGGCTTAACGCCAGGGAGGTTAAAAAGTTAAACATTAGGTATGCAAGTGACAGATTTGGTACAGGTCAGGACCGGGTCATACTGGGTCAGACTATAGCATAACCCTCACTGATAAGTAATTACAGCCATAAAACACTTTCCTGTCAGTAAATGGCTTCTGAGAGTAGGAGAGAGATAAAAAGGATCAATAGTTCATAAATTTGAGCTCTGGCCTACTCCAATGCATGTGTCATTGAGCAGAGACAATGAAACAGTAAAAAACTTAAAAACTAGATTTAAATATAAAATAAAACTGTGGGATATCTAAAAAAAGGTAATTTTTAGTAGAAGGAGGACCGATACAATTGTTTTTCTCATCAGTTTATTTTCATCTCAGATGTCCTTTAACCACTTCAGGATTCTGCGTACGCATAAGTACGCCCCTGAATCTTGAAGCGGTTTCCATGGAAACGTTCCATGTCAGTTCACGGAGGGTGTCTCCGTGAACACCCTGCGAGCCTCCGATCGCGGCTCGCAGGGTAAATGTAAACACGCGGGGAACATCTTCCCCGCTGTTTACATACATACAGCGCTGCTGCGCAGCAGCGCCGTAGAGGAGATCGGCAATCCCCGGCCTCTGATTGGCCGGGGATCGCCGGCATCTGATAGGCTGAAGCCTATCTGAGGCGGCGCAGGATGGATTTCCATCCTGCGCAGTCCATAATGAAGAGGGGAGGGAGGGAAGGAGGCAGAGGGAGGAATAGCGCTGCGGAGCGGGGCTTTGAGGAGCCCCCCCCCCGCTAGGCACAGCAACGATCAGACCCCCCCAGGAGGACAGCCCCCTAGTGGGGAAAAAAGGGGGGAAGTCTGATCGCCCTGCCTGCTATCTGATCTGTGCTGCGGGCTGAAGAGCCCCCGCAGCACAGATCATCCAAACCACCCGAAACCCGGAAGTGGTTAATAAGGGTTTACACTAGTATGGCATTTCTCATTCATAGCAAGTGTTGCTTAAAGGGTGGGCTAGATTACATGTTACAGGATGTGCTGCCACTGCTGGATGTTGTTGGTATCCCCTCCCTCAGCCCCTTCCCCAGTCCATTTTTTTTTCAACTGGATCTTCAATTGAAGAAACTGTTTACTTTCAGCCCCACGTGATTGAGAACTGCGCAGACACAGTTCTGAATCCAGCACAGTGAAAGAGAAGCCTTGTTTACAAGTGCTGTCTTTCACTGTGCTGGCGCAATCCTGAACTCGAGCTTGCACAGTTCATTCATTGCTCTGCACCGCTTGGAAGAACTTCTGGGTAGCTGTGGCATGTAGAGGACTAAGTACGGGGCGTGGGCTTCTACAACAAAGAGCAGCAGCAGAACATTCTGTAATAGGTAATTAGCCCACCACGGGTTTTATTTCACAGTTTTCACAGTTTTCAAGCCAGTTCAGCGGTACGTTAATGCTAAAAAATTTCCCACACTCAAGCGGCATCTTTCATGTCTGACAAAGTTTGCTTAACCTTAAAATATTTCCCACATTCAATACAAGATCAATTAATCTTCAGTGTGGGATCTATTGAGTGTGACAAAATGCGTTTTGTATACAACAATCAGCACACGAATGGAATGTATCACCGGAGTACATTTTCAGGTTTTGACAAATCTCACACTGGTGATAAATTCTATTCATGTCCAGAGTGTACTCATACTGAGTGTGGGAAATACATGAGAGATGCTGCTGAGTGTGGGAAATGTTCTAGCGTTAAGCAAAACTTGTTATGCTGGACGGCGTGTGAGAAATGTTTCAGAGGTAAAGCAAACTTTGTCATGCATGAGTGATCTCACACTACTGAGAAGCCCTATAAATGTGCTGAGTGTGGGAAATGTTTTGGGCATTAATCCCTGCTTGTTAGAAATGTTGTGTTGAGTATAGGTAAATTGTCATATCTCACATTATTGAGAAACCCTATCTATGTACTGAGTGCGGGAAATGTTTCAGAAGTAAAGCATACCTTGTCATATACATGAGTGAGTTCACACTACTGAGAAGCCCTATTTATGTGCTGAGTGTGGGAAATGTTTTGGGCATAAATCCCTGCCTGTCAGAAATGTTGTGTTGAGTGTAGGTAAATTGTCACATCTCACATTATTGAGAAACCCTATCTATGTACTGAGTGTGGGAAATGTTTTAGAAGTAAAGCATACCTTGTTCTACATGAGTTGAGATTTTAAAGCTCTTGTTAATGTAATGCTATGTGTATGCTTTCACTTTTATAAAAATTACCCATAGCATTGTATTAGCACAAGCCTTTTAAATCACTAGCTCTTAAAAAAGTTCTTGCAGTGTGAACCAGCCCTTACTAGGACTTATTAGTATAAGGTAGAATATTAGACCTAGTTCACACTACAGTTTGGTGCGGTATGCCTTTTGAGGTGTTCTTTCCCCATGCTAGTCTAGTTCACACTACAAATCGCAAGTGCAATCGGAAGCATTAAGCGCTTTTGTGAGCAATTTTTTTACGCATTTTTTGTTTGTTTCATTTTTTGGGGGGGGGGGGGGAGGGGGTTTGCAAGTGATTTCATAAGCATTCTTTTTTCTGTGATTTGCAATTTCTGTGTGCAGACAAACAGGAAGTGCACTCTTTAACCTGGAACTGAATGTCTTTTAACTACTCTAAGACCGCTCCGCCAATGGACGTGGCCGCGGCGACAGCCCCAGGACCGGCTAACGCCAATTGGCGTCAAGTCCTGGGGCTGCAGTTTGCAGGAGATCGCGCGCAGGCTGCGCGTGCATCTCCTGCTCAGGGGGGCGGAGCTCCGCCCTCCCCCCTTCAGTCTCCGAACAGCGATCGCTGCTCAGGAGACTGTTAGACGGTGAAACCGCTGTCTTTACATGTAGTACAGCGCTGCGATTAGTAGCAGCGCTGTACTGGGGACAGCCATGTGACACGGCTGTCCCCCTTGGGGACAAGAGAGCAATTGGCTGTCATAGGCATGGGGGAATCACTCGTGTGCTGTGTTGTGCGGCCCTGCACCTTGGCCTTAAAGCTGCAGTGGCCAATTATGAAAAAAACAGCCTGGTCTTTAGGTGGGTTTACCACTGTGGTCCTCAAGTGGTTGAAGCAATTTAGCTTAAACAACGTTCACAAAATTGCTGTTCCAAGCTTTGAAGCAATTTGCGATTTTCCTATACCTTGCATTGAAGCGCAAATGCTCAGAAATTGGTGCAGGACCCACGTTTGCGATTGATAAGGAAGCTCATCAATCATGTGAGAACACTCACTTTGGATTTATACAGCACTTTTAAAAATGCTTGAAATGCTCATAGTGTGAACAAGCCCTAACAGATCACATCTATTAGGCAGGGGTCGTACTTGATTTTTGGAAAACACACCCTCAGTTTCCCCACAGTCAATTTTGCATTTTGCATTATGCGTTTTCTGCAGCATTCAGCCTACAGTCAGCTGACAGCAGCTGACTGTTGGCAATGTGAATCGCATGTGGTGTGCGATATAGTAATGCAGGTAGCAAGTTTTTTTCCAACCTGCAGCAACTGCACTAAATGGGAACTAGCCCATTAATAAACATAATTGGGAAACTGAAGTGTGATTCCTCCAACTGAGACCCCTGCCTTACTGTCCAGTGATCCAAGATTTCAGTGGAGTAGATGGAGTATTATAGCCACTCCTCTAGAGTAGAATGAATCCTATCAGTGCAAAGGGTGTGTGCTTTGCTTGGCCCCATGACCTATGGGCGGAACTTCTGCTGGTCATATAAAGCTGGACACTGAGCTGGCCGCTCACTAGCTCTGGCATGGGTTGGTGCTATAATGTTGTTCTTTATATTCTGTTTGTAAATGTAAATTCTGTACACAGCACTACCTGCTGATTAAGTCTGTTTATTGTGAAAAATATGTTGAGTTTAGGGCTTTGTTTGTTATGAGCACTGAGACAGTTTTTGAAAGTCTTTGCATGTTAGTGGGAAGCTACAACAGAGGTGTTTACTGAGTTAGTGAGACTTTCAATTAGCAATTAAGCCTTGCAGCTAGGATTAATTACCTCCTCTCAGGCTAGCCATTTACAGTCCAGACAGTACCTTACTTACAAAAGTCTTACAATGTTTTACAGATACAAAGCTGTCTTCTTGTACAGAATATATACTACTTTTTTTTATTGCATTTCTTTTTTTTTTTTTGTTAAAAGTTACAGTATTGTATAAAATGTTGTAAGTAGTTTAAATCACTTTGAAATCACATTGAAGACAACCAATAAACAGGCTTTATACTAGAGGCCTGCATCGGGTATGCTATGTATGGGTACCTGCAGAGTACCCATAATGTGGGTCGGGTTTGGGCAACCGTATTTATTCTAATCTGAGAAGTTGAGGAAAGAAAGCTCTGTCTGTATTTTCCGTCTTATTTTCAGTTCACTTCTATGAAAAGTTGTTCAAAAATTGATTAGAAGTCAAATCAGACCTGTTGGAAATAATCAATCTGACAGCATTAGAGCTAGGTGGTGCTCAGTTGTGCTGCAAATTCATTCTGTGGGGTTGTTCACAGTACTGTGAATAACCTGCATACAGGCTTTTCATTAGTCTATATCCAGTCTGCACTGCAGTTTGCACTCATTATAATGCATGTGCTATGCAACTGACCACTGCGAAAGTGCTGCATGCTGTGCGTTCTCCGTTAGACTGTTTGCACATGCTCAGTCATGTTGGGGAGGAGGGGAGAGCGGCCAGGCACATGGCTAATTAATATTCCCTGCACTCAGTGACGTGCAGTGTTTACTTCCCGGAGCGGCCGCTCTGTGCGGCGATTGGCGGGGCGGGACCACGTGATGCCGCATGCAACCAAGAGTACGCATCACGGCATCACGGACGCCAGAGTGAGCTGCACAACGCGGCTCACTCCGACGTCTACACCAGAGAGCACCAGGCGTTGCGTTAGGGGCACGTTATGTGCCCTATTACGTCCCCTAAACGCAACGTCCTGGTGTGTAACTAGCCTTAAAGGGAAGGTTCAGGGACTGTTTAAAAAAAAACAAAAATCCGCATCCACTTACCTGGGGCTTCCTCCAGCCCGTGGCAGGCAGGAGGTGCCCTCGGCGCCGCACCGCAGGCTGCTGGTGGTCTCCGGTGGCCGACCCGACCTGGCCAGGCCAGCGGCCAGGTCGGGCTCCTTCCGCGTTCCAAAATGCGCCTCACGGCGGCGCGCTGACGTCATCGGACGTCCTCCGGGCTTTACTGCGCAGGCTCAGCCTGGCCAGGTTGGGTCGGCCACCGGAGACCACCGGCAGCCTGCGGAGCGGCACCGAGGGCACCTCCTGCCTGCCACGGGCTGGAGGAAGCCCCAGGTAAGTGGATGCGGATTTTTATTTTTTTTAAACAGTCCCTGAACCTTCCCTTTAAGGTGGTCACACACCATACATTTTCTTTAAAATATCTTTTCTTATTTAAGAATTGAAATCCGTTTTTCTGATTGATTGTAACATTTCAAAAATCTGACCAATGTACCACACGCCTATGTAAAATGTTTCCCAAATTATGAAAAGAAAAAAATGATAAAAAAAACTCAGAAAAAATTGCTTGGGTCCGTATATCACGTAATCGACAATCCACCACACACTATTCAATTTTCATAAAACATTGATCATAAAAATCCAACACTTCTGATCTTCTTTTATTGAATAAAAATGGGAAATTCAATCAGATTTCTCAAACACATAAAAAAAAAAAAAAAAAACTTGATCTTTCAGGTCAACCGTATGTTGTGTGACTACCTTTAGGCTACTTGCACACCAAGACGTTGCGTTAGGTGCCACGTTAAGGTCGCATAATGTGCACCTAACACAACGTATGGTGCTGCAAGATAGGACGGTAGAGTGAGCCACGTTAGGCGGCTCTATCCCTATAAGGTCTCCCAGAGTGGCGCTGATTGGCCGGCGGGACCACGTGATGCGGAGCGAGACACTCAGCATCACATGGTCCCGCCGGTCAATCAGCTGCCGCCAGTGCAGTGAATATTAAGTAGCCATGTGCGCGGCTACTGTAGCTGGCTCTCCCCGCCTCCTCTCTGCCCCCCACTGAGCATGTGCAAACAGTCTAACGCGGCTATAGCCGCTCTTTCGGGAGAACGTGCAACGTTACATGTAACGCAACGTGGGCTGTGTGAACAGCCCACTTGTGTTACATTGCTGTGCGTTGGGGGAGCGTTACAGGCGCACTAACGTGCGCCTGTAACGTCCCTGTGTGTAAGCAGCCTTAGGCCTGGAAATCACTAGGAATCGCTGCAGCGCTTTAAAATCACTGCAGCGCTGTATGCAGCAATTCTTAGGGTGATTGCACTCGCAATTCCTAATGCTTAGAAGCGCTGTACAGAGCCCTGTACAGCACTTCCAATAAGCGATTCACATTTTTTTCCAATAATCTTTATCATACTTACCAGTAGTCTGACTTCTGTCTGTAGCCCTGCCCACTAAAGGAAGAGGTCATAAGTCCTTCTAATGGATAGGAAAGGTTGCAGATGACTGGCACTCGAAGGAGGCTGGAGATGGCATTCGGAATGTAGTTACCGAGCAGACTGTGCTCCTTACCTGGTGAAGATATCACACAGTATAGCCGAGAAGAGAAGCAGGTCTGGCACCAGTCTCAATGCTTCAGTGAATTTTTATTCCAACAGGTACAGTATAGCAAGGCACATGGAGGTACAAAAAGGCGGCCTGACAGCCGTTTCGCAGGTCCCCCTGCTTCGTCAGAGGCCAATAGTGGGGTGCACATACTTAGCTCCATATATATAACATAATGCAAGGCCATAAACTCACCCCCATCTCGTCTCGCTGCACGCCGCGGCCGTCTGGGATCCGCCCCTTCCGGGTACTCCCAGCCGATACCACAGCCAATCACAGAGATGGATCCGCTAGCCAATCACGGCCGAGAGCCCTCGGTTACGTGTGGCCGCTCATCTGTAAGTCTTAGCGTCAACACGGGGGAGGTATAGAGGAGTGGCCTCTCTGGTTGCCATAGTGATCAAAGCACGCCGGGCGCAATTCCTATGACGGCGTGTGTCTAGCAGATAAAATAGCTGCATATAATACAACCAACAGGTCCATCCTCCTTATGGCTTCTGCAAATAAAACCTAAACATGGGGGATCTCTTTATGTAACATATATCTATAAACAATACATATTCACATACAGCCACGGTTCAGACCCTCGGGCACGCCCCTTCTAATACATCAGGTGGCTACCAGTGTCCACCAGGGATCTAGCTTTCGCTTAACCAATCGGCTGTTAGTCCTCATAAACAGATACACCCCTTTCTGTCTAGGTAAATGTTCTTAATTGCACAGTCTTCTATTTCCATGACAACAAAAAAACACCATCATTAACTCATGTAGCATTTCGTGGTTGCATCCGCTTACCACTCCCATATTGTCACGGTGTAGAGACCAGGCCAATTGCAAGGAGTTTTCTGTGACACCTTAAAAACAAGCAGCATAAGAGAAACAATTAAAACCAAATTTTATAAAAACAAATTGTACAGCGAGGCAATAATCAGGTAGCCCCAACCTTTGCTAATATCTTCCTGGCAGGTTGGGAAGACCTCTGCATATTCCAAAATGCTAATCCCTATCGCCACCTGGTGAAATCCTGGTTAGGATACATGGACGATGTGCTGGTGATTTGGCAGGGTGGGGAGTTGGAGTTTAATGGTTTCATTGATTGGATGAATATTAATGACTTTAATATGCGGCTTACTGGAGTGTGGGGAGGAGATGAAATGGAATTCCTGGACCTCACTATTATGGTAGAGGAGGGTAAAATAGTTACGAAGGGATTCAGGAAACCCACAGCTACCAATAATATTCTGCTGTACTCCAGCTATCACCCTGATCACGTCAAAAACTCAATTCCGTACAGTCAGTTTGTTAGGCTAAAACGAAATAATAGTAAAGAGTCGGATTTTGTAAAACAGAGCTACGATTTGGGCCTGAGACTTCTTGCCCGGGGTTACCCTTTATCATTGATAATAGAAGCTTTTAAAAAGGCTAATTCCCGTTCAAGATCTGATCTACTGAAAAGGAGAGGGAAAAAGAAAAAATTGGAAGAAGGGGAAGGGGAAAACCCAGGGACAATGATACCTTTCATTTTTGAATACTCACCTATGGCCAAAAAGATGCAAACGTTTATCCATAAAAATTGGAGTGATTTAAGAGGAAACACTGTGTATGATAAAATCCTAACCCCCAAACCCCTGATTACGTTTCGTAAAGCTCAAACTATTGGGGATATGTTAGTGAGAAGCGAGTGCAGGGATACAAAAAAGAAAGATTGGTTAACACTTGCATGACCGACTGGATGTTTTAAATGTGGTAATTGCAACCACTGCACCAAGTTTATACCGGGTAAGAGAGTCATACTCGGGGGTGTAACAATCCCAATTAGGGATTTCATCCATTGTCGGTCAAAATATGTGGTGTATGCAATCTTGTGTCCCTGCAATCGATACTATATTGTGATGACAACTAGAGAGATGTGCACACGATTTCAAGAACATGTTAACTCGTTGAAGACAGGA
Organism: Hyperolius riggenbachi; assembly: GCF_040937935.1. NCBI lineage: Eukaryota > Metazoa > Chordata > Amphibia > Anura > Hyperoliidae > Hyperolius > Hyperolius riggenbachi. The sequence goes on along the minus strand of NC_090648.1, from coordinate 207,332,537 downwards.
AAAGGAGCTAGTCGTTTAATTCAACATGTCTGGGAGATGCACAGTGACGTAGCTGCCCCTTTAAGATTCACTGGTCTAAAGGTTGTGGACTTCCCAAGGAGAGGGGGGGACTGGGAAAGACTGTTGAGGCAGGCGGAAGCAAAGTTGATTTCACGTACAAAAGCTTGCGGACGCCTGGGCCTTAATGAAAGAAACGAACTGTGGTGTTTTTTGGAGAAATATTAAAAACTCTCAGAGATACAAAGCTATGTACCCTAGAGAAAAAGCTGTCTTAGTAATGAATTGCCTCACCTGATTATTGCCTCGCTGTACAATTTGTTTTTATAAAATTTGGTTTTAATTGTTTCTCTTATGCTGCTTGTTTTTAAGGTGTCACAGAAAACTCCTTGCAATTGGCCTGGTCTCTACACCGTGACAATATGGGAGTGGTAAGCGGATGCAACCACGAAATGCTACATGAGTTAATGATGGCGTTTTTTTGTTGTCATGGAAATAGAAGACTGTGCAATTAAGAACATTTACCTAGACAGAAAGGGGTGTATCTGTTTATGAGGACTAACAGCCGATTGGTTAAGCGAAAGCTAGATCCCTGGTGGACACTGGTAGCCACCTGATGTATTAGAAGGGGCGTGCCCGAGGGTCTGAACCGTGGCTGTATGTGAATATGTATTGTTTATAGATATATGTTACATAAAGAGATCCCCCATGTTTAGGTTTTATTTGCAGAAGCCATAAGGAGGATGGACCTGTTGGTTGTATTATATGCAGCTATTTTATCTGCTAGACACACGCCGTCATAGGAATTGCGCCCGGCGTGCTTTGATCACTATGGCAACCAGAGAGGCCACTCCTCTATACCTCCCCCGTGTTGACGCTAAGACTTACAGATGAGCGGCCACACGTAACCGAGGGCTCTCGGCCGTGATTGGCTAGCGCAGGGGTCTGCAACCCGCGGCTCCGGAGCCGCATGTGGCTCTTTTTCACCTTCGCCGCGGCTCCGGTGTCGGTGGCTGCGGCTCGCGTGTGACGTGTGCTATTGCTGGCCGGCAGCCTATCAGAGAGGCCGCCGGACCAGTGCAGGGCTTTGGGCGGCCATTTTCCCGTAGCCCTGCAGTGTAATGCAGGCAGGACGTGACGTCGGGAAGGAAGAGGATCGTGGGAGTTGCGCGCCACAAGGTCGGGACCGGAGGTCGGGACAGGAGGAGATCGTGACAGGAGGTCTTCTGACTAGGTGAGTAAATGGGTTTTTCTTTTCAGATCTGCTGAAGGATTGTGCATATGGGGGTCAGATCTGCTGAAGGATTGTGCATATGGGGGTCATATCTGCTAACGATTTGTGCTTATGGGGGTCATATATGCTAACGATTTGTGCTTATGGGGGTCATATCTGCTAATGATTTGTACATATGGGGGTCATATCTGCTAACGATTTGTGCATATAGCGGTCATATCTGCTAATGATTTGTGCATATGGGGGTCATATCTGCTAACGATTTGTGCTTATGGGGGTCATATCTGCTAATGATTTGTGCATATGGGGGTCATATCTGCTAACGATTTGTGCATATAGCGGTCATATCTGCTAACGATTTGTGCATATGGGGGTCATATCTGCTAACGATTTGTGCATATAGCGGTCATATCTGCTAACGATTTGTGCATATGGGGGTCATATCTGCTAACGATTTGTGCATATAGCGGTTATATCTGCTAACGATTTGTGCATATGGGGGTCATATCTGCTAACGATTTGTGCATATAGCGGTCATATCTGCTAACGATTTGTGCATATAGCGGTCATATCTGCTAACGATTTGTGCATATGGGGGTCATATCTGCTAACGATTTGTGCATATAGCGGTCATATCTGCTAACGATTTGTGCATATGGGGGTCATATCTGCTAACGATTTGTGCATATAGCGGTCATATCTGCTAACGATTTGTGCATATGGGGGTCATATCTGCTAATGATTTGTGCATATGGGGGTCATATCTGCTAACGATTTGTGCATATGGGGGTCATATCTGCTAATGATTTGTTTTATAATGGTTTTGCGGCTCCCAGTTTTTTTCTCCTTTCGGAAACGGGTCCAAGTGGCTCTTTATGTCTTAAAGGTTGCAGACCCCTGGGCTAGCGGATCCATCTCTGTGATTGGCTGTGGTATCGGCTGGGAGTACCCGGAAGGGGCGGATCCCAGACGGCCGCGGCGTGCAGCGAGACGAGATGGGGGTGAGTTTATGGCCTTGCATTATGTTATATATATGGAGCTAAGTATGTGCACCCCACTATTGGCCTCTGACGAAGCAGGGGGACCTGCGAAACGGCTGTCAGGCCGCCTTTTTGTACCTCCATGTGCCTTGCTATACTGTACCTGTTGGAATAAAAATTCACTGAAGAATTGAGACTGGTGCCAGACCTGCTTTTCTTCTCGGCTATACTCATAAGTCCTTCTCTAGGACCAATCAGAAAACATCTGTGACCTCTTCTGCTAGGGAGCGGGGCTGGGTATTAAAGCCAGAAATACACACCCCCGGTAAGTATAAATATCTTTATTTACATTTTCAATTGCTGCCCCCCAATCGCTGCAAAATCGCTTTTCAAAGAGATTTTGCAGTGCTACCATACACAGCATTGAGTGCTCAAAATGCTGCATGTGCTGTGATTGCGATTATCCCCAATCATAATCACACTTGTGGGTTTCCCACCACTCATTTTCATTGGCAAAGTGTTTTTGGGAATCGCTGGCGATTTTTGGCGATCCCAAAATTCTGAAGCAATTTTCTGAAGCAATTAAATATCAAAGAAACAGTCAGCCAGATTTAGATAAGGTTTTACTGCAGGGAATGTCAAAGGGTTATTAACTCTGCTCTGTTTTATAGTTTAAAAAAAGTGTGGTTTGTAAAATGCAATTATGACAGATTGATACAATGTTATAACAAAAAGCTATATAACTGGAAATAAAAATGTAAGGCTCTTATCTTTGCTACTATTAATTATCCGTATTATACATACAATTACCAGTGAACTAGACTCCTGACCAACTTATAGAGCTGAATTGTCATTAGTCAGATGAGTAGGCCGGAGCAAGGAGAGAGATAGGAACGCTATGGTAGGGTTACGAGGCAATCGGCATGTAGATTTCAATTACTTAGGTCTGGAAGAGGCTTCAATTCCTAATAGTATTTCAATAGGACAGTTAACAGCTTACCCTGGTTTCATTTTAGTTCTAAATTCAGCACCAGGAAAATTCAGCACCAAGAAAATGACTATTCTGTGTACAATCCTTGACTGTCACACTCCAGACCAGCCGTGCTTTCAATCAGTTATCACCAGATGGAGCTTCTCCGGGCTGCTTGCTCATCAAACAAGATGGCCTTGCCTAAAAAAAAAATAAAAAGTGCACTAAGGATCAGTGGCGTAACTACAATTCATGGACCCCTCCCCCTGCAAAACTTTGATGTGGCCTCCCAATGTACCCACCCTTTCCCTTGCCTCCCCTTGGTGCCCTTCCCAGCCTTGGAGCCCATTTCACAAGGGTCATAAAACAAGAGTGGCCACCATGATCTTCACTCCCATAACAAATGTAGACACAAATACCTGATCTGAAGTATAGTCCTGTGTATCGGAGGAAGGGAAGGTTAGTAGATGCCCCCCCCCCCCAGCTCTGTGCCCTCCTGCGATCGCAGGGGCTTCTCCCCTCTAGTTATACCCCTGCCAAGGATAAATCTAAAGATGATCCATAGATTACAACTCCTTACCAGTCATCACTCACTGATGCTTTCACAATGAGACATTGACCAGCAAGCGATCTAACAAACTACTGAACTTTCCCACAATATGGCAGCATCGGAGATATTTTGCCTAATATAAATCTGCAGTATCCATGAAAGTTTCCTTGAACAGGCTTTATCCACAGACTGCAGCTAGCCTGGGAAACTTTATTATTCACTAAAGAGGAATTCAAATAAAAAGTAAACAAAGGCTTTATCACATTATTATTGATTTATAAAGCACCACCATATTCCGTTTGCAAACAAACCATACTTAGCGTAAAAGTGTAAATAAACCAGATAACTCATCAATAATTTGAAATAAAATCAACCAGCAGAGCCCCATCAGGGAGAGAAAATGTGTTCTGCGTGGCACCTAGAGTTATTGGTTCAGCAGGTAAGCGGTCTTTATTAACTGGCTGCAGGGATACTTCATTTTCCTCTCCTAAGATCCAGCTGCTCCCGATGTGCTTAAAGTTATTCCCATAGACATCTGCACAACGGGCAACTTTAATAAATTGTTGTTTTCCAATGAACTGCATGATACAATTCTGCAGTTATTTTCGGATTCATCATACGAGGTAGGCATGAGGCTCCACAGACATAGAGGGTTTACTTTTAAAATAATTGCATTTATTCAGAGGATTGAAGCTATAATGTGGTAATGTAAAATAGCTCAGGGTGCCGTTTGAATTACTAGTCTTCGCAAAAGCATCGTGGAGCTCTTAAGCTGGAACGGGGTTAAAGATTACCAACTGCAGTTCAAAGAGCTAGAGACATCCATATGAAAGTATGAAAAAAAAAATGTGCGATATAAAGTCATCAACCAAATGGTTTTTGTAATGCATTTATTGGACCTCTTAAGAAGAAAGATGGAAGTCTGCAGGAAATATAGGATGTGACTGGAATAGAGAGTAACAGCACGAGACTACAGCAATATTTACCTATTCAAGTTTTTAGAGAAGAAAGCCATGGAAACAGATCAGAACATGATTTGAGGCTTATTTTACTTGCCACTCCCCATCTCCCTCAAGGTCAGACGCCAACAAGTGAATGCATGTTTGTGGTGATTGCATGCAAGGCGGTTGTCAGGCAGTTAGGAAACATTGTATCTGAATTCATACTGTACTTCCATGCAAGTCTTATGGGACATTTAGCCAATCGATGTCTGTCAAGTGTTGCATGTAGCATCTGGGAACAATAGATCTACCAGTGCAGCTGACCAAGGTCATACAATCACCTGTTTTAATGCAGGTGTGTTAAAAAATAAGGGTGGTGGTGAGAAATATGATTGTATCAGATCTCAGGAGACCCCTTTTATTCACATTAGACAGGATGAGGATGCTTATCTGTTCTCTTTGAAATTCTGGGCGTTGTGTTGGATCTCTCTAGCATGGGGAAGATGTTTTGTGTCCTGTGTGGGGACAAAACTCTTGAAGTGAAGAGGGGGCATTGTTACCTATCAGTAGGCATGAGCTCAGCAGTTCAGATTCCACATTCCTAATGATATAGAGCCTTTATACTTGTGGCCCCAGTGGGGTTTCCTCCTGTTTCAACTCATGCATCGGCTATAGGTGGCAACAAGGGTGAATTAACAACTCCCCGCTGCAGCCACAAATGTAAAGGCTCTGTTTTACTCAGTAAATCGTATGTGGAATCTGAACTGCGGAGCTCATGCCTACCTACCAGTGTTAGAGCTCCACCCCCTCTGCTGAACGGCATAATATTCTTTCAAGGAAGGGGGAGACAGACCGTTTTTTTGTGCCAGCTTTTCATACAGCTGAGTACATTTAGCACAAAATAAAGCTTTTCACGCATTGACCATCTTTACTAATAAATAAGGTTACAACTATGCACACGCATTATGTATCAAAACAGCAAAGCCTTCTTTGGAAAAAAGAATAATGCATATCTTAGATGTTATGTTTGCAGAAAAGCTAACAAAAAGAAAGCAGTCCCCAGAAAGATAAACTGAAAATGAACTCTATTTTTTTAGCTTTTAAAATGGGAGTTTATGAAAGGCTCGCCTCCGTTTATTTGCTATTTTGCTTTGATGTCCCTTGTTGTATTCAAAAACTTAGGATCTGTAATAATTTCTGAACATTCTATTGCTCTTACTGCACAATCTAGCCTTCACACTACTTCATACTATATAGCTTTTCCTGCTGCCATAGTGTCATAAATACAATCTCCAATTGCATCTAAAACATAAATACAAAACATCCTGACAGTGCAGCAAATCAAAAGGATGCCTCTAGCACTTCAAGAGAAAAGGTTACTGTTAAGATGAATTATGATTTAGGGTCATGCATTTTATGGCCTCTTACATGGGGCTTTAGCTGTGTTTGTCCATAAGCTTCCAGACATGCTGGCAAATGAACAAACCAGAAAAGTAGCTATGCCTGCTACAAAATATTCATAACTAGCTGCCAGAAGTTTTGGATTTGCATTGCCACTTCATGAAAACTGTGTTGTAAATTATTTTCAGGTAACAGGTACTGTTAAGCCTTCATTATTTCCCTAAATCCAATACTAGTCTTGCATATGTAGACTTTATGGATCAGGTAGTGCAATCTAGAAATCATGCCAATTTTTTTTTTAAATAAAAATAAGTGATAGGTTTGATCGGCACTGGGTTATAAAAATATGCAATACTCATGTCTCCATACTTGTAAGCTGTATATATGTGTGTGTATGTATGTATATATATATATATATATATATATATATATATATATATATATATATATATATATACCCGTGTGCTGCTATAACTGCCATTCAAAAAGTGACTGTTCATGAATCTTAAAGTGACACTGAAGCAAAAAAAAAAAAAAAAAAAAAACTCATGATATAATGAATTGGTTGTGTAGTATGAATAATTGATAGGACATTAGTAGCAAAGAATATAGTATCATATTTTTATTTTCAGGTATATAGCTTTTTTATAACATTGCACCATTCTCTAATAATTGCAGTTTCCACAAAACACTCAGCATTTTAAATGATTTCACAGAGCGGGCTACTGACCCTTTGAACTTTTTCTGCAGAAAAACCATAAACAAACAGGGAACAATGATAGACAGTTGAGATAAGTGCTTCAAAAGACAGTGCTGTTCACAACTTTATAAAGTTAGAGCTCACAGAAGCTCTTTTGCATAGATAACTGAAATTTCTTAACTCTTTCTATACTGGAGACAATATGAGACTCATATCTGTGCTAATAATGTTTTATTTCTTAGCAGTACTACACATACAGTTCATTATATCATAAGTTTATTTTCACTTCAAATTTCCTTTCAGTGAAACCAAGGTGAAAATAAATGAGATAAACAAACCGCTCTAAAACCATATCATCATTGTTTCCTCATGCAGGGAAAAGGATTTTGCCTTCCATTCACTTTTCTGGAAATGGGGCTGAATTTCACAAGCTGTTCAACAAGAACATTTGCATAAATAACAACTCTTATGTTTTAACACTTGCTGTACAGGTAAGCAGAAAAGATATTCAAAGAATTTCTTTGTAGGGCTAGTAGTATATGTATCTATATGTATATCATCATGTAACGTATCGTTTCAGGTACTCTAAGCTTAATTCATAAGATAACCCTACCACTAACAGTAAAGTGTTTCTTATGTACCTATACGCAGTGTTAAAATATATTAAAATGATTACCTTCCCCACTGCTTCAATTTTTAGCTGTTGCCTTCACTGTTATTTGTTTTCACTGCTAGTGGTTATCACCCTTGTGTAGACTGGATACTGTACTAGTTAAAGACACCACTACACGGGAGACCAGGGTTGGAATCCTGGCTGCAACCAGTTACCTCTTTGGTAAGTAGTCCAGCTGTCCATTGTGATCGCAAATAATCTTCTATTGCTTAATAGCCATGAGCTTTAATATTTTACACCACTACTTTTTTATGAGTACTGAAACAGAGAAGTTCAAAATGTTAGCATTTAAATTACAGTCAAGGCTGCCTGCAAGAAACTGCTAGGCAATAAACTGTGAGGAACTACGACACACTAAACCCAGTAATAATCCTGTAATTTGTATGCAGGAAGTAGGGCAGCATCGTATATCTCCTGCAAATGACAATCCTTATTGTGAGCATGAGACAGAGCATAAGAACAAATCATGTGATATCAATGCTGTTCTGTCTCTTAAGTTTACTGCATTGAGACACAACATCGCCAATAAATGTCTTTTGTGATAAGACGTATTGACACAATATAAAGGTTTGCCCTTGTTTTCTCCTACTTGCTTAGTATTTTAGTACATCTGCAGGCTCCTGATTTTACTTGCAGTGTTATCCATCAATTACTAAGCCGGTTTGCAAGCAACACTTATCTTGTCTTTATAAAGAGACAGATATTTTTATTACCATGGTAAAGCAGGAAGACCTATCAACTTCGTTTTATTCACTCTAAAATCAAAGTATTCTAAATCCATGATGGAATATACAGTGCTGCCCAAAATTATTCATACCCCTGCATACTCATTCATTCATAAATAAATAATAATAAATAAATAAATACCCCTGGCAAATTTTGACTTAGGCCCAGTGCACACCAAAACCGCTAGCAGATCTACAAAATGCTACCGGTTTTTGGAGCGGATTTCAGAGTGATTCTAGGCATATTTAGAGTTGTTTTCTAAACATACCTAGCGGTTTTGGGTGCGTTTTTGTGTAGCAGATTACACATATTGTTACAGTAAAAGCTGTTACTGAACAGCTTCTGTAACAAAAACGCCTGGCAAACCGCTCTGATGTAGCGTTTTTCAGAGCGGTTTGCGTTTTCCCTATTCTTTACATTGAGGCAGAAATGCTTCTGCAAACTGCAAACGTGCAGCAGGAGGCACGTTTGTGGTTTGCTACAAACCTCAAACCACCGGTGTGCACCATCCCATTGAAATACATTAGCCAAGCAGTTTTACAGGCGGATGCGGCCAGCGGATCGCATCCAAAACCGATTGGTGTGCACTGGGCCTTTAAGATTTTATTCAACTAGCATAGGTGTCCCGCAAAAGATAAGACCATGTGCAAGAGGCATTATTGTGGAAATAAAAAAAAAAATTCTCAACTTTTATTTGCATTTGAGCAAAAAAGTGTCCAGTCCAGAATTATTCATACCCTTCTCAATAATCAATAAAAAAAAGCCTTTGTTGGCTATTAGAGCAATCAAACGCTTCCTGTAATTGCAAACCAGCTTTTTGCACAGGAATTTGTGCCCATTCATCTTTAGCAATGAGCTCCAAATCTTTCATGTTGGAGGGTCTTCTTGCCTTCACCGTGATCTTTAGCTCCTTCTCCTTCTCAATTGGATTCAAGTCAGGACTCTGGCTAGGCCACTCCAAAATGTTAATGTTGTTGTCTGCTAACCATTTCTTCACCACTTTTGCTGTGTGATTTTGGTCATTGTCATGCTGAAATGTCCACTGGTGCCCAAGGCCAAGTTTCTCTGCATACTGCCTGATGTTGTTGTTGAAAATTCTCATGCATTGCCCTTTTTTCATGGTGCCAATTACTGTGATTAGGTTCCCTGGTCCTTTGGCTGAAAATCACCCCTAAAGCATTAGGTTCCCAACACCATGTTTGACAGTGGGGATTTTCACCCCTTTCACTAACCTCCTGGCCCGCACAGGTGTCACTTTTGGCTTCCGACCACGTCCTCTGAGATTTTCCACAGTGAGGAACATCTTGTATTTTTTAATAATACTTTGCACTGTAGCCACTGGAACTTGAAAACATTTAGAAATGGCCTTGTAGTCCTTTCCTGACTTGTGAGCAGCCACAATGCGCAGCCGCAGGTCCTCACTGAGCTCCTTTGTCTTAGCCATGACTGTCCACAAACCAACTGCAGAGAGCTGCTGTTTTCCACACGTTGAGTTGATTAAATCAGCTGTTTTCAATAAATTAGGGTAAGTAGGATGCTTTAGAACAACTTGGAATATTTGGAATGGTATAGAACTTTGGATTTTCCCACAGACTGTGACAGTTTGTGAAGGGTATGAATAATTCCATAATAATCAAATGTAAATAAAAGCTGAGAATTTTTTTTCCACAATAACGCCTCTTGCACATCTCATTATCTTTTGGGGGACAACTATGTCATTTCCTACGCACGCACGCACGCAAGCACGCACGCACGCACGCACGCACACACACACACACACACACACACACACACTCTCTCTCTCTCTGTGCCAGTGATAACAGAAGAAAGAGCAGCACCAATTGTATTAGGAAAACGACAACAACATATAAATAAAAATAAAGACCAAAGTGCCAGGAAAGAAAGGAGAAAAAGGAAAGATGAGAGAATATGAGGAGGAGAGGGGACTTGCAACAAGTATAGAAACGCAAAGGTAAAATCAAAGATAGAAAAGAAAGGTTGGTGAGAATTGGGAATAGTCTGTGAAAAATGGAGGCAATAATTGTATGCCATTTAGATGAAAGAAGCAAAGAGCAAAAGGTTCTGGAGAAGAAATCTCCATAATGAAGATGGAATAGGGTGTAGGGTGGACAGGGATACGTATAAGAAAGGAAACAAGCACAGAATTAGGCGGGGCTTTCTGAAAGGGAGAAAACAACCAAAAGAAAGAATAAGGGGGTAGGATAGAATGGGTATATGCATCAAGTTTCTTTCTGAAAAAAAAATTGTTTCTATCTCCACTGCACCATGGTGTTTGGTTAATGGTCATTCCATGTAATGTAATTCCTGGCGTTGAGGTGTGCCAGCAGTTGGTCGGTCATGGATCAAAGTTCCACCTAAATGTGTCTGAATACCAAATTTCCTTTTGCACCTTTTCGTACATGGAAATCATATTGTCATAACAAGGAATTAATACATTTGTGGAGGATTTATAGTGAATTATGAAAGCACACTTATTAATAAAGATTTTAGCAGATATCAATCTCCACTTGAAGAATGAGTACACATTTTCACTACTAATGTTCTTAATCCTATTTTATAAGTTTATTAAGTGAAAGTAGTTGATGAAATACACATGCACAAAACAAAGGAAAAATGTAAATATGAGTAGGTAAATGACACATGGATAAAAAATGAAGATGCTAATCTTGTTTTGTAAAAGACAGGCACATTCTTCAGTGCTGTCCAAATATTAAACATGCAATCATTACAATACAGAAGCAGCATATTTAGCACTCTCACTTTGCAGTGTTAATGTGGCTATATATCCAGTGGCGTAGCTAAGGAGCTGTGGGCAACGATGCAAGTTTTACATGGGGCCCCAAAGCACTCTATACATGACAATTGATACAGTGCTCCAAAATCTGTCAATGACAACTACAGTGTCAGAGGTTCAAGAAGGGGATTGGAACAGGTAATGATTACCAATATTTAAAGTATCTTTAGAAGTGATTATTATGAGCACAGTACCAATAGAGAGCTAATACTGCAGTTGAGGGAGGGCCCTTCGGGACCCCTCTGGCCTAAGGGCCCAGATGTGGTCGCAACCTCTGCAACCCCTATTGCTACAACCCTGCATACATCTTGTGATGATGAGCAGATCTAATTGAGTCTGATTGGAGAGAGAACTGTCAGCTACTCATACACTGCTGATTCCCAATTGAGTTCAGCATAAATCAGCCTGGCGACATCACCTCGTCGCCCCTGTCACTGTCCACCTAGTGTAATATGTGTCTCATATCAGTTTCTATGCCCCAATCTCCTTTGCAGTATTCACCTTATGTGGCGTGTCCCCGGTCAGCTGAGGGGTAACTAGTGCGTCATCCCAACACCCGGTTACACCCGATGACGGTTACACGTCATCCCAACACCCGGTTAGGCCTTGATGTGATCAAAGTATAGGAACTGAAGACCGTTAGACAATGATACCACTAGCACCCTTTAGGCAGGAAACAGGCAAAACATAGTCAAGAACAGGGATGGTCATAGTCAGTCAACTTCGCTATGCTGAAACTACGCATAGTTTTACGCAATTGCGCTTCGCCAAACTACGGCTTCTAAATCAAATATTCGTTTTGTATGCATTTCGTAGACTACGCATTTAAATACGCAATTACGCATAGTGTGAAGCGTAGTGTATGCGGATGCTTATGCCCGTATGCAGAAAATTTTACGCATTAATTCCTCTTTTTAACTACTTATACCATGAACTCTTCTATGCGTACATTTCCCTTTCCAATGCATAAATTTGTAAGCATACAATCGCATGCAGAAAATTAGACGCGAGTAACACATTCGTAGTTCACTACACAATACACTTGTTAACTATGCACAGTGGGCGTAAGCTACGTGTAGCGGTACTTCGCTACGTGTAAATTTGTAAGCGTAGTTTTGAAACTTCACCTACGATGCGTAGATGCGAACTACGATGCGTAAATTCGCACTGGCGTAGTTTCTGCTCATCCCTGGTCAAGAACAGTCCAGATCGGTAACAGATACAGTGGGATGTGAAAGTTTGAGCAACCTTGTTAATCGTCATGATTTTCCTGTATAAATCGTTGGTTGTTAACTTTCTCAGGGCCACATCACGCCAACGGGTGTGTCCGCGGCGGCAGCCCCAGGACCACCTAACGACAATTGCGGTCAAATCCTGGGGCTGGCTTTTGCAGGAGATCGCGCGTAGGCTGCGCATGCATCTCCTGCTTGGTAGGCAGAGCTCCACCTTGGTAGGCGATCGCCACTCGGAAACTGTTAGACGGCGAAATTGCCGTCTTTTAACATGGTACAGCGCTGCGATCTACAGCAGCACTGTACTGGTCCCCCTGGGGCACAAGAGAGTGAGAGGGAGGGTGGGAAAAATAAAATAAAAATGTTTATTTTTTTAAAAAGAGCATACATATTTGTAAAGACAAACAAACAAACATCGGGGGGGGGGGGGGGTCGATCAGGTTGATGGTTTTAACCACTTGACATCTGAGGCATTTTTCCTCTTGTGGACCAGAGCAATTTTCACCTGTCAGCGCTCCTCCCTTTCTTTTACCAATAACTTAATCACTACTAATCACAGCGTAATGATCTATATCTTGTTTTTCTTGCCACCAATTAGGCTTTCTTTGGGTGTACAGTATGCCAAGAATTATTTTATCCTAAATGCATTTTAACATGAATAATAAGAAAAAAAATTTATAAAATGCATTATTTTTCCGTTTTTGACCATTATAGTGTTAAAATAAAACATTCTACTGTGGATAAAAGCCACACATTTTATGTGCCCTTTTGTCCCGGTTATTGCAACGTTCAAAAAATTTCCCTAGTACAATGTATGGCGCCAATATTTCATTTGGAAATAAAGGTGCATTTTTTCAATTTTGCGTCCATCACTAATTACAAGCCCATAAATTAAAAATTAATAGTAATATACTGCCTTGACATAAATTTTTAAAAAGTTCAGTCCCTAAGGTAACTACTTATATTTTTTTTTTTTGATGAAATTTTTTTTCCCCCTTTTATAAATAAAAAAAAAAGTTTGGGTATTATGGGAGGGTGTGGGAGGGAAATAGTTAATTATATCAGTCAGTGTGGGGATTTTTATTAAATAAAATGCAATTTTGGTGCAATATACTATTTGGCCACAAGATGTCTTCAGTCGTCATTTCCGATTCACGTACGTAAGCACGTGAATCGGAAGTAATCCGTGGCTGTGTAACACAGGAAGATACAATGAATGCCGGCGTCTCGTAGACGCTGGTATTCATTGAATCGGGGACTTAGATTTATGAATGGGACCTGCGGTCCCATTCATTAACTTCCCCTCTAAGCGGCGGTAACGGCGGTGCGCGCGCACGCGCAAACGGGAGCGAGCGGCGGCTGCATGCCGCTGCAGACTTGTTTTCACGGCCCTGCTGCATCCTGTCTTTTTTAAAGGGCCGTGAATATACTGCACGGCATGCAGCAAATAGTTAAGCTGAAAATTCAGTTCAATGGCATTAAGTCCTAGAGAGAGAGAGAGAGAGAGAGAGCTCATTTTTCTCTTGGATTTATCATAATGGTACATGCTAGGCTGGCTTCAGCATGTAGTGTTGGTGGTGGTATAGCGGTGAGGAGAGCTACCTTCCACGCACTAGACCTGGGTTTGATTCCTGGCGAATGTACGTGAGATGGCTTTTGACATCCTACAAATCCCTAAGCAAGCTCATTTTTCTCTTGGATATATCATAATGGTACATGCTAGGCTGGCTTCAGCATGTAGTGTTGGTGGTGGTATAGCGGTGAGAAGAGCTGCCTTCCACGCACCAGACCTGGGTTCGATTCCCTGCCAATGTATGTGAGATGGCTTTTTAAATCCTACAATTCCCCGGAAGACAAGATCCTCCTCCAGAGGAGGAGCAGGGAAAAAGGACTAGGGGAACAGCTAACAGGTGCTATGGGCTATCATTTAGCATAAATAAAGTTTCATTTGCGAATACTTAAATTTTTCCGCCGGAATCCGGAATTCCACGGAATTTCACAAAAATCCGGTGGAAATGTCATAGCGATGGAATTTAGCACTGGCGGAATCCGCGAATTCCGGCGGAACGGAATTTGTTCTTTCCGATTATCCCTAGTTGTGCGGACCTGCAGCTTGGCCTTAAAGGAGAACTGTAGTAAGAGGTATATGGAGGCTGCCATATTTATTTCCTTTTAAGCAATACCAGTTGCCTGGCAGCCCTGATGGTCTATTTGCCTAAAGAAGTGTCTGAATCACACCAGAAACAAGCATGCAGCTAATCTTGTCATATCTGTCTAAATTTGTCAGAAACACCTGATCTGCTGCATGCTTGTTCAGGGCCTATGGCTGAAAGTATTAGAGGCAGAGGATTAGCTGAATAGCCAGGCAACTGGTATTGCTTAAAAGGAAATAAATATGGCAGCCTCCATATACCTCTCACTACAGTTCTCCTTTAAAGCTGCAGTGGCCAATTTCAGTAAAAATAGCCTGGTTTTTAGGGGGGTTTAGCACTGTGGTCTTCAAGTGGTTAACCACTTGCCGACCGCACACTCATACCGTGCGGCGGCAAAGTGGTAGCTGGCCAGGTGCCTGCCTAATTAATCAGGAAAGGCCGCTCGCGCGAGCGGCCGTTTCCTGTTAGATCACGGAGCGGGCCTCCGTGAATAGCCTGCGAGACACTGATCGCAGCTGATCTCCTTTGTTTACATTGAACGGCACTGCTGCGCAGCAGCGCCGTAAGGCAGATCGGCGATCCCCGGCCAATCAGCGGCCAGAGATTGCCACCATGTGACAGAGGACATCCTGTCACTGGCTGCACAGGATGGATAGCGTCCTGTGCAGCCCAGATCACCAGGGGGGACAGGGAGGAGAGGGAGGGGGAAATCTCGCCGCGGAGGGAAACTTTGAGGTGCCCCCCCTGCAACATGCCAGCCGGCAGGAGCGATCAGACCCCCCCTGCACATCATCCCCATAGGGGGGGGGGAAGGGGGGCAATCTGATCACTCTGCAAGCAATCTGATCTGTTCTGGGGGCTGCAGAGCCCACCCAACACAGATCATAAAAAACAGCGCTGGTCCCTAAGGGGGGGGGGGGGGTAAAGGCTGGGTCCTCAAGTGGTTAAGATAAAAAATGTCAGTTAAATATATCATATAGGAGACACTCACAATGATATTTGAGAAGTGAAATTAAGTTAATTGGATTTACATAAAGGGCTTGATTCACAAAGCAGTGCTAACCTACTTATCACGTCTAAAGTCTTTAGACGTGCTAACCAGGGTGCTAAGTAGGTTAGCACCGGATTTCTCAATCAGATCGCGCGCAAAGTTTTACGTGCGCAAAGTCCTATGCGCGCGCTAAGTCCCATAGGCTTTAATGGGCACTTCGCGCGGAGTTTTACGCGCGAAAACTCGTTTAGACGTGCTAAGGGGGTTTTCACAGGCGTGCTAACAGTTAGCACCGCTTTGTGAATCAAGCCCAAAGTGTGCAATAATTGTGTATGGCATTTTTTATCGTAACAACCAATGATGTGGTTGATGTGCATTTAATGATATTCAGTGCAGAAACAACCCTTATAAAACAAGCTCTCTAGGGCTCACTTTCTGTGGCTGGAATACATACTGCAAGCTAAGCAGCAGTATGTTTAGGTACAGAGTGTGTCTCCTGTACAGAGGGTTATTGATACTGGTTCTGTGGAGCATGTTGGGTCACAGATATCAAACTGTACATAAGTGTTGGGTCCATCCCCTGGTTTTTCATACCTTTTAATTACTTAATTTTAAAATTTCAAGTCAAACAAATGTTTCAACTTAAATTGGACATGTGTGAACATGGGCTGGGAGAGTAAACGTAACATAAAATAAGATTGTGTATTCACATTATATTTTATTAAATTGTATGTGGCACAATCATATACTATTGTTTTGTTTTGTTTCTGTCTCTTTCAGGTATTTGGCTACAGGAGAGTCTTTCTCATCATTACATTTCGATTTTCGCCTGGGGAAGTCAACTATTTGCATCATAGTCCATGAAACTTGTAGAGCAATTTGGAAAAGACTAGCTCCAATATACATACCTCTTCCCACCACTCAATGTTGGCAGGAGATTGTTGATGATTTTAGAAACATATTTTATTTTCCTAATTGTTTGGATGCAATAGACGGCAAACATGTCAATCTTATTATGCCTCCAAACAGTGGCAGTAGGTATTTTAATTATCGTAAATGTTTCTCTTTAGTTTTGCTAGAAGTCGTGGATGCAGACTATAGTTTTAGATAGATAGATAGATAGATAGATAGATAGATAGATAGATAGATAGATAGATAGATAGATGGATGTAGGTGGCTATGGAAATAGCTGTGACCGATACCTTTTTTCACATTCTCGATTATTTTAACTCAGGAAAGATAGTGGACTTAACATTCCACCTCCAAAACCATGGCCTGGCATTCCTGGTCCAGACCATTATTTTACTTTTATAGGTGATGATGCCTTTGGATTAACACACATAATGAGGTCCTTCCCCTCTCGCAACCTCACAGAAATGAGAACTAACTTTAATTACAGATTAAGTTTGGCTCGTAAAATAGTAGAATGTGCTTTTGGACAGCTTTCTGCTGGTTGGCGTTTAATTCACATTGCAATAAATGTGGATGTCGAAAATTCCATTGTTGTTGTCAAAACTACCTATGTGTTACACAATTTTCTTCACGTCAATGAGTCCCTACCAACTACTCTGGATTTGGATGGACCAACTTTGCCTCTTTATCCAACAACAGCACCCCCGTGGAAGCACAGAGGCCTTATTGGATCGAGATCAGCTTGGACACTTTTTATGTCTCCTGAAGGCCAAATTCCAGGCCTACATAAGATAGATGACATTTAATTTTTTTGTGTTGTAATTTAATCAATAAATGATGATTCTTTCATGTGTTTTTCTTATCTATATATTAAGTTCTATTAATAAAGTGCTTACTCAAAGTTCTACATTAATGTATACCTTTTTTTTTTACATATGCAACTCACTAAAATGAAGGTTTAATTTTTTTTTCAACCGTTGATGTAAAAAATGTGATAATTAGAATGCTATATGCATGTTTGCAAGGTTACTTTTATGTATTTGTGCTCTAAATATATTGTATACGCACAGTAAAGTAAGTATACAAATGCATTCCAATTAATCCATTTTTACATCAACACTTGGAAAAAAAATTATGTTGTGAAATTGTTAACATGAAAGCAACATCATAGCACAGTACCACTTCAATGCAAAATTTGATAAAAAAAATGTTTTGTACTGTACATGTATTAAAAAAATTATTTGATTCTGGTATTAAAACACAATTTGAAACTCAGTCAGCTATACAATTCATTTTGTGCAGATTTCAAATCCATTCGGTCCACAAAAGGATACCTATGTAAAGTAAAAAAAAAACACTGTCACATATATTGAAAACAGTATACAATCATCCAACACATAGAAAATGTACAGTAATTGCATACATAATAATGTAATATGACTAGTATTCGTCAGATGCTTCATGGGTTAGTGGAGGCAAAAATCTGATAGAAGGTCTGGTCTATTTGAAGGGTTGTATGTTTTAGGTGGGTTTTTTAGCACAACTTTGTAAAGCAGTTTACAGGGTGGGGGCCACTTAAGGAGCTGCGCCCTCCCACCCAGATACTTGGGGGACTCCCCCCTATACCCCACTAGATGAATTATGTATGGTTAAGGTGGAAAGTTTATACATTGGAACTTGTTCCTGTTGTTAATTGATTGATGGGTGGTGACAGGATGGGAGTGTCCCCAGTCAGGTATAAAAGTGGACAGGTAGCTGGGGTTGATGCACGGTCTTGAGAAAGCCCGATGGGTGAAACGATCGTCGACCATCCTCTGCACTTCCATACTGCTGCTTGTGTCCGATAAGAATTGTGTGCCTTTTTATCACAGTTTGATTGCGATAAGCATTTTAAATGAAGGATCATTAAAAAGTGTTGGAGTTTTATGACGAGTGCTCCTAGATTATCTACTCTTTGTGCAATACAATCCTACAATGTGATAGGATCCAGTGGTGATCGTAATCTGCTCATCACAACTACGCAAACTTTTTTGCAATTATGCCCATACGTAATTACGATTTGGAAATTAAATTGATTTCATGTAATCTATTTATAATTTCATGTAATTTTCGTGTAATTTCACGTCGAATTTAATGATTAATAGCAAAGCTCTCATACATGATGTTGTCACCAAAATTGCTACATATGTTAAGGGGAATAGTAAAAATAAGAAAAAAACACTTACTTTGTACTTTTTGGGGAAAAAATTATTTTAAAAATGCAAAGAAACAAATAAAAGAGCTTAATTCAAACCATTGTTTAATATTTTAGATCCTGTGGTGTATAATTATATTTAGATCCTGTGGTGTAGAAATATTAGAACTACCCTTAGTTTATTATCACTGTCTGTGTCCCTGTTCTTGTTTGTGTGTGTCAGATTGGAAGGGAAAGAATATTCCCAGTGAGGGTGCAAACATTTCTAAAAACCCGATAGAAGGTTTTACATTTTCTTCATTCTACAGAACTTTTTTCTTTTGCTGTCTGCACCTTTGTTGTGAACATGTTCCCCTTATTTCTTGCCCTTTGTGAGAGCAAAAAAAGTGAATGACATTGTTCTGCCTTTTTGAATAAGCTCATTAGAGTATATGATATATTTGATGGATTTTTAAGGAGCACATAAAGGACAATGGCCTCAATTCACTAAGCTTTATCAAACACTTTACCGAATGTTTGATAATTTACCTCATGGGTAAAATCTAATTTTGAATTCACTAAGGCGTTATATATTTATCGAATGTTTTATCGAGAAAACATTCAATAAATCTGTACCACCTTAGTGAATTCAAAATCAGATTTTACCCATGAGGTAAATTATCAAACATTCGGTAAAGTGTTTGATAAAGCTTAGTGAATTGAGGTCAATATGTTGGCAGGCATCATAACAGAAGCAGACGCATGTTCCAGAGGACAAATACAATATGGAGAAATGATTGCAAATGGGAGGCAATTATATCAACAACAAACTGGTGCCAAGTGGTGTGAATCTACGTTCCTGGGGGAAAACAACAAATGTCAGTAAAATGCATTCTTCAAAAATGTTTTATAGGACTTTTCTTGGAGGTGAGATTATGTTTTAGGCCAAAAGCCAAGTACAAAACTTTCAGCTCATATATTTACATAAATACAACAGCAGCTACTTTGACAGTTCTAATAATTTTATTGCTAAAACCACAAGTAACAATCATTTACAAACACCCCATCAAGGGACCCTCTAAGGAGCTCCCTAGACCGATCATACTTCAATGCACACAAAGCCTCGAGCACATGGCATGGCACCATCTCTCTGGGTTGTGCATTACTTATGCATTACTTCAATTTGGCGCCAGCCTAAGGTGGGCTCTTCCTCCACACTCAGCAACAGATCGAGAAATTATATGTGAGTGACTAAAGGTATAAGATAGATGGATGTTTTTATCATTCTGGTTCAATAAACACATGAATTGTATCCATTGATCCTCAGTTCCCCCCTGTAGACCATGGAGAGCATGAGGCTTCCACCATCACTTTCCTCCTTGCCGTTTCAATGCTGAGACCCCCACAAGCCAAGACCCCTGAGACTGTAAGAGCAAAAATGAAGATATTTGTCTCAGGAGAAGGAAGCCTCTGGATCCTCCTCCATCCCTCCATCCCTCCATTCCAGTGCTGGGACCACCCTGAACTTTGACAGAGCTCTCCCACATTGTACAGGTGCAGAGTGCTTGTGCCTGTGCATTAGCACAGAGCCAAATGGGCTCAGCTTTTCCAACCGAGCCTGAATGGCAGCTCCGTGCTACTGTGCAGGGTGGGCAAGTACCGTCAAACTTTGGGGGTCCCAAGACTGCAATGGAGGGTGATAGGGAAGCCTCTGGAACATCCTGAGGTAAGTATCTATATTTAGACTTATTGTCTCCCAAGTTTACTTTCAGCTACCTCCTAGGAGATATTTTCTCATCTTCTATTTAAAATAACTTTTTAGCAATCTGTGTTGGAAAAAGTACCAACAAGTAGGTGACAAAGTACTGTCAAATTGATTCTAAGTTTTAATCTTGCTTGGCGGTGGTTTAAAAGGAATTTTGATGATGTGGGAAAATATCACAGAGGAGAAAACTCAGGAGAAAAAGTTATCCTAAGGGCCTATGTTGTATATTTTTTACTTTTTATATCATATCTGATGGTCTGGTAATATTAGATTTTGCAATTATTGCCACATTGGCTTGTTCAGGTCAACCCACCGGGTAGCTGTGAATTTACACCCTACTTTATAGTCTTCCCACACTCCAAAAAATAAATGGAAAAAGTTCCCTTAAAGTAAATGATTAATAAATCACAGAGCATTGTTATCACTCTTCTCTGTTCACAAATTGCTAAAAGTGCTAATGAAGCATATGGCCCATTTCCAAACATTACATTACTCCTAATACAGGATTAACCTAGCAGAACCTTTTTATTACGGGAGAATGTCTGTGTCATTTTCTTTCTAGTCATAGCAGCAACAATGCATTTTCTGCTACTTATATGAATGTTTCATATAACTGGCTAAGTAAATACAATAGGTCACTGCTTGGGTAATGGAATGTACTGCTACAGTTCAATCATTTCCCAAGCCTGACATTTCTGCAATATTAAAGCAGGCTCAGGCTGCAGAGTTTGCAGAAGATGTTTCATGTTAGTATTTATTTTTCATCAGAATTTATGAGTCCCAAATCCTCTGAGATAATTTAGGCAAAGCAAGCTGGCTGCTTTTCCAAAAAGACTGTTACCTTGCCAACTAAAAAAGGAAATAAATAGCATGATTTTTTTTTTTTAATTTTAGAAACATGTAAAATGAGATTATTTGAATGGTTATAAGAGTTAGTAGATGCAGTTAAAGGAGAGCTCCAGAACAAAGGAGAGCAGGTGACTCTGACTCTTCATGACCATATGTACAGGATCTTCTCAAAAAATTAGCATATTGTGATAAAGTTCATTATTTTCTGTAATGTACTGATAAACATTAGACTTTCATATATTTTAGATAAAAATACACACAACTGAAGTAGTTCAAGCCTTTTATTGTTTTAATATTGATGATTTTAGCATACAGCTCATGAAAACCCAAATTTCCTATCTCAAAAAAATAGCATATTTCATCCGACCAATAAAAGAAAAGTGTTTTTAAAACAAAAAAAGTCAACCTTCAAATAATTATGTTCAGTTATGCACTAAATACTTGGTCGGGAATCCTTTTGCAGAAATGACTGCTTCAATGCGGCGTGGCATGGAGGCAATCAGCCTGTGGCACTGCTCAGGTGTTATGGAGGCCCAGGATGCTTCGATAGCGGCCTTAAGCTCATCCAGAGTGTTGGGTCTTGCGTCTCTCAACTTTCTCTTCACAATATCCCACAGATTCTCTATGGGGTTCAGGTCAGGAGAGTTGGCAGGCCAATTGAGCACAGTAATACCATGGTCAGTAAACCATTTACCAGTGGTTTTGGCACTGTGAGCAGATGCCAGGTCGTACTTAAAAATGAAATCTTCATCTCCATAAAGCTTTTCAGCAGATGGAAGCATGAAGTGCTCCAAAATCTCCTGATAGCTAGCTGCATTGATCCTGCCCTTGATAAAACACAGTGGACCAACACCAGCAGCTGATATGGCACCCCAGACCATCACTGACTGTGGGTACTTGACACTGGACTTCAGGCATTTTGGCATTTCCCTCTCCCCAGCCTTCCTCCAGACTCTGGCACCTTGATTTCCGAATGACATGTAAAAGTTGCTTTAATCCGAAACAAGTACTTTGGACCACTGAGCAACAGTCCAGGGCTGCTTCTCTGTAGCCCAGGTCAGGAGCTTCTGCTGCTGTTTCTGGTTCAAAAGTGGGTTCATGCTTCCATCTGCTGAAAAGCTTTATGGAGATAAAGATTTCATTTTTCAGCACGACCTGGCACCTGCTCACAATGCCAAAACCACTGGTAAATGGTTTACTGACCATGGTATTACTTTGCTCAATTGGCCTGCCAACCCTCCTGACCTGAACCCCATAGAAAATCTGTGGGATATTGTGAAGAGAAAGTTAAGAGACGCAAGACCCAACACTCTGGATGAGTTTAAGGCCGTTATCGAAGCATCCTGGGCCTCCATAACACCTGAGCAGTGCCACAGGCTGATTGCCTCCATGCCACGCCGCATTGAAGCAGTTATTTTTGCAAAAGGATTCCCGACCAAGTATTGAGTGCATAACTGAACATAATTATTTGAAGGTTGACTTTTTTTGTTTTAAAAACACTTTTCTTTTATTGGTCGGATGAAATATGCTAATTTTTTGAGATAAGAATTTTGGGTTTTCCTGAGCTGTATGCCAAAATCATCAATATTAAAACAATAAAAGGCTTGAACTACTTCAGTTGTGTGTATTTGAATCTAAAATATATGAAAGTCTAATGTTTATCAGTACATTACAGAAAATAATGAACTTTATCACAATATGCTAATTTTTTGAGAAGATCCTGTATGTCTGCACGCCAGCTATCTCTGTCAATCACTACTTCTTTGCATAGGTGTTTTCATAGCTTCACATATGCTGTCTATCTATCTTAGCCTCTGTTGTCCTCTTCTTCGTCTCCTCTCATTTTTTGCAAGTATCAAGGATTTCTCCAAAGAGTCCAGTCTTCTTAATCTGTGACCAAAGTATTTACGTTTTAATAGTTGTATCAGCCCTTATAGTGAATACTCTGGCCTTATTTAAGTATTGACTGTTTAGAACTTCTGGAAGTCCAGGTAATTCTCAGTAGCTTTCCCCACACCCACAGTTTAAAAGCATCCCTTTTTCTATGCATGACCTTACTTATAGTCCAACTTTCACAGCCATATGCAACTACTGGGAAGACTATACTAGTATTTATCCTGAACTGTTTTGGTACCGTGACATCTCTATCCTTTAGTATCTTGTTCCAACTTGCCATAGATTTCCCTCCAAGCAACACGAGTCTCTTAATCTCATGGCTGCAGTCACCATTTGCAAAGATCTAAAGTATGTTACAACTTCTACTTTTTCATTATCTATTTGCAGATTGTTCATTAGAGCAGATTACTTTAGTTTTGTGATGTTAATCAGTAGACCAGTTTTTGCACTTTCTTGTTTGAAATTCATGACTCTTTAATTCTTCCTCAGTTTCAACCATCAGAGTGGTATCATCGATATATCTCAGATTGTTAACCACTTGAAGACTGCTCCACTCCGATTGACGTGAACACGGTGGCAGCCCCAGGACTGCTCAACACCAAGTGGTGCAAAGTCCTTGGGCGGGGTTTTGCAGGAGATTGTGTACCGATTCACGTGCATCTCCTCTTGAATGACGGAACTCAGCTCCGCCATCAGTCTCCTAGCGGCGAGACGCCATCTATTTACATTGTACAGCGCTGCAATCTACGGCAGTGCTTTACTGGGACACAGCTGTCCCCCTGGGAGGCTCAGGACTCAGGAGTGATCGTCTGTCATAGGCTGATGCCTATGACAGGCGATCACTGTGATTGGCTGGCGGGGGGAGGGAGGGGAAAAAATAAAAAAGGGCAAATGTATTTAAAAAAACAAAAACAAATAAAAATAAACAGACATCCCAGCAACGATCAGAGCCAGCCAACAGAAAGCTCTGTTGGGGGGCAGAAAAGGGGAGGGGGATCACTTGTGTGCTGAGTTGTACGGCCCTGCAGCAACCCCTTAAAGCTGCAGTGGCCTAAATTGTGAAATTGGTCACTAGGTGGGTGTAAGCCTATGGTCCTGAATTGATTGATATTCCTGCACACTATTTTAATTATAGCATCCATTTCATCTTAAAAAATATTTTTTATGAAATGGAGAATTATTGTAAAAACACACTTTTTCTTTATGTAGTGTCTTTGCATGGAATTACACTTCTTTATGTAAGAAGGAAAACCATCCTGTTATTTTGACCCAACTGAGCATTCCCAGATGACTTTACAGGCCAAGTGAGCTCAAAGGACCAGCCTCAGTGACTTTTAAGTAATTATCCAGCTTTATAATGCAATGTAAGGTAAAATGTTCTCTTTGTGAAGTAAGCAAAATTGCAAAGTTCAACTCAAGAAGAGAGGGAGAGATATACGGTTGGAAAGCTGTGATTTTACAGGAACAGTTATACAAGGCTGTGTAGCAATTTTTAACAAACCTGTAATAGAGGAATTGCCATGTCTATGAATAAACTGAGATGAACTGAGGTAGAAAATTGAGTTTCTATTTATTATTGTGAACCACAAGATTCCACCTATGTCCTTGTGCCACTATAATGAGACCTTTTTTTTGGACCTATGATGAATAGATCAATGCATAGGTTTAAAAGGGGGCCAGAAATGTCTTTCTATAGCAGGACAACGGGCACAAAGAGTAAACAGCATTTCCTCCATTGTGGCAGTACAAGAAAAAGGTAAGCCTGTGGAAATAGTTAACAATGATAACAAATATTTAACAATGTGAAAGGTTTTTTTTTCAGTTCATTCAATGTGCATATAAATGAATGTATTTACATAAGTAGCACATACATTCATGTTCTTCGCTAACATCTGAGAGATTAATTTAAGAACTCTACACAGCAGGCATTAGCAGTGATAGCAGAGCAGCACTTTTGTTACGTAACAATTTTGTAACAATTGTTTCCTGCAGCATTGTATAAAACAGCATCCATCTCTTGCACTGATCAGCATAAGGTTTTGGTTCCAAAATTGGCAGGTTACATATTAATCACCCCCCCCCTACCTGTTCTAATCATGTCTCCTCTTCATTACTGTAATACCCTTTTGCTGTAGCCTACCGAAAAACAGACTGCCACCTCTCCAGTCCCAACTAAATGCTGCTGCTCATCTAATCCATCTCTCCTCCCACTCCTCTGATGCTGTCCCTCTCTGCCAATCCCTCCATTGGCTACCAGTCACCCAAAGGATCCATTTCAAGCTCCTAACACTATCATACTCTATATAGGCTATCCCCGCCATACATTTACTTATTAATCTCTAGATAACATCCATCCCAGAACCTTCCCTTCTCCCAAGAGACCCTCTTGTTGTTCAGCTTGTTCACCTCCTGTCCTCTCACTCTCACATCCAGGACTTCTCATGAATGTCACCTCTGCTTTGTAACTCTCCACCACAGTATGTTCAGTTTGCAGCCATGCGCTTGGCACGTAAGCAGTTGTGTGCCTGCAGTAATTAGTGACGGGATAGCTGCAGTAGACTCTCATAGGGAAAGCTTAGTTAGGCTTTTGTAGGCTTCTTATCTTGCTCCTTGCTGATTCTTATTGCTAAAAAAGCACCCCACAACAGCTCTTTTGAGAGCTAATCTTGTTCTTGTGGTCTATTTTTGTGTGTGTGTGTGTGTGTCCCACTGACACTTGTGTTGCATAGACAGCCTTGGTAATTCCTACTGTGTGTGCCACTGCCAGGCTCAGCACATTCAGTGACTACTACCTATGTGTGTGGCAGGTGCATACGTAATACCCACTGCATATACCTACCTGTTGTTCCCTGTGCACCCACCCACTAACGTGAGCGCACGCAGTGTCACTGTGCCTGTCTGGTACCTGTCTGTGTGTGACAGGTGCACATTGTAATACCCATCACTGCATATACCTGCTACTACCTGTTGTTCACTTCAGTGCACCCACCCACCTACCTACATGAGCGTACGCAGTGTGATATACCACTCCGTGCATACCTGTTAACTGGACCTGTGTGACTGCACATTGTATTACCTAAGTCAGTGCATATCTTTTACTTCATCCCCCCGATATGGACAAAAACGGACAAAACAGGTAGAGGCAGAGGTAGAGGCAGGTCACCCTGCAGGTCTGTGCGAGGTCGTGGTGATGTGAATTTGTGCGGCCCTGGACCAAAGTACAGTGCTCAGAAGAAGGCACGTCCCATCAACTCCTAAGATTGTCAGGACGTGGTTGACTATTTAAAGGGGAACTGAAGACAGAGGTATATGGAGGCTGTCATGTATATTTCCTTTTAAGCAATACCAGTTTCCTGGCAGCCATGCTGATCCTCTGCCTCTAATACTATTAGCCATAGCCCCTGAACAAGCATGCAGCAGATCCGGTGTTTCAGGGGTTCAGACTTTAAAGTCTGATCTGACAAGACTAGCTGCATGCTTGTTTCTGGTTTTATTCAGATACTACTTCAGAGAAATAGACCAGCAGGGCTGCCAGGCAACTGGTATTGATTAAAACAAAATAAACATGACAGCCTACATATACCTCTCTCTTCAGTTCCCCTTTAACACAGAACACCTCATCTTCTGCAGCCACCAGCACTACTCCAAATACCACATCCACTACATTTGACAGTTCGCAGGAATTATTTGGTGGGGAAATCACTGATGCACAGCCATTATTGTTACAACCAGATGAAGGTGCTAAGCAAGTTACACCACCTCATATGTCTCACCTAGTGTCACCTCATGAGTTTGGCGACACTATGGACCTAACGTGTGCGGAGGGGGATGATGAAGTACCTGCTGTTGGTGCAGTTTTGGAGGTGTCTGAGGCAAATGAAGCTGGGCAGGATGATTATGATGATGACGATGATACGGATTCCACGTATGTTCCCAATAGAGGAGATGAACAAGGGGACAGTTCAGAGGGGAAGTCAGAGAGGAGTAGGAGGAGACGAGTTCCTGAAAGAAGCAGGGGGAGCTTGTCATCAGAAACAGCTGGTGGCAGTGTCCGGCGGCATGTATCGCCACCTATATACAGCCAGCTAACATGCCCTTCAATGTCAGCTGCTGATGCCACCATAGTGCCATCACCCCAGGGGGGCTCAGTGGTTTGGAAATTTTTCAGTGTATCTGTCTCATATCGGAGCAATGCCATCTGTTCTTTCTGCCTTCAAAAATTGAACCGTGTAAAGGCCAACACCCACGTAGGGACAAGTGCCTTATGCAGGCACATGGAGAAAAGGCACAAACTGCAAAGGGAAGAGAACCTGAGCAAAAGCAGCACACAACAGAAAAGCCACCCTCCTTCTACGCTTCCTCCTTCAGGTGCATCATCTTCAGCCACTTTCTCCCTTGCACCTTCACAGCCACCCTCCTCCACTCCGCCTCTGCCCTCGAGCGGTTCCTGCTCCTCTGCCCACAGCAGCCAGGTGTCTGTGAAGGAAATCTTTGAGCGGAATAAGCCAATTTCTGCCAGTCACCCCCTTGCCCGGCGTCTGATAGCTGGCTTGGCGGAACTGTTAGCTCGCCAGCTGTTACTACACCAGCTGGTGGACTCTGAGGCCTTCCGTAAATTTGTGGCCATTGGGATACCGCAGTGGAAGATGCCAGGCCGCAATTATTTCTCTAAAAAGGCAATACCCAAACTGTACCATGAAGTTGAGAGACAAGTGGTGTCATCTCTGGCACACAGCGTTGGGTCAAGGGTCTACCTGACCATGGATGCCTGGTCTGCCAAGCACGGTCAGGGCAGGTACATTACTTACAAAGCCCATTGGGTCAACCTGGTGACCAATGGCAAGCAGGGAGTACGTGACTGTGCAGCGGACCAACTTGTGACACCTCCACGGCTTGCAGACAGGCCTCCTGCCACCACCTCACCTCCTGCTACAGCCTCTTCACTGTTGTTCTCCTCCTGCTCCTTGGCTGAGTGGCAGTTCAACTCTACTGGTGCTGCAATCTCCTCTCCAGCTACACAGCCCCAGCTCCCCAGGGCCTATGCTGTATGCCAGGTACGACGGTGTTACGCCATCTTAGACATGTCTTGCCTCAAAGCGGAGAGTCACACTGAACCAGCTCTCCTGGCTGCTTTTAACAAACAGGTGGATCAGTGGCTGACCCCGCACCAGCTGGAGATCGGCAATGTGGTTTGTGACAACGGCAGCAATCTCATTTCCGCGTTAAATTTGGGAAAGCTGACACATGTATCCTGCATGGCACATGTGCTCAATCTAGTCATTCAAAGATTTGTGTCAAAGTACCCAGGCTTAGAGGACGTCCTGAAGCAGGCCAGGAAGTTGTGTGGGCATTTCAGGCAGTCTTACACGGCCATGGCACACTTTGCCGAGATTCAGCGGAAACACAAGTTGCCGGTGAGACGCCTCATTTAAGATAGCCCAACTCGCTGGAATTCGACCCTGATCATGTTCTCTCACCTGCTAGAACAGGAGAAAGCCATCACCCAGTACCTCTACAATTTCAGTAGAAGGACACAATCTGGGGAGATGAGGATGTTCTGGCCCAACAACTGGACACTCATGCGAAATGCATGCAGGCTCATGCAGCCGTTTGAGGTGACCAACCTGGTGAGTCGCAGTTAAGGCACCATCAGCGACTTGATCCGATACGCTTACTTCCTGGAGCGTGCCGTGCGTAAAGTGGTGGATCAAGCTGTGGAGGAGCGTGAAGAGGAACAGTTATGGGAGGAAGCGTTGTGGGATAAATTCTCATCAGAACCAGATGTTTGCTCAACACCTGCGGCAGCACAGAGGGGGGAGGAGGAGGAAGAATTGTGTGGGGAAGAGGAGTCAGACTTGGATGATGAGGAAGGTGATTCTTTGGAGGAGGAGGCAGCCGTGGCAGAAGAACAACCGCAGCAGGCGTCACAGGGGGCTTGTGCTGCTCAACGTTCCCGTGGTATTGTTCGTGGCTGGGGGGAGGAGCAGGACTTACCTGACATCACTGAGGAAGAGCAAGAGGAGATGGATAGTACGTCTGGATCTAACTTTGTGCAGATGGCGTCTTTCATGCTGTCCAGCCTTTTGAGGGACCCCGTTATAAAAAAACTCAAGGGGAATGAGCTGTACTGGGTGGCTACTAGACCTTCAGTATAGGCACAAAGTGGCGGACATGTTACCAACTCACCTGAAGGCAGAAAGAATGCAGCACTTGCAGAACAAGCTGGCAAATATGCTTTACAATGCGTTTAAGGGTGATGTCACAGCACAATGCAATAAAGGTACCACTGCCAGTAATCCTTCTCCCATGTCCACGCAGGCAAGGACAGGACGCTCCAGCGATCTCATATTGATGTCGGACATGCGGACATTCTTTAGTCCAACGCCTTACCTTAGCCCTTCTGGATCTACCCTCCACCAACACCTGGACCGACAGGTAGCCGACTACCTGGCCTTAAGTGTGGATGTAGACACTGTGAGCAGCGATGAACCCTTGGACTATAGGCTTGACCTGTGGCCAGAGCTGTCCCAATTTGCCATCCAATTTCTCTCTTGCCCTGCCTCAAGCGTCCTATCAGAAAGGACCTTCAGCGCAGCTAGAGGCATTGCCACTGACTGAGAAGAGAAGTCGCCTAAGTCATAAAAGTGTTCAGTACCTCACCTTTATCAAAATGAATGAGGCATGGATCCCGGAGGCCTACTGCCCGCCCCAAGACTAAGTCCGTCCCCACACACAGCATCTGTGCCTGCACGCCGTGAGACTGCCTGCCCCAAGACTAAGTCGCTCCCCACACAGGACCTCTGCCCGCAGGCCGCTAAATTATTTTTTCTATTTGGCACTGCTATTGGCCTGATGAATCTGGCTAAGACCCACGAAACACATTGCCTGTGCTTATAAAAGACTTTTGTATAAATTACTCCGTTGTGCTACGTTTACCCCCGAACATACCCTGTCCGAGGGGTGGCGACAGACCACTAGTGGAGCTCCGCAGTGGATCCTGTCCCCTATTTGATAACTAAGAGAGCGACCATCCTCTGGTCCTGACCAGGACCACCCCGAGTGGAGTCGGGTTTGTGGTCTCCACCTGTTTCCTGTAGTTGGTTGCCCCCCAGCAACCTCCCTTTGTGAGTAGTGCCTTTAATTATTTTACTCCCATAGTGATTACTGACATATTGCACTACTGGGCTCCTGCTTCTGTCTCCTGTGTCTTTTTCTATAGGGTGTTGAACCACCCCAACCACAATTGCGATACACAGAGTTTGGTGTCTCAGTGTGAAGCAGTACTCTAATTACACTCCCTAATTGATGTATACACATGCAAGATGTTTTAAAGCACTTTAGGCCTGCAATTTAGCATTCAATGTGATTTCTGCCCTTAAAACGCTGCTTTGTGTCAAATCCAGATTTTTCCCCGGGACTTTTGGCGTCTATCCCACTCCGCCATGCCTCCCCCCAGGTGTTAGACCCCTTGAAACATCTTTTCCATCACTTTTCTGGCCAGCATAAGTGTTTCTAGTTTTCAAAGTTTGCCTCCCCATTGAAGTCTATTGCGGTTCGCGAAAGTTCGCGCGAACTGAACTTTTGCGGCAGTTTGCAAACCCAAAATTCGGAAGTTCGGGCCATCTCTACTCCTGAGTACTTCTGAAGTCAAGCGAATCTGTACAGTCCAGGCTCGTGCAACGTGCATGCACAGTATGGATATGCTTGTCTTTGGAAGCACTCAGGGAGGTGAGTGTTTCTGAACCCTGCTAATGGGTCCTGAAGGTGCAGAAATTTACAGGGGTCAGCGGTGGAACCAGGGGAAGGAGAGAGCACTGGAAACGCTCAATGGGATTCAGAGTCTTCCCTCTTAAGTTTTAGTATCTAATTTTTTGCCACTCGCTTCGGTATTGCTTTAAGGTGAAAAGGGCATGGTGTAACTTTTTGACTTTGTACATCGCATGATGTAAATAACTTGATGAACTCAAAAGTTCAGGGGAACCCTTGTGAGTACACTCACTTCTACTTTAGTCACACTTAATATACAACTGGAACATATTTGTCTTGAATTTTGTAAATATTTTTGTAAGACAAGTTTCAATTAACAATATAGTAACAGCTAGCGGAGTGAACTTCTGTACACCGAGTTGCACTTGTGGATGCTGCAGTAGGCCATTGAATGGTAGTGGAATTTAAGCTATAGAAAGAAGAAAAAACATTTTTGAGGACTAGGTGTGAGGTTAGGGGTGAGCTTACATTTTGGTTTATATTCAGTTTGTATAAAAGTTGCTTGAATTTCTTTATGCAAAGGCTAGACATTTTCCTTAAATACCAAAAGGGCAATGACTGGTCTTTTTCTTAAATATTGGTTCTGCATTTAAAGTGGACATAGTAACCCCTCATGTTGATTCCATACAGATGTAGCATGTTACTGGCCCAAGCTGCTTGCTAACCTCTCGCTAATGAGGAATATTCTTAACTCCAATATTTAACTACAGATTTAGCACACAGACTTATTTTCTCTTCAGTTGATTCATACATGGTCTCTCCAATGAACTTATCACAATGTTGTTGATGATTGTTTAAGGTTTACTGTGAGGAACACCTCAGATGATTACCAATCCCAGAGTTGTGGTGTTAAAACAGTTTATTCCCATTATAGTACATACAGGAATATTTTATGAGATGCCAGTGAATTTACCGGGATCGCTTTGCACACTTCTGAGAAAATCAGTAAGCCTTTTACAGCATAGAGTAAAATATTCTGGGAAATAATATCAAACTGATCAGTTCTAACATTGCTTTTAGCTAGAGAACTGCAGATATCCATTTAAAACTAATGACAATGGGGTTCTGAAGTAAAATGGTAATTTTGATAGCATTATAGTAACATTGGTTGACTAATGGTTATATAAAGTCTTTCTTTTTGAACAAGTATATTTTAACAAGATTTTAACTTTTCCCTGTAAGATGATCCATGTTCTAAGTTTTTTTCCTTTTGATCATATCAAAAATGATGTTCTTGTAAATGGCAGGAAAGTCTTAGGTGTTGGATGAATTGACCCCTAATTTAATTCATCCCTAAACAAGGTAATTGCATAGATGGGAAAATAAGCTTTAATAATTTATGCAACCAAAATTATGAAAATATAATGACAGCTAGAAATGTAAAATGCAATTCATTTCAAACATTAGATTTGATCACCGCAGTCCCTTCTGTCATAAGGTATTTAATTTGTTAAATTGTTTATAATGAATGAAAACTTAGAGACCAGCATTGGAGGTTTTTTTTATGGTTCGTTCACAGTAAAGCTGTTAACAGCACCAATGGTTTACAGCTAGGCATTAAATGAGCAAGACCTAATTGAAGTTTTAATTAAAGTTTCTGTAATTAGCTCTGAGGATAGATTGTCCATTGTGGGAGAAACTTATTCTTGCTCCATTTTTTTTTTTGTTTGTTTTTTGTTTTACAATCCATTCATTTAGTTGAATATATTGTAGTTTTTTTTGTTTTGTTTTATATCTCACATTACGAGAAAGAATTGAGATTCACACTAACCCCTGGAGTAATGGGCTGACAAACAAATTCTGGTGGCTGATGCACACAAAATATTGTATTTCATCAACTTTGGAAGCAATTAAGGTTATTTTACTGATCGTTAACCCATACCCATTCTAGGACAGCATATTGAATTTCTAAGTAAACATTATTTATTTAGGAAGGTTTCTAAATAATTTTTGTTTACTGTTTCTCTTCTATTTGAAAAAGTACTTTTTCTCCACTTTCCATTTTTAGTAAAACAGTGATTTACAATTTAAATGTATTTTAACCTCCTTAGCATCAATCCCGAGTCAGGCTTGGGATGGAAATCCGCAGCTCAGAGCGGTAATCCTGTGTCTGAATGACTTACATGCAGGAGCTGCTGCAGATATCTCTGTGGTGTATTTTTTCTTGTTTTTAGGGTCTAAAAGCTTGTGAAAAAATTGCACGACTTTTAGAGCCTAAATCTGGAAATAATTATAATGCCAGGGAGGTTAAAAAAAAAAAACCTAAAACTCCAGCATGTGCCTTGTGATGGCATGAAAGAAAAGTTAGGTGTAGCATGTAAAATATATGTAATGAAGTGTTGATCATAACCAGAATTTATGGCATAAAATGTATGGTGCATGTGACTGTTTGCATGCAGCAGGCACACTGTTGGTACATGCAAAATTTGAATGTGGCATGCTGGTCTAATTTTCAAAGTGAACATCAATTCTCTACTGTCTGTTGACTATGTAAATGACAGGGAATGTACAAAGTGTAACATGTCCATTTTATACAGAAGCCAGGCCGAATTTATACTTTGTGTCCCCAGGCCAAATTTGTTATGACCCCTTTCTTCTGCTGCAGCGCCCCTCTTATTCCATGTGCAGCCCCCTCTTCCATGTATATCATCCATGTACTGCAGCCCCTTTATTTTATGCATAGCTCCCTTGAGCATCATTTTTTTCATGCGTTGCTCCACATTTTTACCGTCCTCTTTCAAGTAGTAACTCCTTCTTCTTCATATCCAGGTGCCCCTTGGACTGCACCAGCCAAAGGCCCTGGCCTTTTAGGCCATTCCAGAAATTCGGCCCTGCAAGCAAGATCTTTGTAATTTCAAGTGCAGAATTCAAGTGTTGCCATTTGGTTAAGTATAAATCTCATACCAATTTTCACCTGCACCAATGCTATTTCAATGGCTATGAGTGGAGTTCCCTTTTAGGTTGCGGCTCCTGATCCTGTTAAACTACTGTAGCTTTCAGAGAAAGAGAAAACATGCATGGCAACCAAGTAGTGTGCAAGCTTTTGCTTTGCCCCATACAGTAGTTCAATGAATCACAAGCTGAAACCCAATACTGGTAGCTAATTATGTTCTGCAAGGTAGACACTATGAGATCAATGAGATGCAAATAATTTCAAGTTGATGCAACATTATGCAAATTTTTGTATGCAAATGTATGCTGCTTGAAAATAAACTGATCAAATCCTGCTAAGGTAAAATTTGATTGGTCCATTTTCAAGCTACATATATTTGCATCGAAAACATGCATAATTTTGCATCAACTCAAATCTATTTGCATCTCATTGATCATCCCTAGTAGAAACTAGAATATATAGAAGTACCATAATTTCTCCTGGGCACAGATTCATTTGAGATGGATTGAGGCAGAATGGAAAATTGTTTTGTGATCTAAACAATTAGAAAGTAAAATTGTTTTAGGAAATCATGGATTATACATCTTATGTGTGAAAAGGAGATGGATCATTTGCACTGTTTAAAAACAACCACAGTGGTATGAGGGGGCCTTAATACATAATGCATGGATAGCTTGAACATTGGGGAGGCATAATCAAACCAACAATATCAGCAGATTTTGGACTAGTAACACATGCTGCCATTGGAAACGTTGAATTTGGGAAAAGTCTTATTTATTTTATCAAGGCAATGCCAAACCACATTCTGCATATTTCTGTAGCCATAGGGTACAGGTGCTAAACTGGCCTGCTTGCAGCGCAGACCTGTCACCCCTGAAGCATTTTGCACATTATGAAATGAAAAATATGACAAAGGAGACCATGCAAAAATCGTGGAGTGGAGGAGCACTCAGTAAAAGGAGAAATTCCTGCGTGCCCAAGCCAAAGGTCTCAGTACCAATGAGGCCCATATAGCGTGCATACAAAAAGGGCTGGCACCACAGAATAAAAATAAGCTCTTTATTGAAATGTTATTAAAATGACATAATTGTCAAAAAAATAGGTGACAGCCCGCTCTTTCGATAGCTCTTTCTCAAGCCACTCAGCCTCAGACAAAGGAGACCATAAAATGGTATGCAGGTGAAATGCTATGCCATGCAAGAATGGGAAACATTTCACTTTCAAAATAAAAGTAAAATGAAAGCAACTGGTCTTTTTCTATTTCCCAGCATTTACAGGGTTTTTTTTTATAAAGAGAAATGTTGTTTCATAGAGGTAAATGGGTCCCGATCCCAACATCTTTGAATGTATCAAATGGAGATAATGTTTTCCAAAAACAGTAGTTTTCAGTTTCAACATTTGCAGTTTTACCTTTTTGCCTTTGTAGCATTTTAGTTAAATGTAGTGTGGACTTATTTTGTCAATATTGTTCTTATATTTTATGCAGCACCCAAACTTATTTGGAAATGGAGCTGTATATGGCTATCCTGGAAGGTATTTTTCACAAAACATGACATTTCTTTGATATCAGTTTATGGATCTAGTGCTGTTGAGGAATCGCACTGGGGGTTCTACACCTGAAATCTATTTGAATGTTTTCCGTTCTTATACTAGTTTTTTGTACTAGTTTGTAAGCTGTGCTGTAGCACATTTTCATGACATGTATGTACAGGCAATGGCCCTTATTCATTTCACTTTTTATCCTGAGTTTTTGCCTAGGAGATTGTGTTTCAACTTAAAAAAAAATTATTATTCAGCACTTTGCAGTAGTAAGCAAAAAAGTACTTTAAAATATTGAGCTTGCTTGCTGGTGGTTTAAAAGGTATTTTATTGACCCATTGTGAAAATATGACCTAGGAGAAAACTTGGGAGAAAAGGTGAATTGAATAAGAGCCAAATGTACCATGCTGTAGCAGCACCAGCTTAGCAATGCAAGCAGCAACTACAATGGCAGTTACAAGAACTTCCCCAGCAATACAAGTTCATTAGCAGAACTAACAAAATCAGCTGTACATGGACAAACCCCACCAGTCAAGTAAGGTCATCCCAGCAATTAATGGTAAGCCAGCACCAGTACATAAAGACCAGACCAGCTCCAGCTAGCTATACCAGGCCAGTAAGCAAGGTCAAACATTTAGAGCAATAAAACCACCCTTTTAGAGTGAAATTATTATAGCAATGTACATGTTTTCCATGCAGTCCAGCTCAGTCATAGCATCTGGCAGAAGAGATAAGAACTCAATAGGGCTAGGGAAGCATACCAGTAAGTATTTTAATGTTGTTTGGTGGAACAGCACATTTAGGGCTTGATTTACTATGCGGTGCTAACCTACTTAGCACGTCTAAAGTCTTTAGGCGCGCTAAGCAGGGTGCTAAGTAGGTTAGCACCGGTTTACTCAATCAAAGTTTTGCGTGCATAAAGTCCTATGCGCGCGCTAAGCCCCATAGGCTGTAATGGGCACTTCGCGGGAGCGCCCTGCTCTCTGTGCAGTGCGCGCGCAAAACTTTGCGTGCATAACTTTTCCAAATTAGTGCACGAAAACCTCTTTTAGACGTGCTAAAGGGCTTTTTACAGGCGTGCTAACAGTTAGCACCGCTTTGTGAATCAAGCCCTAACAATGTTATACAAGCTTTACAGTGGCAACTTAACATTGTGTTAAAATGCCGCATTAAGCGTCTCCCTTGATGTTTGTAGGCACTTTATTAGGCCTGATGAAGTGGGCTGGTTCCCACGAAACGCGTTGCCTGTGCTTTTTATACCATTAAACAAATTCATCTTTTATAAAATTGTCACCTTTGAGGTAAGCCACCTTGTTTTTTTCATTTTATTGTTTTTAGAGCATTTTATATACATTGTGCGCCTCTTTACCCCTTTTCTATTTCTATATTTAAGAAAAATACTAATTGAGCAATAGCCTCTTTCCACTTTCATTCAGACTTTCATTAGACTTGATTTTAAACTTTCTATTAAGGGGTACCTGTAACCTCCCCTTTATTGTTGTTTGAAAAATAAGGCAGTATTTTAGCAACCCTATTGTTTTTCCCCCACAATTGTAGCCTTCTCATCCACTTGCCTTCTGTGGATCTCCCATGAGTCCCTCTGTGTCCTGCATTGTGCACATTCTCAAACACTGATAGTTGTGGATACTTTGAAAAGGCCAGATGAGGTACGGCCACTTATCGTATGCACCAGTACTGACAAGCATGTAGGCACTAGCGTAAGGGGCTATAGACAAGTGGAGTTGTGGAGTTGGAACCAGGACTGCATTCATCCACTTTGGGTACACCACCATTTCTGAACACAATTGTTTACAATTGAAATACTAGAGAATACTAGTAATATGCCACCAGATGTCAGATTAAAGTAGGTTGAACATTTATGATTGAAAGAAAACAATTTTACTTTGATGATTCGATGCTGCTTGCCTGACTATCTTCTGCCAAACAAAGGCATTTTGTTCTAGCGCAGTGATTTTATCTAGCGATTCAAACAAAATGATAGTTTTGATTATTCTTCAAAACTTAAATGTGTAAGCTATAATTATGGTGGAAAAATACCACACAGGGAAATACTGGGAGCTAAATAAATAATTTAAATTTTCATCCATCCGATAGAAAAATACTGCTAGATAGAGGACCCCTACAGAGAAGAGATATCTCTCCACCTCCTGTGAGAAAAATAACATGAATAATACAAAGTTAAATGGAGTCTTGCATGTTCTGACATCAAGTTTAATGGTTTAAGAGAAAACAGCTTTTGGACAGAGTGGGTATAATAAAACACCTTCATAACAGATGGAGCTATATTGAGCTGTAGATTGCTTCCTTTTCACAGAAATTGGATGGGGAAAAATAAATGTAACGGACCGGTACACCTGCAACTACAATATTAGGGAATTTGTTAAATTCTGTTTAAGTGGTGAAAACTTTTGCATGAAACACATTTCTGTTTGTTTACATAGCATTCTGCATTTTACTTGCAAATCTGTAATCATTAAATAAAACAAAAAACGAAATAGAGTACTAACCTCAGTAGAAAGAAGAAGGGATGCACATTTGCATTGAAATTTCTGCAATTCTGATCAGGAATAGGTATAATAGGAAATCGGAAAATGGAAATTGGAAATCGGATTTCCACGGAAATCAGATTTACAGCAATTAGGTCATTTTAGTTCAATCACAGAACTCGGAAGCATTGGAGCAATCAGAGAATCCAGAATTTTTCAGCAAAAATCAGATTGCTGTGGTAATTTTAGACGAATCATAATATTTGGTTACTACCGAGTAGTCCTAAGTCTTGTGATTGGCCTAAAGTTTCCGTGGTATTCTGATTAGCGCTGTAAAATTCTGCATTTTCTGATTGGCCTAATACTTCCAAACCAACTCAACTAATGTATTCAAAAAAGGTGGTATACATCCATACATGTAATAAAGGCGCCTCTACAAAAGGGCACTGGATATTGCTGCTAATAGAACATCTGCAAAATTTCCCAATATCCTTCTACTTAATTCTGATTGTAAATTATTTGAAATCTTTACCAATATTTTACAAGGGCCTAACCTAACCCTACTATCCAATGCCTAACCCTTAAACCACCCTCTACTGATGCCTAACCCTTAAATAGACAAAACCAGCGTTGTTGCACCAATGGGTTTGGCGTGCAGAGACCACCCCTGGAGTCACAGGGAATCCACAGTAATCATCAGAGGTCCGCACCATCCCATGTTCAAGTTTCAAGTTTCTTTATTTATAGCTCTTGCAAAAAGACATGATTAAAAACAAATCTGCATGATGATAATCATGCAGATTTGTTTTTAATCATGTCTTTTTACAAGAGCTATAAATAAAGAAACTTGAAACTTGAACATTGGATGGTGCGGACCTTTGATGATTAACCCTTAAATAGAGATGGCCCGAACGGTTTGCCTGCGAACGGTTGCAGACGAACTTTCAGTGGTTCGTGTTCGCCAGTAAAGGCAAACTTTTGCGGAAGTTCGATTCGCCCCCATAGTGCGCCTTTAGGGTCACCTTTGATCCTCTACATCACAATCAGCAGGCACATAGCCAATTAGGCTACACTCTCTCCTGGAGCCACTCCCCCCCTTATAAAAGGCAGGCAGCGCTGGCTTTTACACTCACTCGTGTGCCTGCAGTAATTAGTGAAGGGACAGCTGCTGGCAGACTCTCATAGGGAAAGATAAGTTAGGCTCTTGTAGGCTTGTCAGCTTGCTCCTGGCTGATTGTTATTGCTAAAATAGCACCCCTCAACAGCTCTTTTGAGAGCTAATGTTCTTTTGATGTGTTTTTTTTTGTGTTGCCCACTGACACTGCATTATACAGCCCTATCTGTTGCAGCTGGACCTTGGTAATGGCTGTTACTGTGCCAGCCAGGCCCTGCCTAACTATCTATACTGGGACACCTACCTATGCCTACCTAACTACTGGGGCACCTACTTACCTATACGGGGACAACTACCTATGCCAACCTACCTATACTAGGGTACCTACCTACCTGCCTACCTACCTATACTGGGACTCCTACCTATGCCTAGCTAACTACTGGGGAACCTACATATGCCTACCTACCTGCCTATACTAGGGCACCTACCTATGCCTACCTACCTATACTGGGACTCCTACCTATGCCTAGCTAACTACTGGGGCACCTAACTATGCCTACCTACCTATACTGGGACTCCTACCTATGCCTAGCTAACTACTGGGGCACCTACCTATGCCTAGCTAACTACTGGGGCACCTACCTATGCCTATCTACCTATACTGGGACACCTCCCTATGCCTACCTACCTATACTGGGACTCCTACCTATGCCTAGCTAACTACTGGGGAACCTACCTATGCCTACCTACCTATACTGGGACTCCTACCTATGCCTAGCTAAATACTGGGGCACCTACCCATGCCTACCTACCTATACTTGGACTCCTACCTATGCCTAGCTAACTACTGGGACACCTACCTATGCCTACCTACCTATACTGGGACTCCTACCTATGCCTAACTAACTACTGGGACACCTACCTATGCCTACCTACCTATACTGGGACTCCTACCTATGCCTAGCTAACTACTGGGACACCTACCTATGCCTACCTACCTATACTGGGATTCCTACCTATGCCTAGCTAACTACTGGGACACCTACCTATGCCTATCTACCTATACTGGGACACCTACCTATGCCGACCCACCTATACTGGGAAACCTACCTATGCCTACCTACCTATACTGGGACTCCTACCTATGCCTAGCTAACTACTGGGGCACCTACCTATGCCTACCTACCTATACTAGGACTCCTACCTATGCCTAGCTAACTACTGGGGCACCTACCTATGCCTACCCACCTATACTGGGACTCCTACCTATGCCTAGCTAACTACTGGGGCACCTACCTATGCCTATCTACCTATACTGGGACACCTGCCTATGCCTACCTACCTATACTGGGGCACCTATCTATGCCTACCTACCTATACTGGGACTCCTACCTATGCCAAGCTAACTACTGGGGCACCTCCCTATGCCTACCTACCTATACTGGGGCACCTACCTAGGCCTACCTACATACAAGAAGATAATAAGGTTCTTGCTTCATTGTGGACAGACCAAATTTGATCAGCTGGACAGTCACTGTTGTTCTATCATTGAGCTACCACAGCCCAGCGACCATATGGGCTTGAAAACCGCTATCGCCATGGTGCGCACCAGTCCAGCACGGCCGTCACTATGCAAACAGCTGTTTGCGGTGCATTACACAGTGAGTTTGGTGTGTCAGTGTGAAGCAGTACTCTAATTACACTCCTTGATTGATGTATACACATGCTTTGCATCAAATCCAGAGTTTTCCCCGAGACTTTTGGCGTCTATCCCACTCATCCATGCCCCCCTCCAGGTGTTAGACCCCTTGAAACATCTTTTCCATCACTTTTGTGGCCACTATATATGTTTCTAGTTTTCAGAGTTCGCCTCCCCATTGAAGTCTATTGCGGATCGCGAAAGTTTTGCGCGAACCGAACCTTTTGCGGATGTTTGCGAACCTAAAATCGGAGGTTCAGGCCATCTCTACCCTTAAACCTCCCTCTACTAATGCCTAATCCTGAACCCTCCCTCTACTGATGCCTAACCCATAACCCTCCCTCTCTACCAATGCCTAAGCTTTAACCCTTCCTCTACTGATACCTAACTCTTTACCTTCCCCTGGTGGTGCCTAACCCTTAACCCTCCCCCCCCCATGGTAGATAACCCTTAACCCCACCAACACAGAGGCATGATTAGCTGCTTTACAGGGAAATTTGGTAGCCCTGAGGCATCCACTATGTAATTTTCGTATTGAAACTTCCTATTTCCATTATATTAATTGCCCTATGTTTTCCATATTGCGACTTCCACTATATGATCTTTTGTACAGTAATGAGACTTCCTATTGCCATTATATGAATTTCCCTATGATTTTCATATTGAGACTTTCACTATATGATTTTTATTTTGAGACTTCCTATTGCTTTAAAAAATATTGTGTTCCCTTATTTTACTGTCTTCTTCTTTTTTCTTCTTCTGGCACTACAGCCCTGCTTGGGCTTTGGCCTTTACCACAATTTGCCTCTATCCTTTTCTCTCTCGCTTTTTTTTTTCCATTCTCTTATCGCCATCTTGGCTAGGTCTGCTATTATGTCCTCCATCCATCTTGCACGTGTGCTTCCTCTTCTTCTTGTTTTCTTTCATAATTTCTATGCATATTTCCTTCCTCAATTCGTTCCATATGTCCTAGCCACCTAATGCCCTGTGCTTTTATATGCCAGATAATATTTTGTCCCTCTATTATGCCTTCTAGCCCAGGGTTTTAGCATATTCTCCAGATATCACATTTTTTCCTTGGTCCAGTAATTCTTCTTAGTATCTTTCTTCCGTATATTCTTTAAAGAGAACCTGAACTGAAAGTAAAAAGTCAAAATAACCATACACCGTTTATACTTACCTCCTGTGTAGTCTACTCCTCAATCTTTCTCCTCTCCCATATCCCATTTGTTCACTGTGATCAATGGAATTCTCCTCCATTTAAAAAATGGCCATTACCCCATAACAGCTTCTTGGTCAACACACTGTTAAACTGTAATATCACCCACGTGAGTGTCGGGCGTTTTGTCAACGATTGTATAAATCTTTATCGAAAATATAAAATCAAAAATGTAAAGTTCTTCAAATACAAACATACGCCCAACTGTTTGAGTTCGTTTTCCGTGGGTTTCTCACAGTACTGGTTTAAACATGTAAACGTAGACCAATTTGTAAAAATATAAATTTAATATCAAATAAATATTACAATATCTCAAAACAATATAGAATTGCACTTTTGATTCAAAACAAAAACTCGTAAGGTTATTCTTATAATGAGCTGAATAATATAACTTCAGTAAAACAATCAAAGTGTTATTATATGCATTCACCAAAAACATATAAGGTTAAACCATTTAGCAGTTAATTCAACTATAGTGCATAGCTATGACTCATCAAATATGGCCACCGGCGTGTCAATCAATTTACTACAGGATTTATGGAGACAAGATGACTGAATCAAAAATAGTCT
The DNA here is from genome assembly GCF_040937935.1 of Hyperolius riggenbachi. Classification (NCBI taxonomy): domain Eukaryota; kingdom Metazoa; phylum Chordata; class Amphibia; order Anura; family Hyperoliidae; genus Hyperolius; species Hyperolius riggenbachi. The sequence goes on along the minus strand of NC_090648.1, from coordinate 207,290,271 downwards.
ATTTATTCAAAAACAAAATCATGGATACTAAAAACAAGATGGTAGTTATCACAAACAAAATGGCGGCTATCAAAATGGCGTTATCAATAACAAAATGGCGGCTATCAAAATCAAAATGGCGCTATCAAAAACAAAATAGCGTTATCAAAAACAAAATGGCGTTATCAAAAACACAATGGCGGCTCCCAGCTATCGCATTTAACTATGATAGATTTATGATGACTCAGTGGATATAACGACTGGGCGTTGTCCCACAAGAGAAATCAATATGAATTACTTGACATGAATTTTACCTCTGTCAACACTTCAACATCCGCTGGTCTGTGTTACTACACAGAGCAAGAGGGTAACAATATCTATACTTTTGGAATTAAATATCTAATTCGTCATCATAAACTTTGCTAGGCGTGGCCTGCATATGATATCTGAAACACCAATGCTTTGAGATAGATAGGTTGAAATATAATACATCACTGACAGAGTTCAGACTAGGTAATACATAATACCTTTTTTGAATATATTATGAGAGGAGGGGGTGGTGAATATTTTAAAACATTTTTCGACTGGTATTGTTTATCCTTTTTTGACTTCAGAAAGGTTGTGAGCTCATTAACTGTCGCTGGAAAGCTATTTTCAGAGTGTAATTTTATACAATGAAATACAGTTCACTGCACACATTATTCCCATGATTGGAATGTGGATTGTGTGGTAGGGCTATAGGAGCCAATTATATCTTTGTCAGCTGGTGGTGCAATCAGTAATGTTTAATGTGCGTAAATTATGGCCAGCAATCATTTGCTCATCTTCTTATTGTTTTTGTAGAGGCAGATTAAATATATAAACAGTCAGTTGGTGATTAAATAGAGGACATTTAAAGCAGGCCTACAGGTAAATATAAAATCACTATTTGTTTCAGTAATGTGTTCTTTTAAGAATGATTACTTTTTACACATAGCCAGCAAAAGTATTTAGAGATAAGCGTGCATATTTTTTTTTTTTGCAGAGTCCTCAGGTGCAAACTGTAAAAACAGGACTGTACTCCAAGCCAATCAGACTCAGCATTGCATTACAGCATTGCACCAACTTAATTACTTAAAGGGGATCTTTCGCGAAAAAAGTAGGCAGTTAGAAAATGTGACAGATGACAGGTTTTGGGCTAGTCCCATCTTTTTAAGGGGGATTCTCAGGGCTTTCTTTGTTTTCAACAGCATTTCCTGAACAGCAGTTTAACTGCCAAAATAGCAAGATACCAGCCGGCCTCCCTAATCACTTGCACACTATTATGTTAGTTAAATTTTGCAACTGTTGTTCAGTAAATGCTGTTGAAAACAAAGAAAGATCTGAGAATCCCCCTTAAAAAGATGGACTGGCCCAAAACCTGTCATCTGTCACATGTTTTAACTGCCTACTTTTTTCGCGAAAGAACTCCTTTAAAGAGAACATTAACTGTCCCTAACTGTTTCCGCAAGCCCCCTACAGCCATCCTGTGCCCTCATATGCCCTTTTTTGTGGTGCTGGAGCTGGGGTGGTGATATTGTCTAAACTGCAGTGTTCCCCAACCCTGTCCTCAAGGCCCACCTACGGTGCATGTTTTGTGGAAATCCACGCAGGTAGGTAATTAGCTCTGCTGAGACACTAATTACCCCACCTGCGCATGCTTTTGGTTTCCTGCAAAATATGTACTGTTAGTAGGCCTTGAGGACAGGGTTGGGGAGCTCTGGTCTAAAGTATAGTTGGTTATATTCTTTTATGACCTGTTATATGCCTTCAGATGTATATTGAAGTTTAGCTTTAGCAACATTAGTATTGCGATACAGAGTACATATTGTGCGCAAGAAATATCCAGTATCCTTCATTACATGAATATGGGTCAGGCGGCTTTTGGCCTTAAAGGGGTTCTGTGGCCCTTTTTCAAAATGCAATTTAAATGAAGAGATATGTTCCTTTCATAAGTACAAATCTTTTTTTTCCTTGTCTTGTTTAGAAACAGCTGTGCTGTCTCTCTCCTGCTCCTTTCTAATTATCCATCTAGTTAGTGTTAGTCAAATATCATGCTGCAGGAAGAGGCAGACAATACAGCAGCTGTTCCTACCTGCTATCTGCCTCTCCCTTCCCCTGCTGCACATCATCTGATGAGTCATCCCTGACCTTTCTGCAAGCTCCAGACAGCAGGGGGAGGATCTGCCTCACTCCAGTGAGGCTGACAGCATGGAGGAGATCTGTCTCGTGTGGCTTCAGCTCAGCTCAGCTCAGCTTAGCTCTTGTGCACAGCTGTAGACCATGCAGGGCCCCAAGCAGAGCAATACATTTACCCCCCCCCCTCCCCTGCCACACTGTTGAAAGGATGTCTCCCCAGCATACAGCATCTCACAGTAGTGAGTGCACCGCTCACTTTTTTGTAAATATTGTATGTCATCTTTTCATGGAACAGACAGCACTGAAGATATGATGCTGTGATACAATGTAAAGCAGTCGTTGTACAGCTTTTCTAACAGTGTAAGGTTATTTGCTGTGCAATAACATCAACACACAGCCATTAAAGGACAACCGTAGTGAGAGGTATGTGGAGGCTACCCTATTTATTTACTTTTAAGCAATACCAGTTTCCTGGCTATCCAGTTGATCCTCTGCCTCTAATATATTTAGCCACACAGACCCTGAACAAGCATGCAGCAGATCAGGTGACGTTATTGTCAGACCTGACATTAGCTGCATGCTTGTTTCTGGTGCTATTCAAATACTACTGCAGCCAAATAGATCATTAGGGCTGCCAGGAAACTGGTATTGTTTAAAAGAAAATAAATATGGCAGCCTCTACATACCTCTCGCTACAGTTGTCCTTTACTGTCTAAACCACTGGCAACAAAAGTGAGTACAGCGAGGCAGATTTAAGATCAACTTCATGATTGTTTACACCGAAAATGTGATGACCCCTTGTACTTCTTTATTGCTGCCTAAGCCTGCCATGGGGCAAATGTGACTGTAATGTCTTATACACACCATGCAATTTCCCATTAGATAGATGAGTTGAATCAATTATTTCTGAAAAGTCCGAATGGATTTCCAATGATTTTTCTTATCATTTTCCAAACACTTCTATACAAAATTGACCAGAAAAACGATCGGAAATTATAATCGGATCACGATCGGATCTGTCAAAAATAATCCATTTGACCTATCTGACGGGAAATTGCATGGCGTGTACCAGGCATTAGAGATGTCGCAAACCTCCGATTTTCGGTTTGCGAACCCCATTCACGAACCTTCGCGGAAGGTTCGGTTCGCGGAAAATTTCGTGAACCACAATAGACTTCAATGGGGATGCGAACTTTGAAAAATAGAAAAAATTATGCTGGCCACAAAAGTGATGGAAAAGATGTTTCAAGGGGTCTAACACCTGGAGGGGGGCATGGCGGAGTGGGATGCATGCCCAAAGTCCCGGGGAAAAATCTGGATGTGACGCAGAGCAGCGTTTTAAGGGCAGAAATCACATTGAATGCTAAATTGCAGGCCTAAAGTGCTTTAAAACATCTTGCATGGGTATACATCAATCAGGGAGTGTAATTAGAGTTCTGATTCACACTGACGCACCAAACTCACTGTGTAACGCACCGCAAACAGCTGTTTGCGTAGTGACGGCCATGCTGGACTGGTGCGCACCGTGGTAAGAGTATAGGCCGTGGCAGTTTTCAAGCCCATATGGTGGCCGGGCTGTGGTAGCTCAATGATAGAACAACAGTGACTGTCCAGCTGATCAAATTTGGTCTGACCACAATGAAGCAACGACCTTATTATCTTTTGTGTCCCACCCCCACCCGAGACACTCAAATAGCCGACGGTCATTGCTTTATTGTGATACGCAAGCCCCTTCACCGTGGCAAGGTAATGATCACGAAGGGGGATGGACACATGTACATGCCTTTTGTTTTTTTGTTGCAGCCGCCCGCAGTGCAGCCAGAAAAATTAGGCAGGCATGTACACGCACCAGAAAAATTAGTGTAGCGGCCGCTGCTAGCAGCGGCCTTAAAAATTCAGGAATCCGCCTAGAGTCCTGGACCCTGTTGGTGGTGGCGGAGAAGGCAAGCGGCCTGCAGGCAGAGATGCTGTGTGTGGGGACTGACTTAGTCTTCGGTCATGCAGTAGCCCTCCGTGATCCATTCCTCATTCATTTTGATAAAGGTCAGGTACTGAACACTGTCGTGACTTAGGCGACTTCTCTTCTCAGTGACTATGCCTCCAGCTGCAATGAAGGTCCTTTCTGACAGGACGCTTGCGGCAGGGCAAGAGAGAAGTTGTATGGCAAATTGGGACAGCTCTGGCCACAGGTCAAGTCTGCGCAACCAGTAGTCCAAGGGTTCATCGTCGCTTTTCGCAGTGTCTACATCCACACTCAAGGCCAGGTAGTCGACTACGTGCCGGTCCAGGCGTTGGTGGAGGGTGGATCCGGAAGGACTATGGTGAGGAGTTGGACTAAAGAATTTCCGCATGTCCGACATCACCCTGAGATCACTGGAGCGTCCTGTCCTTGCCTGCGTGGACTTGGGAGGAGGAGGGTTACTGCCAGTGGTACCTTGATTGCGTTGTGCAGCCACATTACCCTTAAATGCATTGTAAAGCATCATCAACAGCAAGTGCTGCATCCTTTCTGCCTTCTGTTGAGTTGGTAACAGGTCCGCCACTTTGTGCCTGTACCAAGGGTCTAGTAGCATGGCCACCCATTACAGGTCATTCGCCTTGAGTTTTTTGATACGGGGGTCCCTCAACAGGCTGGACAACATGAAAGAGGCCATCTGCACAAAGCTGGATGCAGACGTACTCTCCATCTCCTCTTGCTCTTCCTCAGTGACTGGACGCAACTCCTCTTCCTCCCCCCAGCCACGAACAATACCACGGGAACGTGGAGCAGCAGAAGCCCCCTGTGACAGCTGCCGCGGTTGTTCTTCTTCCGCCACCTCTTCCTCCTCCACAGAAACACCTTCCTCATCACCATCATCAGAGTCTAACTCCTCTCCTTCCCCACACAACTCCTCTTCTTCCTCCTCCTCCTCCTCCCCTCTGTGCTGCCGCAGGTGTTGTGGAAACATCGGGTTCGGATGTAAATCGCTCCCATGACTCCTGCTGCCGTAACTGTTCTCGTCCACGCTCCTACACAGCTGTATCCATCACTCTACGCACGGCACGCTCCAGGAAGTAAGCGTAGGGGATCAATTTGCTGATGGTGCCCTCAGCGCGACTCACCAGTTTGGTCACCTCCTCAAAGGGCTCCATGACCCTGCACGCATTTCGCATCAGTGTCCAGTTGTTGGGCCACAACATCCCCATCCTCCCAGATTGTGTCCTTGTACTGTAATGATACAGGTGGGTTCACTCAACACAACAGGTAGTTAGATGCAGTGAGGTGGGTTCACTCTACAGTAAAGGTGCTTAGATGCAGTGAGGTGGGTTCACTCAACACAACAGGTAGTTAGATTCAGTGAGCTGAGTTCACTCAACACAAAGCTGGGTATATGCAGTGATGAGGTGGGTTAAGTAAACACAACAGATACTGGGTATATGCAGTACTGGGTAGTACAATGTGCAGCTCCCTGTCACACACACAGATAGTCACTGAATGTGCTGGGCTGCTGGCAGTGGCACACACACTATGAATTAGCAAGGCTGTGCATGCAACAAAAGTGTCAGTTTCACACAGAAAAAAAAACAGTACAGGATGAGCTCTGAAAAGAGCTGTTGAGGGGTGCTATAAAAGCAATAATAATCAGCCAGAAGCAAGCTAAGCAGCCAAGAACCTAACTAATCTGTCCCTAGAAGAACAAGTCTGCAACAGCTGTCCCTAGTCTGTCTCTAGCAGGCACACGAGTGAGGCTAATGGCCGCCGGAGCCTGCCTTATATAAGGGGGGGTGGGCCTCCAGGGCTTAGTGTAGCCTGAATGGCTACAATGTGCCTGCTGACTGTGATGCAGAGGGTCAAAGTTGACCCTCATAGTGCATTATGGGGTGAATCGAACTTCTGCAAAAGTTCGCTTGGTCCAGGCGAACGCGAACCACCAAAGTTCTCCTGGAACCGTTTGCCGGCGAACCGTTTGCTACATCTCTACCAGGCATTCAGGTTGTGAGGATATTGCAAAGCAAGATTGGAGTTTATTCACTGCAAGACCAAATTTGTCAGTTTCGCTCTCTCATTCTCACTAGTCATACACAGGTCAATAATGCCCCAATATGTCTAGGCGATTGATCATTATTCCATTCAATTGGTTAGTGATCAACCTCTATCACAGCAAGCTTAATTCTGATAGGCTTCAGCAGAACTCTTTAAAGCTTCAATCAAACTGTAGGTGCTGTACTGCTCAATGCAGAGCAAAGTTATGGACCATTGATCCCCCACCACTCCTGTCCTTCCCCCATACCACATTGATGGTTCTCCTTGATAAAGCGAGGTGACGCTCGCGGAACTAGTGGGATCTTGTCCTCTGACGGGATTCCTTGTTCCCTGCTGTGCTGCTGAGATTGACCTTATCATTTCTGGGCTAAGTATCTCCTATTTTTTGCACTACTCCACTTTATGCTCTTTTTCCTATGGGCTGCTCCTTTGCCTCAATTTTCTACCACGCATCGTATCACTATTAATACTGTATATCTGGATAGCAATTGTGCACTTTAATTTTTTTTTATATATGTGATATTTATTCATGTGTTTTATTTATTTTTTAGTTCTCATTGCACAGGTGTTGTTTATTGGTCTTGCATCACATTAGGTTGTATACTGAACCCGGGTTCTCCCCCTGTTGGGCTCAATATTGAGCCTACTGTGGGGTTTTATATCTGACAGCAGCATTATATCATTATACAATATATTGCATTTAGAGTGATTGTTTCATATGCAGCAGGGATCATGTTGGAATATTTGCTTGTTTTTTAAATGGTTTTATTCTTTATTGAATCATCAATATTGTGATTATTATGATACCTAATGTTGAATAAAGATTTTTGTTATACTTTTTCAAATTTTGCTGTGAGAGGTGCTATTTTTTAGGGGCTTTCTTCTACTACCATATAATAACTTCACATTACAGTAAACTAGCCAGAAACTGGTAATTTTGACTAAGCTCCAGGATATCCATAGTAAAATGAACTATTCCTATCACAGGGCTACTTTCTATAATTCCATCTATATCTAAATAAGTATCTTAATTCCATCTATATCTACATTCTACTTATCTATATCTAGATAAGTCATGTCTTGTGCCTTGACATCATTTATTAGAGTTATTAACTAGAGCTTTATTTTATTTATTTGTTTTTTAACATATGAGGGAAGGGTAGGACATCACAACACAAGGAATCATCAGTGTGTGCCCTAAATAACAAGGGAGAAAAATGCAGTGACATAGAAATTGTGTCTATCCAAACGCACCATGCTGGAATAACATGTCTTTATTTGTCCCCTATCATCTCCTTCTATGCTACTGGAATTCAGTGTCTCAATTATTCTGATGTATGCTGCAGAATTTGACTTCTGTGATGCCATGCACCACTACTTACGCATATTAATGCACATTAATATTAGAAAATATACTTTCAGGTTTACTACTCATTACTACATCATTACAAGATATGCATTGGCATTGCCCATTCCTAGGCATAACTACTCTGGCGTGTAAAAAGAATAAGGAAGGATGACAACAGTAATGTTAATTAAGCAGTGCTGTGTACATCTACGTTTCTGTGCAAAATCAATTTTACAGCAAAAAGTGGGTTTTTGCTTTTCTCACCTTTTTTTGTCAACCCATGCCTTTTTTGGGGGGAAATAATTGTAGATGGGAGACAGGGCATGTGGTTTTTAGGAAGAAAGTTGTTGAAGGACATTTTAAATGTAAATGTTGGTGATAAAGAAAAACTAGTGAAAACACAGAAGAAGTAGGAAAAATACTTCTCCCTACTGATTATAGAGATGCCCGAATTGTGCCCACCCCAGTATAAGTAGCAGATGTACATTCAGTATTAAGTAGGTAGCCATATGTCCCCCCAGTTTAGGGAGCCTTATGCCTCTCCAGTATAGGTAGCAAGATCCACCCCCAGTATAAGTAGCCTTATGCCCCCTACTACCAGTATGGGTAGCCTTATGCACCCCCAGTATAGGTAGCCAGAGTCCACCCTTAGTGTAGGTAGCAAGCAAACACCCCCAGTACAGGTAGCTGGTGTCCCCTCCTAATGTAGGTAGCCAGAGTCCCACCCTAGTATAGGTAGCCAGATCCCTCCCTCTCCTCAACCGTTTTGAGCCTGGCTTCAGAGGCATGAAGAGATGATTTGCATAGTCAGGAAGGATTGTGGGATACCACAGTTGCTCACTTAAAGCTGAATTATTGCAAATACATTTTTTTTTTTGAGAAGCCAAATTATGTTCATTGTTTCTTTTTAGTAGTAGGGCTAGGAGGCTTCTCTTAAGCCCCTTTCCAAGTGGTTCCTGGTCACCATGTGCTTTCTGGGTATCTGTTTTATTTAAACTACAGCAGCATTTTGTTTTCAGCCAGCAAACAAGCTCTTGTTTATGTGCTCTGTACAAAAGCTTTATATCCTAATATTTAATGAGATCCAAAGAGACTTTTTTCACTGCAAGCTTTTACTATGCAAAGGCATTTTTACTGGTCTAGCTTTAGCCCTTGCAATCTGCACATCAAAAAAATGAAGATTCAAACCTCACCAGCAGGCCTACAAAGCCTGAAATCTACAGCTGGCTGGTAAACAAACTTTCTCCCTTGAGCATAATTAACCAATTAGTTAATGGAAGATGTGCCGCTCTCAACAGTGTACACACGCAAAGCCAGCTCTCTGTTATGACTCCTACCAGAAAGACCTGCATTTTTATTGAAGATACTCAAATTATCCTGCTGAAATCCCTTAAATGACTCAAAAAGTTATACAACCGAAAAGATGTGATAAAATCCACAATGATTCTTTTTCTCCCAGTGGGAGCCTATCTCGGTTCAATAATCTAGTACAAGCACAGGAAAAGTGCATTGTTACAGTTTTCAGCAGTCATTAGAAGTTTAAAAAATACTTGCCTGACCCCAGGAATTGTATATCTCTGGCAGAAAACACACATTCAGTTTAAAATGTATCTTCTTTTACTACAGTACTGTGCCATAAAAAATAAAGACAGTCATTCCAGCATAATTTACTCAATCATGTAATTTGCACTTAGTGGCGTAGCTAAAGAGTTTTGGACCCCAGTGCAAGTTTTGCATTGGGCACCCAAGCACTATATACATACCAGTTGATACTGTGCACCAAAACCTGCCAAGGACAACCACAATATTTGTTTGTTAATGACTACTACTATTGAAAGCATCTATAGAGGTGATTATTACCAGTACCGGATAGCTGCAGAGTTAATACTGTGGTTCAGTCTGGCCGATGGGTCCCGGTGTGGTCACTACCTCTGCATTCCCTATTGCTACGCCACTGTTTGCACTATGCAAATTAACTGGACACAAAAATGGTTCCCATTCCAGAAGTTATCATTATATCAGTCATCATTATATCAGAATTGTGGATATAAGTAATTTCAAAGCAAAATTTGGAATTACTGCGTGAAATCATAATGCAAAATTTCAGACTATTGCTCAATTAATTTTGTTCATTATTAGGATCTATTATTTTGCAACATTGCATATTTTCATGAAATATAACTTTGTAATTCCCCTATGCATTTATGTGAAAATGCAAAAATGTATTTTCTCATATGTGAACATTTGCTTTCTTATTCTTCAAAGTTTTCAATGCATCTGTGCAAAAATGACACAAAATCAATGCATTTGTGCAAAAATTACACAAAATCAAGGTCACCTACAAAATTGTAATTATGATCAGATTCATAACTGCAAAAATTGTACAAACTTTCACAAAACCGAAATAAATCATTACAATCAACACTACCTGACAAGCTGTTCTCTTTTTTGCCCCCTCCCCCTGCAGAGTAATGTAGAGGTGTAGATTACCTGCTCCAACTTTGGTCTGCTCAGCTCTCATTTGCTCAGTCCTCCTCTTCATGGTGCTCACATTTGTTTATGGGGAATTAGGGTGGATGCAACACTTGATATGAAGAGGGTGATGGAAGTCCACACTTGTTTTGGGAGAGGAATGATCGTATCACAAGCAGGGATGGTCGTAGTCAGCCATCTTCGCTACGCTGGAACTACGCGTATTTTTACGCAAATACGCTTCGCAATCTACGGCCCCGAAATCAGCCACTTCGCTACGTTAGCGTACCGTAGACTACGCATTAAAATACGCAAGCTTCACGTATTGCGTAGCGTAGTTGATGCGAGCGCTTATGCCCTTATGCGGAAAATTTTCCGCAATAATGTGCTAACTATGCGCATACACAAACTAATATAAGCATACATTCCAACATCCAATGCGGAATTGTATGCGTATAAAGGGCAATAAAATTTCTGCGCATGCGCAATGACCCATATAAATGCAGTTACCGCACGCGTAGTTGACTTCGCAATACATACGTCAACTACGCGTAGCGGGCGAAGCTACGCATAGCGGGACTACGACTACGCGGAAATGTGTACGTGTAGTTCTTAAACTTCGCCTACGAACTACGATGCGTAGTTGCGTACTACGATGGGTAGATTCGCACTGGCGTAGTGTACGAGCAACCCTGATCACAAGTTTTGGAAGGGGTTAATGGGTACCATTTGTTATGCAAGGGAAGGGGGTCTATGGCAGCTTGTCTTGATGTGTGACCCTAGATGCCATGATAAGGAATGGGGGGTTGCAGGTAAGGGCAGGGGTGATAATTTGCAATCGGGACTGTGGAGTGCAGAGCTGTTGTACTTGCAGGATATTTAGAACAGGGTCTGTGTCAGGCAGGGAGGGAGTGCATTGTAGGGCTGTGTTGAAAAGCTGAATTATACTTGTGGAGTTGAGACTTCAGTGATGAGGTAATTCTCTCTCACATCCCAAACTCCGAGATACCCTGAGTTAAGTACAGGGACAATGAGTTGCAAAAGTGCCAGAGTGAGAAGACCCATGAGCTTGTCCGGTAACTGGCAAGCAAGAAAGAACTGGATTTAGCAGTAGAAGGCTTTGGCCTCAATTCATTTACATCATGCTGGTGATAATAAGGCAAGAGAAAACTTCCCACCACACATCGATCGGTATTTTTAGGGCTCTTGAGTCTCTTATTACCCATGTGTTGCATATATTAATCCACTGTACATACTTTATCGGCTTTGTTGCATACTGCAGCACAGGTCCATGCTAGAAATAGATGCAGTTCGTTTTAAATGTTATTTTTATGCATTCATAGTTTGCTGCAATTTGAAATGGTAATACTAAATTACAGACTTCTGCAGACTTCTAACGTGTGTTTATAGCATTTTTAAGAGATTGTAATATCACTTTACAGGTTATTTTGTAATTTCCAAAGGTGCCAGTCCAGAAAATCAGCATCACAGAACACTGCATACCATTTAACGTAAAGTAATTAAAAAGTCCCACTTTACCCCAGGTAGTCCGATTCATCCTTGTAAACATTTTATTGATGCATCTCAGCTTATAACTACATATTTTCCACCAATTCTGTTAGTGAATATTTTACACTTTATTATGGACTATTCCCCACTGGGAATGTGCAAGCTGAAAGTAGCTTTTTGATCATAGCATTAACTTGTAATTAGATTATCATGGCACAGCTTTATACTTTCATGGTAATGTGAAAAGTGTGACTCTATAAAAGAGAATTATTTCAGCCAAGATTATAATGACAATTTAATGGTAAATTGGTTTGTTGGCCAAAGTAGCAATTTTCAGGATATTTAACCAGTTTAATGAAAAACGCTGTATGTGCTTACATCTGCAGATTTCATACGGAACATAATCAGATTTCCTTTTGTACTGAAGAATATTTTCAGAATCCTATTAAAGCAGGTAGTCTAAGAACTGTTGGTTCATATGCATCAATACAGATTCATTGTGATATGCTAAATTCATTTTTTTTAACAACGTACTGCATATTTATATATAATATGGCTTTTAATCCCTTGCATATACAAAGCTATCTATTTAATTTCCAATTTAAATTTTGCCTCAATCATTTTGTTCATTAAATTCTATCTATCTATCTATCTATCTATCTATCTATCTATCTATCTATCTATCTATCTATCTATCTATCTATCTATCTACAGTATATACACAAACATATTTTGCTTGTCTTTGTTTACATAGACATGGTTTGTTTGTGCATTTGTTCTTTGTTGATCAATGTCTACACTTTTTGTAAGAGTCAGTTAAGGTGGCCATACACTGGTCGATTTGCCATCAGATTCGACCAAAAGATAGATCCCTCTCTGAGCGAATCTGATCAGAGAGGGATCGTATGGCCACCTTTACTGCAAACAGATTGTGAATCGATTTCATCCTGAAACCGATCACAAGCTGTGGAGCTACCGCTGCTGCCGCCCCTCCCCCCCCTGCATACATTACCTGCTCCGCCGGCGCGAGTCCCCTGGTCCACCGCTGTCTTCTCCGCCTGGTCCTGGCATCTTCTCCACATCGGCTCCCGGCTGGCATCCGCGTATAACTTTCTGTCACTCCAGTGACAGCGGAAGTTCAAATAGAGCGCCCTCTATTTGAACTTCCGCTGTCACTGCAGTGACACAGGAAGTTATGCCGGATGCCGGGATGCGGAAGCTGATGCAGAGAAGATGCCAGGACCAGGCGGAGAAGACAGCGGTGGATCAGGGGACTCGCACCGGCGGAGCAGGTAATGTATACCCGCTGTATTGCGTCGGTCGTCGGGCATTCGAACGCCGCTATTGACGCACTCCCGACTCGCCGGCGACCGAGAAAAATCTTCCGCACGGATGGATCGACGGGAGTCGATGGGAACGATGGATTTCGGACGGAAATTCATCGTTCTGTCAGCGGTGTGCGAGGCGATTTCATGGCCGTTTTGATCACTGTGATCAAAACGGCTGTATTTCGGCGGGAAAATCGTTAGGTGTATGGGCCCCTAAATAATAGAGTCGCACAAGAACTGGAAAAAAATGCTGCAGTTGACCATAGAGCACAATCAGGTTTTAGCAGGGAACGCATAATATTATTTTAGCAATTTCATTATGTCTTGTACTTGTGTTTAGCCTTCTGTACATTTTCCACTTGATGTACATGTAACCTGTATCTTTTGGAAGAAGACATAATGTATAAAATAATTCCCCAATGGCAGAACGCAGAACTATTCCTTCTCTCAGGAAATCCCTGATGTACTGCACCTTCTTCCTTATTACCCTGAATGTTACATTACTGATCAATAATTTCATAGTGAGTTTGGGTCATGTACCTCATCATCCAGTACCTTCCTTTTTTCCATCCTGACTGGACTCTGTCTTACATTAGGTGCCAGGAGAGGACTTTCAGTAAAAGCTTTTTGGGTCTTGTTCCTTTCTCTCCGATCGGACCTGTTCTCTCTCTCCAGGGCCTGTACTTGCACCAATAGTACTGTCCTTTCAGTCTGCCTGTGAAAAGGCAAGTTGTGGTTACAACAATGAGATTGTCACAAAGAGTTGTGTACTTCATATTTATGCTTTTGCTAACAGCAACACTAACTTGTTTTGATAATCAGATACCAAAGGAATAGCACACCTGCTTTATAAATAGATGAACAATGTGTATACACACTATGTGAAGTACTTTATTCCAGTGGTTGGATAGTGTAGTTGTTAAAGGCTCTGTCTTTGGCGTGAGAGACCAGGGTTTGAATCCTGGCTAGGGTCAGTACCTATTCAGTAAGAAATTCTTGTGCAAGACTTCATAATATGGCTCAGTCGTGCCAGTTTGCTCTTCATCGCATGTGTAAAAGAGCTGACTGGTGTAACTGAGCCATATGACCGATACCAGATGAAAGGAGACACTCATGAGGGTGGCGAGGGATGCATTGGTGCTCATGGGGCTGGAGGAAGCACCGGTTAAGTATAAAATCTTTAAGCCCATCTCAGGTTTACTTTACGGCCTCGTTCAGACTGTACGCGCTGCCGTCCGCATTTTGGCAGCGCGTATAGTGTGCGACACGCAAGAACGGTAGAAGGGCATAGACAGCCCTTCTACCGTTCCCATCATATGCGCTGCGTGGCAGCGCGATTGCGCTATCCCGTGCTGCACGCATTTTTGGGAATCGCAGCGCAGATCCCATTCATTGTAATGAATGGGATCTGCAGCGCAGCGCATAGGAGCGCAGATGGCGTGCGATCGGACGCGTTGCGTTCCAATCGCACAGCCATCTGCGCTAAATGATGTGAACGAGGCCTAAATGTGCATTCTTGAGGCAACTGGCAGTGCTGGATGTTTGCTTGCAGCGGGCAGGCAGATAAACAGTAGCAGAAGACAGGCAGGTAAGGGTTCATATTAAAGAGCCCAAAGTCATTTTGCCATTAGTTATCTAGTTAATATGCTAGTATGTTACACAGTTTTTGTCTGAATACATAAGCAACAATAACACCAATTAATGGGCGAAGGCAGGTGCGTCTGACGTCACTGGAGGTGGAAGTGTTGACCGGCCGATTTGGAAATAGGTGAAACCTGCAGAGACGTTAGAGTGGGGACGGGATGCCAAAACCACGGACTGCAGCTGACACCGCTGGGCTATCAGCCCGATAGGCCTGATATACTACATGAGTGTGCTGGATTGCGCGGGCTATTGTCAATGTTTTAAAACATTTTACTCTATGATCATTTTTAATGCATTTGTATTTTATATGTGGAAGCTGGATTCAATTGTTGACTCCTTTGGATTGTAGCCTATAGCCTAGATTATTGAACCTATGTGCTAGACCTACCTGGATTTGAGGTGGATGAGATCTGGTGAGCTAATATGTCAGAGGGGGCTGTCAGTGTTGCATACACAGAGTGAAGCACGTGTGGATCACTGGTCACTGGTAGTGTGCGTTGAATTGAGGAAATCTAACAGTAATACACTATGTAAATTCTGTCGAAACCCACAGAGTGTTGAAAACTAAAGGGGAGGAGCGCTGTCACTTTTTTGAACTTTCATGAATATTTGGTTATTGCCGGACTATTGATAGCGAAGACTCTGGTTACTTGATATATGAGTTGTTGATTTCAAGAGGAAGGCACAATTTATACAGTATGTAATTGAACACCAATTAATGGGCAAGAAAGAATAAACAGGCTCCAGCATTCCAAAAGTCAATCTTCTTTATTCAGGCCACAAAGCACAAGTACAAACAATGCCCCTACAGTCACAATAACACAAATGAATGCTGTAAAAAAAAGTCCATTTGCTCATTGCAGCTGGGTTACTTTTCCCTGCCTTCTTAGCTATTCTGTATGGAAATAAGCACCACTCCATCTAGCTAGCAATTTGTATTTACAATACTGAAAATGATCACTAAATTATAACCATCATGTATATTTTTCAATTAAAATTTCAGCCCCATTCAAGGAAAGAGCATTCAGTTCTCCACTGCAACTGAATCATGTAAATTATTAAATTTGCTTGTTTGCATACTTTACGGCTCACAATAAACCCCATCTGGCATTTTATTTACATTTCAAAGAAAGCGTTAATTGTAATAATATCCAAATACAACATGTATCTTATGGAGCCTCCTCATGGAATCCTTTTCAGCTTGAATTTCCAAAGCTGAATTTACATTAATGGTTGGTTAATACACCCAGAAATTACAGCAGACATTCAGATTATGTTCTTACATGGTTCATGTAGAGGGTAATGCTCCTTGGCATTGTAAACTCTTGTTGCACCTCCTCAGACCCTCAGGGAGAAACCACAATGAGAGAGCACAGTAAGGAGAAAGGAATTGCATTACTCTACACAACTGGATATTTAGCAGGAATCAATACTAGACAGGCAGGAAAGTGCTTTTACTCCATGGAATAGCTTCAAATAAGTTTTCACACATAATTATATACTAATATGCATAGTTGTCAATTTGATATACATTTCAATAAACTTTAATTGTATTAATATGCAAAAAACTACTTTCTAATAGATTGTTTTAGCTCAGTGTAGTTGCACAAAGTCAATAGTATTTCCCAGTCAGATCAGTAAGTGCTAAGCAAAGAAGAAATTAAAAAAAAAACAGGGACACCAGGGCATACCTATGATTCAGCTGCAGGGAGATTTGGGAGCAGGATACAGCTGATAAATGGCTTACCCTGCTCCTGCCCAAACCTTATAACGTAGGTTGCTATTGGCTGGTAAGCCTTTTTCCTTTTGGGTGCTGGGATTAACTTTTATTGGCCTGATACCTCAGATGTGACGCACGGTGGAACTGTATCATATCCACTTGTGGCCGGCGCTGATTCAATTACACGACTACCTAAACTGAGGGGGTATTATGATAGAGAACAGAGGCGCCAAAAGGATAAAAACAATATTTAAAAGTTTTAAAATTATTGCTTAGGAGGCAGTGGTGGACTCACCTCCCATAAGCAGACACAACGACTGTGTATTCACAAAAGGGAAATTTATTGGTATACTCCAATTAGGATCGCAATTGGAGTATACCAATAAATTTCCCTTTTGTGAATACACAGTCGTTGTGTCTGCTTATGGGAGGTGAGTCCACCACTGCCTCCTAAGCAATAATTTTAAAACTTTTAAATATTGTTTTTATCCTTTTGGCGCCTCTGTTCTCTATCATAATACTGATTGTATCCACCTTTGGTGGAGGGGGATACCCCTTCTTCTTTTTCAAGCCTACAGAGAGCGACTTCTTAATCCTGAGTGGGGACAGGCTAATCTCCTCACCTGCCTACACAGTGGTTGCCTGGAGGTAACCCTGGTTTGTGAGTATACAATTCATACTCTTTCTAATAATCCAATTATCTTGACATACTACACCATATCGGGCTCTCGGTTCTTCTCTTTTTCATATACTGAGGGGGGATCTTTTGACTAAATATATTGAAGGTGGAGCAGTCCTCTGGCTACCTATACTGAAGTGAAGGGACATCTGGAAGGTTGTTACAAAAGGATTCGACTAGTGAACACCACAATGACAGAATCTGCATAAAATGTACCCCATGTTTTATTATAAGTGCACCAGTGATGTAACCAAAGCAATGGAGACATATAGCAATATCCCAAAACACCACAATAACAAACCCCAAACTCTACAACTTAACTATCTATATAATGCAAATGTATACAATAATATACAGGACATACAGTAGATACAAGCCAAGCCCAGATATTTCAGATAAGATAGCCATCAGGAATTCAGAAAATGTGTCACAGAATGCAACAGGGAAGGCCAGGCACAGAGCAAGGGTACTGATGTTTTGGTACTTGCTGTAAGCCAGATCAGTCCTTATATATCCTATAGCACAATTGCACAATTTGGCTGGCAAAAGGGTGGTGACCTCTGCTGAAGGAAAATAGTCCATACAATTGGGCCACTCACAGGTGAGGTCAGGGACACAGCAGAGCCACCTGCTGGGGGTTGGTGAAAGTAAATAATTTGCTGCCACCAGCAGGTGAACAAGGGCATAATGACTAACAGAGCTTAACTGGCTACCAATACTGAATAGGGGTCATCTGACTACCTGTGCTGAAGTAGGCGGACATCTGGCTATCTATGCTGAAGGGGGACATCTGGTAACAAGTCGATGGCTCACATGAGAGATGCCAGCTGCTGAAGAGAGTGATGCAGACTAAAGCAGCTGAGTGAGGAGGGAAAGATTAAGATGTACTAGAGCATCAGAGAGTAACTTGTCTGCTCAGTGGTTACCCATACTGAAGGAATGGGGACATTTGGCTAGGCTGCCTATATAGGGCCACCATCAAATGTCTACCTATACTGCAGGGATGGGTTGGGGTCATGTGGCTGCCTACACTGAAGAGACACGGAAACATCAGTGTACCTATACTGGGAGGTCATCTTGATACCTGTACTGAAGTGGGGGGGGGGGGGCATGTGGCTACCTATACTTTGGTTAAGGGGAGGGGTCATCTGCCTACCTATACTAAAAGAGAGGGGAGATATCTAGCTACCTACACTGAAGGGAGAAACACAAAGCTACCTATAGTGGGAGTCATCTGGTTACCTATACTTCGGGGGGGGGGGGGTCATCTGGCTACCTACACTGAAGGTAGAAACACAAATCTACCTATAGTGGGAGTCATCTGGCTACCTATAGTCAAAGGAGGTGGAGATACACCTGGCTACCTATATAGGGGAGGGGGGCATATGGCTACCTAACTGGGGATTTGTGTCACATGGCTACGTATAGTGAAGGGAGGTGGGGGGATACCTATACTAAAAGGGGGAAGGCATCAGAGGGCGAGGATAAAGAGGGACAGTATTACGCTTGCATCCTGAGTTTTTTTCTATTTCCCTTTTATTGCATATCAAAATTGTATTTGCTTTAGCTGCAGCTTCTCATGAAAATGTGTTTGCTCATCCCTAGTTCTTTTGAATAATATGTAGATAAATACTTAAAAAAAATACTAAGTATAACGAGTCTGCATTCTGGAAGGCACAAGACTGTGGCATCAGGGGGCAGCATGCCGGATTACCATTTCAGTGTCAGTAAAACATTTTTGTGGAGTTTTTCTTCTAAGGAGATTTCTCATTTCTTTCATTTACCTTCCCTGCCTATTTTGTGACACGCAGCCAAGTAAGTATGTGAGATTCTCTCCAAAGTCTGCCCAAGCTCTAAATATCTTTTAAAGCCCATAAAAGGTTGAGCTGAAGGTAGACATAAAGTTTTCTTTATAAGCAGGAAAACATAGCAGATATAATATATTTATAGTGTTTTTACCTAGGCCCTAGTCTGATTTTCAGCAGTATCAGGAAACAGAATGGTGTTTCCTTTAATAGAAACAAATTCATCAGTTGTATTAAAGGCTTCACTTACTGCCTCATAGTGGCTAATTAAAGTGACAATGCCAATTGCTTTTTAAACCCATTGTTTTTAATGCTAGGAGTACATTAATGCCTCATTAGTGGCTAATTAAACAAAGCTGCATTGCTTCAGCATAAGGTCTAGCCACTGTTCAGTTAAACTCTTAATCACGTCTGTTCTTGGGCTCTTAGATAAAGTCTATCAACATCTTTAATTTTGGGGGACCATCCTTTCTCATTCTCCACCAAAAAACTCAAAGGTGCCCCCACCCACTCAAAAAACCCTCTTATTTTGCTCAATAGGATCCTATCTTCAAAGGTTTCAGTGATCAGGTAATGCTGGGGCATCTGGGCAAGTGTCCAGAGTCTTATGGAGGCAGATTACTGCATGTTTACAGTGGCTTATAACTCCTAGTGATGAAGGCACAAGGTTATGTTGAAATTATATGGAATGCACGATAGGGGTGTAAGGAGAGGGGAAGGAGACAGGACAGCACTGAATAGAGCAACAGTGACTTCCAATGCTTCATCTTCATTCTGTACCATTGGATAGTGGGGTCATGTGACCCCATAGCTAAAGCCTGTTTCAGACATTCTGGTTCTTATCAGAGCATGGCAGGGATTTATATGGCTCTATGGGATAGGGCTTGGACCAGTTCTACAGAGTGTTTATGGTGACCCAGAACCACTAGGAAAGTATACAAGAAAGTATAAAAGTGAAAGTCATTAATGCACTGCAGAAGATGTTGGTGCTATGTAAATATTAAATAATAATATATATATATTTTTATAAACTGTGAAAAAAGTTTGTGCAACCCAACAGCCACTACTAAGCCTGTTCAAGGGTCTTGCCCATCCATAATAGACAGGCATCCAGCCAATGTGCATGCAGTCAAATGTGTGCCATCATATATGCTAGCAGTTGTAGATGTCCCCCGACATCATCCAGTAATAAAAAGAGACCCCCAATATCCACCAGCATTACAAAGTGACTCCAACCCCAATATATGCCAGTAGCAATACGGCCACTATTGTCAAGAAAGCGCAACAGAGGATGTACCATCTACGGCAGCTGAAAAAGTTTGGCCTACCTAAAAATTTAATGGTGCAGTTCTACACTGCAATTATTGAATCCACCATAACATCATCTATGACTGTATGGTTCAGCTCCTGCTCAGCATTAGAAAAGGGGAGGCTGCAGCGCATCATCCGAACAGCGGAAAGGATAATTGGCTGTAGCTTACCTTCCCTGCAGGATCTTTACGCTAGCAGGTGCAGAAAAAGAACAACCAAAATTGCCTCTGACCCCTCTCACCCAGCTCACTCCATCTTCCAGCACATGCCTTCAGGAGTAAGATTCCGGTCAATCGCTACCAAAACCTCCAGACACAGGAACAGCTTTTTTCCACAAGCGGTAGCCATACTTAATGCTGAACCACGTTAGAGCTGCTAGGACTTGATAGTAATCAGCACAGAACTGTAAACGAACAATTCTCACATTGCTTACTGCCACTATACTTATAATGTCCTTGACTTGTAATATACACACTGTCTGCCCTTGTATTGTTTTTGTTTGTGTTTGTGTTTGTTTAGCAACTGCCAAGACAAATTCCTTTTAGGTGCAAACTTACTTGGCGAAATAAAATTGATTCTGATTCTGATTATTATGGTCATTTGGAAATATGTGAATATTTGTTCCTCTCCACATTTTCTTGTAGTTTGAGTTGTTTTTGTTTATAACTTTAGTTCTGATTTAACATTTGGATATGACAACATATTCTCAGGCACCCCTTATAAATTGCCTGATATCCCCCGGTGTAGACAGATCAGTGGATACAGTGGATGCCTCTTGGTACAATTCTAGATTGGGAGAAAGCACTGCACTTACAAATATTTCACAATCCTGTCTTAGTCAACCTTGAGGTTTCCCATAGGTCATTCCAAACTTTTTATTAGACGTAAGAGAAGAAGATAGATGCATCCCATTTCTGACAGTATGCTAAGGAAAAAGATTTGATATTGCAGAAACGAGAAGGAGATTTGGGATCTATCATGTTTTTATAGCAATGCAGAAGCGGAACAGGATTATTTGCATATATCTCCATGAGCCGTAATATATCAGACAGGCGCTTTTTAATGCTTCCATTTCTATCCAACGGAGCTAGCACATTTTAGTGACCAATTTTAGAAAATGTTTATCTCAGGCATCAAAACATGCAGGTTACTCTTATTTACTTATTTTTGCTGAAAATATATTTCACCAGCAGAAAGAAAGAAAGCTTCCGAGCAAATGTCATGTATTATTTTCTGCTGATAGCAGAATTATAGATTGCCTTATATAACATACTTTAACTAGCTAATGCCAACAAGACCTTTTCCATGAAATACCAAATCGTGTAAGTTATGTTTTCCCAGAGTGCACTGCATACAGCAAGGAAATGAGATATGTTATGGCCAGAAGCTACATACAGACATGACATTTTTGTCACTTAAAGAGGAAATTGTGGTCAGAATAACATAATTAATAAAATTGCTTATTTTATTTTAATATATTTATTTATAAATTTTGTCTGAAATTTTAAAACAGGCAACAACATCTTTAGATGGTTTCAGGGTGCTGTGGGTGCTCTAGGTACCAGCATGGGAGGGTGCGATAGGTGTGTGTGTGTGTGGGGGGGGGGGGGGGCAGGGAGGATAGCGGGATCTGCGGCAGCAGGGTCATGGACAGAGGCTCTAGCAATGGTTAATATAGTTGGAGCTGCGTGGGGGAGCGGTGTGTGTGTGTGTAGTGGTGGCAGCCGGTGGATGCCCTGAGATCTTCAATCAAGTTATCTATTGTCGTGGGATCATTTCCATGGATATTGGTGTGGGAACATTAAAGGTAATAATTTATGGTTAATTAAGTTTAATAAATGACTTTTCTTCTTGTTGTGTTTTTATTTCTTTGTAACTCTTTGTGGAAATGGGTAAGGGGTACTCAGTACCCTATATTCATTTCACCTTGGGGGTGGTCAGGCTACTAGGGTCACCTTCTTAAAGATGACTCCCAGATGCCATCTTGAACCCCCCCATCACCCACCCTCAGGGCATGATTGGCCCCCACCTCCTCAACATCCGCAAAATTGGCGGGAAAGAGTCCCTTAGTCCCCCTAGGGAAGAGGGGGAGGCTTGGCTTCCCCTCTCTTTCAGAGCCCCCATACCATGGACCATGCGGGCTGGTATAGCTCAAGGTGTGGAGCCCCAACTAGGCCTGGCTCCGCCTTCTGGCTATCCCAGCCTGCATGGGGAAAGGGGTGTGATGCTGGGAGGCCATACTTTCTGACCACCCAGTGCAACAAGGCTAAGCAGCTCGACAATGGAAGAGGCTACACTGCAGATCTGGGCTTCCGATATCGCTACAAATAAGACACAATGGCAGCGCAGTGCAATATTGCACTGCCTATGGTCTAAGTAACCAGACAAGGAACAAACAGACAGACAGAACGCTAGCAAGACTAAGCGCTGCTCTAGTGATAGCAAGCATTCACACAGGCAAGACTACAGGAAAGAACATAACTAATAGCAAAAGCAGCCTATAGTTACGTTCCCAGAAACTAGAGTAGCAGGAATACTACCAGTCACTAATGTGGTGATGGCAGAATCCAAGCTATCAGGATAATGGACTTCACTGGCCCACCGCAAATTCAGTGAATGTCCATCAGACAAGGGAACAAGCCAATAAACAATAATACAGAAAAATAACAAATGGCTCAACTAACGGATAAATATATATTAGCAAGTCTGCATATATATTTATCAAGAAACTAGCTAAAGCACAAATAATAAGGTCACATTGAACTACAATAACAGATCTATAACAGAGTGTCAAGGTGCTCAGCAGACCAGCGTACTGACCGCTATGACGGGCAGGGTCTAAAATGGGAGGCAGACTTTTAAACTGGCATCAGCCAATGGATGCAAGTATGCAAATTTCCACACAGTTGAATGGTAATAATTCAATCCTGAGCTGGCTTGATTACCATTTGCTAGCTGCTGTGAAAGCAAAGGACTCCCATAAGAAATACATGCAGAATTATGTAACAACATGCATGCAGGAAATCCAGGGCTATCTGGCCGCAGCTCAGCTGCAACAAGCAATTGGTGGAATGATGACAGCATCCTGAGCTGCCCAGAACTGCAGAGCAATTGCAAATGACAATGAGACTTATTGCGAATGCACAACTGAATGCAGGCTGACAAGCCAGAACTGTCCGTTTGCAGCTCCACTGCAATGGACAGAATACGCTACAGGGGGGATCTCTTACAAGGGGTTAAAGAAGCTTGGGAGGGGGGACCCCACATATTTTTTTTTTAATTTAGCATTTAATTTTCTAAAAATAGCTACCTATATATGTGCTAGAATCACCAAATTTGTAGGGTATGTTAAGGAAAACAGTGGGAACAAGGGACTTCCTTCTTGTTCCCACAGTCCTTCTTAACCACCCTGGCGTTCTGATTAAATCGCCAGGGTGGCTGCGGGAGGGTTTTTTTTAAATAAAAAAAAAACTATTTCATGCAGCCAACTGAAAGTTGGCTGCATGAAAGCCCACTAGAGGGCGCTCCGGAGGCGATCTTCCGATCGCCTCCGGCGCCCAGAATAAACAAGGAAGGCCGCAATGAGCGGCCTTCCTTGTTTTGCTTATATCGTCGCCATAGCGACGAGCGGAGTGACGTCATCGACGTCAGCCGACGTCCTGACGTCAGCCGCCTCCGATCCAGCCCTTAGCGCTGGCCGGAACTTTTTGTTCCGGCTACGCTGGGCTCAGGCGGCTGGGGGGACCCTCTTTCGCCGCTGCTCGCGGCGAATCGCCGCAGAGCGGCGGCGATCAGGCAGCACACGCGGCTGGCAAAGTGCCGGCTGCGTGTGCTGCTTTTTATTTCATTAAAATCGGCCCAGCAGGGCCTGAGCGGCAGCCGCTGGCGGTGTTGGACGAGCTGAGCTCGTCCAGACCGCTCAGCTGGTTAACATATCCTGCAAATTTGGTGTTTCTAGCATGTATGGGGGCTTTGCTATTAACCACTAAAGTCAGCGGCCATTGACTTTAATATTAAATACGTATGTGAACTTCTGACAGGAAAGTTCACATGGAACTGGTCTGCCATCACTATTCACTGACATCAGGTGACAGCTGTTCATATGTTAAACTGTTGACCAAAATGATCACAACTATTAATTTTGGCAGAGGGCTATTAGCCAGAGTGTTTTCAGTTAGATTTCCCAAAAACATACAGATAAATTACTTGGATTTCCCTTATTGTGTGTTCCTCTGAGGGATAGTTAGTGAGTGACAAGGCTATATACTTTATACAGCATTGCGAAAGATGTGGGCACTTTGTAAATAATAATAACTTTATACGAGAAAAATGCACGGTGTGTACATAACCTATTTGTGTATCATCTATTATGTACTTTCTGTAAATGCCAATAAACTGTATCCACACACATACTGTACCTTATGTGACCATAACAGGCTTCCAGAAACAGTAGCAATAGACCCCAGGCTCAACTGCAAAAATGTATTACCAGGGAGTCAACCAGTATACACTCGGATCCACCAAGAGTGTAGGTCAGTCATGCATCAAAGATGTTTGATGCATAACAGGCTTCCAACCAGCCGCTGATCATGCAAACATCTTCCATCGGATGGAGAGAATTGATCGATGTTGGCTGAAAAACAGTCAATTGGGAATCTTTTACTGCATTGATTTCTTGCAGATTTGATCAAATCATCCGAATATCAATAAAAATATCTACCAGTGTATGGCCATCTCTACTGTCTTATATCTTCCTTTGCCTAATTGCCTTGGTGACTTTTGCACACAAAATGCAGTTGTTCGAGGTAGTCATATCAGACTTGAACAGTGCTTCTTGGAGCTATCTCATTCGTGTGTACAGTGACAGCTTTCCATTTTCTATATTTTTTACCCTAAGGCAATATTAGAAGTATGTTGATATCTTCTTCATGCTGAAACTCACAGAGCTGCAATGTAAGTTAATTGGTGTGTAAGCGCATGGTTGAAGCAGAAGTTACATTTCCAGTTTACGTCAGGACTTCCCACAGGTCATTACATGAAACTCAGAGCATGTGGGAAATTACAAAATGTTATGGATGAAGGCAAATAGAAATTCATATTTTTTTGTAGCAGTTAGCTGAGGCAATGTGTCTCAGTGTAATACATATATAGAAAAGAATAGTAGCCTTGATTGTATGTGTTCAGCCAGATACCTACAATTACATCCTTCCTGTTGTCATCAATCAGCTTTAACCTGCTGGATGTGTCACTGCAGGACTTCGGGAAGCCATCAAACTTGTATTTTAAATCACACATCCACTGAGCGAACTACATATCCACTGCCTGATCAACACAGCTTGCTGTCTCTATTCCACATGGATTAACTACTGTCTGCCATATCTCTGCTCAGGTAAATCCAGGGAAGTCACAGCACATCTATATAAATAATAGGTTGGAAAAACCTACTAAATCCATCTGTTTGTCGCATCTAAAATGCAGCATTGACTTAATTTTTTTATGTTATGCAAGAAAGACAGATGTCAAAAAATGTAATAGACATAAGAAACCAGTGTCTTTTCTTAATACTTTAGGTAGTTTGGTAGCAAATTAGATTAATGTCTGCTTAGAACAGTGTAATTACTTAGCATGGAACTGAAAGCATTTGTAAAAATGTAGCTAACTGTAAAGCTGCATTGTGGCAGCCTGACTGAGGTCCCCCACTGCTGCCCCCCGCTGTTCACTAGAGTAGCTTGTGTGTAGCAGAACTGATAGAGAAGCATGTGATCAGAATGATAGTGAAGGCTCTGATTTGCTGTAATCCTGTTTGGCTTTTACCTACGGAGGAAACAGAAGTGGTGCATGATTTTTTAAAATATCACTGAAGGGTAAAAAAAAAACGTATGAATTGTATGTGTAATACGGACAATTAAAAGATTAATAGTAGCAACGAAAAGAGTCTCATATTTTTATTTTCAGTTATATAGCTTTTTTTTTAACAACATTGCATCACTCTCTTATATTTGTAGGTTACAAATTACACTCTGTATTTTAAGTGATGAAACAGAGCAGAGCTAATGAACCTTTGAACTCCCTGGCAGTAAAACAGTAAAACCTTAAACAAACAAGAAACAATGAGAGGCAGGTTGAGATAAATGCTTCAGAAAACAGGACTGTCTCTGACCCAAGCTCAGAGAAGCTCTTTTGCATAGATAACTAGTGTTGCTCGGATACCCCTTTCTAAAATCCGAATGAATTCAGATCCGGATACCCAGATATCCGGAACCGAATCAGATACCTGAATCTGAACTTTTCGAAATCCGAATAGAATCGTTCCTCTCTATGCATTTTAATGGGAAAAAGTGGGAAAATTTTTAAAAAAAATTGTATTTGCATTGTTTCTCAATTTTGACCAATTCCTGTTTGGAAATAAAAAGTGCGATTGACATAAAAACTGTGCCGCCAGTTAAAGTCGCCCCAGTATAGATATCCAGATGTGTCCCCAGTATCACCGCCTCCCCCAGTATAGTCAGATGTGTCCCCAATATCAGCCCCCCCTAGCATAGCCACATGTGTCCCCTGCGTTTGACAGCCCCAGAATAGATTGACAGACGCACCCCCAGGAATAGTGCCCTTCTTTATAGCCATATGTGTCCCCGGATCAGGATTAACCCCATTATGGCCAGATGTACCCCCAGGATTAGTGCTGCCCCCCATTATAGCCAAATGTGCCCCCAGTATATGATTACTGCCCCCCAGTTGCCCAGATGCACCAAATTAGTAAATCCCCCCTCCCCTTAGTCAATTAGATGCCCCCCAACAAATATGTAACCCTCATTTTATTTATCCTACCCGCATCCCCCAGGATCGATAGCCAGATGCCCCCCCCCCCATGAGGCAGCCCCCTCCATGCAGAAATCCTAAAAAAAATCCAACAGCAAGCAGCCTCACTCACCTACCTCATTCCTGCGACTGTCCTAAAGCCCGATCCTCTGTTCTCCGCTCTGCAGTCAGCCGCATATTGCCGGTAACCCGAGTCCCAGCTTGATGACATCATCAAGCCGGGACCCGGGTTTCTGGCAATATGCGTCTGAATGGAGAGCGGTGATCGGAGGATCAGGCTTCAGGATCGTCGCAGGAACGAGGTAGGTGAGTGAGGCTGCTTGCTGGATGATTTTTTTTACTATTTGTGCGCCGATGGGGACAGATGAAGGATCGCTGCAGTTCACTACTGCAGCGATCATTCATGCGAGGGGGGTGGACTAATTGGCCAAAAGGGAACATGTTCCCTTCCACCAATTAGTATTGCAGCTGACAGTGCCGGAGGGTGCGCTCTAAAGAGCACCCGACCGTGCACAGCAGGGCTGCAGCAAGGTCAGTATATCTACGTCACTGTGGCTTGGAGGCAGGGGCATAGCAATAGGCCCTGCAGCGCCTGCGCCCGCGGGGGGGCCCGGCCCCCCCCCCTGGGGCCCGCTCGGGGCCGTTTTTTGGGGGCTGGAGGGGTGGCAGCATGAGGGGAAAGCCTTGCCCACAGTCGGCGGGGAGAGGGGAAGTTCCCCCCTCTCCCTCACCTCGGGGCTCTACCCTCTGCGCCCCCCTCCAGCTAGTGAATGTGTGTGGGCAGCGGGCAGCAGCGGCGGCGGGATACATACCTTCTTCCTTGCGTTCCATCGCCGCCTTCTCGCTCTAGCGGCTGACGTCACTTCCGGAAGCGGAAGTGACGTCAGCCGCTAGAGCGAGAAGGCGGCGATGGAACGCAAGGGAGAAGGTATGTATCCCGCCGCCGCTGACGTCACTGCAGGGGTATTTTCAGGTGTCTGCTGCCCATATTACGATTTTCTGGTCACTGCTACCCACATTGTGATTTTCAGGTGTCTGCTGCCCACATTACGATTTTCTGGTCACTGCTACCCACATTGTGATTTTCAGGTGTCTGCTGCCCACTGTATGATTTTCAGGTGTCTGCTGCCCACATTATGATTTTCTGGTGTCTGCTGCCCACATTATGATTTTCAGGTGTCTGCTGCCCACATTGCGATTTTCTGGTGTCTGCTGCCCACATTGCGATTTTCAGGTGTCTGCTGCCCACATTACGATTTTCTGGTGTCTGCTGCCCATATTACGATTTTCTGGTGTCTGCTGCCTACATTACGATTTTCTGGTGTCTGCTGCCCACATTGCGATTTTCAGGTGTCTGCTGCCCACATTATGATTTTCTGGTGTCTGCTGCCCATATTACGATTTTCTGGTGTCTGCTGCCCACATTAGGATTTTCTGGTGTCTGCTGCCCACATTACGATTTTCTGGTCACTGCTGCCCACATTACGATTTTCTGGTCACTGCTGCCCACATTGCGATTTTCTGGTGTCTGCTGCCCACATTACGATTTTCAGGTGTCTGCTGCCCACATTACGATTTTCAGGTGTCTGCTGCCCACATTACGATTTTCAGGTGTCTGCTGCCCACATTGCGATTTTCAGGTGTCTGCTGCCCACATTACGATTTTCAGGTGCCTGCTGCCCACATTACGATTTTCAGGTGTCTGCTGCCCACATTACGATTTTCAGGTGTCTGCTGCCCACATTACGATTTTCAGGTGTCTGCTGCCCACATTACGATTTTCTGGTGTATGCTGCCCACATTAGGATTTTCTGGTGACTGCTGCCCACATTGCGATTTTCTGGTGACTGTTGCCCACATTGCGATTTTCTGGTGACTGCTGCCCACATTGCGATTTTCTGGTGACTGCTGCCCACATAAGGATTTTCTGGTGACTGCTGCCCACATTAGGATTTTCTGGTGTGTGCTGCCCACATTATGATATTCTGGTGACTGCTGCCCACATTACGATTTTCTGGTGACTGCTGCCCACATTACGATATTCTGGTGACTGCTGCCCACATTAGGATTTTCTGGTGACTGATGCCCACATTGCGATTTTCTGGTGACTGCTGCCCACATGGCGATTTTCTGGTGACTGCTGCCCACATGGCGATTTTCTGGTGACTGCTGCCCACATTGCGATTTTCTGGTGAACTCTGCCCACATTCCGATTTTCTGTCCCACATTACGATATTCTGGTGAACGCTGCCCACATTACAATTGTCTGGTGAATGCTGTCCACGTTACAATTTTCTGGTGACTGCTGCTCACGTTACGATTTTCTGGTGACTGGTGCCCACATTATGATTTTTTGGTGAACTCTGCCCACATTATGATTTTCTGGTGAACTCTGCCCACATTATGATTTTCTGGTGAACGCTGCCCACATTACGATTGTCTGGTGAATGCTGTCCACGTTACAATTTTCTGGTGACTGGTGCCCACATTACGATTTTCTGGTGAACTCTGCCCACATTATGATTTTCTAAAGGCCCACATTACGATTTTCTGGTGAACTCTGCCCACATTATGATTTTCTAAAGGCCCACATTACGATTTTCTGGTGAACTCTGCCCAAATTACGATTTTCTGGCCCACATTACGATTGTCTGGTAAAATGCTGCCCACTTTACAATTAATTTACAGTGAAACGCTGCCCCATTACGATTATTTGGCACCTATGGGGGGGGGGGCCCATCCAAATATTCGCAGGGGGGCCCAGTGATTTCTAGTTACGCCCCTGCTTGGAGGGTGCCACAGCTGACGTAGATATACTGTAGTGGTGGGGAAAGTGGTTAATGACACTTCTTGGAGTTTTTTTTTTACAAATCCATCATGTTTCCAAGTTCTCCAGAAGTACCTGTGTACTACCTGTACCCTTTTTCTGTAACGCCTCTGAGTCTAACTATTTAGAACAGCACAATAGTTTAGGCCAGGGGTCAGGAACCTTAGTGGTGCATGCTTACTTGTGCTGCCACACTAAGCTGTGCTGCTTGAGCTATGTAGCTTAGTGAATCAACCCCTACTGATTTGTCTGTGAGCCAGGTGTAGCCATCAAAAGAGCCACATCTGGCTCCCAAGCCATAGGTTACCTACCCCTGCTTTAAGCCAATTAAGAAACCCTTCTAAAACCTCCACTTTCTACAAATTACATGAAACAATAGTTTATAATGTTCCTATACCAAAGCCTTTGCATGAAAGGAAGCTTGAAAGCCTTTTAATAGTGACGATTAAGGTACAGAGGGACTCTACTGAGGTAGAACATTTCTCTCTACGATTTTCATCCATAGTTGTGAATGAGTTATAGAAGTAGTAAGAAGATGTAAACCATCTCAAGAACACCTACACATTTATTGGTAGCATACCTTAATAGTGTATTAATGCATTCCAGTCATTAATTTCCCAAGGCTTCATTTATATACAAAATTGGAATTTGGTAAAGGTGACCACTAACGGTCCAATTTCTAGGGAAAAATTGCTCGCACGATCAGAAATTTTTAACAGAGATGTGGTTATTAGAGTATAATTTGAGGAGTTATTACCAACCCTTTCTGTGCAGTCGCCAGTTTCTGTAAATGCAGACCTGCAAAAAGATTTAACCACTTCCCAACTGAGGGGTTTTACCCCCTGACCACCAGAGCAATTTTCACCTTTCAGCGCTCCTTCCATTCATTCGTCTATAATTTTATCATTACTTATCGCAATGAAATGAACTATATCTTGTTTTTTTCGCCACCAATTAGGCTTTCTTTAGGTGGGACATTATGCCAAGAATAATTTTATTCTAAATGTGTTTTAATGGGAAAATAGGAAAAAATGTGGGAAAAAATTTATTATTTTTCAGTTTTCGGCCTTTATAGTTTTTAAATAATGCATGCTACTGTAATTAAAACCCATTAAATGTATATGCCTATTTATCCCGGTTATAAAACCGTTTAAATTATGTCCCTATCACAATGTTTGCCACCAATATTTTAGTTGGAAATAAAGGTGCATTTTTTTCAGTTTTGCGTCCATCCCTAATTACAAGCCCATAGTTTATAAAGTAACAGTGTTACACCCTCTTGACATAAATATTTAAAAAGTTCAGTCCCTAAGATAACTATTTATGTATTTTTTTTAAATTGTAAATTTTTTTTTTTTTTTTAATTACAAAAAAAAAAAATTGGGGAGTGTGGGAGGTAAGGAGTTAATTTTTTGTGTAAAACAAGTTTATTTGTGTGTAAAAAATGGTTAGGATGTAGTTTTACTATTTGGCCACAAGATGGCACCATTACCAATTTGTTTCATACGACCTGCAAGCGTCCTTCTGGACTCTTGCAGGAAGTAGAAAGAGGCTGGGACTTTGTTATTTTTTCACAATGATCGGGCTGCTCAGCCGAGCGGCAGCAGATCATTGCGGGGCTGAGATCAACGAACGGGAATGGATTTTCCCGTTCATTGATCTCCGGGCGAGCGGGCGGCGGCGTGTTTACTAGCGGCGGGCGGCGTGTTTACGAGCGAGAGCGCGGACAGCGGCGGGAGTGCGCAGAGTACGGATTTCTCCGTCCCTGGGGGTGAAAGGATGGAAAAAGGGGCGGAGAAATCCGTACGCGCGGGGGTAAAGTGGTTAAAAGAAGAAAAAGAACGATGTTAAAACATAAAGTGCCCTTAGTACTAGTGTTAAAGAGAATCTGAAGTGAAAATAAACGTATGAGATAATGATTTTTATGTGTAGTACAGCTAAGAAAAAGAACATTAGTAGCAAAGATATGAGTCTCATATTGTTTCCAGTACAGGAAGAGTTAAGAAATTTCAGTTATCTATGTAGAAGAGCTTCTCTGAGTAGGGATGCTCAAATACGAATACGGGTGAAGACAGGTAAGCTTGACCCCCTCGCCCACCCCGCACAGGTTTACTGGGTGAAATCCGGATAGCAACTATCTGGGTTTCACCTGAATTCGGATTTGAGCATCCCTGTCTCTGAGCTCTCAGACCCAACTTGCGTCGGCAACAGTGCTGTTTTTATAAGGTTTTACTGCAGGAAATTTCAAAGGGTCATTAGCTCTGCTCTCTTTCAAAGTTTAAAATACAGAGTGAAGTTCATAAACTGCAAATATTAGAAACTGATGCGATGTTATTAGAAAAATTAGACTCTTTTCTTTGTTCTAGTAATTATCCATACTACACAGACAATTCATTATATCATGAGGTATTTTTTTCGCTTCAGTGTCACTTTAATGTGTGTCCTAATATACTGTGTGTATGTATATATATATATATATTTCACAATAGATGTTCTTTAATGCAAATTGTACATGGCATGAAAATTAGCCAATCAAAATTGACAGGAAGTGTCTTTGAATGGCCCTCTTCCAAACTGCATTCATCATCTCTGCTGTAGTATTTGAAGTACAGCATCTCGACTGATATTAGACATTTGTGTGTTTTCAAATGAATTATATTTTTTTTTATCAAATTCATAAAACAAGCTATTTTTTAAAGCCTTATCCATAATACTGTTTGTAATTAATAACAGTGAGGGAACTGAAGTAGCCAGCAAATGTGTACTTTACTCATAGTCTGACAATGAGGAGTGTTAGTTTTATGGCCACAAACATGGCACACGCAAAGCATCATCTTATATGTGGGCATTGTGACTGCTGCCAGTGATTATAAGAATGGGAATGTCACTATGTGTCCTTATAGTGCCCTTTTGTTGTAAGTAACTTGGCAGAAATGAAATGTAGAGCATTGAATCCCAGCTGCTGCTCCTTTATGTTTCCGCATCTTGCTGTGTTGATACAATACCAATTATTTGTTTGACTTTGGGGGCCATTTTAAGCAGGGTTAGATAAAGTTCAGTTGCTTAGAGAAGCTCTGTGGCAACGTTTCCTGAAAGAGCAAAAAAAAAAAAGGCAGCATGTACACTACATGAATCCAGGAACTCACGCAATCAAAGCTAAAATTGACCTTGCATGTGTGTAGCCATGATGAACAAATGAAGTTATTTTGGCAGGTATTTATTACTACAATTTAAAAAGGCAAACATTTCTGAGCTCAGTTTATTAAATGGTTATGACGCAGAAGCAGAACCATCAGGATTTTGGAAGTGGAACAAAGGGAAATTTTAATATCCTATAATAAAATATTCTAATAATGCCTCAAAGATATCAAGCCTTAAAGACAGACCAGTATGCACAAAAATTATAAAATATTCAAATGATAAACTCAAAGATAAGAGAAAACACCAGTATGCCCTCTGACCAAGAAATTATCAGTCTATAATTGTAATGGTAGGTTTATTGAAGCTGAGAGAGAGAATCATGACAAAAGAGCCCTAAAAAAAACAGCGTCTCAAAGGCAGAGCTTTGCATGCATTGTAATAAATGAAATAAGTATTTGATGACTAAAGGCGCGTACACACGCCTGATTCCTTCAAACAATGGGTCGTCAGACCCGCCCGCGGGGTGGCCGTACTGATGACAGTATCCCCGTGTGTACAGTCTGTCAGCAGGCTGATAAGGCTGGTTACCAGCCTTATCAGCCTGCCGATAGACTGTACACACGGGCAAACTGTCGTTAGAAAGCGTTTGAAGGAATCAGGCGTGTGTACGTGCCTTTAAGCCCAATCCACATGCTTCACAGAGGTCTTTTATGCTTTCACAACTTTTGTTGTGAGACAAGTTGAAACATCTAAAAAAAGTATTTTGCTATTGTTCAAAGAGCTGATAAGACTGATAAGAAGTCAATCCGTTGGATTGACTTTTCAGTCTGCTCAGCTCTTTGAACAATAGCAAAAGACTTTATTTAGGTGTTTCAACTTGTTTCATAACAAAAGTTGTGAAAGCATAAAAGACCGCTGTTAAGCGTGTGTATGGGGTTTAAGTACTTGTTGGCAAAACCCCTTTTTGGTGCTCACAGAGGTCAGATGCTTCTTGTAGTTGGTCACCAGGTTTATACATATCTCAGGAAGGGTTTTGTGCAGATTCTCCTTAAAGGGAAGGTTCAGGGAACTCTTGAAAAAAATAAAAATCCCTATCCACTTACCTGGGGCTTCCTCCAGCCCGTGGCAGGCAGGAGGTGCCCTCGCCGCCGCTCCAGAGGCTTCCGGTCGTCTTCGGTGGCCGACCCGACCTGGCCAGGCCGGCTGCCAGGTCGGGCTCTTCTGCGCTCCATGGCCGGGCTCTTCTGCGTCCCACGCCGGCGTGCTGACGTCATCGGACGTCCTCCGGGCTGTACTGCGCAGGCGTAGTAGTTCTGCGCCTGCGCAGTACAGCCCGGAGGACGTCCGATGACGTCAGCGCGCCGGCGTGGGACGCAGGAGAGCCCGGCCATGGAGCGCAGAAGAGCCCGACCTGGCAGCCGGCCTGGCCAGGTCGGGTCGGCCACCGAAGACGACCGGAAGCCTCTGGAGCGGCGGCGAGGGCACCTCCTGCCTGCCACGGGCTGGAGGAAGCCCCAGGTAAGTGGATAGGGATTTTTATTTTTTTCAAGAGTTCCCTGAACCTTCCCTTTAAATCAGTAAGATTTTGAGGCTCATGTTTGGCACCTTGAACCTGGATTAAAGTCTGGAGACTGGCTAAGCCACTCAAGGACCTTCATGTCCTTCTCCTTGAGGCCTTGGCTGTGTGTTTGGGGTCATTGCCATGGTGGGATACACATTCCTCAACCTGTTTTCAATGCCCTAGCTGAGGGAAGGAAGTGCTTACTCAAGATTTAATGGTACATGGCCCTGTCCATAGACTGGCCTTATATTGGTAATTTCTTGGTTAGAGGGCAAATGAACAAAAGGATCAAGCAAGGATCAAATACTTTTTATCTTCACTGTATTTATGGGAAGTCTAGACCTGTATATCATTCTTCTTTTCTACAGGTAGGATCACCCTGCACTTGAAAGTCCTCTAAAAATAATTTCAAGTTTCTATGTTAGTCCTGCATTTCAAGTTAGTCCTGCATCAAAAGGAACTTGATTCAATGTTATTTTATTGCTTTAAATCATGCAAGCAGAGATTTACAAATACATTGGGGTTGATTCACTAATGTTAGCGCTGCTTAGCGCTACGTGACATCACTTGACAGCCTATTGGTCCAATCAGAGTGCGAGGATCAGGTGCTTTAATGTGACTGGTCCCACTGGCGATGATGCCAGGAGGAGTGGGGCCGCTTTATGTTGATAGCGTTCACTATGCTGCAATTCAGCAGCATAGCGTGCACTGACTGCCCGCTCCCCCATTGCGCACGCTATGATGCCAATAGGGCTCATAGCATGCAATGACATTAATTAAGGCACACTAAGTTTTTTTTTATAACTCTCGTAACAGCTGATAACTCTCGCTGTTACGCAGCACTAACATTAGTGAATCATGACCTTATTTAGGTACTAGGAGGTAACCTGTCTTCAGTTGCTGAATAACTCCTAATTTAAAGCGGTATGAAACTCAAATCTCATCTATAGTCTAAAGCATTGAATAAGGCATAAAACTAATAGCAAAAATATATAAATGGTTTCCAAGTTACTGGAAGGGTTAATACTGATAAAATCAGTGGCGGACACAGCCAGCAGCGGGCCCCTGTGCAAAATTCCAATTACGGGTCCCCATGACCCGCGCGCCGCGGCAAAAAAATGGGTGTGGCAATGACCAGATGAGGGCGTAACTAACTGTAATTTAAAGTGAACCCGGGGTGAGAGTGATAAGGAGGCTGCCATATTTATTCCCTTTTGAACAATACTAGTTGCCTGGCAGCCCTGCTGATCTATTTGGCTGCAGTAAGGAACTGAATTACACCAGAAACAAGAATGCAGCTAATCTTCTCAGTTCTGACAATATTGTCAGAAACCCCTGACCTGCTGCATGCTTGTTCAGGGTCTATGGTTGAAAGAATAAGAGGCAGAGGACCAGCACGGCAGCCAGGCAACTGGTATTGCTTAAAAGGAGATACATATGGCAGCCTCAATATTATTCTCACCTCAGGTTCCCTTTAAAAGTGCAGCGCAAAGACAGTGGGCCCAATTTTTGGTGACCCTTTTCCCAGAAAATGCGCATAATTGTGCAGGTTTTTTCATGAAAATACACATAATGTGAGCAGATCTGCCCAGAAAATAAGTTCAATCATGTCGGCAGATTTGACCAAAAAATACGTTAAATCATGTGGCAGATTTGACCAGAAAATACATGCAATCATGTGGCAGACCTGCCCAGAACATACACCTGCTAATATAAATAAAAAAAACCCCATTTACTTACTCACCTGCAGCAGCAGACCTCCTGTCCCAGCCTCTGTCCGGCGCGCAGCTCCCATATGTATATAATAGAGTAGATAGTCTTACAATCATGTACTCATTAAAAATCTTAATATAACGGTAATATTAAAAGCGATATATTATATAAGTGTAAAAAACAAAGTTAATACAAAAAGCAATGTATTTCTAATAGAATAAGGTGTAAAACGATATTTAAGCATTATACATAATAAAACAAATTTTAACCACTTCTGTGCCAGGGGGTGGTTTTGCTGATCGGTGCTGAGTGGGCTCTCCAGCCCGCAGCACCGATCAGCTAGCAGCCAGGGCGATCAGATTTCCCCCCTTTTTTCCCCACTAGGGGGATGTCCTGCTGGGGGGGTCTGATCGCCGCCGGCTGCTTGCGCTTGCGGGGGGCTCTTCAAAGCCCCCCTCCGCAGCGCTTCCTGGCCTCCTTCCCCTTCCCTCCCTCTCTCTCCCTCTGTGAGTGGCGCAGGACAGAGTTCCGTCCTGCGCCGGATAGGATAGACTTCAGCCTATCAGGTGCCGGCGGTCCCCGGCCAATCAGAGGCCGGGGATCGCCGATCTCCTCTACGCCGCTGCTGCGCAGCAGCGCGGTATATATGTAAACACCGGGGAAGATCTTCCCCGTGTGTTTACATTTACCCTGCGAGCCGCGATCGGCGGTTTGTAGGGTGTTCACGGAGACACGCTCCGTGAACTGACATGGAACATGCAATCCACTTCAGGATTCAGGGGCGTAGTTAAGCATACGCCGAATCCTGAAGTGGTTAAATGATAAAATAAGTGTAAACGAAAATTTACTTGTTACAGTCTTGAAAGCGAAACAAAAAAATAAGTAAAAGCTCCTATAAGCGAAATTTAAAAACGATAAAAATAAGTAAACCACAAAGTCAAAACCAATTTGTAAACGATATTTGTAATAAACCTTATTCTGTAAACGAAAACTTTTGTTAACACGATCCCTGCAACCGCTATTTCTCGAGCACCCAAATTTCCTGTCGGGCGCCCAATAGCCGGTATTTTTCATTGCAGTCTATGGCGGCGCCCTTTTTGTCTATTAGCCATATGCGCCCTTTTTTTACTGCTCCCGTATAAACATGCCTTTTAGCGACATAATATGAGTTTTTGATGCATACTGTTGTTGTTTTTTTTACTGTGATTAGTGCTTTAGAGCAAAATTGTATGGGTGTGTGTAATTCAAAGCTCTCTTATATTAACACGAATGTCCCCAATCATAAATATATATGGAAATTCAGAAGATTTGTTCCACAATCCTAAATCATTTATAGAAAAATATTTCATGCAAAGTACTATACTGTATAAAGTAAGAATGTGAAAAAGATTTTCCCTATAACTAACAGAATTATCGCTATCTGTTGGCTCACCTCAAACTTTTTGTTTTTGTGGCTTGCTTTAACAAGGAACTTATCCAGTGACGGCTGCTTTAGCCTCATTTTGAGGATTTCACATAAATGGGACATTATACAGCTCCTACATTCAGATTAAGTACAGTTAAGTACAATTCTGCAGCGTCAAACGGAAAAGAACCATCGGCAGGGATGGATTTACCATGAGGCTCTGTAGGCACATGCCTACAGGCGCCTGATGATGAAAAGGCAGCTCACTCCTCTCCCCTAGTGCCTCCATCCTTCCCTATGCAGACTTCCGAGCAGAGTGTAAATGAGAAGTTACTCCCCCAGCTCTTGGCATTCCACTGACCTGATCTCCCTTCAGTTGGGAGCAACTCTAGCTAGCTACTTAATACTGATGATACCTCTGGATACCTAATACTTAGTGTCACCTGTAGCTACCTATGACGGGCAAAGGAGGTAAGGGAGAAGTGACAGCTGGGCTAGCCAGCACACTTGCGGTGCAGTTCAGCGGGGTTTGTAGGTGCATGAAGGGCGACGTCTAGTGTGGCAGTACATCAGTGCCGATAGACTTCAGTGATGTAAATCCAGGCCTGACCATCGTCTCAGTTGTGATGACTTGATGCAAGTAAGAGTTCTGTGCTTGTATATACCAAGTCAAAATGTCATAATTTTTTTTTTCTTGTCTTACAAAGCTTTTTTTTTAACAAAGTTATTTGTAATCCAAGGTTTTAATATACATATATTTGTCTACATAAGAGCATGAGAAAGTGAGAAGTACTGATGAAGGGCTAATTTCTATTCATCCAACATGCAATATTAAATAGTTTATCTGAAGCTTTGTCATCTTATCACTACATCTCCTAAGGTCTAGGCTTTATTGCTTGTGACACATACACCAACGCTTTTCAGTGTTTCTGTAAGGATTTTCGGCACGTTAACAATGAGGATAGGCAACATTAATAATATCAGATAAACCTGCGTGTTTTCTTTGTATGGGAAACAGTAACCCATTTTTAACTGTCATTCTTCTGCAGCAAACCAAAGGCCAATTGTTTTTGTTTCAAAAAAGAAAAAAAAATAGAATTTTCAGCAATACAGCAATACTAGGGGACTTTGATGCTTAGTAGAACCTCTAAAACTAAATACAGAAACTAAAAATCTCCAATCTAATTAAAAAAAGGACATGGAAATTATTGATTGTATTCATCCAGGGCCATCCCACCTATGAAGCGAGATGAGGCGTCTTTCTCAAGTGGGGAAGCCTGGGGGCGGTGCCAGGCAGGACCAGGAAGTGTGCCTGGCCTGCTGCCACACAGTTTACTGCCGCCTGTCTGGCCGTGGGGCGAGGCAGAAGGCACAGCGATGGGAGGGGGGGTCAGACCCCCCCTCCCTCACCTGTCCCCACCCACGCTCCCCCTCCAGCTATTAGCACTGTGTACAAGTGTCAGGCAGTAGGCGAGAAAGCAATGACTTGCCTCCTTCTGTTCCAGGCACAGGGTACCGGGTGTACCTCGGTCCCACTGGTTTAATATTATCTCAAGTATCCCTGAACACACATATATTTATGGAGGACTCCATAATTCAGTATAAATACTTTAAAACCATCTTGTATGATTTTTTTAACTAACAAAAAAGTATTCAGGCTTATTTATACATAATTTACAGTATATCATTTTTATTCCCACAATTTACTGCAATAGCTTGACCCTGACAAGTTTAAGTACCCCCTAAAACCAATCAAAGTACCCCAAGGGTAAGCATACTATGTAGCCCTTTTGTAGGAGTGAATTTGGTTATCCAGGGTTGGTGAGTGACACAATACAGGTGGGCATGGGTAAGAGGAGCAAAAGTGTCTATGACTAATGTGACAGAACTGTAGTAATTTGAAGCAGCAGTTTTCGGGTCAGGATATGACGAAGATGTGAGAAGAGATTCCAGAGCATCAAAGAGAGGCTGCAGATCTAGGTCGCAATAGTTATTGCACAATTATGGGTATACCTGTGTGAGCCAAAGTCTGAGAAGTAACATGCCAACTAGTCTGGTACTATAGAGGTTGATAATTATTATTTTGTATTTATATAGTGCTGACATCTTCCGCAGCACTTTAAACAGTATATCATCTTGTCACCAACCCAACTGACGTGCAACACAGTAGTGCCAAGCAACTGATTCACTGCTCAAAAAGCAAAGCATATCAAAGCATTGCCACAACCAAAGGACAAAACCAAAGACTATACATTGAAAGGTGTCAATATTGCATATCAACAGATGTGTCTTTATTATATATAATTCATAACTTTGTCACCTTTATATGCAAATTAATAGGCACTCACATTTAATTCAATGTAATAAAGACAAGATACATGGAAAGATTATGTCCCTTTTTTTCTAACCCAAGGTGACAACAAAACAGTTCTGTCTTCAACTAATAGAAAAAAATAGCTATTGGTAAATTTCATTTCAAGACAGGCTGCACAGCGATAAATCTTAATGTGACAACTAAGTGGGAAATGTGGAAGAGAAAATAATCTTGAAGCCTTGGGCAGGCGTAAAATGGGCTTCTAATGGCACTGTCAGATATGACTGCACCACAGAGCTCCTGTCCAGGCTCCAGACGAGATAAGACTGAGGTAGCCAGGGAAATCATCCAACAGTGTGGTTTATGGTGTCACAATCTAGGGAATCCTTTAAGGTATTTTTGCTTTTTATCCAGCTCCAGTCATCTCCCTAGTGGATGGTAATGTGTGTGTTCCACAGCCATCACGTTATAACTTACACATTAAGGAAACCTAAGC
Source organism: Hyperolius riggenbachi (assembly GCF_040937935.1). NCBI lineage: Eukaryota > Metazoa > Chordata > Amphibia > Anura > Hyperoliidae > Hyperolius > Hyperolius riggenbachi. Next base: position 207,250,019 of record NC_090648.1, on the reverse strand, counting down.
ATTGAGCCATTAGGAAAATAAAACAGTGTCTCCTACTCTTGTTATATCAGTCAAGAATCAGTAATTCCTGAGAGAGTTCAGAGATTAGGACTGTGTGCCCATGGAGGACTAAAAGCTATAGAAATAAAATGTGTACTTTTAATTCCTATATGCAATAATTGTATTCATTTCTGATATGCATGTAGGGAACTATCACAATGAAATATGCATCTGAAATATTACATACCAGTGAAAGAATAATGCCGAAAGACATAAAATTACAAATAAACTAAATCACTCTGAAATAAAAAAAAAAGCTATTGCTAATTTTGGTCACATGAAGTTATAAAGACACACTGATAGACTATTTTAAATCTACTTCCTGTTCACCAACCACATACATGTGGTTGGTGAACTTCCTGTTCACATACACAACACCACTGTTGTGTGTGCTGTCTGCTTGGCGTAGATAATATAGTTCACATCTTTGGGTGAATGTATCACAGGGATAAGTAATGGTGGTGAGGTTGGACAGAGCAGAGATGCCAGGGGCATCTTTCAGTTAATTTGGTGCATAGCATCTATAGAAGAGGCTGGTAAGGTATGTGGCAGGTGCGGTAAACACATTCATTACAGCGATGATCATTTTGGGGATTATTGGCTGGAAGGGATTATTCCAGCAATGCTTGCAGTTAGTATGTGTGATTGTGGACACCTACATGGCTGTTAAAAAAAGGTCATTTTCGCCCTCAAAATTAGGGTTGAGTGCAGAAGAGGAGGAAGACAAAAAAGAGGGTGTCAGTTAAGCCTAGACATCATTTAGGAGGGCTGATGTTAATGATTGCAGTAAGGAGAGGTTGGAGATGCTGTTTACTGTCCCGCCTGGATGGTTTCTGGTTTAAGTTTCATGCATCCGCACCAAAACATGGTTTCTAACTAAAGAGCAAGCCACTTTTAAAGGGAACTTGAAGTGAGAGGAATGCAGAGGCTGCAATATTTATTTGCTTTTAAACTAAGCACATTGTCTGGCTGTCCTGCTGATCATCTGCCTCTATGTAACGATTTGTGTCAGCAAGCGACAGACTTCTGATTATTAGGTTATCTGCAGTATCACCTATAATGCAGATATATACCTGATTATAAGGTGATCTGCAGAATCACCTATAATATTGGTATATCAGAAGCTGATGTGACAACAAATACAGGTGGTGTTTGGTGCAACAGTAATACTGATAAGAGCTGTACCTCACCAGAGGAGCTGGTGGGTACAATCAGTATAGTGCCTCTCACCAGAGACAAGGGCCCTCTGGTGAGAGTAGAGTAGTCAGACAGATCGGGTTTGGCAACAGACAGACAGATGCAGTACAAAATCGGAAGCCAGAGTCAGGAAGATATAAACAGGCAGGGTTTAGCAACTAGATCAGATGAGCAAAGGTACAGAATCACTTAGCAAGAGAGAGGTCAGAACGAGCCAGAGTCATATACAAATAATATACAGTAAAGTAATGATTAAGCTATCAAACAATTCCTATCTTGTGTGAAATCCCCGGTTTCCTCCCGTATCAAAGCACACCGGAACTATCTAAGGGTCTGAGCGCTAACACAAAGTATTCGCAACAGCAGACAAGGTGCGAGTGACACAGTACGGCTTATAAAGCAGAGGAGACCCTCCAGGCACGCCCCCAGCGATCATCCAATGAGGAGCGGCGAGCGTCACCTCTGACGTCAGCCAACCAGCCGGTCAGCTGACGCGCCTCCTCCCCCCATAAAGGTCCTGTCTATGTGCACGCGCGCGTGACAAGGCAACCCTATGTGCAACTGACAGTTCCGTCCTCGGCGTGCTAGACGCCTGAGGCCCAGACATGCTGCTAAACAGGGGGCTGGAGGCAGCTGCGGTGGTAGCGCTATTCCCCGCAGCTGCCTCTCTAGCGTTTATTACACTCTAATACTTTAAGCCATAGATGTTGAACAAGCATGCAGATCAGATGTTTCTGACTGACATCTGACTGGATTAGCTGCATGCTAGTTTCAGGTCACCAGTTATGTGATTCAGACATTAGTGCAGCCAAAGAGATCAGCAGGACTGCCCTGCAACTGGTAGTGTTTAAATGAAAATAAATATGGCAGCCTCCATGTGCCTCACAATTCAGGTTCTTTAAAGACAGAGGCCCACCAAGGAACAGGAAATTATGTGAAGTGTTTGAAGTACCCTGTAGACTGCTGTATAAAATGGCAGTGGTCTATAAACAAAATAATTTAATAAATAAATGGATGCACAATGTTGATATTGATGGCTAGTGGCTACAGATGAGCATGTGCTGTTAGCTTTCGATCAATGAACTACTCACTGGCTTCATGACATATCTTCTTAATGATCATCTTGGGAATATTCAATTTATAGTAAGATTTCAGCTGTAGATCAACATATAAGGTTCTTTTGGCGCAACACTGCTGACTGCAGTGTATACAATACGCTTTTTAATATTGACATATTGGACATGGTCAAGATAAGCTTGATGTAATATTGTATGCAGATTTATAGTCATGTTTCCAGCCATTACTTATGTTGCGTGACGGAACCCCCAAGGAATTAAAAATCCTGACTGCAGGAATAATATTAAAAAGAAGGGAGAGATTAAAAAGGTTAATTAGCTGGGACTCCTATTGAATATATTGGCTAAGATTTCTATTCCCTGAAGGATTAATCAGATATGAGGTGCATGCAAATTAAGCTCAAACTAGCACACTGTACAATTAAGTATAATGCGTAAAGAACAAAACCAAAGGCAAACAAAATTCAAATTGGTTTAGTTATAATTATTTGTGCTTAAAATGTCTTAAACTGAGTTTTAAAATGCCTTAAAGTACAACTATCTATATAAACAATTTGTTTAATGCTTTATGTTAGGGCACATTACTACACGTACTAGGAGCAATTTCATTCTACACCAGTGTTGCCAACTCATCCCTTTAATTACTGACACATATGAATTTTACAGGTTTTGTGGCTATTTAGATGCAGTTAAGGCACTGATTATGTGCAAATAGCCACAGGACCTGTATAACTTAGATGTGTCAGTAATTAAAGGAATGAGTTGGCAACACTGCTCTACACACAGCTCTGGCTCTCTGCTGTAAAATCATCCCAACATTTTCAGATGTTGGAAGTGTGGACAGGATTGGATCATGTTTCTGCACAGGGGGTTGCTATCAACTGCTCAGTGTATAGTCTAGAATCACCTTGCTGAAAGAATCTTATTCAGGTGGTGGGAAGGGGTTAAGTGTCCAGCAATATGTGTTTATTGTCTTTACTTATCACACTGCTCACAAAGGTGTTATGTTTATCAGTGTATCTCCCTCTCATCATGGATAGCACAGAGCAACCAGAGTTTTGGAAGTTACAGGACATGCACACATCTGCATTTTCAGATCAATTTTCCATAGAAGTGAACAGAAAATCGATCGGACAATTGATCGGAAATCAGATCGGATATGCTGGAAATAATCAATCTGGCAAGAAATCTGCCAGAAAATCTCATCGTGTGTATTAGGCATTACATTATAAGCAGCCAAGCAGCCAGTCAGTCAGGAGTAGTGTATACATATCTCCCTGACTGCTAATTTTATTACAGCAATGTTATAGCAACAGGCTACCTGTTACCTCGTCCTATCAGCTTCCTCCTCAGACTGTGCCGCATGCTGAGAGTGGAACACAGTGAAGTATATTTGTGACCTACTGTATGTGAGGAGCGAAGGATGATTTAAAATCAGAGAGAGAACTGTATGCAGAAATAATGTGCCCCTTGCACTAGTGGTAATGTGTATCGTATTTGTATTATAGCCTATTATTCTGTGGTTTTAAAGCACACCTAAACTGTGCTGTAATCTGTAGCATTTTACTTAGATTAATTTTAATCCCAATCATGCTGCTTGCTCATGTGCGGCCCCGTCCGAGCACACGTCTCAATCAGGTTTGTCGCTGGGAGCATTCTGTGCATGTGCAGTTCATTGTTTTAAGAACCGCACATGCACAAAATTCTCCAGACGATGCTAGCACATGCATAGTCGGTACCACTTGTGTTCGGGTCGTATATGTAACAAAGTCACTAGTGGTAGAACGAAGGGGACCCAGAGGACACAGATTGACCTCAAAGACTAGGGAGGGCTGTAAGAAGCCCCAGGTAAGTGAAAGGCTACATATTTAAGCACAGTTCAGGTGTGCTTTAAATGTTCCCTTTTGTGTAATTATATATTTCTTCTTTTTCCTTTTTCTTTTGCATTCCTTAATTAGGCTGATTTATGTATGAAGAAAAAAACTGTTCTTGATCTTATATTATGAGTTACTGTATCCAGGTTTCAAGTTCAGGTTGACACATTTGCATAATGTTGTGCAGAATTATTTTATTCCACTAAAAAATGCAGACAAAGCTCAATTAATCTTCATTTACAGAACACAGTGTACTGTGGCATGCATTCATTTAGTTAGATACTACTCAAGTCCATTATTACTCCTCAAACTTTGTGCCGCAGAATCATTGTTTGCTCAGCTAAGCAGTGAATTTAACTAGTATTTTATCATAATTATTCATAACTTCTCATCATTTTTTATGGACACAGTAGGAACTGGGAGAGAAGTACAGTATTTCTTATGATATGCTTTGCGTGCATATTAAATACATATTAAATTCCAAAATTACACATACTGTATTGCCTGGTGAAGTACCGTATATTCCGGCGTATAAGACGACTGGGCGTATAAGACGACCCCCCAACTTTTTCAGTTAAAATATAGAGTTTGGTATATACTCGCCGTATAAGACTACCCCTCTTCCAACACACACCAAACAAAAATTAAAAAAAACATCATATACTGATGCTATGTATGAACAGATACTGGTGCTGTACTGTATGTGGTACCCAGTATATAACAATATATGGTCTATTGAACAGTTGGATTGGTCAACTCTCCCACTCCCTAAGTGGATTGGTCAGCTCTCCTTGTCTACCCGTTTATCAGAGCAGTATGGAAGAATAGATCACGCTGTGCCCATAAAACACGCCTCTTCCACCCTTCTGGCCCACCCTTGTACCCTATTTACCTCCTTCTGTGCCTTTCAGATCTTGCCTCTCAGGGCGTATCACCCGTCATCAATGACACCCAGCGTATAAGATGATCCCTGACTTTTCAGAAGATTTTCTAGGGTTAAAAAGTATTATACGCCAGAATATACAGTAATTGCTTTATTTTTTTAATGTATTAACCTTTTAACAACCCCGCCCAGTTAGCTCTTGTGAGGTAACACAGGGCAGGGCATCTGCTGCTGGCTAAATTTATTTTGCTGCCTATTGCAGATATGCAGAGCGGTACTGGAAGCTGCCATAGTTGGATTGCTGGATCAGCTTCCTTCTTCTCTTCCTCTACCTGCGGCAATGCGCTCCCAACATCCTCTTCTGGGTTACGATTACATGTAATGATGTGTTCAGAACCCAGAGGATGGTTTCAGAGTTGCAGCGCTGCCTGCTGGTGGAATAGTCATAACGTGATCAGGACTCAGAAAAGGATGTCCGGAGTGTAGCGTCGAGGGTGGAGGAAAAGGAGCAGCTGAACCTTCATCCAGACAAGTACCATATTTTTCAGACTATAAGACGCACTTTTTCTCCCCAAAAGTGGGGAGAAAAATTCAGTGCATCTTATAGTCCGATTATGCCCCTTTCAAGCAAATAAAGATAGTGCAGTGGAAGGTATTACATCTCCGTGCACTCTGTGTTCCACGGCAGGGCAACCTCAGCACAATCCTCGCATTTCCCCTCTCCACCTCTGGGGCTTGCATCAGCGGGTCAGCCTCAGCATGATCCCTGCATCTCCCCTCTCCACCTATGGGAATTGTGGCAGCAGTTCAACCTACAGCACAATCCCAGCATCTCTCCTATTAACCTCTGGGGCTTGCATCTGTGGGGCAGCCTCAGCACAATCCCCTCATCTTCCCTCTCCACCTTTTGGACTTGCAGGGCAGAAGAGGGGCAATCCCAGCAATAGCAGCAGCTACTGTTAGGAGTCTCGATGCCTCTGTACTTACTTTACTTGTGTCGCATGTCATTAGGGGGCACCAGTAAACAATGAAGTAATACAATTTTTTAATCTCATCCTTCCCATTGTGGAACTGTAAAAACTAGAAATATATATTTAGAGAGAATGACAATGTCCCACCACATCCCTCATTGGTATTTTTTATTTTTCATAGTCAATTGCAGAGGAGGCAACCTACACAGGGTTACTCTCTAGTGTTTAAGTATTGTATAGAAGAGAGCAGCAGAATCAGCAAACATACGAAACATCACTAACTACAGCAAAGCAATGACTATTAAATGCAATGCAAATAATTAGTTTAATGACATAACACATTGACAAGTGACAATATACTAAGATGTCATAAGTCTAAGTGTATTAAATGCCATTACACAGATAGTTGGCAATGAAGCATCATTAACACTGAAAACAGTGGTGTTATATAATTCCACGATAAAAACATTGACCGTTCAATAGAAAATGCTGTGACTTTATAGCACCATCAATTTAGTGCACACTCAGCATTCTAATTTCAAGAGGCTCAGAAGAGCAATGATCTCGCCAGACTGTTTAGAGAAGAAAGCTATCCACTTGACTTTTTCAAGTTATTAGAGTAGCAAATATCAATAAACCAATTAAGCACTATTAATGATGCAATTAAGCAGAAAGTCAATCCTAATTTACTTCTTGGTTTATTCCACAGTTACCAGTAAAATGATATAAAAACAATTACAAAATATTTTCCTGGAGGTCAAAAAAACTTTGCTTTTGTGTTTTATGCTTGAACTGAAAACAAAAGAAAAGTTTGAAAGCAAAAGGTTGTGTGCATTAAATGAAAATGTTATTGACGCAGAAGCAACATTTTGTGTGATATATACACAGTGGATAGTGCAATGAGCATACAATGAGCCCGATTTACTAATGAAACGGATTGCACAATCCCCAGGCTTAGTGCTGCTACAATCACCTAATAGTCAAGTGGCAGCACATAGGCAAAAGTGTGAGCTAGGACACTTTTGGAACAGTGGCCAAATGCCACTGCAGCTGGGTGCGACTTGATTGAAGTGAATAGGGAAACAGTGTAAGGGCTGGTGAACACCCAGAGCGCTTTTAAAAATGCTAGCACTTTGAAAAGCGCTTGGCTAATGTATTTAAATGGGATGGATCCAACCAGAGCGGTGTGATTTTCTCCGAAACGCAAACACAGATCCTGCAGCATTTTTGTTGATTTCTGAGGCGATTCAGCCTCAATGTTAAGTATAGGAAAGTGTAAAATCGTTCTGAAAAGCACTAGAACAGAGCGAGTTTCCAAGGTTTTTTTTTTACAGAAGCTGTTCAGTTCTTGCTCCATTGTAACAAAAAATAAAAAACACTACACCAAAACGCTGCAAAAATCACTAGGCATGATTAAAAAATTGCAAGGCACTTTCCTAAAATTGCTCTGAAAAATCACTTCAAAAAGCGCTGAGCGTTTGTGATTACGCTAGTGCTTTTTGGTGTTCACTGGCCTGAAGTGCACCTGTAAGTTTTCCTATAAATTGCTAGCCATCACGTCGAGCTTGTTTTTTTGTATTAAAATGTACTGGAAAAAAGATTTCCCCCTGTGCCACTTAGATGTGTCAATATTTAAAGTGTACCAGAGCCCTCCAAACCAAAAAGATTTATTCATACCTGGGGCTTCCTCCAGCCCCATCCACTTGGATCGCACCCACCCGGTTCCCGAAGCTGTCTGCAGCTTAGGGAACGGGGTCCGTGTTAAAAGAAATAATTACCACAATGAGACGTTCTCCATATTTGCCAATGAAAGTAGAAATATTTATTTACTCAGCTGAGGACTTTTTTCATGTGCCAGCATACAGAAACCGCAAGCTAACTACAGCTTCGCTTAGGCTCGTTACACACCAAAAGCGTGCAGGAGAACGGCTCCTGCACGCGTTGCGGCGTGTCGTCGGGAAACTCCGGTGCGACGCTGAGTAGCGGCGGTGGTAGTTAATTACCCCGAAGGGGAAGCGCCGATTCCCGACGATAAAATGCGCCGGGACGCGTCGTACCGCAACGTATCGAAACGCAGCGTCGGGTGTGAAAGGTAAAAGGAAAGTCTATGGACTTTCCTTTTACCTTGGTTAATGCAAAGTATAGACTTTGCGTTAAAATGCCAGAAGTGGGCTCTGGTGTGAAAGAGCCCTTAGCAAGAAAAAAGTGAGGACTTCCTCACTCTGCTGATCTTTATACCCCAGTTAATATGCTAACATATTCCTCCCTCCAGGCAGTCTGTAATTCTTTGAGTCCAATCAGCAGTATCTAAAGGAGACTTGGACTTTCTCGTTGGGTGGGATCACCTGTGTCCTTCAAGAGACTTCCTGTCAATTTAAGTTTCACTTTAGGCTGGGTTTCAATTTCCTGGAAATGACACAGTAGTCCTGGTACATGAAGTTTTGAGTTTCGACCTCTAGTCAGTGACTAGCAAGGATAAATCCGCCTCTGGAAATCTGGTTTAAACCGCCTTTTTAGATTACTCTGAAAAGCTGGAATTCCACTGCAAAGGCATAATAACCTGTGCACAGTAAATAGCTAAAAAAGATACATTTATTCAGTAATATTGTGATAACTCTTAAGGCAATATTTATGATCATATTATTTAAAGTGTCACTCTAGCACACTGGTCTGATTACATTAATGTGGTTCTTATAGCCACGTGGGGGATATAAAGGATATACACACAATTGATTATAAAATCTTCAAAAATTCTTTCCACATTTGTCACTTATGGGAACCAAGTCCGTCACTTACGTCAGTCAGCCAGCTCCAAAAGTTTGGGGCTGAATTTGCTGAGGGGAGTAGGGGGGGCCCCAAGTTACCTTTGCCCCAGGGCTCCCATGCTGCCTAAATTGGCCCTGATAATGGTCACAGTGCGGCAGGTGCATTGCAGTTTAATGGTGTGCAGTATCCCAACACATTGCATGCAGTGTGTTACTCCAAAACACACTAACAGTAGCAGTGAAGCATTTCATTGATCAAAGCTCTTACATATGCTTCACTGTACTTCACTGCAAAAAAAGGCAATGCACAGATAATTTGCAGTGCAATTTTTCCATTTGTTGCATTCCCACTCTTACAGGGAACACACTGCAACTCCCAATGAGAACCTAGCCTGACAGTACCCATACACTTTTATAGATTGCAGCCTGATGTGACAAAACAATCGATTCCTTTCTAAACTGAATGAATTCAGAAAGGAATACGTTTCTATCACACAGCACAATTATTTTCAATGGATTCCAGCAAGGAATCAATCGTATCATTGCACTGTTCCATCCGGTCAGATTGATAACTTTGATCTATTTCAGGTTATTTATTTAGGTAATTAATCCAGAATCATTCTGATTAAATATGCCAAGAAAATCAATAAATGTATAGGCACCTTGAGTAAATATATGATTGAGAAAAATATATAAATGAAAGTCGTGATATAGGTTAAAGTGGTATAAAACTTACCATTTCTTTTTTGCTCTAAAAGATTATTTACAGCATAAAATCTACTACCACAAAAAAATTGTAGCAGAACAGCATTCAAACAGTTAAACACAGCTCTTTTCTTCTTCAATTATAAAGCTTGCTGCATCCAAAGAGATGATACCATTATCGTTTGTTTACATTCCTTTTTCTGCTACAATTACTATACACTCCAAGCTGTGCTGAAAATAAGCTTTTTCTGCTGTAGAAGCAGAGCTGAGAAGTGATCACTAAATACATTATAATATTTAAATGCAGCAGCTATGCAATAAAATGCAATGGCAGCTTTCAGAGCAGATAAACTGTACTTTGGGAACTTGTAATTAATAGACAATATTACTTGTCCACAAAAGCAAATATGTTAACTGTATGGGTAATAAAACGTAGGAAAACACGTTTTTATTGAATGTTATGTCAGAGTTTTATCCCACTTTAACATCAGGTGTAAAAATTATAGAAACGTAAGTAGACATCTATAAATAAAGGAAAATAGGTGTTTGAAAAGAAAACATCATCATTAACCTGAAACAAATCCAAGCGTTATAATCTGCAGCACATTTGTGGTAATGTTCATTTTAGCTTTGCCTGTGTTATAGTAAATGCATAAGATGGCACGTGTATCAGCACATCAATCAGCAAACTGTGTGGCTTAGTAATAGCTACAACCTAATAAGTCTATTTTAGCACTTTCAGTAGGCTAATGTTTCCTTGAGCATTTTCCATTTGGTTGTTCAAGAATCCAAAGTGGAATATTAAAAAGGCTTACTCTTTTATCTCATGGCATAATTCGGACTTACCAAATGGGTTATCATTGAAAAGCCTAGAGGTGCGTTGGCTCCCCATCAGAATGCAGAAATCTCCAATACATTGGGAAGGGCTTATTGCTCAGCCTTTACTGATGTGCTAAATATGTATTATGCTTACTACAAGTTATTTCTGAAAAGGTTTTGTAAAAGCATTATGAAAAAAAAAATATACTGTGGTCAATAAACAAAAGGAAGGGCCCTTTTCCACTAGCGCGTTTGCGCTGGCTGAATCGGAAAGTCGCAATCCGCTAGCGATTTTACAATTGCTACGGTTTGCTTTTTAACATAGGAACCGCGTTAGGTCATTTCCACTACCGCGATGCGTTTTTTACAGGAACGCGAACACGTGGCGGAGCGATATTTGCCGCGATTTTGCTATGCATAGCATAGCAAAATTGCGGCCGCAAACGTCGGGAAATCGCCGGTAATTGCGATTCAGCAATCGCTAGCGTTCAGCGTGAGCGCTAGCGACTGCTAGTGGAAAAGGGCCCGAAACGACCCATATGCAATTCATTTTTTCTCCTGAGTTTTCTCCTAGGTGATATTTTTAAACGTGTAAATGAAATGCCTTTTAAGCCCCCAGCAAGCAAGAAAATACACAAAATAGTTTTGCTAGTACTCTGTTACCTATTTTTTTTTATACTTTTTCAATTGTAGAGTGCTGGAAAGTTAATTTAATAGAAAATGAAAAATTATCTCCTAGGAGAAAACTCAGGTCAGGTGAAAAAGTGAATTGCATATGTGCCAATCATCAGTCAGTGATGTGGAACACACACAGATACTGCTATCCTCACACAGAAAGGAAGAGTTGGCATATACAGTAGTACATGAAAACAGAGCACTGTTACGGTGGCCACATTTCATACATTTTTTATACTTCTCTTCAAGTAAATAATGACAATAACATTTTTCTGGTTGATTGTAACACTTGAAAAATCTGGCCAATGTGCCACACACAGGTGTTCATGGGCGTAGTTCACCCCTGCGAGCCCTGCTCTCGGGGGGGGGGGGGGGCCTCCACCTCCCTCTACCCACTCATAAGTACAGCGAATTAGCAAACAAACCTCCCCATTTGCTCACAAAAAACGTGTGCAGTAGCCTGTGTAATTTTTCCTGCTTCCAGAGGCTGCATCAGAGCAGAACGCTCTCTACATCCATTCGCCAGCTCCTGATCAGGTGACCCACATGGGGTTTGGGGACAAAGGGGGCCCTGTGCTATTGTTTTTGCAGGGGGGGCCGATTAAGTCTAGTTATGCCACTGCAGGTGTTACATTTTTTCCCCAATTATGAAAATAAATGATTGAAAAAAATAGCTTGGACCTATAAATCAAGGATTTGACAATCTACCCTACACAATTCAATTTTCATAAAGATTGATAAAAAAAAATCTACCACTCCTGATTGCCTTCTGTATAAAAAAAACAAAAAACTGGTAAATTTAATCAGATTTCTCAAACAAATAAGCTTTCCATTGGGGGAAGTCATCCCTGAGTAGCCCACAGATGAGTGTACAGAGAAAGTTCAGATACCTCAAAGCACAATCTCCCTCTGCATAGACGATCATATTATACATGTACTAGGTGACCTAAGCCCATTTAAAAATGGGCTCTAGGTCTTTCACTGCCACATGCCACACGCGCACACACACGCCCACCCGGCTGCCCCCCTTGCAAGTCCTCGCGTCCTGTCCCAATGGCTGTCAGTGCGGCACATGCGCGCTAGGCGCAAAAGCACTGCCACTGACACAGGGACATGGGATGCAGAGACAATTGCCTCTTATTAGGTAGGATACCAGTATAATTTGAGCAATAAACTCTATCTAATCAGAAATCTGTATCAGACCAAACTGATGAAAGATCAACATATGAGCAATTATATAAGACAAACCCTAGAAATGGTTGAACAAATCAGAAGATGGTAGTAGATGCTATGGCAAAGCCTCTAATCAGAGACAAGTGTGTTGACTTTCAGGCACAAATGGGATTGACATAAATAGTAGTTGTTGAGTGGGGGTGTTGGAATGTGTATTTAGCAACAACAGTCTATAACATTACCAGCTACAACCACAGGGTGGCTGTGTGATCTAGTAACAAAGATTTTTACTACATCACATGTCTGTAAATGAAGCCATACATAAAACGTATTTATTATTCTTGGTGTATATTAGCTAAGAGACCTTAGCCATGAGGTCTACTGAGTAATATCTGTTTCTCCTGCATTCATACATTGTTGCATACTCAGAAGCTAGATTATAATAGCCTTCTAATAAAAGTAATTTAATATTTCTGCAAAGCTGAAATAAAGAAAGAAAAGAAATATATACATTTTAACAAAAAGGGTTGATGCATTTAGCTGCACTGCTATAGCAGCATGTGTGTTAAAATCAGCTGTGCAGTCTTCAAGCACTAGGTGCTGCTTTCAAGGACCAGGAGCTCCTTTGATCTGCCATGAGATGTCACATCTTGCGACAGATCAAAGGAGCGCCCGCTACTGGAAAGCAGTGCAGCTAACATAGGAGCACAAGTTACACAGCACTACTGTACAAAACGTGCGCACATTGATTTCTTAATCCGCGTTGCTAATTTTATCGCGCGCTGTTATAGCAGAGCAGCTTAATCCATCAACCCTAATGTTTGATACCCTTCTTATTTTATGAGTTAGGCCTCACTTTCATGTCCGCACTGTGGGCATCACAGTTGGCTATCATGGTACATGGCACTGCATAGCTCCACATTTTTTTCTGATGCAGTTGAGATCCCATTCATTTGTAATAATGGATGGAATCACAGCGTAAATACACAGAAATGCATGAAACCATGCATTGTGATTCCGCAGTGAATCGCAAAGCATAGATGAGAACATCAGAAAGTGCTGACTATGAGCTTTAAATGTCCCTGTGGATCACATCATTATGCATTGCTAAAAACACGATCATAATTCAGCAGCACATACTGTAAGTGGAAACAAGGCCTAAGTGAAGAGCTATCTCACACAGTTTGTGTTGCTCATGGCAACCGGATGCTTTGTTTCATTTTTCTACACTCTAGAGATTGAGAAGCTGACTGACTTTTATAGGCAGTACCAGCTATTGCAAACAAGTCTACCACTAAACACACTTGCATTACTAATGCCAATGGTGAAGTTGCCAATTCAAAGCATTTACTTGAGTGAAAGTATATTTATATGATACAGACTATGGCTAAGAGAGTTAAGATGATTAGCGGTGTAATGTATGAAACAGATTATTATTTAATGCTTTCAACATTAAAACAATTATTTACAGTAAGCTAATTTATTTTAAATGTATAGCTAAAAACATCACTCTATGACCATTGCAATGTCATCATTGCAGTGCCCTGATATCTCCTGTGCTTTCATGACGCCACTACTTACCATCCCTTCTTCTCTAGTCCATGAGTGCAAGACATTACATACATTTTGGATGTAGCTGTCAATTTTCCTCCTCCACTGTCAACCTATAGAGGAGAGTGGGGTGTCAGGACAGTCAGGCTCACTGGAGCGTGCAGTTAATTCCTGAAGTAATAAACTACCATCACCTTTCAGTTGTAAAAAAAAAAAAATAATAATAATAATAATAATAATAATAATAATCTTTTGACTGCACAGTGCTAGTGTCCTTTTTGGCCCTCACACGCTGAAAAATATCTGTGGATGCACCTGGTCTAAAGACCCTATTTGCTGTTGTACTGGAATATGATTTTTGGAAGTTAAACTGGATGGAGAAGCACTATGAGATTCAATTATTAGAGTTGTCTGAGCAATGGGATGTCAAGTATGGGCAATGGGATGTGTCTAATTGCCACTGTTGGTTTGCATATGTTTGCCTAAACTGAGGGCTTTTTTTTTTATTAAAGGACCGCTATTACGAAAATTTAAAAAAATTAAACTAAAAAACATTAGTACTGGAAAGAATGCTAGCAGGAGGGATACTGAAGGGTTAAGAATTAGTTTAAAAAAATAAGTTACACGCAGTGTATATGTGAGAGCTCTTTACCATTGGACAGCTCGTGCCTGCCTGGCTAAGATCACAGGAGGAGACAGTCTTACCGCTAGTTGAAATGTCGGTAGTAACTCGCAGTATAGTCTAATAATCTAGGCAGATATGAACTGTCCGTAGGTAAAAAGCTCTCACATTCACGCCGTCGTATAAACAGCAGTGTGATTTATTTTTTAACTAATTATTAACCTTTTACTATCCATTACTAGCATTCTTTCCAGTATAAACCTTTTTTTGTTTAATTTTTTAGAAATTTGGCGATAGTGGTCCTTTAATAACCCCTCCCCCCTCAGGTTAGGCAAACATACGCAAACCAAAAGTGGCAATTAGACACATCCCATTGCCCATCCTTGGCATTCCATCCCTCAGAAAACCCTAATAATTTAGTAGTTAGTGTATTTGGGAGAAGCAAAATATACAAAAAATCCCTGCAGGTGCACCACAAACACCAAGCTCAAAGTCTAAATAATTAATCAGGGATATACCAAAGACACGGAAGATCAAAAATTGAAAAATTACTTTTCCTTTTTTATTTGCAAAAAGGTGCAGAAATATGTACACAAATTCTTTAATCACGTAAAAAAGTGCCTATAATTGATTGAAAAAAAGGCAACAACATCGATTTGTTTCAGGTTGGTAACCCTTCTTCAGGCCTTTAAATATATAGTGAACATCTGCACAGTTGGAATACAAGGTAGAAACTCATCTGGTCAAATATAAAGCCAGGGCAGACCACCACAAGATCAAACAAAGAGCCACATGGAGACCGGACATCCAAACAGGGTGGTGGTATTCCAACTGTGAAGATGTTCACTATATATTTAAAGGCCTGAAGAAGGGTTACCAACCCGAAACAAATCGATGTTGTTGCCTTTTTTTCAATCAATTATATGCAGTTTTTTACGTGATTAAAGAATTTGTGTACATATTTCTGCACCTTTTTGCAAATAAAAAAGAAAAAGTAATTTTTCAATTTTTGATCTTCCGTGTCTTTGGTATATCCCTGATTAATTATTTAAACCCTAATAATTGAGACTCATAGTGCTGCTCCATCTATGATAGCTTATACAGAAAGATTGGATTAAGAAACTAGTATTAATTTTTGTGCAGCACAGCTGTCAGGGACATTGGAAAATGCTGTATATTCAAGGAGTTCCCGTCCTCTGACTTGCTTTCGACATAAGGTAGAGCAACACATCATAATTTGTTGACAGATGACTATGTGTGGCATGAAAAATGCATTCCATTACTTCCCTTACTTAGGTCTTTCCATTGTTTCAGCACTCACAGTTTGGAAAGCATAACTGATTTACAGCCTGCCAACACTCGCTGATTGAAAATCAGATCTCAGTGTGGGTCTCCATTCCCTATCGCCATGCAAGGCAGCACATAAATAATAGTGCATAGTATATTTTAAGTATCACTTCTGAACTCAATGGCTGTATAGCTGCAGTCCCATAATTACATTGCAGAGTAACATTTCAAGCCTACCATACGTACATACATGTCTCCAGAAAGCAAAAATAAAGCAATGTAGTGACAGTTAATCCTTATTGTAGCATATCCATAAATTAAAGAGCTCCTAATGGCCGTAAAGCCCAAGAACACAAACATAAACTGCGGGGCCAGTTGATATATTGCACTGTGATAATAATGGTGTTTTGATTAAGTGGCAGCATCACAGAAGAATAAAATTATTATTACAAATTTTAAAAATGCATGTCGTACTTGCGAGAGGAATGCCAGGGAATTGAAATCATAACTGCATTGTGCTTGTGAAAGCAGTTCTTTTTGTTTCACAGATGTGTTTTATACGAAAGCATTAGTGCAGCTTTAATTTTTCATGGCATTTTCTATTTGTGTAAGCCAAACAATAAGTGTAAGCTGACGACAATCTCATCTCTTGCTAGTGGTAGGGGAGAAGATGTCGCTAAGCTAAGCACAATATTTTTTTACTTGAATAATGTCATAGAATCTATAGAGTTCACAAAAGGCACAGATCTAAATATAGCATCTGAAAGCTTAGCAGACCGCCCAAGTATTATCTTATTTTGCGTGAAATGAGACTCCTGGGACTAAAAATCCTTTTCTAAAACCAGGGCTTCCTAAAATGTAACAGTCCTCCTGAAGAGGTTAGCAACAAACTCAATCAGTGGAGCTACTGCTTCTTAGTATTATCATGTTTTGCATATATCAGGAAATGGGGTACAGATAGAACTTTCTGGAAAAAAAATTGCTACCTGCAACTTTGCAGGCCTGGGACACTGACAATGGCTGGTGAGATGGCTCCTGACAACTTACTTCAGAGTGACCCTGTACTGGATCAGTGCCTTCCTATGTAGGCCGTAAGGTTGCATAGTATGCAAGGCAATGTAATAGTCAGTTTATAACTGTAGAAACAGTGGGAACAATTTCACAGCACATTCAACAAGCAGAGATCAGCACACACTGATGCTGCATCACTGTCAGTGTAAGCACAGAGAAAGAGAATATGTTTATACTGAGGTTAAGCTCTTTTCACATTCCCTGTTCCTCACCAGTTAAAGTGTTGTTGTGTAGATACCTTTATATTTATTATTATTATTATTATTACTATTATTACTATTATTTTGTACTAATATTGAACTCACATCTTCTGAAACACTTTTAGTTTGTGTACATTGCCATGTCACTATCACTAGAGATGAGATTACAATCGAATCCCTACCATAGTCATTGTGTTATGTTTCTATTGTAGTTTATGGCTCTTTTTTCAAGGGGGGGGGTTATGTTTTTTTTTTAGGATGTAAGAGGAAACAGGCACTCTTAGAGGAAACCCAAACAAACACAGTGAGGACATGCAAACTCAATGTAGATAGGGATAGATAGATTTAGATGGGGGAAGGGCATCTGGTGGCCAAATAGTAAAATGCCACCTACAAACATTACATACATGCAAAAATACATACATCACCCATTAACCTGCTGGGCGGTCTGGACGAGCACAGCTCGTCCAGTACCGCCGGAGGCTGCCGCTCAGGCCCTGCTGGGCCGATTTGGCTGAAATAAAAAGCAGCACACGCAGCCGGCACTTTGCCAGCCGCGTGTGCTGCCTGATCGCCGCCGCTCTGCGGCGATTCGCCGCGAGCAGCGGCGAAAGAGGGCCCCCCTAGCCGCCTGAGCCCTGCGCAGCCGGAACAAAAAGTTCCGGCCAGCGCTAAGGGCTGGATCGGAGGCGGCTGACGTCACGACGTCGGCTGACGTCGATGACGTCACTCCGCTCGTCGCTATGGCGACGATATAAGCAAAACAAGGAAGGCCGCTCATTGCGGCCTTCCTTGTTTATTCTGGGCGCCGGAGGCGATCGGAAGATCGCCTCCGGAGCGCCCTCTAGTGGGCTTTCATGCAGCCAACTTTCAGTTGGCTGCATGAAATAGTTTTTTTTTTATTAAAAAAAAACCCTCCCGCAGCCTGCCTGGCGATCTTAATAGAACGCCAGGCAGGTTAAAATGAACCCCTTACCTCCCCTACTCTCCCATATTTACCAAAATAAAACATTTGCATATATATAAAAAAATGAAAAACAATACATAGTTACCTCAGGAACTTTTTTAATATGTATGAGGGTATAGTACTCAAGATCAGTGCGAAGCAAGCACCCAAGGAGGGGAATGGTGGATGTGCTCAGGCTTGCAGCGTCTCTGCACTCCACTCTACACATGACCCTTGGCGTCAGGGGGCGTCTACAACGCCCACCACCCCGCAGTCAGCTGACTGCGGGGTGGTGGGCGTTGTAGACGTCCCCTGACGCCAAGGGTCATGTGACTATACGTCATGACGGCGCTGCCGAATGAGGAAGTGGCTGATGTGGGACTTACGGGCCAGCACACGGCGAGATAGCCAGGTGAGGGGGAATGCGCAGTTGCGCATATTATTTGCATAGTTATGAGCAGTTCCCCAGTACGTCCGCTCGTGTGATGCGGACAGTTGAGGACCCAGCAGGTATTATTATGGGATATGTAATTTGAATGTTAGAGACTGTAGTTCTCACTGTGGTCCGCTTTGCTGCCTCTGTGTTCTGATAGGTTGCTGATACCTGACTCTGATTGGTGAAGGTGAATTCAGGGGGGTATTTAAGGGCAAGTGTTTGTCAGTTGAGTGTGACATTACTTTGTGCAGCTTGAAAAAGATCAGAAGATCGAAACAGCGCTGCTGTCGCTGTGAACATGTCTGTCATGCTACTTTAACAATAAAGAGCTATTTACTACGGATGGTGCTGGCTTTACTGTGGAGGAGCTGTTGAGGGTATAGTACTGTTATTTTTGTAAATAAAGGCTTGCAATTAGTGACGGATGCGAAACTGAAAAAAATAAACCTTTATTTCTAAGTAAAATATTGTCGCCATACATTGTGATAGGGACATAATTTAAACCGGGACAAATGGGCAAATAAAATATGTGGGTTTTAAGTACAGTAGTTGTATTATTTTAAAACTAGAATGGCTAAGAAATAAGGACTTATTATTATTATTTCTGTTAAAATGCATTTAGAATACAATACTTCTTAGCAAAATGTACCACCCAAAGAAAGCCTAATTGGTGCTAAAAAACCAAAAACAATACGTAGATCATTTTGTTGTGATAATTATTGATAAAGTTATTGGTGAATGAAGGGGAGGAGTGCTGAAAGGTGACAATTGCTCTGGTCCTAAAGAACAAAAAACCTTAGTGGTTAACTATTTAAAAGGCATTCACATTTATTACTGAAGGTAAGTGCTATACTGTAACTAGGCCACTGCAAAAAGGCAAGAGGAAACTGTCCTCCAGTACCACTACAGAATTCTCCTGGCATGGTACTAAATAAACATTTTTTTGATGGGAAAATTATCAGGTAATCTCACTAATATTATGAATGCAAAAATGTGGATGTTTGATACTCAATCATGCAACAATGGCTGAACGGATTTGAATGAAATTTGGCACACACATAGTACATTACCTGGAATAACATATAGGATACTTTTTATCCCCATAACCAAAAAGTGGGCAGAGACAAATACAAATTTCACTGTGAAAATGATAACTGCAGCCATTCTTACACTGCTAATGGTAAGGTTTATCACACTTTGCACAGTTGGTCACTGGGTGACTGGGATTAATATTCAGAAAAGTGGGTGGAGCCTACAAAAGTCACCTATTGATTTTCTAGGGGGATATTTAATTGCTGCCATTCTTGCACTGTTAACGGTACAAGCCTCAAACCTGGTACAGTTGGTCATTGGGTGACTAGGGTTCAAATTCAGAAAAGGGGGTGGAGCCACAAACAGCCAATCAGATTTGTTTTATTTTAATGCAAATTAGGGATGCCAAAGACCGCAATGCTCACAAACTAGGTCATTGAGTAATTGAGTAAATGGTCTTCATTCATCAATAATTCATCATAACAATGCAAATTAACACAGGAGCAGCCATGATTGAAGTATCGCTAACGCGATACTTCACAGGAACAGGGCCACCCACAGTTAACGTTATGCACATTGCTAAGGAAGCAATGCAGTAACTAAGGAAGGCACGCTCCTTACATGGCAGCGAACTTTGCTCTATAAGGTGTGCATAGCGTGCACTACAGAACATTAAGCTGTGCTGCTTTAGCAGCACAGCTTGATGAATCAAGCCCATTGTGTGTTATGGTTAAAAAAAAGTGGGCAGAACCAACAGCAGCCAAACACATACCTGGGCAACGGCGGGCCATCAGCTAGTGTGATAAATAAATCCTTAGAATAAACTATTTAAAAATAAAGTAGCAGATATCGCTGACAAGTGTTTCTTTGGCTGTACTTCTTCTTGCTGGAGTTCACCTGAAGTGATCACAACATTGCCCGCCACAAGCTGGCCATCTGATTATACTCCAGCATCTGCACTGGGGAAGAAGCTGTGGATTTTATTGAGATGGGTAGCATGGATTTATTGACAGGGTCAGGTCTCTTGCCCACACACACGACACAAGCCAGTCTCTGCTTCATTTATGTAAATGTGGGAAGGAGTATGGATTTTATAAATCCTGTATGCATTAGAATCTATACTAAATATCAAGATGGCAAAGCTATAATCAACCACACATTGACTAGTACTACATGACCCTGCAGGAGCAACAAAGCTTAACCATAAACTGAGTATGCAAAATTAAATTACGGTGTTCACCAAAGTGTAAAAAGTATTTCACCTTTATTTCGTTGCAGCAGCATGGTTGATTCCTGTTCTGTGTAAACAGGGCATCCTGAGTGGATGCCATCCCTAGGCTCCCCTAATTGTTTGTGAGCTATTTTACACATTAGTGAGCACATAGTTAAATTGTAAATCCACATTAGGACCTGCTAGAGTTGTCTCCACTCTCATTTTTTAAAACAATCATTGCGATTAGGCTGGTAAAGTTGATTATTATGCAAGTGTACATTTAGCAGACACGCTCTCACATTTGCCACAGATTTATTTTAACACCACTCTCATAATATTAGTGCCACAGGATTCCTGTACTCTTCTTAATCACATTTATCATTGTTGATGTTCGATCTACAGGTAGTTTTAATTTTATGTATGTTGAAATAGCACAAATTTGGAATATTGTGTATGCTAGATAAACCATTTACTTTGAGTTACACAGATTATAAAATACAGCAGTTATGCTGTATACACATAATTCAATTTCCTATCCAATTGACGTGTATTCTAAAAGGAAGTTGTATCATGTGTACATGTCCAAAGTGCTCACGATTGATAACAAGCATGATTCTTCCATGATAATTTCACAAAATTTCGTTATCCAACGGGAGCAGATTGGACATGTCGGGAATAGTCTTCCGATTCCCATCAATCGAACAGGAAATTGCATTGTGTGTATTTAGCATTAGGCATTAGTCTTAACCACTTGCCGACCGCGCACGCATAACGCGCGTCGGCAAAGTGGCTCCTGTAGGACCAGGCACGCACATCTGCGTCGCCAGGTTCCCGGTAATTAATGAGCGATCGCGCGGCGGGAGCCGCGCGATCGCTGTGTCACGTGGTGCCGCCCCCTTGTGACTACAACCCGCCGGCCAATCCGCAGCGCCGGCGGGTTGTAAAATTTCAAACCAGCCACTTAAAAACGTATGATACAGTTTGTTTACCTAACAAACTGTATTATACTGCCTGCCTCCCCGCTGGTGGTCACACTTAGCGATCGACCACCGGCGAGGAGAGCAGGCATAGTGAGTCACACACCGCACACGTTAGGAGCCCCACAGACCCCCCCGATCACCCGCAGCACCCATCAGACACCCCCCTGTACCCCCCTGCAGCACGCAGCTTAGACCCAACCACCCCCCATATCACCCATCAATCAATCCCTGACACCACCTGTCACTCCTATCAATCAGATCAGACCCCCAACTACCCCTTAGGGTTATCTGATCACCCCCCACCCCTTCAGATCTCCCCCCCCTCCCTCCCCCCCCCCTGTATACTGCATATCTCTATCTCCCTCTAATAGCCCACTGATCAGTTGTCAATCACCTATCAGTCACCTGTCAATCAACCCTTGTCACCACCTGCCACTGCCCCACATCAGATCAGACCCCCCACTGCCCCTTAGGGACTTCTGATCACCCACCCACCCTTTCAGATCCCCCCGAGACCCCCCCCCCCCCGATCACATCAGCAGTCCATTGTTTACATCTTTTTTTCCCTGTAAAAACCCACTTATCACCCATCAATAACCCATCTATCACCCCCTGTCAACACCTGTCACTCCCATCCATCAGATTAGACCCCCAACTACCCCTTAGGGGAATCTGATCACCCACCCACCCCTTCAGATCTCCCCCACCCCTGACCCCCCCCCTGTATACTATCTATCTCCCTGTAATCGCCCACTGATCAGCTGTCAATCACCTATCAGTCACCTGTCAATCATCCCTTGTCACCACCTGTCACTGCCCCACATCAGATCAGACCTCCAACTGCCCCGGGGCTTCTGATCACCCACCCTTTCAGATCCCCCCGAGACACCCCCCCCCCCGATCACATCAGCAGTCCATTGTTTGCATCGGTTTTTCCCTGCTGTAAACACCCACTTATCACCCGTCAATAACCCATCTATCACCCCTTGTCACCACCTGTCACTCCTATCCATCAGATCAGACCCCCAACTACCCCTTAGGGGCTTCTGATCACCCACCCCCTCAGATCCTCCCCACACCTTACTAGTGCATTGCTTGCGTATATTCTCCCCCCTGCCATTGTGTATCTTATCTCCTGCCTGTAAGGCTTAATTGTGCTTTGTTTGGCTACAATTGTCTCAATTGTACTGTGATTGGCATCGATTGTCGTGTGATTGGCTTCGATTGTCACGTAATTGGTTTTCGATTGTCGTGTGATTGGCTTCAATTGCCCTGATTGGTTTTGATTGTGCCAATTGCCCTCTGATTGGCTGTTTTGCCCTGTGTCTCGATTGTCTCAATTGCCCTGTGATTAGCATCGATTGTCGTGTGATTGGCTTCGATTGTCACGTAATTGGTTTTCGATTGTCGTGTGATTGGCTTCAATTGCCCTGATTGGTTTTGATTGTGCCAATTGCCCTCTGATTGGCTGTTTTGCCCTGTGCCTTGATTGTCTCAATTGCCCTGTGATTAGCATCGATTGTCGTGTGATTGGCTTCGATTGTCACGTAATTGGTTTTTGATTGTCGTGTTATTGGATTCAATTGCTCCTTGATTGGCTTTGATTGCGCAGATTGCTGTAATTGTGTTGTAATTGCCTCGTGATTGTTTTTGATTATTTGTGATTACTCTCTGATCCCCCAACCCCAACCCCCCCTCACCGTCACTATCCTAGTGATCTAAAAACAGTGATCAGTGAAAACTGTCACTTTTTTAGTATCACTAGTGGTACCAGTTAGGCCAGTTAGCTAGGCAAAAGGGTTGTTAGTGTCAGTTAGTGCTCAGCCCACTGCACCACAGTCACTAATTAGCGTCATCACTGTCGCTAATCAGCATTGGTACTATATAGTATCTGTAAGTGATCATTAGTGATCACAGTCAGATCTATATTAGGGTCACTAGGATCCACAAAAAAACGCAGTGTTTGCCCGATCAGACCTGATCGTTCGCCTGCACTGCGTTCAGCCCGCCCCACCGCAGTGACAGAAATTTATTTTTTCTGATCACTGCAAAAAACACTGTACACTAGCTGTGGCACTGTAAACAGCAGTTTTGATTTTTTTTTTAATCAAAACTCAGTGACCACAGCTTTCTACCTCTCAAGTACTCCATTTCGCTAGGTAGGTGCTCTTTTTCCTGGGTAGTCTCAGAGGAATACCTCCTAAATTTAGCAGGCCACCATGGCAAAAAAGAGGTTTTCCAATGAAGACATCTACAGGTACATGGACCAGTCGGATGAGGATGATTGGGTCGACTTATTCGACGAATCTTCTGGTTCAGAGTACGATCCTGTAGACAGCAGTGGCTCTCTGACCGATAGTTCCGATGACGAGGTTGAGGTCCCGGCTACAGCCAGGCGTACCACACCCCATGTCACTGGACTGCAGGTGGCGGAAGATCAGTCTCAAGGGCAGCAGAGTGATGCTGGCGCTGATCTGATTTTTTCTTGGTGAGGCATGCACCAGCAGCGCAGCATCTCCTGGACCTCTCAACACCAGTACTTCCGTAGAAGACCCTGGTGAAGTGGCGAACACCAGGCCGGAAGTAGAAACTGGTTCGGTGGTACGTGAATTAAGACCCGATTCGCAGCCACCAAGTAGACGGGCCCGTACTCCCATTAGTTTTCCAGAGGTGCTGGCAAACCCTGATTGGCATTCCCCTGATCCCGCCGCACCCGTACTGCCCCCTTTCACCGCCCAGTCTGGAGTCCAGGTGGAGACAGTTGAACTAGGATCGGCCCTAGACTTTTTTGAACTGTTCCTCACCCAGGATCTCCTTGACTTAATTGTGGCTGAGACCAACCGTTATGCCACACAATTTATAACCGCCAATCCGACAAGCTGCCACGCCCAGCCTTTTCGGTGGAAACCACTCCAAGTTTCCGAACTTAAAATTTTTTTGGGCCTTCTCCTCAACATGGGTATTACAAAAAAAAATGTATTGCGCTCTTATTGGTCTACACGCCCAATACATAACATGCCCGTGTTCTCTGCTGCCATGTCCAGGGCGCGATTTGAGATCATCCTGCGCTTCCTGCATTTCAATGACAACGACACCTGTCATGCAAGAGGCCACCCAGCTTATGACCGGCTCTACAAAATTCGGCCCCTCATAGACCACCTGTCATCCACATTTGCAGATGCTTATACCCCTGAACAGAACATCTGTGTAGACGAGTCCCTCGTACATTTTACCGGGCGCCTTGGCATCAAACAGTACATCCCAAGCAAGCGCGCCCGGTATGGGGTGAAACTGTATAAGCTCTGTGATAGGGCCACAGGCTATACATCTCGTTTTAGGGTCTATGAGGGAAAAGACTCAAAATTGGAGCCGGTCGGATGTCCTGACTACCTGGGGAGCAGTGGAAAGATTGTGTGGGACTTGGTGTCACCCTTGTTCCAGAAGGGGTACCATCTTTATGTGGACAACTTTTACACAAGTGTGGCCCTCTTTCAGCACTTAAAGTTAGAAGGAATCCGATGCTGTGGCACCGTGCGGCCTAGCCGCCGGGGCTTCCCCCAACGGCTCGTTAACACCAGACTTCAGCGGGGGGAGAGGGCTGCCTTGTGTACTGATGACTTGCTCTCGGTGAAATGGAAGGACAAGAGGGACGTTTACCTTCTGTCTACCATTCACACAGACACGACAGTACAAATTACACGGGCAACAGAGGTCATTGAAAAGCCCCTCGCCATCCATAGCTATAATGCCAACATGGGAGGGGTGGACTTCAATGACCAGATGTTAGGGCCCTATTTAATTTCCCGGAAAACCAGACGCTGGTATAAGAAAGTGTCTGTGTATTTAATTCGATTGGCGATGTACAACAGCTTTGTTCTCTACAGTAAGGCTGGGAGAACTGGATCTTTCCTTCAATTCCAGGAAGAGATCGTTTCGGCACTCCTGTATCCAGAAGGTGCCAGAGCCCAACCCCCAAATGCAACTAGCCGGCTGCATGGAAGGCATTACGCCTACACGATTCCCAGTACCCCAACTCAACGCAACCCCAGAAAAAGATGTCGTGTCTGCAGCAAGGCTGGAATAAGGCGTGACACCCCCGTTTACTGTCCCTCCTGTCCTGACCAGCCTGGCCTATGCCTAGGGGAGTGTTATGAGAGGTACCACGAGAAGTCACACTTTTAGAACCTAGGGAACTACAGACACAGCAGTAGGCACACAAGGGTCTCTCAGTGCTATTTCACACTGGCGCGATGCGTTAGGGCAAATTGCCTAGCAAAAGTCACACTTTGCGGTCCCCCCCTACGCCGGAAGTGCTTGACTTAACGCTAGCGCATGCCTACGTTACTGCGTGGCTTCTGCGGCAATTTGGGTCGGCCCGGAAGTCATGTTAGTCTACGGCGACGCAGTTAATTACTAGGCCGAATGCTACTCTTGTGGTATTCCCTGAAGATCTATTTTGGGCGAGACGGTGCGGCGGGCTCGACCGACCGGATAGGCCAGTATGCAGTGTGAACCCAAACATCAGGTTTTGAGAGATCCAAATACACTGGCCTGCCAGAAACCTCTCCTTTCACTTGGGACAGAATGCATAATGTACTTCGCCACATATCTGTGCGATTTGCACTTTGCACATTGACCCATGGGGGAGGAGAAGTTTATCCTCAGCTCGCAGGTAAAAAAAAAAAAAAAAAAAACAGGTAAGCAAAAAAGTTAATATTTGGTTACCAATGTTATTGTTTGGTTTGAACATATTTAATAAAGTTTAAAAAGTTAATGTTATTGAAGTGCTTTGCTGCTTGCTTGCTTTTTTTTTTTTTTTTTTTTTCCTTCTCTCTTTTTTTCCAACCGACCAATCAGCTGCAGCACTGATGATGCATCCTGACAGAAGCATTGCGCTTCTGTCAGGTTACACAAAATCGGTGCATGCAGCGCTGTAGGACGAGATTTCTCCTCCACAGTAAAAGAGATACGTTTGCCGAGGCATATGGGCCAAGGTGTGGTGTTGGGGATTCATATGCTTTGGCAAGCACTTTGTATCAAAAAAGAACTCAAGCAATGATTTCTCCATTCACATCGATCAATGTGGATGAATAAATCAGGATTGCCTGGGCATACGAGCTGGTGGGTTTGGATTTTTGGGGTGGCA
The DNA here is from genome assembly GCF_040937935.1 of Hyperolius riggenbachi. Lineage (NCBI taxonomy): Eukaryota > Metazoa > Chordata > Amphibia > Anura > Hyperoliidae > Hyperolius > Hyperolius riggenbachi. The sequence goes on along the minus strand of NC_090648.1, from coordinate 207,223,358 downwards.
GCTCCTATGTCCAGGCGGACACCTTCCCCTCCTTTTTGTTTTGTTTTTTTCGTTTTTCTTCGCTCTTTTTTTCTATCCAGACCGACCGACCGACCGACCAATCAGCTGCAGCACTGATGGTGCATCCTGACAGAAGCATTGCGCTTCTGTCAGGTTACACAAAATCAGTGCATGCAGCGCTGTAGGGCGAGATTTCTCCTCCACAGTAAAAAAGATACGTTTGCCGAGGCATATGGGCCAAGGTGTGGTGTTGGGGATTCATATGCTTTGGCAAGCACTTTGTATCAAAAAAGAACTCAAGCAATGATTTCTCCATTCACATCGATCAATGTGGATGAATAAATCAGGATTGCCTGGGCATACGAGCTGGTGGGTTTGGATTTTTGGGGTGGCAGCTCCTATGTCCAGGCGGACACCTTCCCCTCCTTTTTGTTTTGTTTTTTCGTTTTTCTTCTCTCTTTTTTTTCTATCCAGACCGACCGACCGACCGACTGACCGACCAATCAGCTGCAGCACTGATGGTGCATCCTGACAGAAGCATTGCGCTTCTGTCAGGTTACACAAAATCAGTGCATGCAGCGCTGTAGGACGAGATTTCTCCTCCACAGTAAAAAAGATACGTTTGCCGAGGCATATGGGCCGAGGAGCGGTGTTGGGGTTCATATGCTTTGGCAAGCACTTTGTATCAAAAAAGAACTCAAGCAATGATTTCTCCATTCACATCGATCGATGTGGATGAATAAATCAGGTTTGCCTGGGCATACGAGCTGGTGGGTTTGGATTTTTGGGGTGGCAGCTCCTATGTCCCTCTTTCTTTTCTTTTTGTTTCACATTTTTTGGCAGATATTTATTCATCCACATTGATCGATGCGAATGAAGGGATGTTTGCCGTTCATTTTTCCTTTCAGCCCAGAATGCACTACCTGTATGCCCAATATAAGGAGTGTAGCAGAAATACTGGCCATACATGTAATGATTGCAGAGGCCCTAAAATGCCAGGACAGACCCCACAAATGACCCCATTTTGGAAAGAGGACACCCCAAAGTATTCCATGAGGTGCATGGTGAGTTCATAGAAGATTTTGTTTTTTGTCACAAGTTAGCATAAATTGTTGTTTTTTGTTTTTTTTTCACAAAGTATCCTTTTCTGCTAACTTGTGACAAAAAATATTTTTTTTATAAACTCACCATGCCCCTCATGGAATACTTTGTGGTGTCTTATTTTTAAAATGGGGTCATTTGTGGGGTTTGTTAACTGCCCTGTCATGTGGGGGGGGGGGGGCTAAATTGTGTGCACCCCTGTAAAGCCCAAAGGTAGTCATTGAACGTTGGGCCCCTTAGCGCAGTTAGGCTGCAAAAAAGTGCCACACATGTGGTATCGCCGTACTCAGGAGAAGTAGTACAATGTGTTTTAGGGTGTATTTTTACACATACCCATGATGGGTAGAAGAAATCACTCTGTAAATGACAATTTTTTGATTTTTTTACACACAATTGTCCATTTACAGAGATTTTTCTCCCACCCAATATGGGTATGTGTAAAAATACACCCCAAAACACATTGTACTACTTCTCCCGAGTACGGCAATACCACATGTGTGGCACTTTTTTGCACCCTAACTGCGCTAAGGGGCCCAGAATCCAATGAGTACCGTTAGCATTTCACAGGTCATTTTGAGAAATTTGATTTCAAGACTACTCCTCACGGTTTAGGGCCCCTAAAATGCCAGAGCAGTATAGGAACCCCACAAATGACCCCATTTTAGAAAGAAGACACCCCAAGGTACTCAATTAGGAGTATGGTGAGTTCATAGAAGATTTTACTTTTTGTCACAAGTTAGCGGAAAATAATTTTTTATTGGGTTTTTTTACCAAGTGTCATTTTCCGCTAACTTGTGACAAAAAATAAAATCATCTATGAACTCACCATACTCCTAACGGAATACCTTGGGATGTCCTCTTTGTAAAATGGGGTCATTTGTGGGGTTCCTATACTGCTCTGGCATTTTAGGGGCCCTAAACCGTGAGGAGTAGTCTTGAAACCAAATGTCTCAAAATGACCTGTGAAATGGTAACGGTACGCATTGGACTCTGGGTCCCTTAGCGCAGTTAGGGTGCAAAAAAGTGCCACACATGTGGTATCGCCGTACTCGGGAGAAGTAGTACAATGTGTTTTGGGGTGTATTTTTACACATACCCATATTGGGTGGGAGAAATATCTCTGTAAATGACAATTTTTTGATTTCTTTACACACAATTGTCCATTTACAGAGATATTTCTCCCACCCAATATGGGTATGTGTAAAAATACACCCCAAAACACATTGTACTACTTCTCCTGAGTACGGCGATACCACATGTGTGGCACTTTTTTGCACCCTAACTGCGCTAAGGGGCCCAGAGTCCACTGAGTACCGTTACCATTTCACAGGTCATTTTGAGACATTTGGTTTCAAGACTACTCCTCACGGTTTAGGGCCCCTAAAATGCCAGAGCAGTATAGGAACCCCACAAATGACCCCATTTTACAAAGAGGACATCCCAAGGTATTCCGTTAGGAGTATGGTGAGTTCATAGAAGATTTTATTTTTTGTCACAAGTTAGTGGAAAATGACACTTGGTAAAAAAAACCAATAAATATCATTTTCCGCTAACTTGTGACAAAAACCTAAATCTTCTATGAACTCACCATACTCCTAATTGAGTACCTTGGGGTGTCTTCTTTCTAAAATGGGGTCATTTGTGGGGTTCCTATACTGCTCTGGCATTTTAGGGGCCCTAAACCGTGAGGAGTAGTCTTGAAACCAAATGTTTCAAAATGACCTGTGAAATGCTAAAAGGTACTCAGTGGACTCTGGGCCCCTTAGCGCAGTTAGGGTGCAAAAAAGTGCCACACATGTGGTATCGCCGTACTCAGGAGAAGTAGTATAATGTGTTTTGGGGTGTATTTTTACACATACCCATATTGGGAGGGAGAAATATCTCTGTAAATTGACAATTGTGTGTAAAGAAATCAAAAAATTGTCATTTACAGAGATATTTCACCCACCCAATATGGGTATGTGTAAAAATACACCCCAAAACACATTGTACTACTTCTCCCAAGTACGGCGATACCACATGTGTGGCCCTTTTTTGCAGTCTAACTGCGCTAAGGGGCCCAGAGTCCAATGAGTACCTTTAGCATTTCACAGGTCATTTTGAAACATTTGGTTTCAAGACTACTCCTCACGGTTTAGGGCCCCTAAAATGCCAGAGCAGTATAGGAACCCCACAAATGACCCCATTTTAGAAAGAAGACACCCCAAGGTACTCAATTAGGAGTATGGTGAGTTCATAGAAGATTTAGCTTTTTGTCACAAGTTAGTGGAAAATGATTTTTATTGGGGTTTTTTACCAAGTGTCATTTTCCACTAACTTGTGACAAAAAATAAAATCTTCTATGAACTCACCATACTCCTAACGGAATACCTTGGGATGTCCTCTTTATAAAATGGGGTCATTTGTGGGGTTCCTATACTGCTCTGGCATTTTAGGGGCCCTAAACCGTGAGGAGTAGTCTTGAAACCAAATTTCTCAAAATGACCTGTGAAATCATAAAGGTACTCAGTGGACTCTGGGCCCCTTAGCGCAGTTAGGGTGCAAAAAAGTGCCACACATGTGGTACCGCCGTACTCAGGAGAAGTAGTATTATGTGTTTTGGGGTGTATTTTTACACATACCCATATTGGGTGGGAGAAATATCTCTGTAAATTGACAATTGTGTGTAAAGAAATCAAAAAATTGTCATTTACAGAGATATTTCTCCCACCCAATATGGGTATGTGTAAAAATACACCCCAAAACACATTGTACTACTTCTCCCGAGTACGGCGATACCACATGTGTGGCACTTTTTTTGCACCCTAACTGCGCTAAGGGGCTCAGAGTCCAATGAGTACCGTTAGCATTTCACAGGTCATTTTGAAACATTTGGTTTCAAGACTACTCCTCACGGTTTAGGGCCCCTAAAATGCCAGGGCAGTATAGGAACCCCACAAATGACCCCATTTTACAAAGAGGACATCCCAAGGTATTCCGTTAGGAGTATGGTGAGTTCATAGAAGATTTTATTTTTTGTCACAAGTTAGCGGAAAATGACACTTGGTAAAAAAAACCCAATAAAAATCATTTTCCGCTAACTTGTGACAAAAAGTAAAATCTTCTATGAACTCACCATACTCCTAATTGAGTACCTTGGGGTGTCTTCTTTCTAAAATGGGGTCATTTGTGGGGTTCCTATACTGCCCTGGCATTTTAGGGGCCCTAAACCGTGAGGAGTAGTCTTGAAACCAAATTTCTCAAAATGACCTGTGAAATCCTAAAGGTACTGATTGGACTTTGGGCCCCTTAGCGCAGTTAGGGTGCAAAAAAAGTGCCACACATGTGGTATCGCCGTACTCAGGAGAAGTAGTACAATGTGTTTTGGGGTGTATTTTTATACATACTCATGCTGAGTGGGAGAAATAACTCTGTAAATGGACAATTGTGTGTAAAAAAAATCAAAAAATTGTCATTTACAGAGATATTTCTCCCACCCAGCATGGGTATGTGTAAAAATACACCCCAAAACACATTGTACTACTTCTCCCGAGTATGGCGATACCATATGTGTGACACTTTTTTGCATCCAAACTGCGCTAAGGGGCCCACAGTGCAATGACTACCTTTAGGCTTTACAGGGGTGCTTACAATTCCGCACCCCCCAAAATGCCAGGACAGTAAACACACCCCATAAATGACCCCATTTTGAAAAATAGACACTTCAAGGTATTCATTGAGGGGCATGTTGAGTCCATGGCAGATTTCATTTTTTTTGGTTACAAGTTAGCAGAAATGGAAACCTTTTTTTTTTTTTTTTTTTGTGACAAACTGTCATTTTCCGCTAACTTGTGACAAAAAATAATATCTTCTATGAACTCACCATGCCTCTTAGTGAGTACTTTGGGATGTCTTCTTTCCAAAATGGGGTTATTTGGGGGGTATTTATACTATCCTGGAATTTTAGCACCTCATGAAACATGACAGGTAGTCAGGAAAGTCAGAGATGCTTAAAAATGGGAAAATTCACTTTTGGCACCATAGTTTGTAAACGCTATAACTTTTACCCAAACCAATAAATATACACTGAATGGGTTTTTTTTCATCAAAAACATGTTTGTCCACATTTTTCGCGCTGCATGTATACAGAAATTTTACTTTATTTGAAAAATGTCAGCACAGAAAGTTAAAAAAATCATTTTTTTGCCAAAATTCATGTCTTTTTTGATGAATATAATAAAAACTAAAACTCGCAGCAGCAATCAAATAGCATCAAAAGAAAGCTGTATTAGTGAGAAGAAAAGGAGCCAAAATTCATTTAGGTGGTAGGTTGTATGACCGAGCTATAAACCGTTAAAGCTGCAGTGGTCTGAAGGGAAAAAACAGCGCTGGTCCTTAAGGGGGGGTAAAGGCTGAGTCCTCAAGTGGTTAAACACCACAGCACGGTACTCCCGCTGAATAGATTCAGATCCCATTGTTTGCGCTGCTCCCCTGACCGCTGCGTGATGTCACACATGATCATCCCTCCATTCCCCCCCTCCCCCATAGGAACACAGCGCGTGGTCAGCTACACAGCCTGACCCAGCAAATGTCACCCGAGGGGATCAGGCCCTGATTCTCAATGGGCAACATCAGTTGGGAATGTTTATGGGCCCTAACAATGGGAGAAAAAAATGAACACAAGCAAGTTGTAAGCAGTCTTGCTACTGTGTAAGCATGTTTATCTCGTCAAGCCATATACCACTTGAGGCAAATGTTAAGGGTTCATTTACTAAAACTGGAGATAAGTGAAATGATCTACTTAGCAAACATTGCTAATGAGAGGAAATCTGCATCACCTGACTCCTCTGCACAGGATATAAGCCAGCAACTGAAAATAAAACATTGCTAGTTCATTGTTGCTGCAAGTGTGCTAGTCCTCTGAAATCCTGTGTTCCTTGTTCCTAGTTACCTTGTATCCTGATCTTCCCTGCCCGTGTATGACCTTTGCTTATCTCTTGACAATCCTTTGCCTTGCGATTATTGTATTATCTTTTTCTCCGAATCCTGCCTGCATGACATTCCGTTTTGCCTGTTGCTTGTTGCATATGTTGCCTGGTTATATATATATATGCACACTGGGATTCTGGGATTATTTAGTATATTGAATACTCCTGTATTTGATTATTTGTACAGTTCACATGTGTTTTCACTTCAGCTGCCCATATTGTTCACCTGTAAATATCTTGCGTATTCACAAATAAACCTTAGACATTATCCTGGTCTGCTTCTCAGTATTTTCCACATCAGTGACAATCTGCACTCCATGTAATTCTTATGTACTGCACATGCTGCATTGCACAAGAGTCATAACAACTGATGAGTGAAAATGCCAACATTCTACTTGCATTAATTTAATGTAAAATTTGACTTTTGAGTGAAAATGACATCAAAAATCATTTTGTAAAAAGTTTCAGATTTTTCGCACTAAAATTCACTGATTTCATGCTTTTCGAGTTTTTCCATTGTAAAAATTTTTGCTAATTTGTTTCCTTTGACCATTTTGTGAAAGCACAATGTATTTTCGTGAGTATTTTTTCAAAATCGATAATAGCATTTTTTATGTGAAAATGACAAAAATTTGCAAGCAACACTGGCGTTCTCTAACTTTGGTTCATCAACCATTTAGTGTTTTTTTTACGAACGATGATTGATACATGGTACTCTACAGAAATGCACTGAGATTATATACTTTACAAAAATGTGACCAGTAATTTAGAGACAGGCTGAAAGCACATTACATACATACAATCTCAGTACAATCTCATTTGTAATGTGACCTGTATTGACAAGGACAAGCAAATTGCTGTAAGCAGTTCTATTATTTCAGTATACAGAATGTGAATGTGATGTGATATATTTTATCCACATGGAACGTGTTATAATAGTTTACATTGTTTTGAGTAGGAAGTTATTGTTATAAATTATGTAAAATTTGAATTGCATGCATGTTTTAAAACACAGTGCTGACGTACACCAAGAACCTACTTTAGTTGTTTTATGCTTCATTCCTTCCTGCTGCCACACTGTAAATGAAAGTTCCCCCAGCACATGTGTGTTGCAGAAAATGTTAACCTGTTAACAGCCACAAATGACTGTCTCACTTTAATATAATGCACCGCTTTTGTCTTCGGTCACAGAACTGTTTGTGCTGTAAATTCTTGGCTTGCTATGATCTCTCTCTCCTAGCAGAAATTGAAAGCAGAAGTCCTTTTATTGTCTCACACTTCCCCTATGGACATGTGGCCATAAATACACATTAGAGCATTACTAATTAGAAGCTAGGAAATCTAACAAAGAAGAAAGAGAAAATGTGCTAAAAAAATTGTCCTGGAGCACTTGCATGCCTCTAAATAAGTTGGCTGCACCCCCATACATGTTGCTTTTTCCGGGCCTGTGATGCAGCTTGTAGTCTTGGTACCTGTAGAGTGATCTGAGACCCGCCAGTGTCAACGCTGATGATGAGATCTTTGAAAACATTGCAAGAGACTATTCAAAGGAATTAATGGAGAGGTGTTTTATTTTTCTCCAAAAGAAATGGCCTTTTTAATTAAAAATAATTTCATGCCATGTATTGAAGGGTTAAAATTAGTCCACACGCGATCCTGTAGCATACGTGATATTGCATTTTGGCAGAATGGATGTTTATTTATAATTCATGCACAAATAGAATGTTTCTATATGTCCCTTTTGCAGGAAGTGGTTAAAGAATTCTTGATTCTCTTACTTCTTGTGTATCCTTGAATTTGACATATTTCTATGTGTTTTGAGCAGTGAAGTGTTACCTAGAATCATGCCATTAGTATTTCAGCAAGAAATTATACAAGGAAATTAGAGTTCATATACAACACATTTGTATGAGATGCTGGAAACATTTGCACATGCGTTCTGTGACTTTATAATGGACTTGGGATAGCGTTTAGCTAGCAAACCTTTGCGGCTGCCTGTTATGACATTTCTGAATTTATCAAGCCTAAGGAGTGACAGTGAAGCTTGCCAGAATGTGACAAGCTGGTTGGCTTTTACTGCAGTGATAAGATTTAAGAAGGCTCCCAATAAATGGATGAAATATTGCATGCAGAAAGATATGCACAGGTTTATACTAAACAATGCAGCAAACACTCTTCTATCTTCTTTGGATTCTACTCTTATCGGCTATTTCAAGTTATGTAAATAGAATGTTTCTCTTGTATCTTAGTTGCTGAACCAGCTGTGTAGTACTTGCATGATAATAAACTTAATAAAGCTTTTATTTTTCCATGCAGTGTATCCTTGGTTTCATTACATACTTCCTTGATATATAGCATTTCTGACTTTGAAGCATCAATTAGAAAAGCTAAAGAAATTGGAGAAAAAAGCGAAACGTGGTCATTTTTATTTCAGCGTTGTATATAATCATATAAGGATTTCTTTACCAGCTTGAAATGTTTTTGCTCCTGTTATTGTTTTTTTTCTTTTTTTTAAACATTATCTCAAGGTTTCAATAAAAAGTACTATTGATTCTGATTTTAGTGCTGTAAATACATATTTCACATCCTTGTTGTTATCTGTCATATGGTGTGAACCTGTGTCTAATTGTTTGCCAGCTAAGGATCAGTTTGCATTCTAAGACTACCACCATATCCCAAATGACCATAAGGTTGCTTTTGCATTAGTGTAGATATGGTTGTAGTCACATGAGTGGTCCAGGGCTGCAGTCATGGCTATACAACAAAAAAAAGGAGGTGTATACGTTTGTCTTGAGCCCTTATTATATGAATGCTAAGTTATGCTAGCCCAGAAGTATTTCTAAATTACTTCATTGTGGAGAAGCATCATTGTAAAAGAAGCTTGGATTTATTTAAGTTTATTTAAGGAACTCTTAGATTTCAGGATCATTTTCATTGTTTATTATTTCCTAAAGGAGAAAATTAAAACATTTCTTTAAAATGCCAGTTTTAATAAAACTAGATGGCAAAATGTCATTAAAACAACCCTCATTACAACTGATTCTTTTGTAATGAATGTATATATACAGTATATATATATATATATATATATATATATATATATATATATATATATATATATATATATATATATATATATATATATGTATGTATATAGGTATGTATTATCTTATAAACACAATAAATACATGAGAAAAAGTAAGAAGGTCCAGCGAAAACAATTCCCTCCCTCTCTTCTCCTAAATACATTCACGTGCACAATTCACAATACAATATATTCACATGCAGTCACTTCACAATCAACAAATAAAAAAAAAGAGACCCTTGCTAGTTAATGTAATGCACTACACTTGCTGTCAACTTTAAATATAGAACTTTACACCATGAGGTTTCTTTGAGTTTCTGTTAATTTCCTCTTGATTTCCTCTTGATCCACACAAGTCACAATATGATATTTAAATACCTGCCAACCAAGTTCTTCATAAAGTGGATCCGAGGTGAACTTTTACACATTTTATAATTGTGTTCCTTTCCTATTGTTTATAGGGCATTCCTCAAGTCAAATACTTTTTTTGTTTTTGTTTTAATACTCTAATTTCCTATAAACTAAAAAAGCCACACCCACAGGTTTTCAGAGAGCCAAGGCATAGCAAGGGCTCATGGGAGCTCAGTCGGGGCAGAAGGGAGGAGGAGGTGTTACTAGCCATTGATTTCAGAGGCAGAGGGGAGGAGGGAGGAGGAGAGGGGATTAGGCTGATGGCTCAATATACAGATAAGCCTGCCTCTGTGTAATGCTTACAGACAACATAGCCGCTGTCATTGTATCACAGGAATAAATAATCATATTCTATTAAAACTGTTTGCAGCTAGATTTGCTGTGTAAACCATCTAAACTTTAGATAAGATATATAGACAAGTTACTTGTTATAGTTAGTTTTTCATCTCGGATCCACTTTAAGTATTGTGGCAAGATTAAATAACACAGCCACCTACACCATTATGGGGTAAAAGAAAACTAGTAGACATTAAAGAATAGAGGAACAGAACATGTAAGTGAAACAAAAAACATACAGATGATAATGCTGGCACAAGAAAGAAGTATACATCAGAAAATAGAAGTATAAAGAAAAAATATGAAAGATACAGATGAGAAGAAGCATACAGCAGGAGAATCTAATCAGAAGAGTAAAAATGAAGGTGAAAAAACAGATACCCGGGGCCTTGCTCCACCTCCCCTTCCTTGAAGTGGACTTCTTCAGTCACTTCAGCGGATTCCTTACTCTCTGAATGTTACCAGCCAAAGATAACGAGAACAGCCTATTTTTTTTCTAAGTCCCACCTTTGACACTCTGGGGGCATGTTTTGGTCACCCACAAGCACAATGCTGTCAAATTGTTATATAAGTGGGTGGGCTGCTATCTAGTCAATGCCATGGCCAGACAAGTGCAGGGAAAAGTGACTTTGTGCACTGTTTCCTAATTCACTTAAAATAAGTTGCAGCTGGCTGCAGTAGAAACCACCCATGGCTTCAAAAGTATGATAGCTCACACCTTTTAACATCCAATGCACTTACCTGGTATTTAGGTAGTTGCAGTAGCACTTAGGTGAGGAACTGAAATGTGCAGTCCATCACCCTAATAAATCAACCTTTGTTAGGACTAAAATATTTGAGGAACTGTACTAGTAAACTAAAGAACAACAATAAAGTAGCTTTAACGAAGCACTATTTTGTGTTCTAGAACATGCTTCATTATTGTGCAAAAGCCTCAGTTTAATCAGGTAAAGGAAATATCCAGAAATTAAATGCACATGCACACAGGTAATCCACCTACTCCAGCTAACTGTTACTATGGTTAAATACTTACCTCAGCAGTTGGAAGCATCTGGATGGCCCAGAGACTTCCCTGATCTGTGTTAAACCCTCTGTTCAAGAGCAGGGTCCCTCTTCATCTTGTGACTTCACCCCCAGCCATGGACAAGCGTATTCAGACTGGACAGGCCGAAATTCAAATTTAAGATTTTTTTTCTCAGAGGAACTGGTGCTTTGTGTTAGTTTAAATATTATATCAATATCTATTAGGTTTTATATTTATATATTTAAGACAAAACAGAACAAGATTGAACAAAATACATTATTTTTATAGCTTACCCTTAAGATGAAGATGGCAGCCTCCATATTCTTCTAACTTCAGCTTACCCTTAAAGTGAGCAATAATAGCAAGTCTGACAAGTGCTCAGGCTGTTAATACAGTTGTCAGAGCACAAGCTATAAAAACAAAGTAAGTTATATTGAAGGATTGTGTGTAATTTGCATCATTATACAAATATTAGGAAAACAATTATTTTATTGTAGCACAGTGCCTGGCTGTAACAGTGACACAGCCACACAATACACTATACTACATAGGTGGTGTACTATAAGCTAGCTACACACCACACCACAAACAAAAACAAAAAAAAATGACAGCAGGACCAATCCTCAAAAGGAGGAGGGGGTGGTAAAAATGCTTAATTAGCTGCCCTGTTCCACCTGACTTAAAGGGATACTGTAGGGGGGTCGGGGGAAAATGAGTTGAAGTTACCTGGGGCTTCTAATGGCCCCCCACAGACATCCTGTACCCGTGCAGCCACTCACCGATGCTCCGGCCCCGCCTCCGGCTCACTTCTAGAATTTCAGACTTTAAAGTCAGAAAACCACTTTGCCTGCGTTGCCGCACCCTCCCTTCTGCTGATGTCACCAGGAGCGTACTGCACAGGCTCAGTATGGTCTGTGCCTGCGCAGTACGCTCCTGGTGACATCAGGGTAAGCGAGGACATGGCAACGCAGGCAAAGTGGTTTTCTGACTTTAAAGTCTGAAATTCCAGAGGTGACCCGGAGGCGGGGCCGGAGCATCGGTGAGTGGCTGCGCGGGTACAGGATGTCTGCGGGGGACCATTAGAAGCCACGGGTAAGTTCAACTCATTTTCCCCCTACCCCCCTACAGTATCCCTTTAAGGGTGAAGGTTCGCATTAAATGTGAGCAGTGAATGGTCGTTGTTCACCATGAGCTGTCCGCCAGCTGACATGTTCATCCATCACTAGCCACCACATGTCTATACCTCACCTGAAAGGGTTGTTATACCAAACAACCCTTATTTACCCCATCACTCTATCCAAAACACAAAATCTCTGCAGTAATGCTCAGATAGCCTTAAATTAGTTTGAAAGTAGGAGCCTGGAGGAAGATGGAACTAAAGCATGGGATGGCACCAGAGAGACTTCTAGGAGCTGGAATAAGCCCCAAGTAAGTAAAGGTTTACAAAATTGGCTCACCTTCAATGTCCTTTAGGTCTCTTTCACAGTGCGACGTTAAAGTCGCACGTTAGAAATTGTTCCAACACAGACTAACGCACAGCAATGCAAAGTCTGTGCGACATTCACAGTGCACATGTTTCGTTGTGAGTAACGTGTAGCAATATTTAGAAAGTGCTGCATGCTGTGTGTTTAGCAATACATTTGCTGCGTTATGTGTGTTGCACATGCTCAGTAATGTGTTTTTTTTTAAATGTAACGCATGCGCCGTTTTCATTCCATCAGTATGCGACAAAAACGGCGCACCAAGAGACACATAATGTAGTACAAAATAACGTCCAATTTTATAACCTACATGCACTGCGTTAGAGGCACGTTGTGTGACTTTAACGTCGCATCAAATGCAATGTCCCACTGTGAAAGAGGCCTAAAGCACTGATTTGATATAACCAGTACACTGACCACTATCACAAACCTCTAGTCCCCTGTCACACCTGTCAAAGCCTCACTCTGCACATAAACTTTCCATAGACTACAATCTATGTGCCAGCCAGTAGAGATGGCCCGAACCTCCGATTTTAGGTTTCGCGAACCTCCGCAAATGTTTGCGAACTTGCAAACTTTCGCGAACCGCAATAGATTTCAATGGGGAGGCAAACTTTGAAAACTAGAAACATTTATGTTGGCCACAAAAGTGATGGAAAAGATGTTTCTTTCTAGGGGTCTAACATCTGAGTTTTTGCATGGATGAGTGGGATAGACGCCAACAGTCCCGGGGAAAAATCTGGATTTGACGCAAAGCAGCGTTTTAAGGACAGAAATCACATTGCATGCTAAATTGGAGGCCTGAAGTGCTTTAACACATCTTGCATGTGTATACATCAATCAGGGAGTGTAATTAGAGTACTGCTTCAAACTGACACACAAAACTTACTGTGTAACACACCACAAACAGCTGTTTGAGTTGTGACGGCCATGCTGGACTGGTGCGCACCATGGCGAGAGTGCAGGGAATAACGGTTTTCCAGCCCATATGGTCACTGGACTGTGGTAGCTCAATGACAGAACAGTGACTGTTCAGCTGATCAAATTTGGTCTGTCCACAATAAAGCAATGACCTTATTATCTATGGAGTGCCACCCCCCGAGACACTCACATAGCCGGCGGTCATTGCTTCATTGTGATACGCAAGCCCCTTCACCACGGCAAGGTGATGATCATGAAGGGGAATTGACACATGTACATGCAGTTTGTTTTGTTGTTGCAGCCGCAGTGAAGCCAGAAAAATTAGGCAGGCATGTACACACACCAGAAAAATTATTATAGCGGCCACTGCTAGCAGCAGCCTTAAAAATTCAGGAATCCGCCTGAAGTCCTGGACCCTGTTGGTGGCGGAGAAGTCAGTCTTCGGGTGGGCAGTAGCCCTCCGGGGTCCATGCCTCATTCATTTTGATAAAGGTGAGGTACTGAACCCTTTTTTTTTTTACTTAGGCGACTTCTCTTCTCAGTGACAATGCCTCCTGCTGCGCTGAAGGTCCTTTCTGACAGGACGCTTGAGGCAGGGCAAGACAGTAGTTGGATGGCAAATTGGGACAGCTCTGGCCACAGGTCAAGCCTGTGCACCCAGTAGTCCAAGGGTTTATCGCTGCTCACAGTGTCTACATCCACACTTAAGGCCAGGTAGTCGGCTACCTACCGGTCGAGGCGTTGGTGGAAGGTGGATCCAGAAGCCCTAAGGCGAGGCGTTGGACTAAAGAATGTCTGCATGTCTGACATCACCATGAGATCGCTGGAGCGTCCTGTCCTTGCCTGCGTGGACATGGGAGGAGGAGGATTACTGGCAGTGGCACCTTTATTGCATTGTGCTATAACATCACCCTTAAACGCATTGTAAAGCATAGTTGCCAACTTGTTCTGCAAGTACTGCATCCTTTCTGCCTTCTGGTGATTTGGAAACATCTCAGCCACTTTGTGCCTATACCGAGGGTCTAGTAGCATGGCCACCCAGTACAGCTCATTCTCTTTGAGTTTTTTTATACGGGGGTCCCTCAACCGGCCGGACAGCATGAAAGACGGCATCTGCACAAAGTTGGATGCAAACAAACTATCTATCTCCTCTTGCTCTTCCTCAGTGATGTCAGCTAAGTTCTCCTCCTCTCCACAGCCACAGACAATAACATGGGAAAGTTGAGCAGCACAAGCCCCCTGTGACACCTGCTGCGGTTGTTCTTTCACCTTATCCTCCTCCTCCAAAACAACACCTTCCTCATCATCTGACTCCTCTTCCCCAAACGACTCTTCCTCCTCCTCCTCCCCCCTCTGTGCTGCCGCAGGTGTTGAGGAATCGACTGCTTCTGCTGAGAATTGATCCCACAACTCTTCCTCCCATTCCTGTTCGTGTTTACACTCCTCCACAGCTTGATCCATCACTCTACGCATGGCATGCTCCAGAAAGAAGGCACATGCGATCAAGTTGCTGATGGTGCCTTCACTGCAACTCACCAGGTTTGTCACCTCCTCAAATGGCCGCATGAGCCTGCAGGCATTTTGCATCAGTGTCCAGTACTTTGGCCAGAACATCCTCATCTCCCCAGACTGTGTCCTTTGACTGTAGTTGTAGAGAAACTGTTTGACAGCTTTCTCCTGTTGTAGCAGGTGGTCGAACATCAGGAGGGTCGAATTCCAGCAAATTCCAAAATAAAGCGTCTTACCGGCAAGTTGCTTCTCTGCTGAATATTGACAAAAAAGTGTGCCATGGCCGTGTAAGACCATCTGAAATGCCCACACACCTTCCAGGACTGCTTTAGGACGTCCTGAAAGCCTGGGTACTTAGACACAAATCTCTGAATTACGAGATTGAGCACATGTGCCATGCAGGGTACATGTGTCAACTTTCCCAAATTCAAAGCCAAAATGAGATTGCTGCCATTTTCACACACCACGTTGCCGATCTCCAGTTGGTGTGGGGTCAGCAACTGATCCACCTGTTTGTTCTGAGCAGCCAGGAAAGCTGCTCCAGTGTGACTCCCAGCTTTGAGGCAAGACATGTCTAAGATGGCGTGACACCGTCGTACCTGGCATGCAGCATAGGCCCTGGGGAGCTGGGGCTGTGTAGCTGGATAGGAGATCACAGCACCAGTAGAGTTGAACTGCCACTCAGCCAAGGAGGAGGAGGAGGACGGCAGCGAAGAGGATGTAGCAGGAGGAGAAGGAGAGGAGGTGGCAGCAGGTCTGCCTGCAAGCCGTGGAGGTGTCACTAGGTCCGCTGCACAGTCACATACTCCCTGCTTGCCAGGCATCCGTGGTCAGGTGGACCCTTGCCCCAATGCTGTGTGCCAGAGATGACACCACTTACCTCTCAACTTCATGGTACAGTTTGGGTATTGCCTTTTTGGAGAAATAATTGCGGCCTGGTATCTTCCACTGTGGTGTCCCATTGGCCACACATTTTTGGAAGGCCTCAGAGTCCACCAGCTGGTATGGTAACAGCTTGCGGGATAACAGTTCCACCAAGCCAGCTGTCAGACGCCGGGCAAGGAGGTGACTGGTAGACATTGGCTTCTTCCGCTAAAAGAATGCCCTCACGGACACCTGGCTGCTGCTGTGGGCAGAGGAGCAGGAACCGCTTAAGGTGAGAGGCGGAGTGGAGGAGGTTGGCTGTGATTGTGAAGGTGCAAGGGAAAAAGTGGCTGAAGAAGATGATGCACCTGAAGGAGGAAGAGGAGAAGCAGGGTGGCTTTGCTTTTGTGTGCTGCTTTTGCTCAGGTGGTCTTCCCATTGCAGTTTGTGCCTTTTCAGCATGTGCCTCGTAAGGCAGTTTTCCCTACGTGGGTGTTGGCCTTTCACGCAGGTATAGGTAGGTAGGTGCACTGAACAGTGAACAGGTGCAGTGATTGGGATTACAAATGTGCAGCTGCCTGTCACACACACACACAGGTAGTCACTGAATGTGCTGGGCATGGCAGTGGCACCGTAGGAATTACCAAGGCTGTCTATCCAACACAAGTGTCTGTGGGACACACAAAAAAAATAGATCACAAAAACAAGATTAGCTCTCAAAAGAGCTGTTGAGGGGTGCTTTTTTTTTAGCAATAAGAATCAGCAAGGAGCAAGCTAACAAGCCTACAAGAGCCTAACTAAGCTTTCCCTATAGCTCTCTCTGCAGCAGTTCTCCCTTCTCTAATTACTGCAGGCACACGAGTGAGTCCAATGCCTGAGGCTGCCTGCCTTTTATAAGGGGGGGGGGGCTCCAGGAGGGAGTGTAGTCTGATTGGCTACAATGTGCCTGCTGACTGTGATGTAGTGGGTCAAAGTTGACCCTAATGATGCACTATGGGGGCGAATCAAACTTCTGCAAAAGTTTGCGGTTCGCCGCAATCGTGAACCACAGAGGTTTGCCGGTTTCCATTTATTGGTGAACAGTTCGGGACATCTCTACCAGCCAGCTGAGAGCAGGCTAACAGAAAATTGGGGTGCACACAGAAACAATAAAAATTGATTGCCACCATGTAGTGTGTTTTATTGGAAGCCATGATTAAGGATGGGAAAAGAGATGCTAATAATTCCAAGCTGATGCAAATGCTTGTACATTTTATGCAAATGCATGCAGCTTGGAATAGGATCAATCAAATGCAGCAATTGATGGAATAAAAAAACAATAATGGTGCATGAGAGAGTAAAAAGAGAATTAGAAACCATTCTTAAGATCATAGGGGTAGTGATGAGGCCCCAACAGTCTATGGGGAAATATCATCTTACCCAGTTTCTTTGAAAAATATAAGAAGCTGTTAGATAATAGAGATGTTATGTCATAGAATTTTCCGTTTGCGGAAAGCACCTTCTGTTCCTATTACACAGATACTTCAGAGAGTTGAAGATATTCGTTTAGTGGACTACCTGTACCATACTTTACATGATACCTAATTTTCCAGCATAACTGGGAACTCTGGTCTCAAAATGTGTTTCTTGATAATTAACCTTTGTTGACCCGGGAGATATACCTCATACTATCCCTTGAAAAGAAATGTCTTACTCTTTGTCTTTCTCTTCCTAAAAATACCTACAGGAGTGGAACTTTGTTTATTGTTGGTTTATGTTTCTATATTAAGAAATTAGTGATCTCCGGTTTTCAGTTTTTGTATTTCATGGACAAACTGTACATTTAACATGTATCTTTCTGTAGATGTTGACCATTTATTGTCATTTACTGTTGTAAGTTTTGTTATAAACTTTTCTCTGGCAATAAAAACTTAGTGAAAGAATTTTCCGTATGCAAATAGCAAACTTCCACAAATGTTCGCGAACATGCAAACCGCCATAGACTTCAATGGGCAGGTGAATTTTAAAACCTACAAAGACTGTTTCTGGCCACAAAAGTGATGGAAAAGTTGTCTCAATGGGTCTAACACCTGGACTGTGGCATGCCTGAGGGGTTCCATGACAAAAGTCCCACCAAAAATTACAGAGTTGACACAAAGTCGGGTTTTAACCACTTGAAGACCGTAGGCTTACACCCCCTAGTGACCAGGCTATTTTTTACAATTCAGGCCACTGCAGCTTTAAGGGCTTGTTGCAGGGCTGTACAACTCAGCACACAAGTGATTCCCCCCCCCCTTTCTGCCCACCACCAGAGCTTTCTGTTGATGGGATCTGATCCCTGCCGGCATGTTTATTTATTTATTTTATTTTAAATAAATTTGTCTTTTTAAATTTTTTAATGTTTTTACTCACTCCCTCCTCCCACCAGCCAACCACAGCGATCAGCTGTCATAGGCATCAGCCTATGACAGCTGATTGCTCCTGAGCCTCCCAGGGGGACAGCTGAGTGACACGGCTGTCCCCAGTACAGCGCTGCCATCAATTGCCGCACTGTACAATGTAAATAGATGGCGGTTTTCGCCATCTAACAGTCTCCTAGCAGCAATCGCGCAAGATCTCCTGCAAAGCATGCCCCCAGGACTTCACGCCAATTGGCGGCGAGCAGTCCTGGGGCTGCTGCCACGGAACGGTCGGCAGATGGTTAATCCTTAAAGAGTAGAAATCACATTAAATTCCTACAAACAATGCCCTGGAGTGGTACTTAATTTAGGAACAATAGCAGTAGTGGGCACAGCTCTGGGTGTGAGCTGTGGAGTGTCACACACAGAGAAGTGCAATAGTACTATCAGAATACAGTGAAATAATAATGCACTGGAATGGTACTGAGCATGCAACTTAATGTAGCAACAGCAGTAGTGTGCACACAACTCTGGGTGTCAGTGGGCTGTGGAGTGTCACACACACAACAAAAACCACAGTAGGCCGATGTGCTAGACCTCAAAAGGGCAACTGCTCTTTAATAGGGATGCGGGGGGTCCAGATGGGGGTGCTAGCTGATTGGCTGCCATGTGTCTGCTGATTGTGAGGTAAGTGGTCAAAGTTTGGCTTCATGATGATGTATGGGGGCGGGTCGAACACACCATATGTTCACAGTTCACCAAGAACATGAACAGCGGAAATTCGCCGGGAACTGTCCGCCCGCTAACTGTTCAGGCCATCTCTATTAGATAATTCAACAGAGTAACCAAGCAGGTCGAGGTGACCCAAAACCACTAGGAAAGTATAGGGGACTAAAAGAGACTGAAAAGCGCTCCTACTTAAAAAAAACAATGCTTACTGTGGTTTGCCTTCCTAAGACAGAAAGTACTTGCAATAATTCAGATTTAAGTGTGCATATTCAGCAGTGTGCATTGTGGGCAACCACATTTACACACTTAAATCTAAATTATCGCAAGTAGCTTCTGTTTTAAGAAGGTAACCCACACTTAGATAATTCAAGAGGTTGGTATCCCTGAAACTCAGTTTTGAATGCAATTGATGTTTGAGTCTTTCATTTGAAGTTGTTGAAATTTTAATAGCTATAAAAAAAGTAATGCAATTTTCATGTGTTAAGTATTTTTGCAACCTGTGCATGAAAAGATAATGACAACCTTTTAAAAGCTATTCTTCGTACATTTTTCAATGATCTTGGCTAAGACTTATTAGTATATAATAAGAGGCAGATGTATTTAACTGCAGTGAAAAATAAATTAGAAATATTGATTGGAAATGTTATCTGAAATAGCATGTCATTTGATTAATTGCTTATTCCTTAGCTCTGACCTGCCTTCTTGTTAATAAAGCGCAGTGCTGATAAGTGACAAGCATGGTTTTTTTTCTGAATAATAGGTAAGTTACAGAGCTGCTTTGTTCAGCCACCTATTATAACTACAGAAACATTTAAAAGTTAACTGAGTTCTAAAATTAAATTAATTAAAACACATATTTAAACAACATTTCCTCCTTTAATAAAATCAATAGAATTCAAAATAAGCATTATCTATATGCTGATTGGAACTAGTGTTGGGCGAACATCTAGATGTTCGGGTTCGGGCCGAACAGGCCGAACATGGCCGCGATGTTCGGGTGTTCGACCCGAACTCCGAACATAATGGAAGTCAATGGGGACCCGAACTTTTGTGGTTTGTAAAGCCTCCTTACATGCTACATACCCCAAATTTACAGGGTATGTGCACCTTGGGAGTGGGTACAAGAGGAAAAAAAATTTAGCAAAAAGAGCTTATAGTTTTTGAGAAAATCGATTTTAAAGTTTCAAAGGGAAAACTGTCTTTTAAATGCGGGAAATGTCTGTTTTCTTTGCACAGGTAACATGCTTTTTGTCGGCATGCAGTCATAAATGTAATACATATAAGAGGTTCCAGGAAAAGGGACCGGTAATGCTAACCCAGCAGCAGCACACGTGATGGAACAGAAGGAGGGTGGCGCAGGAGGAGAAGGCCACGCTTTGAGACACAACAACCCAGGCCTTGCATGAGGACAAGAAGCGTGCGGATAGCATGCTTTGTACCACCATGCAGTCATAAATGTAATAAAGATAAGTGGTTCAATAAACAGGGACCACACGGCAACGCTAACCCAGCAGCAGCACACGTGATGGAACAGGAGGAGGCGCAGGAGGAGAAGGCCACGCTTTGTGAGACACAACAACCCAGGCCTTGCATGAGGACAAAAAGCGTGCGGATAGCATGCTTTGTACCGCCATGTAGTCATAAATGTAATAAAGATAAGAGGTTCAATAAACAGGGACCACGCGGCAACGCTAACCCAGCAGCAGCAGCAGCAGCAGCACACGTGATGGAACAGGAGGAGGCGCAGGAGGAGAAGGCCACGCTTTGTGAGACACAACAACCCAGGCCTTGCATGAGGACAAAAAGCGTGCGGATAGCATGCTTTGTACCGCCATGTAGTCATAAATGTAATAAAGATAAGAGGTTCCATAAACAGGGACCGGCAACGGTAACCCAGCAGCAGCAGCAGCAGCAGCAGCACACGTGATGGAACAGGAGGAGGCGCAGGAGGAGAAGGCCACGCTTTGTGAGACACAACAACCCAGGCCTTGCATGAGGACAAAAAGCGTGCGGATATAGCAGCAATGCTTTTTGCCGCCATGCAGTCATAAATGTAATACAGATGAGAGGTTCAATAAACAGGGACCGGAAACGCTAAACCATCCCAGATGTTCATCGGTCATGTTACTTGGTTGGGGTCCAGGAGTGTTGCGTAGTCGTTTCCAATCCAGGATTGATTCATTTTAATTTGAGTCAGACGGTCTGCATTTTCTGTGGAGAGGCGGATACGCCGATCTGTGATGATGCCTCCGGCAGCACTGAAACAGCGTTCCGACATAACGCTGGCTGCCGGGCAAGCCAGCACCTCTATTGCGTACATTGCCAGTTCGTGCCAGGTGTCTAGCTTCATGCCCGGTTTCAGGTCCAGCGGTGCCAGCCACAAATCCGTCTGTTCCTTTATTCCCCTCCAAATTTCCTCCCCTGTGTGCTGCTTATCCCCAAGGCAGATCAGCTTCAGCAACGCTTGCTGACGCATGCCAACAGCTGTGCTGCACTGCTTCCACGATCCTACTGCTGCTGGTGCTGGGTTAGCATTTCCGGATGAGGTACAGCTTTGAGATGCGTTGGAGGAGAAGGAGTCAGAGAGGTAGGTGCTGCTGTTGTTATCCAGCTGTTTGCGGCGTGGGCAACACCCGCGCCGTAGCAGGTGAGGAATCGCTGCCAGGCTCCACAAGGTTCACCCAGTGCGCGGTAAGGGAGATGTATCGACCCTGGCCGAACGCACTCGTCCAGGTGTCAGTGGTGAGGTGAACCTTGCAGGCAACGGCATTCTTCAAGCTTCGGGTTATTTAGCTGACCACGTGCTCATGCAACTCAGGCACTGCAGAGCGCGCAAAGTGGTAGCGGCTGGGAACCACGTAACGTGGGATGGCCACTGACATCATGCCCTTGAAGCTGTTTGTCTCCACCACTCGATATGGCAGCATTTCGCAGGCCAGAAGCTTGGCTATGCTGGCTGGCTGTTACTGCCACGGCCCGGGGGTCATTTGCTGGCAATTTCCTCTTGTGCTCAAACATCTCAGAGACAGACAACTCAACCGTAGCGCTGCACACCGAAGGGCTGTTGGTTGTTGTGTTTGATGAACACTGGGAGACCTCAAGAGCACTAGTCCGGAAAGTGACAGTGTCAGCATCGTCTGATGTTTGTGAATGTTGTGAACCACGCAATGGCTGGGCTACTGCTGCTGCTGAGGCGGGTCTGGTGGTGAGTCTGGTGAACCCAAGGGAGGCAGTGTTGCTGGTGGTACCCTGTCCTGCCGCGTTTGCCCACAGAGTGGGATGTTTGGATAGAATGTGGCGGCTCATGCTGGTGGTGGAGAGGTTGTTAATACTTTTCCCCCTGCTCAGGCGGGTCTTGCACACCTTGCAAATCGCCATGGTAACATCCTCAGTGCAGTCTTCAAAGAAAGCCCAGACTTTAACTGGCTGAGGACTCGGACCTCGTGCGTGATGTGCTGGTGCTGCTTAACCCACTGCTGGACGCTTGAGAGGTCATCCAAGTAATTATCTGGTCCTGTTCTTTTGGATCTGTGAGGGTTGTTGTCCTGGACAACATGGGCAGTATTGAGTGGGTTTTCTTGGGTGCTCCCCTGTGGCCTGTACGTGAACCGTCAGGGGAAACACCTCTTCCCTTGCCCCTCCCTCTTTCACCGGATTTCTTCCTCATTTCACTTATCCTTAAAGTACACGCTGACTGGCAGCAGTACAGTGGCAGTACAGAAATGCTATACAGTGGTGGGTGAGCGGTGTACCACTATTGTCAGCAGTGACACAGAGCACAATGCTATACAGTGGCGGGTGAGCGGTGTACTACTGTTCCCAGCAGACACAGAGTGGAAGTAAACACAATGCTATATAGTGTGGCTGAGCCGTGTACACAGAGTGGCATTAAACACAATGCTATATAGTCTGCTATATAGTCACCCCGAACAGGGTGATGTTCTGCAGAACCCGAACAGTGGCAAACACTGTTCGCCCAACACTACTGGGAGGGAACGCAGATTTTAGTACCTAAACACACGATACAACATGTTTTCCGGGGTCGGACTCTGAGGCACATACAGATGGTCCCGATCATCATCCTCATCATACAACTCTTCTCCTGAGTCTGACCCACCCACCACCTCTGCCACCCCAACATCCCCAGACACAGACCCCTCATCGTCCTCAACATTAACTTGGGATGCTGGCCTGAGCCAGACCTCCTCCTCCACATCAGGCCCCATCATCTCCTCAATGGCAGCCCTCATTAATCGCTCTGGCGACGGACTGATGGACACAACGTTCTCCTCCGGGGAGGGCTGCTGCTGACCACTGGCTGCTGGGGTGGATGTTATAGCTTGCGTGGGGCGTTGGCTGTTGCTGTTGTTGGGAGTGCTGCTCACAGCGGAGGTCTCTGGGGAACTCATGTTGAGCTCATATAGTGGTTGACGGTGAGTGGAGTATTACTGATCCCAGCAATATACACACTGACTGGCAGAGTACGCAATGCTATATAGTGTGGCTGAGCGGTGTACACAGAGTGGCAGTAAACACAATGCTATATAGTCTGGCTGAGCGAGCGGTGTACTACTGTTCCCAGCAGAATCAGAGTGGCAGTAAACAATGGTATATAGTCTGGCTGAGCGGTGTACACAGAGTGTCAGTAAACAATGGTATATAGTCTGGCTGAGCGAGCGGTGTACTACTGTTCCCAGCAGAATCAGAGTGGCAGTAAACAATGGTATATAGTCTGGCTGAGCGGTGTACACAGAGTGTCAGTAAACAATGGTATATAGTCTGGCTGAGCGGTGTACACACAATGCTATATAGTCTGCTATATAGTGTCAGTAAACAATGGTATATAGTCTGGCTGAGCGAGCGGTGTACTACTGTTCCCAGCAGAATCAGAGTGGCAGTAAACAATGGTATATAGTCTGGCTGAGCGGTGTACACAGAGTTTCAGTAAACAATGGTATATAGTCTGGCTGAGCGGTGTACACAGAGTGTCAGTAAACAATGGTATATAGTCTGGCTGAGCGGTGTACACAGAGTGGCAGTAAACACAATGCTATATAGTCTGGCTGAGCGAGCGGTGTACTACTGTTCCCAGCAGAATCAGAGTGGCAGTAAACAATGGTATATAGTCTGGCTGAGCGGTGTACACAGAGTGTCAGTAAACAATGGTATATAGTCTGGCTGAGCGGTGTACACAGAGTGTCAGTAAACAATGGTATATAGTCTGGCTGAGCGGTGTACACAGAGTGGCAGTAAACACAATGCTATATACTCTGGCTGAGCGAGCGGTGTACTACTGTTCCCAGCAGACACAGAACAGTAAACAGAATGCTATATAGTGTGGCTGAGCGAGCGGTGTACCACTATTCCCAGCAGACACAGAACAGTAAACAGAATGCTATATAGTGTGGCTGAGCGAGCGGTGTACCACTATTCCCAGCAGACACAGAACAGTAAACAGAATGCTATATAGTGTGGCTGAGCGAGCGGTGTACCACTATTCCCAGCAGACACAGAACAGTGAACAGAATGCTATATAGTGTGGCTGAGCGAGCGGTGTACCACTATTCCCAGCAGACACAGAACAGTGAACAGAATGCTATATAGTGTGGCTGAGCGAGCGGTGTACCACTATTCCCAGCAGACACAGAACAGTGAACAGAATGCTATATAGTGTGGATGAGCGAGCGGTGTACCACTATTCCCAGCAGACACAGAACAGTAAACAGAATGCTATATAGTGTGGCTGAGCGAGCGGTGTACCACTATTCCCAGCAGACACAGAACAGTGAACAGAATGCTATATAGTGTGGCTGAGCGAGCGGTGTACCACTATTCCCAGCAGACACAGAACAGTGAACAGAATGCTATATAGTGTGGCTGAGCGAGCGGTGTACCACTATTCCCAGCAGACACAGAACAGTAAACAGAATGCTATATAGTGTGGCTGAGCGAGCGGTGTACCACTATTCCCAGCAGACACAGAACAGTAAACAGAATGCTATATAGTGTGGCTGAGCGAGCGGTGTACCACTATTCCAAGCAGACACAGAACAGTGAACAGAATGCTATATAGTGTGGCTGAGCGAGCGGTGTACCACTATTCCCAGCAGACACAGAGTGGCAGTAAACAGAATGCTATATAGTGTGGCTGAGCGAGGTACACAGAGTGGCAGTAAACAGAATGCTATATAGTGTGGCTGAGCAAGCGGTGTACTACTATTCCCAGCAGACACAGAGTGGCAGTAAACAGAATGCTATATAGTGTGGCTGAGCGAGGTACACAGAGTGGCAGTAAACAGAATGCTATATAGTGTGGCTGAGCAAGCGGTGTACTACTGTTCCCAGCAGTGACACAATGACAGGGGGGACCCTGGCTAGCGTGGCTGGAGCGCGAACTACCCTGCCTGCCTACCCAAAGCTAAACCCACAGACAAATGGCGGAGATATGACGTGGTTCGGGTATTTATTTACCCGAACCACGTGACCGTTCGGCCAATCAGAGCGCGTTCGGGTCCGAACCACGTGACCCGTTCGGCCAATCACAGCGCTAGCCGAACGTTCGGGGAACGTTCGGCCATGCGCTCTTAGTTCGGCCATATGGCCGAACGGTTTGGCCGAGCACCGTCAGGTGTTCGGCCGAACTCGAACATCACCCGAACAGGGTGATGTTCTGCAGAACCCGAACAGTGGCGAACACTGTTCGCCCAACACTAATTGGAACCCATGGCACATAAACTAGGATAGATCAGTATATCAGTATAGTTTTGCTTAGACCATAGACACATGCAAAGAGAGGTGGAAAATATCTAAAAGACATCATAACTACGATTGAGAAAAGGGGTGAAACCTCTTACATAGTTAAATAGGACTTACCATCAGTGGCGTAACCACAATTCATTGGGCCTCCCTGGGAAACTTCAATGCCCGCCCTCCCTATGTTCACACCCCTACCCTTGCCTTCCCTTGGTGGGAATTTCTGGACAGTCTAACCAACTGCCTGGCTGCAGACTGAAATGGAAAGGTAATTTTAACAGAGAATAGTGCCAGCAGCAGACTAAAAAAATATTCAGTCTAGGTTTTCTGAAACTTGTATGACATCCAATATATAAATGGTCATGTCTAGGGGAACTCATAGAGAAACATGTGATCAGTTTGGTCATGTGAAAGTTTGTAAGCCTTTGATCTGCTAGTCATGATCATGTGCTAAAGCAAGATGTGATCCCAGCAAATCCCAGCTGATAAAACAAATAACATGCTTCTCCATGAGTCCTCTTAGACATGGCCATCGCTAATCCTCAACAAAATCTTAGGGATGCCTTAGTAAATTTTGACATGCTTTGGACTAGTAAATCAGGCCCAATGTATGTTAACTTATAATACATAATAAATGTAGAGTGCAACTGTGTATATTTAGCTTATAGGACCACTATCATGAAAAACATAAAATTTAAAATACATGTGAACACATACAAATAAGAAATACGTTTCTACCTGGATAAAATAAACCATAAACTACTTTTCTCCTATGTTGCTGTCACTTACAGTAGGTAGTAGAAATCTGACAGAACTGACAGGTTTTGGGCTAGGCCATCTCTCCAAAGGGGATTCTCAAGGTTTTATTTATTTTTCAAAGCACTTAGTGAATAGCAGTTACTTTGTCCAACTGCCAAAAAAGTGTGCAGCGAGCAGGGAGGCTGGCCAGCATCTTTGTATAAATCCTTTTCAGGGAATGTCTTTATAAAGAATAAAAGCCTTGCTAAGAACCCCCTATGAAGAGATAGACTAATCCAAAACCTGTTGGTTCTGTCAGATTTCTACTACCTACAGTAAGTGACAGCAACATAGGAGAAAGGTAATTTATAGCTCAATTTACTTTGGAAGAAACATACTTCTTATTTTTGTATATGTTTACACGTATGTTACATTTTACAATTTTTCATGATAGTGGTCCTTTTTAAACAACAAGCATGCATAGCAAAGCAAGAAACAATCCCAATATTTTTAAGAAGCACTCAAGTACATAAAACGGTACTGAGAACAAAAAATAAAGGTTGTCTTTGAGTTGTTTGGAGCAACATGTCTTACTTACTGTATAAAAGGATCTAAAGAAGGAATCCAGGAGATTGGTGAACTTGGACATTTGTTTGACAAAAATAATTTGATGAGAAAAAAAGTTATGCAAAAGTAAAGTTAGCTACGAGTGTAACTTTCGATACTCATCTGGCATGACAGTGGGTAAACACTGTACCATGTTTATTCTAAACAACATCCATAAACATTCCCAAGCACCACAGGGCCTAGCTTTAATTCCATCACATTCAGCAGCACTAATTCCTCCAGCTGGGAACTTGTATCTTTAACTTCCATTCCATCATTTAGCTGTGTGTTACCAGGAGATAGTACCCATTGGGATTTTTTTCCTTTATTTCCCTTGTATAACACAAAGCAATTGTCATAATGTGCCATTTCCTCCACACTGCTCTGTATTACCAAACCGAATACAGAAAAGTACTTACAGTAAGTGTGATAAACTTCTCAGCAAACAGCTGCTATTACCAAGAATTTCTCTTAGGATCGGATGTAACACCTTGGGCTTATTTACATAAGAGACATTTAGAAAAGCATATTGTCATCAAACTGTATATATCATGAGAAAAGATAATTAGTTTATTCTACAGAAAATCTCTTAAAGGAGACTCCAAGAAGAAAAATACATGCATATCTGATGAAGCACTAGAGATGTCGCAAACAAAGAATTTTCTGTTCACGAACAGCGAGCGCAAACTTCCGCAAAATGTTCGTGAACAGGCAAATCTGGCAAACCACCATAGACTTCAATGGGCAGGCAAATTTTAAAACTTACAAAGACTGTTTCTGGCCACAAAAGTGATGAAAAAGTTGTTTCAAGGCGTCTGACACCTGGATAGGGGCAAGCCAGAGGGGGATCCATGCCAAAAGTCTCACCAAAATGTATGGAGTTGACGCAAAGTCAGGTTTTAAACCCTAATGGGCAGAAATCACATTATGCACAGCACTGCGTGTCAGTGGGCTGTGGAGTGCCTCACACAGAGAGATACAATAGTACTATCAGAATACAGCGAAATAATAATGCACTGGAGTGGTTCTACGCGTGCAATTAATGAGGCAGCAACAATAGCAGTAGTGTGCACACAGCTCTGGGTATCAGTGGGCTGTGGAGTGCCTCACACATAGAGATACAATAGCACTATCAGAATACAGTGAAATAATAATGCACTGGAGTGGTTCTGCACCTGCAACTTAATGAGGCACCAGCAGTAGTGTGCACAACGCTCTGGGTGTCAGGGGGCTGTGGAGTGTCTCACACACACACAAAAAATAAATAAATAAACACAGGAGACTGATATGTTAGCCCTCAAAAGTGCTGTTTGAGGTGCTTTCACAGCAAGTGAGGAACAAGAACACAGGCCTAGCTAATGCTTTCCCTATCTATCTGCAGCAAGTCTGACCCTGTTCTCACTAACAATCAGCAGCCAGCAGAGAATTGATCCAATATGGCCACCACAACTGCTATTTGATAGGGGGGTGGGAGGGTCCAAGAAGGGGTGCAGCTGATTGCCTGCCATGTTGTCTGCTGACTGTGAAGTAAGGACCCATATGCAATTCACTTTTTCACCTAAGTTTTCTCCTAGGCAATCATTTTTCATCTTTCCTTTTAAAATAACTGAAAATGTATTAAAAAGTATGTGAAAAGTACTGTAAAAAATATTCTGAATATTTTCTTGCTTGCTGTTTGTAAGGGATTGCGAAGATGCCACCGCATCAGAGAGTGGCATGGCGGCTATCTCTGCGTCTCAGCCAGCGGTTTCCGCCGCGTGGATACATGATGGAATTATGCCTGGGATTGTGGTGGGGAATGAGGAGGAAGCCACCGCAGGGCCGAGTGGCATGGCGGCTGCCTCCACGTCTCACCCAGCGGCTTTCGCCGCATGGTCGCATGGTGGAACTTTGCCTGCTCCTTCACTTGCACATAGACTGAGGTCTAGGCGCGTGCGCACAGACAGGATCTTTATGCAAGCAGAAGGGAAGTCAGCTGATCAGCCGGTCAGCTGACTCCAGCACTGATCCTGATTGGCTGAGTGACTGGGGCGGTGCTTAGGAGCGCTCCCAGTATATATAGAACAGGCCTGTCAGTTGTTTCTCGTCTGCTTTTGCATATGCTACGTGTTAGCACTTAGACCCATAGTCAGATCCGAAAGTGTGCCTAGAACCAGCAGGAGCTGGGGATCCACACTTAGACAGATTCTGTTGATAGCTTAAAGTACTAATTGAATTGTATTATTTGTTATGACCCTTTGCTAGCCTTGACTACTCTTCTGTCTTGTTATTCTGTGCCTTTGCCTATCTGATCCAGTTGCCGACTTGGCTATCCCTCACTCTGATTCTGTCTTCCGCCTTTGTACCGTATCTGTCTGTGTGTTGCCGAGCCTGCTTGTCTGACTCTTCTGCCCTCACCAGGGAGCTAGTCCTGGTGAGGGGTTCTCAGTTTAGTAATCACCTGCTCCTCAGGTTGATAGCTGCAGTACAGTCTTAATCACCTGCTTCTCAGGTGACTAGCTATCATTATATGCTGTCTGCATCTTCTGCCGCTCAGGGGATCACCTGTTGCAGTACAGTCTGAATCACTCGCTCCTCGAGTGATCTCGCTACATTGTCTTACTGTGCATCACCCGCTCCTCGGGTGAACCTATCATTACTCCTCTAAGTCTCCAGCTTGCTGGAATACTGATTACTGTGTTGATTAGAGATACCCCCTTCACCAGCTCCTCTGGACAGTTGGTATCTCCATCTATATTTACTGTTGCACCAAACACCATCTTACATCTTTTTATCCTGTGTTTCTTGCTATACTTGTATTATTGGTGATTCTGCAGATCACCACATAATCAGGTATAACATCTGTATTATTGGTGATACTGCAGATCACCAATAATCAGAAAATCTGTTCTGGCTGACACCTGGTGGCTTAAAAGGCATGTAATTGATAAGATTTGAAAATATCACCTAGGAGAAAACTTAGGTGAAAAATGAATTGCATATGGTTACAGGGTAAAGGGGTCAACGTTTAGCTCAATGATGATGTATAGGGGGCAAATCAAACACGCCAAATGTTCAACGCGAATGCAAACAGCTGATGTTCACAGACTACTGCTTGGCAGCGAACTGTTCAGGCCATCTCTATAAAGCACATGGGGGATGGATGAGAGGAGAATAAGGGCACTAACTGGTACCTTTGCTTAAGGACTAATACGTTTTTGATCTATGTCTGTTTTATTGCACACATTTTGTCATAATATATAATGATTTGAAAAATACTACAACCAATGATTTCAAACTGTACTAATGTCATTAAAAAAGGGCAACAGATTTGCGTGTTTAAGTTGCACAGGATTGAAAAATGCTGTTAAAGTGGGCTATAAGGCAATCAACTAAAATTGTCATAGAGTATATGAATGACTGTAATGTTGTTAAAAAGAAATTTGCCTTCTTAAAACAGAAGGTATCTGCGATTAATCAGGTTGGGGTGTGCTTGTGCAATATCCTACATTGCATCACTGCTGAATATGCACATCATCCTTTTATGACCCTGAAAGCTAAACACACCTCCAGAACTGCTAGAATGCAATGATGTGTCAGCTTGTTAACTGTACAGACCTACAATAATCCAAAATGCACACAGACTGGTTGGTCCTCATCAGTGCATGACATGAATTCATGT
Organism: Hyperolius riggenbachi; assembly: GCF_040937935.1. Classification (NCBI taxonomy): domain Eukaryota; kingdom Metazoa; phylum Chordata; class Amphibia; order Anura; family Hyperoliidae; genus Hyperolius; species Hyperolius riggenbachi. The sequence continues at coordinate 207,192,794 of NC_090648.1, read as the reverse complement.
GGCTTTATGGAGTAGGACTTGAAACATCCAGAATTACAGATTGCCCAGCAAGTTCATGGTGAACCAGAACTCCTAGGAGTGTGTAAAGGGCTAAAATGGACCAAAAAAACCCTTTTACTAAAATGCTATGTAAAACAGAAATTTGCTTTTCTAAATTTTGCAATTTTGTTGTAAATTTAGTAATTTTGGTGTAAGAGATGTGTCTGCTCCCCCCCCCCCCCCCCCGCCTTCCCTTCAATGCCCTCCCTGCAACACAGAGAGTTGTGCAGGGCTAGCTGGCAAGGACAGCTAACAGAACAAGGAAGGGGGCTTATATTGCAAGCAAAACCACAAAAAATTGTATGTTGGCACTTTATTGGAGCTGGTTTTTTAGGTCTACTTTATTATCAGAGAACTTTAGTCCCCCATTTAAAAGATGTTTGGAGTGGTGCTTTATATGTAGGTGTCCTTTTCTCCCCTACTTTTCATATGGGTTTAATACACTCATAGCGCAGCCCCTTTGGTTGAATTTGGTGCCCCCCCCCCCCATCCCTTTCCTTATAACCCCCCTTTAAAATATAATAAGAAAAAAACTTTACAAGTTTTACAGGTTGATGTGATTGATTGATTTTCTTCTTCAATTTTGTACACTGGGTGGAAATAATTATACATCTTCGTATACCCTGTAATGTCCACAAATCAATGAGAAGTTTAATTTGTTAGTATACCATATGCAGTAATCACAGGCTACATACATTGTATACATTGTAATTGTACAAATGTCTCTCTCGCCTTCAGAGGTTCTGTTTTTCAATTTCTGTTATCCTAATGCTTGCTATGATCCAATACTAAATTATGTTAACTAAGTGCCTGTGACCAATAATTCATCCCAGTGCTACAAGTTTTCCATTTCCCAAACACATCCACTTTATGTAGTCTGTAACTAAGCAACAATAATGAGTGATCACTCTTCCTTTTTTCCATAACCGTGCCCCTGTTAAAATGTTCTCATGTTTTATTAGAACTGAAACCACATTAACTTAAAAATCAAAATCATTACAGCCTCTTTCATAGAAGTAATACAATTGGCCTCATGTAGAAATATCGTAATGAATGAAAATAAAAATTAGATTTTTTTCTAAGCAAAACAAGTATTATTTCTTAAATTAACGATGTTACCAGTATATCACAGAATGTTACAACGGAGCTCAAAGCACAGTAGGAGACATATAGAAAACTTTTGTGGGAAGAAATCTATTTACAGTCTACAGCATATTATTCCATAGTAGCCAATCAAATTCTACTTGTACAATAGGGCAGGACGGTTCAATGTTCAACCTCCAGGGCCCCTGAGCCGGCTGCCACCTCCCCCCATCTTCCCCTCCACTCATCTTTTCTCTCCAGGACCCCTACACAATAGCAGCATTGATTCTCACCCGTCCTGGTGGCCGGCACGTTGCTCACCATCTTCTTGCCACTGCCTGCCTATTGTGACCCAGCACATGTTATGCATTAGTGTAATAACATGTGCCTGGTCACAAGAGGCAGGAAGAGGGATGAGCAGAACAGCGCCGGGTTGCTAGGACAGGTGAGATATAATGCTGCTTTCTTGCAGGGGCCCCCTGGGCACATAAGAGTTAAGGGGAGGTCAGGGGTCCGGCAGCACAGGTGTCTCGGCAGCGTTCGGGGGACCTGGGGACATTTCCTCATCTTACCTTAATGAAAGTTTATTTTAAAGAAAAGTTAAACATTTACTGAAAATTTATGTAAGAGATACTTGTTTAGACTAAATGTTACCTAGGGTACTAGATAGCAGGAGTTTTACTAGGATTCTTAACATTCCAAGGTACTTATGGGAATTCTTAATCATGAAACATTTTAACACATAGCCATTGCCCTAACAATTAGTGGACATGTTAGAAACATGACTGTGGTTAAAAAAGACTCTGTGAGTGTGCGTTTAATAGAATCTTCATTAAAACTAGTGCAGAGAGCTTAATTAACCTCTGTCAGAACACAAAACTTAATAAATGTAATGATCAGTGATTGCTCTAACAGCACAATAGTCTGTACTTTATTCAAGATGTAAAATACACGTGATTGGGCGCACAGTAACGTTCAAGAACACACAAGAGTGACAACCCTAGTGAGTGGGGCTCACTAATAAGAGAGTGGTCGTTCAGGCAAGGTCGGCAACAGATCAGACATCAAAACAAAATCGGCAGGCAAGATCAGAGTATACAGTAGGTTCAGGCAGAGGTCGGCAATGGATCAGATAGGCAGAGGTACAGAATCGAGAGGCAAAATCAGAGTGAGTAATTCAGGCAGGGGTCGGCAACGGATCAGATAGACAGAGGTACAGAATCACTAGGCAAAAGAGAGGTCGGAGCAAGGCAGAAAGTCATACACAGTAGTAAATAACAAACAGTAATATTTTTCCTAAGCTAGTGGGAATCCCCGGGGTCCTGCCGGTTCAAGCACACACGGATCTGACTAGGTCTGAGAGCTTTCACTATGAAGTATCAGCAACAACAGACAACGGGCAACTGACCGCTCGGGACCTAAATACAAGCTGTCAGATCCGAAGTCCAGCCCAGGGGAAAGCACCAATCAGCAGCGAAGATGGGCGGGGCTAGTGTCAGCTGACCACAAGGTCAGCTGACCCATTTGCTACGTCCATAAAGGTCCTGCCGCTCCGTGCGTGAGCGAGCAGACCCGCCCCCAATTGCACCAGACTTGCGCGATCTCCCCGGCCAGTGAAAGACGCGCTGGATGACGTAGCTGCAGCTGCTGAGATGCCAGAACCGGAAGTCGTGCTTGCGCTGCCGTCCGGAGAGGAGAGCTCGCTGACACTGACAATAAACAAGTGTGTTTTAGAGGACATGATACATACGTATTTCTACATCATTTATGGTGGAATACAAAATAGTGCAAAAATCTGGAAATGTCCTCTGTTCAATATTCCTTCAAATTATAAACCTAGCATTTACTAATACCCTTTAAAATTAAATCCTTATTACTTCAAAAAGTCCTAAAAAGTTCCTGAAATGAACCAATCAAGATTTAGGGCTGGAAACCACTTGAGCGTTTTTTTTGTTTTTGTTTTGTTTTTAGCATTTAGGGAGCACTTTAAATTGCTCGTGATCTCCCTACATGTTCTGCCAATGTTAATGGATGGGGCAGATTCCACTAGAGCGATTGTGATTACGAAATTGCAATCACAGGACATGCAGCATTTTGGGAGCGTTCCCATTCTAATAAATTGTATAGAAGTAGGAAAATTGATCCCAAAAAGGCTTGCAAAGCGCTATTACGATTTGCACGTTCTAGTGGGTCCCAGGCCGTATGTGTGTATACATTATATCCACTGCTGACCATGTGGTTGTTTGCACCCCATCTACACAAGCAATTTTTACATTTCAACACTCATCCCAATTATTTGGGCAATGATTTATCACCACTTATCGCTACTAAATCATCTCATTTTTTTGTTGAGACAAATTAGGCTTTTTGTGTTTTGTTTTGTTTTTTTGTAATTATTTCTCTATGCATTTTAAAAGGAAAAATAAGGGAAAAAATACACTATTTCTCCATTCTCTCCATTGTAGTTTTAAAATAAACTGTGAATAAAATCTGCACATTTTATTTGTCTATTTATCCCAATGGGCTGGCTGGATAGTGTAATGGTTAAGGGCTCTGCCTCTGACACAGGAGACCTGGGTTCAAATCTCGGCTCTGCCTGTTCAGTAAGCCAGCACCTATTTCAGTAAGGAGTTTCTTGGGCAAGTCTCCTTAACACTGCTACTGCCTACTGAGTGCGCTCTAGTGGCTGCCTCGCAAGCGCTTTGAGTCCGACAGGAGAAAAGCGCTATACAAATACTGCCATTATAATTATCACAACATTTAAATTATGTTCCTAGAACAATGTATGGTTACAATATTTGATTTGGAAATAAAGGTGTGCTTTTTCTGTTTCGTGTCTTTTCTCATTGTACTCTATCAATTATTACAAGCCCTTATTTGTAAAAATAACAATTATTTACCCTAATGACCTACATATTTGAAAAAGCTAAGGCCCATATGCAATTCACTTTTTCTCCTAGGAGATCATTTTTCATCTTCAATTTAAAACAACTTTCCAGCACTTTTCAACTAAAAAAGTACCAAAAAGTAATTTAAAAAGTACTATCAGAATTATTTTGAGTATTTTCTTGCTTGCTGATGGCTTAAAATGAATTTTATTGAAACATTTAAAAATATCACCTAGGAGAAAACTCAGGTAAAAAAGTGAATTGCATATGGCAATTGGCAGTCCTTAAGGTAAAAATTTATGTATTCTCTTTTTTAAATTCCATTTTTACATTTAAATTGTAGGTTTATTTTAACAAGTATTTTCTTTTGGTACTGTGTATATATCACTTTTTTGCAATCCATTTGCTGGAACTGATTGTTATGGCACCATTCTTTATTTGCATAGCCCCAGAAGACACTGGAAATCAAAAAAACGTCTCAAAGGTCACCATAATGAAAAGAAAACATGCAGGGCTATTAACCACTTCAGGACCACAGTCTTTTCGCCCCTTAAGGACCAGAGCCTTTTTCTCCATTCAGACCACTGCAGCTTTCACGGTTTATTGCTCGCTCATACAACCTACCACCTAAATGAATTTTGGCTCCTTTTCTTGTCACTAATAAAGCTTTCTTTTGGTGCTATTTGATTGCTCCTGCGATTTTTACTTTTTATTATATTAATCAAAAAAGACATGAATTTTGGCAAAAAAATGATTTTTTTTTACTTTCTGTGCTGACATTTTTCAAATAAAGTAAAATTTCTGTATACATGCAGCGCGAAAAATGTGGACAAACATGTTTTTGATAAAAAAAAACCCATTCAGTGTATATTTATTGGTTTGGGTAAAAGTTATAGCGTTTACAAACTATGGTGCAAAAAGTGAATTTTCCCATTTTCAAGCATCTATGACTTTTCTGACCCCCTGTCATGTTTCATGAGGGGCTAGAATTCCAGGATAGTATAAATACCTCCCAAATGACCCCATTTTGGAAAGAAGACATCCCAAAGTATTCACTGAGAGGCATAGTGAGTTCATAGAAGATATTATTTTTTGTCACAAGTAAGCGGAAAATGACACTTTGTGACAAAAAAAAAAAAAAAAAAAAAAGTTTCCATTTCTGCTAACTTGCGACAAAAAAAAATGAAATCTGCCACGGACTCACCATGCCCCTCTCTGAATACCTTGAAGTGTCTACTTTCCAAAATGGGGTCATTTGTGGGGTGTGTTTACTGTCCTGACATTTTGGGGGGTGCTAAATTGTAAGCACCCCTGTAAAGCCTAAAGGTGCTCATTGGACTTTGGACCCCTTAGCGCAGTTAGGCTGCAAAAAAGTGCCACACATGTGGTATTTCCATACTCAGTAGAAGTACTATAATGTGTTTTGGGGTGTATTTTTACACATACCCATGCTGGGTGGGAGAAATATCTCTGTAAATGACAATGTTTTCATTTTTTTTACACACAATTGTCCATTTACAGAGTTATTTCTCCCACCCAGCATGGGTATGTGTAAAAATACACCACAAAACACATTATACTACTTCTTCCGAGTACGGCGATACCACATGTGTGGCACTTTTTTGCACCCTAACTGCGCTAAAGGGCCCAAAGTCCAATGAGTACCTTTAGGATTTCACAGGTCATTTTGCGACATTTGGTTTCAAGACTACTCCTCACGGTTTAGGGCCCCTAAAATGCTAGGGCAGTATAGGAACCCCACAAATGACCCCATTTTAGAAAGAAGACACCCCAAGGTATTCCGTTAGGAGTATGGTGAGTTCATAGAAGATTTTATTTTTTGTCACAAGTTAGTGGAAAATGACACTTTGTGAAAAAAACAATAAAAATCAATTTTCCGCTAACTTTTGACCAAAAATAAAATCTTCTATGAACTTACCATACTCCTAACGGAATACCTTGGGGTGTCTTCTTTCTAAAATGGGGTCATTTGTGGGGTTCCTATACTGCCCTGGCATTTTAGGGGCCCTAAACCGTGAGGAGTAGTCTGGAAATCAAATTCCGCAAAATGACCTGTGAAATCCTAAAGATACTCATTGGACTTTGGGCCCTTTAGCGCAGTTAGGGTGCAAAAAAGTGCCACACATGTGGTATCGCCGTACTCGGGAGAAGTAGTACAATGTGTTTTGGGGTGTATTTTTACACATACCCATGCTGGGTGGGAGAAATAACTCTGTAAATAGACAATTGTGTGTAAAAAAAATCTAAAGATTGTGATTTACAGAGGTATTTCTCCCACCCAGCATGGGTATGTGTAAAAATACACCCCAAAACACATTATACTACTTCTCCCGAGTACGGCGATACCACATGTGTGGCACTTTTTTGCACCCTAACTGCGCTAAGGGGCCCAGAGTCCAATGAGTACCTTTAGGTTTTACAGAGGTGCTCAAAATTTAGCACCCCGCCCACTTGCCAGGACAGTTAACAAACCCCACAAATGACCCCATTTTGGAAAGAATACACGCTAAGGTATTCCATGAGGGCCATGGTGAGTCCATAGAAAATTTTATTTTTTGTCACAAGTTAGCGGAAAATGACATTTTGTGAAAAAAAAAAAAACACAAAACCACAATTTCTGCTAACTTGTGACAAAAAATAAAACATTCTATGAACTCACCATGCACCTCACGGAATACTTTGGGGTGTCCTCTTTCCAAAATGGCATCATTCGTGGGGTCTGTCCTGGCATTTTAGGGTCTCTGCAATCATTACATGTATGGCCAGTATTAGGAGTTTCTGCTATACTCCTTATATTGGGCATAAGGGTAATGCACTGTGGGCTGAAAGGAAAAATGAACGTCAAACAATCAAACAATGTGGATGAAAAAATATCTGCCAAAAAATTTTGAAAAAAAAAAAAAAAAAGAGGAGGAAGGCGCCTGCCAGGACATAGGAGCTGCCGCCCCAAAAATCCAAACCCACCAGCTCGTATGCCCTGGCAAACCTGATTTATCCATTCACACCGATCGATGTGGATGAACAAATCATTGCCAGAGTTCTTTTTTGATACAAAGTGTTTGCCAAAGCATATGAATCCCCAACACCACTCCTCGGCCCATATGCCTCGGCAAACGTATCTTTTTGACTGCGGAGGAGAAATCTCGTCCTGCAGCGCTGCATGCACCGACTTGTGTGTAAGCTGACAGACGCGCAATGTTCTGTCAGGATGCACCATCAGTGCTGCAGCTGATTGGTCGGTCTGGATAGAAAAAAAGAGAGAAGAAAAAAAGACAAAACAATACAAAATGGAGGGGAAGGCGTCTGCCAGGACATAGGAGCTGCCGCCCCAAAAATCCAAACCCACCAGCTCGTATGCCCTGGCAAACCTGATTTATCCATTCACACCGATCAATGTGGATGAACAAATCATTGCCAGAGTTCTTTTTTGATACAAAGTGTTTGCCAAAGCATATGAATCCCCAACACCACTCCTCGGCCCATATGCCTCGGCAAACGTATCTTTTTGACTGCGGAGGAGAAATCTCGTCCTGCAGCGCTGCATGCACCGACTTGTGTGTAAGCTGACAGACGCGCAATGTTCTGTCAGGATGCACCATCAGTACTGCAGCTGGTTAGTCGTTCGCTCGGTCCACCTGGAAGGTTATTGGATGGAAAAAGAGAAAAAAAAAAAACAAAAAAACCCAAAAAACAAGCAAGCAGCAAAGCAATTACTTCATTAACATTAATAACCTTTGAACTTTTTTAATAAAAAACTTAACATTGCAAACCAAACATTAACTTCTTTGCTTACCTGTTTTTTGTTTTTTTTTGTTTTTTTTTAACTTACCTCCCGAGGACAAACCTCTCCTCCCCCATGGAACAATGTGCGAAGTGCAAATCGCACAGAGTTGTGGCGAAATACATTACGCAATTTGTCCCAAGTGAAAGGAGAGGTTTCTGGCAGCCCTGTGTATTAGGGTCTCTGGAAACCCGATGTTTGGTTTCACACTGCATATTGACATATCCGGTGGGTCGAGCCCGCCGCACCGTATCGTCCAAAACAGACCTTCAGGCAATACCACAAGAGTAGCATTCGGCCTTGTAATGAACTGCGTCGCCATAGACTAACATGACTTCCGGGCCGATCGATATTGCCACAGAAGCCACGCAGTAACGTAGGCATGCACTAGCATTAAGTCAAGCACTTCCGGCGTAGGGGGGGACTGCAAAGTGTGACTTTTGCTAGGCATTTTGCCCCAACGCATCGCAGCAGTGTGAAATAGCACTGAGAGACCCTTGTGTGCCTACCGCTGTGTGTGGAGTTCCCTACTCTCTAATAGTGTACCTGCTCGTGGTACCTCTCAAAACACTCCCCTAGGCATAGGCCAGGCTGGTCAGGACAGGTGGGACAATAAACAGTGGTGTCACGCCTTATTCCAGCCCTGCTGCAGACACGACAGCGTTTTCTTCGGATTCGTTGACCTGGGGTAGTCGGAATTGGATAGGCGTAATGCCTTCCATGCAGCCGGCTAGTTGCATCTTGGGGTTGGGCCACGGCACCTCCTGGATACAGGAGTTCCATCACGATCTGTTTATTAAATTGAATAAACGATCCAGTTCTCCCAGCCTTACTGTAGAGAACAAACTGTTGTAAATTGCCAATTGAATGAGGTAAAAAGACACTTTTTTATACCAGCGTCTTGTTTTTCGGGCAACTAAATAGGGCGCTAACCTCTGGTCATTGAAGTCCACCCCTCCCATGTTAGTATTGTACTCGTGGACGACAAGGGGTTTTTCAATGACCTCAGTTCGCCGTTGAATTTCAACTGTCGTGTCTGCGTGAATGGTGGACAGGAAGTAAACCTCCCTCTTGTCCTTCCATTTCACCGCGAGCAGGTCGTCAGCACACAAGGCGGCCCTCTGCCCCCGTTGAAGTCTGGTGGTAATGAGGCGTTGGGGGAAGCCCCGGCGACTAGGCCGCACGGTGCCACAGCATCGGATTTTTTCTATTTTTAAGTGCTGAAAGAGGGCCACACTTGTGTAATAATTGTCCACAAAAAGATGGTACCCCTTCTGGAACAAGGGTGACACCAAGTCCCACACAACCTTTCCACTGCTCCCCAGGTAGTCAGGGCATCCGACCGGCTCCAATTTTGAGTCTTTTCCCTCATAGACCCTAAAATAAGATGTATAGCCTGTGGCCCTTTCACAGAGCTTATACAGTTTCACCCCATACCGGGCGCGCTTGTTTGGGATGTACTGTTTGATGCGAAGGCGCCCGGTAAAGCGTATGAGGGACTCGTCTACGCAGATGTCCTGGTCAGGGGTATAAGCATCTGCAAATCTGGATGACAGGTGGTCTATGAGGGGTCGAATTTTGTGGAGCCGGTCAAAAGCAGGGTGGTCACTTCGATGACAGGTTTCGTTGTCATTGAAGTGCAGGAAGCGCAGGATGTTCTCAAATCGTGTCCTGGACATGGCAGCAGAGTACAGGGGAACATGATGTGCTGGGTCCGTAGACCAATAAGACCGCAACACATTCTGCTTTACTAGTCCCGTGTGAAGGAGAAGGCCCAAAAAAATTTTCATTTCGGAAACTTGGACTGGTTTCCACCGAAAAGGCTGGGCAAGGAACTTTTCCGGATTGGCGGTTATATATTGTGTGGCCTTACGGTTGGTCTCTGCCACAATTAAGTCCAAGAGATCCTGGGTGAAGAACAGATAGAAAAAGTCTAGGGCTGATCCTAGATTATCTGTCTCCACCTGGACTCCAGACTGGGCGGTGAAAGGGGGAAGTACGGGTGCGGCGGAATCAGGGGATTGCCAATTTGGGTTACCAGCACCTCTGGTAAATTAGGGGTAGTACGGGCCCGTCTTCTTGGTGGCTGCGACTGGGATCTTACTGCACGTGCCACCGAACCAGTTTCAACTTCCATGCTCGCCACTTCACCAGGGTCTACGGAAGTACTGGTGCTAGGTCCAGGAGATGTTGTGCTGCTGGTGCCTGCCCCACCATGAAATCTCAGACCAGCACGAACACCACTCTGCTGCCCTTGAGGCTGATCCTGCGCCACCTGCGGTCCAACAACATGGGGTGTGGTACGCCTGGCTTTAGCCGGGACCTCAACCTCGTCATCACTATCGGTCAGTGAGCCACTGCTCAATTCAGGTTCAAACTCTGACCCGGAAGATTCGTCGAATGAGGCGTCCCAATCGTCCTCATCCGACTGGGCCATGTACCTGAGAACCTCATCATCGGAATACCCCTTTCTTGCCATGGTGGGCTGCTAAATTTAGGGGGTATTCCTCTGAGACTACCCAGAAAAAAAGAGCACCTACCTAGCAAAAGGGAGTATTTGAGAGGTAGAAAGCTGTGGTCACTGAGTTTTGATAAAAAAATAAATCAAAACTGAGGTTTACAGTGCCACAGCTATTGTACGGTGTTTTTTGCAGTGATCAGAAAAAAAATTCTGTCACTGCGGTGGGGCGGGCTGAACGCAAGTGCAGGCGAACGATCAGGCCTGATCTGGCAAACACTGCGTTTTTTTTTTGTGGATCCTAGTGACCCTAATAGATCTGACTGCGATCAGTAATGATCACTTACAGATACTATATAGTACCAATGTTGATTAGCGACAGTGATGACGCTAATTAGTGACTGTGGTGTAGTGGGCTGAGCACTAACTGACACTTACAAAGGGGCCTAGCTAACTGGCTTAACTGCTAACACTAGTGATACTAAAAAAGTGACAGTTTTCACTGATCACTGTTTTTAGATCACTAGGATAGTGACAGGGGGGTGGTGGTGAGTGGGGAATCAGAGGCAATCAGAAACAATCACAGGACAATCAAAGGCAATCGCAGGCCAATCACAGGGCACTCAATTCACGGGACAATCAAACCCAATCACGGGACAATCAAAGCCAATCACAGGCCAATCAAACCAATCACGGCACAATCAAAGCCAATCACGGGACAATCAAAGCCAATCACAGGCCAATCAAACCAATCACGGCACAATCAAAGCCAATCACAGGCCAATCACAGGCCGATCACGGGACAAAGCCGATCACGGGACAATCAAAGCCAATCACAGGCCAATCACAGGCCAATCAAAGCCAATCACAGGCCAATCAAAGCCAATCACAGGCCAATCACGGGACAATCACGGGACAATCAAATACAATTACAGCACAATGAAATTGAATGTCAGCACAATGAAATTGAATGTCAGCACAATCAAATGCAATTACAGCACAATCAACTACAATGCACTGGGAAGGTGATTGGGGGGGGGGGGGGGGGGGGTCTGAGGGCGATCAGAGGGTGTGGGGGGTTGACTAGGTTTCCGCACGGGGCAGACTGGGTCCTGATCTGGTGGGTGGCAGACACAGGGGGTGACGATAGGAGATCAGTGAGGGATTACAGTGGAGAATATATGTAAACAATGCACTGGGGAGGTTATCAGCAGGGGGGGGGGGGGGCTGAGGGCAATCTGAGGGTCTGGGTGGGTGATCAGGTGCCCCCAAGGGACAGTTTAGGGTCTGCTCTGATGGGTGGTGGTGACAAGGGGTGATAGGCAGGTGATAAGCAGGTGATAGACAGGTGATCAGTGGGTAAGGCAGCTGTATACAAACGTATACAGTATACAGGGGGGTGGTCTGGGGGGGATCTGAGGGTAGGGGGGGTGATCAGGGGACCCTAGGGGCCAGTTAGGGACCTAACCTAGGGGATAGCGTCCCTAGATAGTGACAGGGAGTGATTGATGGGTTTTTGTGGGGGTGCTTGGGTGCAAACTTTGTTGTGCTGGGGTGAGCAGGGGGGGTTCTGAGGGCTGGGGTGGGCGATCGGGGGGTCTGTGTGGGTGAATATGTGTTTTTTTTTACTTATCCTAATGGCTGCCGTCCTCTCTGATGGTCGCACGACGAGTGACCATCAGCGGAGGAGGCAGCCAGTATAATACACTTTGTTACAATAACAAAGTGTATTATACACTCTGATTGGCCAGATCGCGCACGTTTGAAACCCGCCGGCGCTGCTGATTGGCCGGCGGGTTTCCGAGTAGGGTGGGCGGAGCCTATTGCCGGCGGCGATCGCGTCATTGATGACGCGATCGCCGCACAGCCACCGCTGATGCCGCCGCCGCCGATGGGCGTATTGCGGTCGTTTGGGCCCAGCCCTTGCCGCCGCCCATCGGCTTAAGGCGGTCGGCAAGTGTTTAAAATATGGTTAGTTTGTAGGGTTCTGACTCGTGTATTTTTTTTCTTTTTTTGACATTTCCCCAAATTTGATCATTACATTTTTTTGAATGTTGGACTACATTTCTCCCTACCTATTGTTTTATGTGGCATGGGTTCAATCTGTAAAATGCATCAAATGCACCTGTGCAGTAAGCCCCGTACAACGTGGGCTTGATTGACAGCGGCGGTTTACACATGCGCAGTGCGGACGACCTCGGGGTCGGCTTCCGGATTGAGAACGGAGACCGGGACAGCGGCGGGGAGTGGAGGTGACAGAGTGGGACAGTAGGCTGCTAGGGGCTAGAGAAAGCCCCAGGTGAGTAAAGCTTTTTTTTTTTAATTCGCCTGATGACTCCTTTAAGGTTTGCCTACGTCTTTTTTGCAGCCTTTCTCTTGTTTTTCGTTTGCATAGCGCCAGAAGAGACAATGGGCCAGATTTATCAAAGCATTACCAACAGTTTTTTCTTCTTAAAGAGTTCTAACCAGCAGGGAGAACAGTTCTGAATTGTAATAAGAATTTTATTAAATCCTACTCAATAGCGGCAGTTTAGTGTGAATTTCTAGAGCTGCACTACAGTTAAGAAAAGTGCAAAAATCCATCCCTAAACTGCCACAGACTAAGAAGTGCTTAATAGCAGTTCTACAGATAGTGCAGTAGTGCAGGTTAGACATGATTTGTGAAGGGCCCCTCCCCCCTGCTGTCAGATGTCCTGTGAAGCTGTTCTGTGCTTAACCTTTCCAGTGCTGGGCATTGTTGCAGTACAGCAGATGTATTGGTTATCTCAGGAACAGCAATTTCCTTCATACACTGCACTGTCTGAGAGACCTTCCTAACTCCTTCTATTTTTAGAAGGAAACTGCACTATCTTGTTATTTCTTAAAGGAGTTATCAGGCATTTTAAAAGAAAATAAGTGCTACTTACCCGGGGCTTCCTCAAGCCCCAAGCTTCCAGCATGTCTCTCGCCGCAGCTCCGCCATCAGCTCCGGTCCATGTGGCGGTGATTGAAAGTGACGATCGCGCAGGCGCAGTACAGGCCGACCGGGAGGTCGGCCTGACGTCATCACTGGGGACCGGGAGGCAGGAGCAGCGAATGGCTGACGACGGAGCTGCGGCGAGGGACATGCTGGGAGCTTGGGGCCGGAGGAAACCCAGGGTAAGTAGCACTTATTTTCTTTTAAAATGCCTTGATAACTCATTTAAGATGTCTGAGACCGTTCTGCATGGATTTCTGAAAACCTACCAGTATTTTGTGTCAGACACTTTTGATAAATGTCCACCACTATGGGCTCTATTCACAAAGCATTACTGCACTCGGTAGTGCTGAAAACAGCTGATTTTACCAATCACCTTCTCAAGTTACAATTCACTTAATCTATCTCCACACAGAAAATCACAGTTTCTGACTTGTGCAGTAATTACCTCGGGAAATGTCAAGAAATGTCAATTCACAAGATTTCAGCATTTAATTTACCGGCCAAAAGTGTTCGTTTTTTTTCTCCAGCTCACAGCAGCCGATAACTGGCTCTCCCCATGCTGTCTCTGTGCAGTAACTTGCCATGCGGTCTCTGTGCAGTAACTTGACAGACAGCCTTTGGGGAAAGCCAGGCAGCCAAAAAGGAGAGCCACGCAGCCTGCTTCTCACTCTGATTTGATGCGATGAGGTATCGGGTGGGTCTTTCATTGTATCAAATCAGAGGAAGCTGTCAATTCTGCGGGCATCCCTTTAGATGTGCATATTTGTATAGTAGCATACAGAAGAGCTCCCCCTGCTGGCTGCTGCACATGTAAATGGATGACAGGCTGCATTGGACAGAAAAGCTCAGAATCACACACACAGCTCCCTGCCTGCCTGCTGCCCTGGTAGAAGGCTGGTAAGTGACACTTACCGAGCAGGGCTTAGTGAATTGAGGTATGTTTGTTCGGCAAATTACAGAACTTCTGCCTCATGGGGAGAAAAAATTTAGTGAATTTGGAAAAAAAGTGTAAAATACTGCATGAGGTATTTTACCATCCAAAAGGATTTTACTGAACAGCCTATTGTGAATAGAGCCCTACATCAGTCACAAATGCCACCATTATGAAAAGGAAACACCCAAGGCTATTTAAATATACAGTGGTGTGAAAAACTGTTTGCCCCCTTCCTGATTTCTTATTCTTTTGCATGTTTGTCACACTTAAATGTTTCTGCTCATCAAAAACCGTTAACTATTAGTCAAAGATAACATGATTGAACACAAAATGCAGTTTTAAATGATGGTTTTTATTATTTAGTGAGAAAAATAACTCAAAACCTACATGGCCCTGTGTGAAAAAGAAATTGCCCCCTGAACCTAATAACTGGTTGGGCCACCCTTAGCAGCAATAACTGCAATCAAGCGTTTGCGATAACTTGCAACAAGTCTTTTACAGCGCTCTGGAGGTATTTTGGTCCACTCATCTTTGCAGAATTGTTGTAATTCAGCTTTATTTGAGGGTTTTCTAGCATGAACCGCCTTTTTAAGGTCATGCCACAACATCTCAATAGGATTCAGGTCAGGACTTTGACTAGGCCACTCCAAAGTCTTCATTTTGTTTTTCTTCAGCCATTCAGAGGTGTATTTGCTGGTGTGTTTTGGGTCATTGTCCTGCTGCAGCACATAAGATCGCTTCAGCTTGAGTTGACGAACAGATGGCCGGACATTCTCCTTCAGGATTTTTTGGTAGACAGTAGAATTTATGGTTCCATCTATCACAGCAAGCCTTCCAGGTCCTGAAGCAGCAAAACAACCCCAGACCATCACACTACCACCACCATATTTTACTGTTGGTATGATGTTCTTTTGCTGAAATGCTGTGTTACTTTTACGCCAGATGTAACGGGACACGCACCTTCCAAAAAGTGAAACTTTTGTCTCGTCGGTCCACAAGGTATTTTCCCAAAAGTCTTGCCAATCATTGAGATTTTTTTTAGCAAAATTGAGACGAGCCTTAATGTTCTTTTTGCTTAAAAGTGGTTTGCGCCTTGGATATCTGCCATGCAGACCGTTTTTGCCCAGTCTCTTTCTTATGGTGGAGTCGTGAACAATTGCCTTAATTGAGGCAAGTGAGGCCTGCAGTTCTTTAGATGTTGTCCTGGGGTCTTTTGTGGACTCTCGGATGAGTTTTCTCTGCGCTCTTGGGATAAATTTGGTCGGCCAGCCACTCCTAGGAAGGTTCATCACTGTTCCATGTTTTTGCCATTTGTGGATAATGGCTCTCACTGTGGTTCGCTGGAGTCCCAAAGCTTTAGAAATGGCTTTATAACCTTTACCAGACTGATAGATCTCAATTACAGTACTTTGTTCTCATTTGTTCCTGAATTTCTTTGGATCTTGGCATGATATCTAGCTTTTGAGGTGCTTTTGGTCTACTTCTCTGTGTCAGATAGCTCCTATTTAAGTGATTTCTTGATTGAAACAGGTGTGACAGTAATCAGGCCTGGGGGTGACTACAGAAATTGAACTCAGGTGTGATAAACCACAGTTAAGTTATTTTTTAACAAAGGGGGCAATCACTTTTTCACACAGGGCCATGTAGATTTGGAGCTTTTTTTCCTCACTAAATAATAAAAACCATCATTTAAAACTGCATTTTGTGTTCAATTATGTTATCTTTGACTAATAGTTAACGGATTTTGATGAGCAGAAACATTTAAGTGTGACAAACATGCAAAAGAATAAGAAATCAGGAAGGGGGCAAATAGTTTTTCACACCACTGTAGGTACCTTTCCGACTTGTGTAGTTTTCCTGACATTTTTCCAAACTCCAATTATTTTAAAATGACCTTTTTAAAATGTTAGATTTAGTTTGTTATTATATAGCTTTTATGTGACATTGTTTATGTGTATATGTTTATAGTATGTGTATGTTTTTTATTGTAGATCTATTGTACTGTAACTTTATTGTAACTTTAATGTTTGTGTAATTTTTTTCATTGCTGCTCAGATCCCTTAAAAGCAAACCTGAATTGTTGCAAACATTTTTGGAAAAAAAAATAAAGGTTTTATACCTACCTACTGTGAGAATCCGCTTAGCTGCCTGTGCTGGCAGGCAGCTTTTTGACCAGAGCGCAGGACTCTGGAAAGAAGAGCTTCTGTCAGTATTGCAGCTTGCTGAGGAATTTGCATACATTCGTTATGCAAATCCCCTACCTGCCTCCTGTGATGACTGGCAGTATAAAGGTTGGGATTACCCACAGTCCTTTGCTGGTCATTCCTTCAGGGTTTGTAGTAAACACTCCCAGAGAGTGTCAGCCATGCTACTTTTTGTTGAAGTTATCTTAGAGTAATTCCTGGAAAACTGCACTAGGCAGGTTTCCTTAGTGCAGTTAGGATTGCTTATCTGTTTGTTTGTTCTGTTGCGATTGTCCTGTCCCAGCGGTGGTCGACAGGAAATGGTTCTGATCTCTGTTCTTGGAGTATAGCTGGTACAGCGGTTGCTACCAGCTATCTCTTCTGATCTGTCTCCTGGGATCGCGCTAGCCACTTTCCGCTAGTGCTGTGGATCCTTCTGTTCTGCTACTCTGTACCTGGATCGCGCTAGTCACTTTCGCTAGTGCTGTGGATCCTTCTGTTCTGCTACTCTGTACCTGGATCGCGCTAGTCACTTTCGCTAGTGCTGTGGATCCTTCTGTTTTGCTACTCTGTACCTGGATCGCGCTAGTCACTTTCGCTAGTGCTGTGGATCCTTCTGTTCTGCTACTCTGTCTGCCTGGATCGCACTCGCCTAGCGCTAGTGCTGTGGATCCTTCTGATCTGTCTTCCTGGATCACACTAACCGCTAGCGGTAGCGGCTGTGGATCTTTCTGATCTGTGTTTCTGCTTGGATCACACTTGCTCTGACGGAAGAGCGGTGGATCCTCTCTGCCTAGTTCCTGTTTCACGTTTGTCTGTCTTGTCTGATACGAACGCTTGCTGTAGGCTTGGTGAGGTAACCGTTAAGCAAGCGCTCGCGTTCTCTGTTTCGTGTTTGTCTGTCTTTGGTTAGTTAGGCGTGCTTGTCTCTGTTGTGCGTAACACGCGGAGACCGCGCACGAATGCGTGCACTGTTGCGAATGAGTGTGGTGTTCGCATTCAGCTAGCATTTGTTATTTTCCTTATCTTTCTCTTTGTGTGATTTGCTGTGCCTTTGCTACCCTTGTGCTCTGTCCTGCTAAGTCTTGTGTCGCTATTGGCAATCGCCATTCTTGCGATTGCGTTTCCTACTTCGTTTCCGCCGTTGTGTGTTCGCCGTTGCTGGGTGGCGACTAGTTTGGTGGGCACACATTGGTTCTGTCCCTTTGCTCTGTTCCCTGTGGGCTATCCAGCCCTGCCTGATTGTACCTTGTCCTGGATCTGTACAATTCCCATTTGGCATCTGTGGCTGTGCAGCGGCTGTGTTCGCCTGCACTCCACAGCGCCATCTGCCGGTGGGAATTGCCCTCTGCGGGTGCATAGCACCTAGCCTGGGTGTTCTCAACTATACGCTTGTGGAGGAAATCAGCCGCGTCTGCGCACGTCTGGTGCGCTGACCACGAAGACGATTCCACAATCGTTATACCTACTACTTCTTCCAGCTGCACATCATTTTTGTCGCTCCTTCGTTTTTTCTGTGTCCTCTCCATTGTTCGGGCCGTCAGCCCTCTTCAAAGCTCTAACAAGGGGGTTGATTCACTAAACAGTGCTATTTCATAACGCGTGTACGGTGTAACACTGTGTGCACTGTCGGCATAACATCACAAGCGCAATCAGCAAGTACGGTAAAGCGTATTCATTAGATATGGGTTTTCAATATGCTTAATACGTCACGCCGTTAAATAATTACGTGCATACAAAATTATGTGTTATTCATTTAACTAGTGCGTAGTTTAATAGTGTATGCTTTAAAAACATAGCAAAATTAGCACTCATTACCTAACATGCACTGATCCAGCCTAGTGTTGGGCGAACAGTGTTCACCACTGTTCGGGTTCTGCAGAACATCACCCTGTTCGGGTGATGTTCGAGTTCGGCCGAACACCTGACGGTGCTCGGCCAAACCGTTCGGCCATATGGCCGAACTAAGAGCGCATGGCCGAACGTTCCCCGAACGTTCGGCTAGCGCTGTGATTGGCCGAACGGGTCACGTGGTTCGGACCCGAACGCGCTCTGATTGGCCGAACGGTCACGTGGTTCGGGTAAATAAATACCCGAACCACGTCATATCTCCGCCATTTGTCTGTGAGTTTAGCTTTGGGTAGGCAGGCAGGGTAGTTCGCGCTCCAGCCACGCTAGCCAGGGTCCCCCCTGTCATTGTGTCACTGCTAGGAACAGTAGTACACCGCTTGCTCAGCCACACTATATAGCATTCTGTTTACTGCCACTCTGTGTACCTCGCTCAGCCACACTATATAGCATTCTGTTCACTGTTCTGTGTCTGCTGGGAATAGTGGTACACCGCTCGCTCAGCCACACTATATAGCATTCTGTTCACTGTTCTGTGTCTGCTGGGAATAGTGGTACACCGCTCGCTCAGCCACACTATATAGCATTCTGTTCACTGTTCTGTGTCTGCTGGGAATAGTGGTACACCGCTCGCTCAGCCACACTATATAGCATTCTGTTTACTGTTCTGTGTCTGCTGGGAATAGTGGTACACCGCTCGCTCAGCCACACTATATAGCATTCTGTTTACTGTTCTGTGTCTGCTGGGAATAGTGGTACACCGCTCGCTCAGCCACACTATATAGCATTCTGTTTACTGTTCTGTGTCTGCTGGGAACAGTAGTACACCGCTCGCTCAGCCAGAGTATATAGCATTGTGTTTACTGCCACTCTGTGTACACCGCTCAGCCAGACTATATACCATTGTTTACTGACACTCTGTGTACACCGCTCAGCCAGACTATATACCATTGTTTACTGACACTCTGTGTACACCGCTCAGCCAGACTATATACCATTGTTTACTGCCACTCTGATTCTGCTGGGAACAGTAGTACACCGCTCGCTCAGCCAGACTATATAGCATTGTGTTTACTGCCACTCTGTGTACACCGCTCAGCCAGACTATATACCATTGTTTACTGACACTCTGTGTACACCGCTCAGCCAGACTATATACCATTGTTTACTGAAACTCTGTGTACACCGCTCAGCCAGACTATATACCATTGTTTACTGCCACTCTGATTCTGCTGGGAACAGTAGTACACCGCTCGCTCAGCCAGACTATATACCATTGTTTACTGACACTATATAGCAGACTATATAGCATTGTGTGTACACCGCTCAGCCAGACTATATACCATTGTTTACTGACACTCTGTGTACACCGCTCAGCCAGACTATATACCATTGTTTACTGCCACTCTGATTCTGCTGGGAACAGTAGTACACCGCTCGCTCAGCCAGACTATATACCATTGTTTACTGAAACTCTGTGTACACCGCTCAGCCAGACTATATACCATTGTTTACTGCCACTCTGATTCTGCTGGGAACAGTAGTACACCGCTCGCTCAGCCAGACTATATACCATTGTTTACTGACACTATATAGCAGACTATATAGCATTGTGTGTACACCGCTCAGCCAGACTATATACCATTGTTTACTGACACTCTGTGTACACCGCTCAGCCAGACTATATACCATTGTTTACTGCCACTCTGATTCTGCTGGGAACAGTAGTACACCGCTCGCTCAGCCAGACTATATACCATTGTTTACTGACACTCTGTGTACACCGCTCAGCCAGACTATATACCATTGTTTACTGCCACTCTGATTCTGCTGGGAACAGTAGTACACCGCTCGCTCAGCCAGACTATATAGCATTGTGTTTACTGCCACTCTGTGTACACCGCTCAGCCACACTATATAGCATTGCGCACTCTGCCAGTCAGTGTGTATATTGCTGGGATCAGTAATACTCCACTCACCGTCAACCACTATATGAGCTCAACATGAGTTCCCCAGAGACCTCCGCTGTGAGCAGCACTCCCAACAACAGCAACAGCCAACGCCCCACGCAAGCTATAACATCCACCCCAGCAGCCAGTGGTCAGCAGCAGCCCTCCCCGGAGGAGAACGTTGTGTCCATCAGTCCGTCGCCAGAGCGATTAATGAGGGCTGCCATTGAGGAGATGATGGGGCCTGATGTGGAGGAGGAGGTCTGGCTCAGGCCAGCATCCCAAGTTAATGTTGAGGACGATGAGGGGTCTGTGTCTGGGGATGTTGGGGTGGCAGAGGTGGTGGGTGGGTCAGACTCAGGAGAAGAGTTGTATGATGAGGATGATGATCGGGACCATCTGTATGTGCCTCAGAGTCCGACCCCGGAAAACATGTTGTATCGTGTGTTTAGGTACTAAAATCTGCGTTCCCTCCCAGTAGTGTTGGGCGAACAGTGTTTGCCACTGTTCGGGTTCTGCAGAACATCACCCTGTTCGGGGTGACTATATAGCAGACTATATAGCATTGTGTTTAATGCCACTCTGTGTACACGGCTCAGCCACACTATATAGCATTGTGTTTACTTCCACTCTGTGTCTGCTGGGAACAGTAGTACACCGCTCACCCGCCACTGTATAGCATTGTGCTCTGTGTCACTGCTGACAATAGTGGTACACCGCTCACCCACCACTGTATAGCATTTCTGTACTGCCACTGTACTGCTGCCAGTCAGCGTGTACTTTAAGGATAAGTGAAATGAGGAAGAAATCCGGTGAAAGAGGGAGGGGCAAGGGAAGAGGTGTTTCCCCTGACGGTTCACGTACAGGCCACAGGGGAGCACCCAAGAAAACCCACTCAATACTGCCCATGTTGTCCAGGACAACAACCCTCACAGATCCAAAAGAACAGGACCAGATAATTACTTGGATGACCTCTCAAGCGTCCAGCAGTGGGTTAAGCAGCACCAGCACATCACGCACGAGGTCCGAGTCCTCAGCCAGTTAAAGTCTGGGCTTTCTTTGAAGACTGCACTGAGGATGTTACCATGGCGATTTGCAAGGTGTGCAAGACCCGCCTGAGCAGGGGGAAAAGTATTAACAACCTCTCCACCACCAGCATGAGCCGCCACATTCTATCCAAACATCCCACTCTGTGGGCAAACGCGGCAGGACAGGGTACCACCAGCAACACTGCCTCCCTTGGGTTCACCAGACTCACCACCAGACCCGCCTCAGCAGCAGCAGTAGCCCAGCCATTGCGTGGTTCACAACATTCACAAACATCAGACGATGCTGACACTGTCACTTTCCGGACTAGTGCTCTTGAGGTCTCCCAGTGTTCATCAAACACAACAACCAACAGCCCTTCGGTGTGCAGCGCTACGGTTGAGTTGTCTGTCTCTGAGATGTTTGAGCACAAGAGGAAATTGCCAGCAAATGACCCCCGGGCCGTGGCAGTAACATGCCAGCATAGCCAAGCTTCTGGCCTGCGAAATGCTGCCATATCGAGTGGTGGAGACAAACAGCTTCAAGGGCATGATGTCAGTGGCCATCCCACGTTACGTGGTTCCCAGCCGCTACCACTTTGCGCGCTCTGCAGTGCCTGAGTTGCATGAGCACGTGGTCAGCTAAATAACCCGAAGCTTGAAGAATGCCGTTGCCTGCAAGGTTCACCTCACCACTGACACCTGGACGAGTGCGTTCGGCCAGGGTCGATACATCTCCCTTACCGCGCACTGGGTGAACCTTGTGGAGCCTGGCAGCGATTCCTCACCTGCTACGGCGCGGGTGTTGCCCACGCCGCAAACAGCTGGATAACAACAGCAGCACCTACCTCTCTGACTCCTTCTCCTCCAACGCATCTCAAAGCTGTACCTCATCCGGAAATGCTAACCCAGCACCAGCAGCAGTAGGATCGTGGAAGCAGTGCAGCACAGCTGTTGGCATGCGTCAGCAAGCGTTGCTGAAGCTGATCTGCCTTGGGGATAAGCAGCACACAGGGGAGGAAATTTGGAGGGGAATAAAGGAACAGACGGATTTGTGGCTGGCACCGCTGGACCTGAAACCGGGCATGAAGCTAGACACCTGGCACGAACTGGCAATGTACGCAATAGAGGTGCTGGCTTGCCCGGCAGCCAGCGTTATGTCGGAACGCTGTTTCAGTGCTGCCGGAGGCATCATAACAGATCGGCGTATCCGCCTCTCCACAGAAAATGCAGACCGTCTGACTCAAATTAAAATGAATCAATCCTGGATTGGAAACGACTACGCAACACTCCTGGACCCCAACCAAGTAACATGACCGATGAACATCTGGGATGGTTTAGCGTTTCCGGTCCCTGTTTATTGAACCTCTCATCTGTATTACATTTATGACTGCATGGCGGCAAAAAGCATTGCTGCTATATCCGCACGCTTTTTGTCCTCATGCAAGGCCTGGGTTGTTGTGTCTCACAAAGCGTGGCCTTCTCCTCCTGCGCCTCCTCCTGTTCCATCACGTGTGCTGCTGCTGCTGCTGCTGCTGCTGGGTTACCGTTGCCGGTCCCTGTTTATGGAACCTCTTATCTTTATTACATTTATGACTACATGGCGGTACAAAGCATGCTATCCGCACGCTTTTTGTCCTCATGCAAGGCCTGGGTTGTTGTGTCTCACAAAGCGTGGCCTTCTCCTCCTGCGCCTCCTCCTGTTCCATCACGTGTGCTGCTGCTGCTGCTGCTGCTGGGTTAGCGTTGCCGCGTGGTCCCTGTTTATTGAACCTCTTATCTTTATTACATTTATGACTACATGGCGGTACAAAGCATGCTATCCGCACGCTTTTTGTCCTCATGCAAGGCCTGGGTTGTTGTGTCTCACAAAGCGTGGCCTTCTCCTCCTGCGCCTCCTCCTGTTCCATCACGTGTGCTGCTGCTGGGTTAGCGTTGCCGCGTGGTCCCTGTTTATTGAACCACTTATCTTTATTACATTTATGACTGCATGGTGGTACAAAGCATGCTATCCGCACGCTTCTTGTCCTCATGCAAGGCCTGGGTTGTTGTGTCTCAAAGCGTGGCCTTCTCCTCCTGCGCCACCCTCCTCCTGTTCCATCACGTGTGCTGCTGCTGGGTTAGCATTACCGGTCCCTTTTCCTGGAACCTCTTATATGTATTACATTTATGACTGCATGCCGACAAAAAGCATGTTACCTGTGCAAAGAAAACAGACATTTCCCGCATTTAAAAGACAGTTTTCCCTTTGAAACTTTAAAATCGATTTTCTCAAAAACTATAAGCTCTTTTTGCTAAATTTTTTTTCCTCTTGTACCCACTCCCAAGGTGCACATACCCTGTAAATTTGGGGTATGTAGCATGTAAGGAGGCTTTACAAACCACAAAAGTTTGGGTCCCCATTGACTTCCATTATGTTCGGAGTTCGGGTCGAACACCCGAACATCGCGGCCATGTTCGGCCTGTTCGGCCCGAACATCTAGATGTTCGGCCAACACTAATCCAGCCAAACCTCAAACGGTTCCATCACTGAAGGAAATTTTAAACAAAAATATATTAAAAAAAATTAACATTTGTCCAGGACTACTCATACTTTTTAAATGTCATAAGTACTAATTTATGTGATCAAGCACATTCGAGTGTCTGTAAGGGGCCAAAAATACCATGTAAATACATGTTCCCTATAGGGGGAACCTGGGGTGCAGGAGGTGGGAGAGGCAACTTGGGGTCCAGCAGCAGTGCAGGTGCCCCTGTAGAGCTCGGGGGCCCTGGGCCAATTGTCCCCTTTACCTCTATGCCAGCTCCAGCACACACTGTTTCCCAGCTTCACAATGTCCCCAACAGTGTGCTGCAGCTTCAGAGTCCCCAGCAGTGTTATTCAGCTTCACAGTGTCCCCAGCAGTGTGCTACAGCTTCACAGTGTCCCCAGCAGTGTGCTGCAGCTTCACAGTGCACACATGTTACACAACACAAGTCACACTACACAGTATCACATGTTACAAAGTATACAGTGATATACAATTAATAGAAGTTATGGTTGCTTGGCATTGTACATGTGACCAACACAATTTAATGACTACTTAAAAAAAATGAAAAACTACACAAAGGCCAAAAACAGCTGAAAATTGTAAGGGACACATACAAACAAATGCCACTTACTTGCCCAGTTTCAAACTATTCTGAAGCAAGTGCTGTTGAGCAAAGCTTATATAGGCAAACAGCTGACAAATGTTAATGTTAACATTACGCGTGTAAACTTAATGCACGCTATCAGTTTTAGCAAATAAAGTTTTACGCGCACATTGACACGCATAATTCATGTAGTGCTATAGTGCTATTCAATAGCACTGTTTAGTGAATTAACCCCATGGTTCCTTGTCACAGTTACAGCGCATGCACCACCCAGTCCTCCCTGTCTTCACTCCCGAGGAAGGGACCATTCTGTGCATGTGTGGTTCACAAGGAATGTTAATCATGCAGGTGCAGAATACTTCTGGCCATGGCTGCCATGCACAGCCTCTCAGGAGCACGTTAGGGGAGGCACATGGATGGGGCAGAACATTATTATTATTATTATTATTTAGTATTTATATAGCGCCGACATATTACGCATCGCTGTACAGTGTATATATATATATATCTTGTCACTAACTGTCCCTCAAAGGAGCTCACAATCTAATCCCTACCATTGCCATATGTCTATATTATGTAGTGTAAGTACTGTAGTCTAGGGCCAATTTTTTTTAGGGGTAGCCAATTAACTTATCCGTATGTTTTTGGAATGTAGGAGGAAACCGGAGAGCCCGGAGGAAACCCACGCAGACACAGAGAGAACATACAAACTCTTTGCAGATAGTGCCCTGGCTGGGATTCGAACCAGGGATCCAGCGCTGCAAGGTGAGAGAGCTAACCACTACACCACCGTGCTGCCCGAACATGCACCATAGCTACCACCCAGGTGGGTCTGTGTTTGTAACCAAGAACACTGACACAGAAGAGGAGAAAGAAGATACTGAGGGGTCACTTAGATTATGATGGGCTGTCAGATGCCCCAGGTAATTAACTTTTTTTCAGGTTTGCTTTTAAGTAAACCTGAGCTGCATAAACAAATAGTTAAATACTTAGCAAGTCAAACTACAAGACACATCTAACCATCTAGTACACCTGAGGAGCTTAAAGTGCTATCTTCTATGTGAAGTAGACTAAAACAAAAGAGTTTTTGTACCTTGAATTGGCTCAAATAATTGTGGAGAATAACATTGATTTGGCAATAAAATATCCTACGCAGCATAATTCGTTGTGTGTGTATATATATATATATATATATATATATATATATATATATATATATATATATATATATATACACACACACACACAACGAATATATATATATATATATCTTTGTGATAACATAAATGTCTCTTTAAACCACTGGCTAATTTATTAGGTTCTCTAAGGCAAGACTGCTGGTGGAAAGAAAAAGATGTTACAGGTTGAAAAATTACAGTATTGATAAGGAGACTGACCTGATAAAACTGTAATATGATTAATTGCACATTCAGGAATTCCCTGGAGCTGTGTGGAAGTCAATAGGAATTTGTTGAAAATGCCTGGCACGCTCTACGACTAGACCACGTGTCTATCTGCCAGGCCTGTGATGCGATGGGCCAATGATTCATCATGACAAGGCACACGCTGGCTAGGAATAGATTCTGTAGTGTGAGCCTTCTGTCTAACTCTTGACTTGCAATGCTACTCATGCAGTAAAGCAGTTATAGGCCACAGCAATAAATCTTGACCAGCATAATTATAAGGTTTAAGGCAATGTTTTAGCCTAAGCCATAAAATCTATATCCGCTGAGACTGCCTGCTAACAGCTTACCAAAACTTCAACAATTAATATTAGGGTGGAGATAATGTCTCTGAACAGCCTCACCGGTAATGGAGACATATGAACCATGTCAACGCTAAAGTTTTAATAACGAAAGTAGTTTCTGTGTTTCAATAGGGCCATTGTAAACCATATACTATAATGCATAACATTTATGGGAAAGTTTGTCTTTTTTTAGGTAAATACTACAGTATAAGCTGTGTCTTGTATCCTTATTACTTCCTGCTGCTTTAAAGAGAAACTGTGACCAAGAATTGAACTTCATTGCTACTGTAATAGAGTGCCGTATGTCCTTGGAAGGCAAAGCTAGCAGTTAGACTTTGGGATGGCAGAGTGACAATAAAAAACATGCATCAGAAGGCAACCTAGTGTAGATTTAAACAGTTTGTAATAAACTGAGCTGCAGGTTGAAATATCATGACATAATCAATGATTTTCAAACTTGTTCCAGAAGCCAAAAGCATTGTATGCCAGTAACCCTTCAGCTCACCAGTAAGGCTTCTTATTATTAACAGGAAAAGCTTGACATCTGCTGCGAGCAACTACCTCTTAGAATCACTGCTGCAAGATGGAATCCAATTAGAGACAGACTAGCAAGGTTTTAAATACTTTCTCACCTTGTCTACATAATCAAACCTAGCAACACCTCGCAAGTCATGCTAAGAATATGGTGAGAAAAGTAATAATCATTAATTTAGTAAGAAACATGTCTCTTTCTTGCTTGCTTGAAGATAAGCGCCTCACTCTTTTAAAAGACTGATTTTGTTTTAAAAAGTACTGTTAAAATATTTTTCATAAAGCTCCAGCATCTATACATTACTACTTTTTTTTATTTTTTTTCTTCCCCCTTCAACATAGACCATATTCCCAAGATATGCTGAGGTAAATCCAATATTGGATGTAAACTAACATGTACAAACCACATCATGGGGTCCCCGTGCAAAACTTTGATGGGGCCTCTTTAATGCTCACAAAACTTCCATTGCCTCCCCTTGGTGACCCTCCCATCCTGGGGGCCCATCTTACAAGGATCATAAAACAAGTGTGGCCATCAGGATCTTCACACCCATAACAGGTGTAGCCACAAAGACACCTGATCTGGAGTACCAGAGGGAGGGAAGGCTACTAGTTGGGGCCTCCTTACACCTTTGGACCCCCCTGCAGTTTTTGGCTTTTGTAAATCGAATTTATTTTGCACAATACAACGCGTTTCACGGTAAAAACCGCTTCCTCAGGTCAGTAGCAGTGCCATATGTGGTCAGTAGAAGAGCCAGGCACCTCTGTGAGACAGAGGTGCCTGGCTCTTCTACTGACCACATATGGCACTGCTACTGACCTGAGGAAGCGGTTTTTACCGTGAAACGCGTTGTATTGTGCAAAATAAATTCGATTTACAAAAGCCAAAAACTCCAGTTGGTATATTTCCCGATAGGGAACATCTAGAAGGTAGGATCACACCATTTCCTTACTGAATGCTGTATCTACCATATAGAGTGTATATATTGTTTCCATTCTACCGGGCGCCTCCAACTGTTTCTACAAATAGCATGAAATACAGGACCATACAATACACAGTTTGCATAACACCCATTAAAATGTGCTCTGTGTGGTGCAAATAAATCTTGCCGTCCAATAGTGAATATACCTCATTATTTGATGTGTTTTGAAGTACACATGGGCCGTGTAATGAAAGTCACACAGAGTATGTATATTGTACTTGCACACCCCATGTAAACACATCTTTTGTCCATGCAATCAACTACTTCTCACTTACTTCCCACAGCATGAAAAGGCATGGACTCTTTACTTTTGTGCTGGCCTTCCAATATTTTTAATTTAAGACATTGCACTTGATTTGTTAGGAAACAAGATCCTACAAAGATCACCTATTGCTACCATCATGGGGGTGCAAAATGCCTTCTAGCATGTACTCATGTACTCAATAGCTATATGAAAGTTCCATACAGGAAAACTTGACATTAAACTTTGAAACTTTCACCAGCTGGCTAGGCTACCACAGGCAACTGTTGGTTTGCCTATGCCTAAAAATGGCCTTGCTGTTCTGTATATATATTTCCTCATTTGTACAGTTCTTTCTTCTGATGTGTAAACTTCTTTCTTTTTCTGTGTATTTCCATCTTTTTCATCTGATTTAGTATTTTTATTTCTTTATACCTGTAGGTCTTCTGAATTGACTAAAAGGGATGTTCAGTTCATATAAGGACTTGTGGTGCTGATTTTAATTTCCAACCAGGGACTGATTAGAATTTTCATAAATGAACTAATTGGAAGTCCTAGAAGTAAATTTAAAATATGCCATTGACAGGGGCTACATTTTGGGATTTTGTCAGATTAAGAATTAAGCAATTCTGACCGTCCTTATAGTCTATTGGTAAAGAAAGAAAGTGACCAAAATAAAAAAAAAATCTGGAGAAGGGAAGGACTTTAAAGTTTTGGTTGGGCATATTCAGAGTTTCACTTGTGCTGTGTATCCAGTTTGCACTCTTGTTCTGTCTCTTTTCCATTATTGTTTCCCCTACATTGAGGTCCTCTCTGATAAATCTTGTTTTTATATTATATATCCAAAGTATTTAGCTGTAACTGTACTATGAGACTTTCTAATTAATACACGGGGCTTATTTATTTAAGTACTGATCAATGAGATCATCTTGCAGCAGGGCCGGTTTAAGCAACAATGGGGCCCCAGGGCAAAATAAACCTGGGGCCCCCCCAACAGATACCCCGGAACAAAAAGCGGCATTAAGGGACATTTTTTGCAGCTGGTATAATCAGGGTGTGAAGCCCCAATCGGTCGGAGCTCCACATTCTGGCTACCCCAGGCTGCATGGGGGACAAGGGGTTAAAAAGTTTCAGGAGGGGGGACCCCACATAATTTTTTTTTTTAATTCCCACACTCTAAACTTAAAAAAAAAAATTGGGAAAATAGGAAAAAATGCCAGGGATCTTCATGCAGCCATATTGCGGCTGTATAACGATCCCTGGCCAAAGCGATGCGGCTGCGTATGGACCCCCAGGAAACCCCGTCAGGAAATTTATTGCTCTTTCTTTTGATGCATGTAAAATTACACTACCGTTAGGTTTGCTACTAAAAGTGACATTTACCGCATTTAAAAGTATATTTTTTTCCTTCGAAACTTTAAAAGCGATTTTCTCAAAAACTATAAAGTCTTTTTGAAAAATAGTTTTTTCCTCTTATTCCCAATGATCTCCTTAACATATCCTGCAAATTTAGGGTTTGTAGCATTTAAGGTGGATTTGCTATTAACGATTAAAGTCGGCAGGTTTTTAAATGTGTATTTTCTTTCCTTTGAAACTTTAAAATCGATTTTCTCAAAAACTATAAGGTCGATTTGAATTTTTTTTCCCTCTTGTAGCCACTGGGGGCCCCTACAAGCTCTGGGGCAATTGCCCCTTTGCCTCTATGGTAGCGCCGGCCCTGTCTTGCAGTCCTGAGGACACTCAATAATTCAACACCACAGTTCAAAGGCCGTCACTTTTTATGAATAGCCTTATTTTTTCAGTTTTTTTTATTTCACCTTAGAAATTACTTAAAAATAACATTTAAGTATTACCAGGAAAAATAATACTCAAATACCTACTGTGATTACTGTGGGCCTTTGTATCAATAAAATAAACATAATAGTGTTGGTCTCATTTCCTAAGGTGGCTTGAGGTAATACAAATTAACAGTCAAATGTAACATAAACCAAGTAGGTGAGGCACTAAATCTCAGCATTTTCAAAATAGAATTTAATCTGTCCTAATAGATCTTTAATCAGAGTTATTAAGAGAGTAACTTTTTGGGGGGGAGACAATGGGAATGTCATTGTCAAGTTATAACTACTCCAGACCTTATTATTTTACGATAGAGTAATATTCATTTGTGCTGCCATTTCTTCTAGTCTCTTAACATAAAATATTTTAGACCTAAACTCTCTAACTGTTGCTATCCTTCAATCCTTCTAATGCACTAGAATTAAGTAGGCAGCAGCTGTAAGGATATGATTTACTAGTTTTCTATTATGTTTAGAAACCCCATCAAAAGGAAGGCTCGGGATAACATTGGCAGGATTTAAATGCAAAGATGTTTCAAGTATTGTTTCCATTAAGTCTTCCACCTCCCTCCAGAATATCTTCATTTGTGGGCAACTCCTGAATGTGTGTTTCATATCTCCTATTAAGCCACAGTAGCAGCATACAGCCAGAATACCTTTTAGTCAGTCTCAAAGGTATAAAATCATGGAACAGAATTTTCTAGATATTCTCTTTTATTTGGACATACATTGAATTTCTAACAAAATTTGTCCAAAACTTTTCCCATTGTTTTATTGATATAGGAGAGTATAGTTTCTGTTTCCAGTTACGCATGTATCCGTGTTTGTTGTTTTTTATATTATCCACCAGTATGTTTGGTGCAGGATGAGAAAAGAAAGCCTGTAGTCTATGGGCCCTACAAGCATAGGTTCTCAAATTCTAGAGTCTCTGGAAATAGGTGCCACTTTGTTTTGGAACTGTTTAAATTCTTCAGTTGGAGATAATTCACTCTTAAGTTGTTTTGTTTGTGATGTATGGTAGTTTGGTACAGTTCATAATTATCTTGTAGTACATTTTTAACATTTTGAAAATATCTGATGGCGTCACATTTTATCTTCTGTATGGAAGAGGCATACAAACAATTATTAACCCTCTGCACTCAAACACTCACAACAAGCTGGAACTCTTGTGATGATACCCAAAACACCTTGGGCTTGATTCACAAAAAAGTGTTGTAACGATTTGTGTCAGCAAATAACAGAATTCTGATTATTAGGTGATCTGCAGTATCACCTAAAATGCAGATATATACCTGATCATATGGTGATCTGCAGAATCACCTATAATACTGGTATATAGGAAGCTGATGTGACAACAATAGCAATGAGTGATTGGTGCAACAGTAGGACTGATAGGTTTGGCAATACCTCACCAGAGGAGCTGGTGGGTACTAACAGTACAGTGCCTCTCACCAGAGTCAAGGGCCCTCTGGTGAGAGTAGAGTGGTCAGACAGATCGGGTTCGGCAACAGACAGACAGATGCAGTACAAAATCGTGAGGCAGAGACAGAAAGGTATAAGCAAGCAGAGTCGGCAGCAAGATCAGATGGGCAGAGGTACAGAGTCACTGAGCAGAAAAATAGTCAGAACGAGCCAGTCATGCACAATTAATAACACAGTAATGTTAAATCTCAAGGATATCAAACAATTCCTATCTTGTGTGAAATCCCCGGTTTCCTCCCAGATCAAAGCACACCGGAACTATCTAAGGGTCTGAGCGCTAACACAGAGAATTCGCAACAGCAGACAAGTTGCGAGCGATTCAGCTAGGCTTTTGAAGCAGAGGAGACCCTTCAAGCACGCCCCCTCCTATCAACCAATGAGGAGCGGCGAGCGGCTCCTCTGATGTCAGCCGACCGGCCGGTCAGCTGACGCGCCTCCTCCCCGCATAAAGGTCCTGTCTGCACGCGACAAGGCAACCCTATGTGCAACTGACAGACTCGTCCTCGCGTGCTAGATGCCTGAGGCATGGATACATTGCTAGACAGGGAGCTGGAGGCAGCTGCGGTGGTAGCGCTGTTCACCGCGGCTGCCTCTCCAACGTTTGTTACAAGTGTTAACTGATACTAGCACGGCCATGCTATTGCAGTTAACACGCGAAGCGACGTGCACGCAAAGGCATTTGCGTCCGATAACAAACGCAAACCTTTGTTTAGTACACGGGGGTAAACCTTTGCGCGTCACTTTGCGTGTTAACTGCATAGCAAGGCCGTGCTATCAGTTAACACTCTTTTGTGAATCAAGCCCCTTGAATGCAAGTTGTATTTGGTTGCACTATTGCAGGATATTTGCTTCCAAAATGGATTGCATGCAAAAGCATTCTGTACCAAACCCTTTCAACATTGCAGAGGTTCCTTCTGTCAAAAGGGTCCATAGTCACACACACCAGTCAGCAAGCAAGCAAACATTTCATGCTTTTGAACCTGAGATTCATGCTGATCTGTTTCAGGTTCTGCTATTCTAAGGAACACATTCATGCATACAAATAAGTCTAAAATCTCCAGGGAGCGACTAACTGCACTACTCACACTATTATATAATTGGGTTGTGCCAGTATAGTAGTAGGAGAGCTACAGCCTGCAGTCATGCCACAATGGCTGCTGAAATACACTCACAAGCAAGGAAGCTACACTCGTCTTGTTAAGGACCCAGGATTTAAAGAGGAAAGGATGGGCTGATGAAAGTGATCAATGTATATAAGAACAATCTTTCTTCTGCACTCAAACACTCACCACAAGCTGGAACTGTAGTATTGATAAAAACAACTACAATGCATGTTGTATTTGGCTACACTAATGGAGGATATACATTAACACTTACTGTATTTCCATAACTCCACCCCTCCGACCAGGGATTGGCTATAGCGAATGATCCTAGTCTTTCCTGTTTTATAATGCCAAACTTTATGGTCAACGATCATATTTACATAATCCCATCCTTCAACCATTGATTGGCTATCAAAATAGCCTAGATAAAATACAAGTAATACAGTTCCACCCCAGAATTATACACTATATGCAACAGTCCAAACTAAGAGAAAACAGGGTTTTAAAGGAACAATTTTACTCTTTATTCTTCTAATCACAAGTTTTCTATGTTGTGGATACAAGGTGTAAATATAATTCAGAGATTCAATTCACAAAAAGACTGCTTGACATGTGATTTACGCAATACGTTTCATTGTCATTTGCAATCACTCTGCAGTTCAGAGCAGTTCAGGATGCTGTCAGGAGTCCTCCTATTGCTTGCTGCAGTTGAACTGCAGCCAGATAGCCCTGGATTTCTTACATGCATGTTATTCCATAATATTGCATGTATTTGTTATGAGAGTCCTTCAGCTAGCAACTTGTAATCAGGATTGAGTGATTACAATTCAGGTGTGTGGGAATTTTCATGTCTGCATCCATTTACTAATGTCCCCATAAAAGTCTGCCTCCCATCTCAGACCCCGCCCGACATAGCGTTCAGCTCTCTGAGTTGTTGCTGGGTCTTTCATGTGAATTGTATATTGCATTGTTTAATCTAGTTTCTTGCTTGGACGTTTGCTCTATCCATGGGGATACAGTAAAGTCCTTCTGATCCGGATAGCTTGAATTCTGTCAGCACCATGTTGGTGACTGGTAGTATTCCTTCTTGCCTTGTTCTTGAGGACCTAACTAAATCAGCGGTTGCCATTAGTTATGCTCCTACCTGTTAGTCTTGTCTATGTCAGTGGGAATGTTGCCGTCGCTGGGGCAGTGACTAGATTGGCAAAGCATTCCATCTGTCTGTCTGTTGTTTGTCTTGTTAATTGTTATTACTTGTGCTTTAGTTCATTTTCAGAGCTATATATATATATATATATGCAGACACTGCTGATATATATATATATGTACTCTAGTTTGATCAGTATTGTATATTGTATATTCTCTGGTTTTCTGCCTTGCTCTCCTGCTATCTATCCTGTGTATGACCCGGCTTGTCCCTCACTTTGATTTTGTCTTGTCCTTCTTGTACTTCAGTCATCTGATATTAGTTTATGATCCCTGGCCTGTTACCGACTATGTCTGTTGTGTATTGTATCACATAGCATCTAGGGTGATAGGTGGCCCAGAGCTGCAGTTGCTCTGGGCAATCTTGCTCCCTTGTTCATTACTCCTGTGTCCATCTGTGTAGCCTCTTCCATTACCCAGCTACATAGTCTGGAGCACACACGCTGACTCAGAAAGTATGTCCCCCCAGCATTACATTGTATGCCTCTAAGGAAGTATCTTTTGGCCGTGAAACACATTTGTGAATTGGATTTCTGAATGATGTCTATACCTTGTATCCGCAACTTTTCATTTGGACTTTTGCAGGGATTGGCTATACCGAATGATCTTGGTCTTTCCTGTTTTATAATGCCAAACATCATGGTCAGTGATCATATTTACATCCCACCCCTCTGGTCAGGGATTGGATATACTGAATGTTCCCAGTCATTATTATTATTAACCTCCCTAGCGTTCTGACGAGCTGAGCTCGTCCAGAGACGCTAGAGGGCACCGCTCAGGCCCTGGTGGGCCGATTTTGATAATTTTTTTTTCAAACACACAGCTAGCACTTTGCTAGCTGCGTGTTTGCTCTGATCGCTGCCGCTCATCGCCGATCCGCCCCTACCCAACGTGAAAGAGGGGCCCCCGCAGACCCCGTGCACAGCCTGGCCAATCGCCACCAGGCTGCTCTGTGGGGTGGATCGGGAGTCCCTGTGATGTCACGATGTCGATGACGTCACTCCATTCATCGTCATGGCGACTGGGGAAGCCCTAAAGGAAATCCCGTTCAGAACGGGATTTCCTTATGGGCGTGATCACCAGCGGTGATCAGAAGGGTGGGAGGGAGGGAGCAGGAAGAGGAGACTCATGTAGCTAGCGGTGGGCTAGCTACATGATAAAAAAATTGAGTGAAGAAAAAAACCCTCCCGCAGCTGCACGGCCGCGGGAATCAGAACGCCCAGCAGGTTAACCACTTAATGACAAGCTGACTTATAAAAACGTCCTGCTAGAGCCTCTTAACGGCTCCAGGACATTTTAATAAGTCAAACAGTGCTGCTGCCGCTGTACACGTACTTTCTATGCACGTGCATGTGAAAATAGTGAAGAAGAAAACCACCATAGAGAAAATACACCTTTATTTCCAAATAATATATTGTCACCATACTTTGCATTAAGGACATAATTAAAATCTTGTGATAACCAGAACAAATAGGCAGGTAAAATGTGTGAGTTTTATGCACAGTAGCAGTGTTTATATTAAAACTTTAGGTGATGAAATTGTAGTGTATAGTGTATTTTTTCATTTTTTCCTTTTCCCTTCAAAATGTATAAAAAATAAAGAAATCACTGAAAAACAAATATCAACTCCAAAAAGCCCAATTGGTGGTGAAAAAAACAAGATATAGATCATTTCATTGTGATTAGTAGAGATTAACCTATTGGCAAATGAAAGGGATGAGCACTGAAAGGTGAAAATCGCTCTTGTCTATTAGGGTAAAAACCCCTTTGGGGTGAAGTGGTTAATATTGCTTGACTGAAGAACAACTCACCTATAGTCTGCAATATTTGCATGCAAGTATCCCTCTTATTAAAGCTAAGTGTCATATCTGAAAAAAAAACCCTCCCACTTATTTAGTCATTGCAAACTATACAGCTAGGTATGGGTAATGGGTAAAGGGCCACTTGCTTAATGATGTTGTCTCCAGGCCTCCAACATGTATAGCTGGATAAAGGCATAATTACCATCTTTAGGAAGTGGTTGGGGTGTGCTGTGAGAATGCTTTTTTTCTAATATACAGTATTAAACGTGATCTTTCACTGACTTTTTTTTATGACAATATGGTTATAAGTCTGGTGAGCATAAAACCCCAGTGATAGCTGATTGACAGTGCAGAAGTTCACATTGTGATATTGGAAGTTATGGGAGTACCAGCTATGCAGATGATCATGGGCTGTTTTTAAAATAAATGATCCAGCCAGAATTTCACCTGTATTTCAGTTCATCGGGGCTTCCTGTAGTAACGCTTTTATGAATGTTGGAAATTTTCCTTTGTGCTCTAGGTTTTTTTATGACCCTGAATTTTCTTGTTAACATTATACCTTCATTATGTTTTGTGTGTTTTGATTTTGAGACAAATGTCACCCCATACCCAACCCATGGCGAGGTGTTGATTAATCGTTAATTAACTGCAGTAAGATTAGGATCACTGGTCATCTTAGGAATCCCATGCATCAAGAGAATGGCATCTCATAAAACTAACTAACTTTTAAATAGAATGCTTTCAGTTACAGGTTTCCTTTAAAATGTTCAGTAGTCTTGTGGTCTGTCCAGTAAATTAAAGGTTGGTTAATATTATACTTTATACTGGTTGAGCTCGATGGACGTATGTCTTTTTTCAACCAAAATAACTATGTAACTATGTAACTATGTAATATAATACAACAATAATAATATAGTGGCTGGAAGGTGTACTGGTTAAGGGCTCTGCCTCTGACGTGGGAGACCTGGGTTCGAATCTCGGCTCTGCCTGTTCAGTAAGCCAGTAATTCAGTAAGGAGCTCTTTGGGCAAGACTCCCTAACACTGCTACTGCCTATAGAGTGCGCTCTAGTGGCTGCCTCGCAAGCGCTTTGAGTCCGACAGGAGAAAAGCGCTATACAAAAAAAAGGTATTATTATTATTATTATATAATATAAGTCAGTCCAGAACTTAAAATGGTATCATGGCTACTGTCTCTTCCACTAAAACCTTTTAAACTAAAACCATTAACCCTCAGCACTGGAAGAAAATAAAATAACAATGAGTGATAAAGTATACATTATTTTTGGACATTGACATTTAAAAATATATGCTCCATACATAGATAATACACTAACAGAAATGATATAATGCAAAAAAATACACATTTAACATTTAAAAATTAGACAAGATGGTTCTAAAAAATAACAATTGGTTTACCATTTTAAACGTGTATTCTTTTCCTTCTGAATTGACACCACAGAACTCTTATCCTGCTTTGATCACCCATCAGTCTTGCTTGTCAGTCTCTCAGCTGCAGAAAGCTGTGTCTAATTTTTTGATAAATGACTTGCTAAATCTGAAATCCTTTTGCACTTCACAGTTATATGAGAGTAGAGATAATAAAATAAAAACTCTGCGCTCATCTTTAGCTCCCAACACAATTCCTAATTCACAATACAATCACTCCAGTCAAGTCCCTGGGGGCTGCAGGCATAGCTAATGCACTTACACCTAACCATATCATGTCACATTATTTTTGTTGTGTTCAGCAATATTGCTTAAATTACCAAAGCTTTAAAAGCAGCTATTCCCATCTTATACGCTCCTGAATCTCAATGCTATGATGTTATGCTTCTCGCAGATATTTATATTTAATAATTAGACTCCTGATTACATTAGATGCTATTTTCTGAAAAGTAATAATTGAAGGAAAGAATTGCCGTGAATGTTCTGATTCAGTGGTCCACACCTAGAATACAATTAGAGCTGTTGCTGACATAATTGGATTCTGTAATTATAGTACTATGCAAATGTCTTGGGCTGACCAAGAAAGTGATGTTTAAAGCTATTTATCTGTGCAGACAGTGTATATTTGCTAAGAAAAAAAAACACTATTTAACTTTAAAAATCTATACAAATAATCAGTAGTAGAATAAAAAAGATGAGAATGTCTTCAGTTATACAAAATTAACAGGGAACATTTTGGATGGTTAGAAAAGCACAGCTTCATCCATCAAACTTCTCCGCAGTCATTCCATGTAAGTGGTTACACATCAGTGACTGCTCATTTAATTAATTCAGTAAATCAGTTAATTGCATTCTTTAAAAAATAAGCCCAGAATTAGCTTAAGTGGGAATTTACAAATGTGTAAACTTCATGACTACCAATATACCTGGAATGCTGGCATAGTGCCACATTTTCCATGAAATTAAGGCCCTGTGTGTGTGACAGCTGCACATTTGTAATACCAGTATGTGCATACCTGTTCGTGTTCACTGCACATGTGTGACAGCACGCAGTTTTATATACCAGTCACTGCATACCTGTTCAGTGTACCTGTGTGTGTGATGTCTGCACATTTGTAATACCGGTCCATGCCTACCTGTTCACTGCACCTGACCTGTGACCTGTGTGACTGCTGCACATTGCATTGATACCAGTCCATGCATAACTGTTCACTGTACCTGTGTGTGTGACAGCTGCACATTGTATTGATACCAGTCCGTGCATACCTGTTCACTGCACCTGTGTGACAGCATGCAGTTTTATATACCAGTCACTGCATACCTATTCACGGTACCTGTGTGGGTGACAGCTGCACATTTGTAATACCAGTCCGTGCCTACCTGTTCACTGCACCTGACCTGTGTAACTGCTGCACATTGTATTGATACCGGTCCGTGCCTACCTGTTCACTGCACCTGTGTGACAGCACGCAGTTTTATATACCAGGCACTGCATACCTGTTCACGGTACCTGTGTGTGTGACAGCTGCACATTTGTAATACCAGTCCGAGCCTACCTGTTCACTGCACCTGACCTGTGTGACAGCTGCACATTTGTAATATCAGTCCATGCCTTCCTGTTCACTGCACCTGTGTGACTGCACATTGTATTAGTCAAGTCAGTGCATACCTTTCACTTCTTCCCCCCCAATATGGACAAAACAACAGGCAGAGGCAGAGCCAGAGGCAGGCCACCCGGCAGGTCTGTTCGAGGCCGTGCTGACATGATTTCAGGTGGCCCTGGACCAAAGTACAGTGCTCAGAAGAAGGCACGTGTCATCAACTCCCAAGATTGTCAGGACGTAGTTGACTATTTAACACAGAAGACCTCATCTTCCGCAGCCACCAGTGCTACTCCAAGCACCACATCCGCTCCATTTGACACTTCACAGGAGTTATTTGGTGGGGAATTAACTGATTCACAGCCATTATTGTTACAACAAGATGAAGGCGCTAAGTAAGTTACACCACCTCATATGTCTGAGTTAGGCGTCACTATGGACGTAAGGTGTGAGGAGGATGATGAAGTACCTGCTGTTGGTGCAGTTTTGGAGGTGTCTGATACAAGCGAAGCTGTGGAGGATGATTATGATGATGACGATGATGATGACACTAGCAGTGTCCGGCGGTATATATCGCCACATATGGACAGCCAGCCAACATGTCCTTCAATGTCAGCTGCTGATGCCACCTTAGTGCCCTCATCCCAGGGCTCAGCAGTGTGGAATTTTTTTTGTGTGTCTGCCTCAGATGAGAGCAATGCCATCTGTACTCTCTGCCACCAAAAACTGAGCCGTGGAAAGGCCAAGACCCGCATAAGGACAACTGCCTTACGAAGGCACATGACGAAAAGCAAAAACTGCAATGGGAGGACCACCTGAGCAAAAGCAGCACACAAAAGCAAAGCCACCCTCCTTCTCCTCTTCCTCCTTCAGGTGCATTATCTTCAGCCGCTTTCTTCCTTGCACCTTCACAGCCAACCTCCTCCACTCCGCCTTTCACTGTGAGATGTTCGTGCTCCTCTGCCCACAGCAGCCAGGTTTCCGTGAAGGAAATCTTTGAGCGGAAGAAGCCAATTTCTTCCAGTCACCCCCTTGCTCGCCAGCTGTTACCATACCAGCTCGTGGACTCTGAGGCTTTCCAAAAATTTGTGGCGATTGGGACACCGCAGTGGAAGATACCAGGCCGCAATTATTTCTCAAAAAAGGCGATACCCAAACTGTACCATGAAGTTGAAAGGCAAGTGGTGTCATCTCTGGCACACAGCATTGGGTCAAGGGTCTATCTGACCACGGATGCCTGGTCTGGAAAGCACGGTCAGGGCAGGCACATTACTTTTACAGCCCATTGGGTCAACCTGGTGACCGCTAGCAAACAGGGAGTACATGGCTGTGCAGCGGACCTAGTTGTGACACCTCCACGGCTTGCAGGCAGGCCTGCTGCCACCTCCTCTTCTTCTCCTCCTATTCCTCCTGCTACATCTTCTTCATTGTCCTCCTCCTCCTCCTCCTTGGCTGAGTGGCAGTGCTACTCTACTGGTGCTGAGATCCCCTCTCCAGCTACACTGCCCCAGCTCCCCAGGGCCTATGCTGCATGCCAGGTATGACGGTGTCATGCCATCTTGGACATGTCTTGCCTCAAAGCCGAGAGAGTCACACTGGAGCAGCTCTCCTGGCTGCTCTGAACAAACAGGTGCATCAGTGGCTGACCCTGCACCAACTGGAGATCGGCAATGTGGTGTGTGACAATGGAAGCAATCTCATTTCGGCTTTGAGTTTGGGAAAGTTGACACGTACCCTGCATGGTACATGTGCTGAATCTAATAATTCAAAGATTTGTGTCTAAGTACCCAGACTTACAGGAGGTCCTGAAGCAGTCCAGGAAGGTTTGTGGGCATTTCAGGTGGTCCTACACGGCCATGGCACGCTTGTCCGATATTCATCAGAGAAACAACTTGCCGGAGAGGCGCTTGATTTGCAATAGCCCGACTCACTGGAATTCGACACTCCTGATGTTTGACCGCCTGCTACAACAGGAGAAAGCCGTCAACCAGTATCTCTACAACTACAGTAAAAGGACATTCTCTGGGGAGATGGGGTTGTTCTGGCCAAAGTACTGGACACTCATGCAAAATGCCTGCAGGCTCATGCAGCCATTTGAGGAGGTGACAAACATGGTGAGTCGCAGTGAAGGCGCCATCAACGACTTGATCCTATATGCTTTCTTCCAGGAGCGTGCCCTGCGTAGAGTGGTGGATCAAGCTGTGGAGGAACGTGAACAGGAATAGTAAAAGGAGGAAGAGTTGTGGGGTCAATTATCAGCAGAACCAGATGTTTCCTTAACACCTGCAGCAGCACAGAGGAGGGGGAGGAGGAGGAAGAGTCGTGTGGGGAAGAGGAGTCAGATGAGATAGGTTTTCTTTAAGGAGGTGGCAGAAGAACAACCGCAGCAGGCATCACAGGGGGCTTGTGCTGCTCAACTTTCCCGTGGTATTGTTCGTGGCTGGGGGGAGGAAAATAACTTACCTGACATCACTGAGGAAGTGCATGAGGAGATAAATAATATGTCGGCATCCAAATTTGTGCTGATGGCGGCTTTCATGCTGTCAAGCCTGTTGAGGGACCCCCGTTTAAAAAAACTCTAGGGGAATGACCTGTACTGGGTGGCAACACTACTAGACCCTCGATATAAGCACAAAGTGGAGGAGATGTTACCAAATCACCAGAAGGCAGAAAGGATGCAGCACTTGCACCACAAGCTGGCAAGTATGCTTTACAGTGCGTTTAAGGGTGATGTCACAGCACAACAGAATAAAGGTGCCACTGCCAGTAATCCTTCTCCCATGTCCACGCAGGCAAGGACAGGACGCTCTAGCAATCTCCTGGTGATGCTGGACATGCGGACATTCGTTAGTCCAACGCCTCGCCTTAGCCCTTCCGGATCCACCCTCCACCAACACCTCGACTTGCAGGTAGCCAACTACCTGGCCTTAACTGCGGACATAGACAACAGTGATGAACCCCTGGACTACTGGGTGTGCAGGCTTGACCTGTGGCCAGAGCTGTCACAATTTGCCATCCAACTTTTGTCTTGCCCTGCCTCAAGCGTCCTGTCAGAAAGGACCTTTAGCACAGCTGGAGGCATTGTCACTGAGAAGAGAAGTCGCCTAGGTCAAAAAAGTGTTCAGTACCTCACCTTTATCAAAATTAATGAGGCATGGATCCCGGAGGGCTATTGCCCAACCGAAGATAAAGTCAGCAGAGCAGCAGGCAGAGATGC
This sequence comes from Hyperolius riggenbachi, assembly GCF_040937935.1. Classification (NCBI taxonomy): domain Eukaryota; kingdom Metazoa; phylum Chordata; class Amphibia; order Anura; family Hyperoliidae; genus Hyperolius; species Hyperolius riggenbachi. The sequence goes on along the minus strand of NC_090648.1, from coordinate 207,151,299 downwards.
TGTGTGGGGAACACAGCATCTCTGCCTGCATGCCGTGTGACTGCCTGGCCTGCCCCAAGACTAAGTTGGTCCCCACACAGCATCTCTGCCTGCAGGCTGCCTGACTACCTTCTCTGCCACCACCAACAGGGTCCAGGACTCCAGGTGGATTCCTGAATTTCCACTAACAAGAACAATAACAATTTTTTCTGGTGCGTGCACTTGCCTGCCTAATTTTTCTGGCTGCACTGCGGCTGCAACAACAAAACAAAAGGCATGTACATGTGTCAATTCCCCTTCGTGCTCATTACTTTGCCGCGGTGAAGGGGCTTGCGTATCACAATGAAGCAATGACCGCCAGCTATATGAATGTGTTGGGGGGCACACCCAAGATAATAAGGTCGTTGCTTCATTGTGGACAGACCAAATTCGATCAACTGGACAGTCACTGTTGTTCTGTCATTGAGCTACCTCAGCCCGGTGACCATATGGGCATGAAAACCGCTATCGGCTGCACTCTTGCCATGGTGCGCACTAGTGTTGGGCGAACATCTAGATGTTCGGGTTCGGGCCGAACAGGCCGAACATGTCCGCGATGTTCGGGTGTTCGACCCGAACTCCGAACATAATGGAAGTCAATGGGGACCCGAACTTTTGTGCTTTGTAAAGCCTCCTTACATGCTACATACCCCAAATTTACAGGGTATGTGCACCTTGGGAGTGGGTACAAGAGGAAAAAAATTTTTAGCAAAAAGAGCTTATAGTTTTTGAGAAAATCGATTTTAAAGTTTCAAAGGGAAAACTGTCTTTTAAATGCGGGAAATGTCTGTTTTCTTTGCACAGGTAACATGCTTTTTGTCGGCATGCAGTCATAAATGTAATACATATAAGAGGTTCCAGGAAAAGGGACCGGTAATGCTAACCCAGCAGCAGCACACGTGATGGAACAGGAGGAGGGTGGCGCAGGAGGAGAAGGCCACGCTTTGAGACACAACAACCCAGGCCTTGCATGAGGACAAGAAGCGTGCGGATAGCATGCTTTGTACCACCATGCAGTCATAAATGTAATAAAGATAAGTGGTTCAATAAACAGGGACCACGCGGCAACGCTAACCCAGCAGCAGCACACGTGATGGAACAGGAGGAGGCGCAGGAGGAGAAGGCCACGCTTTGTGAGACACAACAACCCAGGCCTTGCATGAGGACAAAAAGCGTGCGGAGAGCATGCTTTGTACCGCCATGTAGTCATAAATGTAATAAAGATAAGAGGTTCAATAAACAGGGACCACGCGGCAACGCTAACCCAGCAGCAGCAGCAGCAGCAGCACACGTGATGGAACAGGAGGAGGCGCAGGAGGAGAAGGCCACGCTTTGTGAGACACAACAACCCAGGCCTTGCATGAGGACAAAAAGCGTGCGGATAGCATGCTTTGTACCGCCATGTAGTCATAAATGTAATAAAGATAAGAGGTTCCATAAACAGGGACCGGCAACGGTAACCCAGCAGCAGCAGCAGCAGCAGCAGCACACGTGATGGAACAGGAGGAGGCGCAGGAGGAGAAGGCCACGCTTTGTGAGACACAACAACCCAGGCCTTGCATGAGGACAAAAAGCGTGCGGATAGCATGCTTTGTACCGCCATGTAGTCATAAATGTAATAAAGATAAGAGGTTCAATAAACAGGGACCACGCGGCAACGCTAACCCAGCAGCAGCAGCAGCAGCAGCACGCGTGATGGAACAGGAGGAGGCGCAGGAGGAGAAGGCCACGCTTTGTGAGACACAACAACCCAGGCCTTGCATGAGGACAAAAAGCGTGCGGATAGCATGCTTTGTACCGCCATGTAGTCATAAATGTAATAAAGATAAGAGGTTCCATAAACAGGGACCACGCGGCAACGGTAACCCAGCAGCAGCAGCAGCAGCAGCAGCACACGTGATGGAACAGGAGGAGGCGCAGGAGGAGAAGGCCACGCTTTGTGAGACACAACAACCCAGGCCTTGCATGAGGACAAAAAGCGTGCGGATATAGCAGCAATGCTTTTTGCCGCCATGCAGTCATAAATGTAATACAGATGAGAGGTTCAATAAACAGGGACCGGAAACGCTAAACCATCCCAGATGTTCATCGGTCATGTTACTTGGTTGGGGTCCAGGAGTGTTGCGTAGTCGTTTCCAATCCAGGATTGATTCATTTTAATTTGAGTCAGACGGTCTGCATTTTCTGTGGAGAGGCGGATACGCCGATCTGTGATGATGCCTCCGGCAGCACTGAAACAGCGTTCCGACATAACGCTGGCTGCCGGGCAAGCCAGCACCTCTATTGCGTACATTGCCAGTTCGTGCCAGGTGTCTAGCTTCATGCCCGGTTTCAGGTCCAGCGGTGCCAGCCACAAATCCGTCTGTTCCTTTATTCCCCTCCAAATTTCCTCCCCTGTGTGCTGCTTATCCCCAAGGCAGATCAGCTTCAGCAACGCTTGCTGACGCATGCCAACAGCTGTGCTGCACTGCTTCCACGATCCTACTGCTGCTGGTGCTGGGTTAGCATTTCCGGATGAGGTACAGCTTTGAGATGCGTTGGAGGAGAAGGAGTCAGAGAGGTAGGTGCTGCTGTTGTTATCCAGCTGTTTGCGGCGTGGGCAACACCCGCGCCGTAGCAGGTGAGGAATCGCTGCCAGGCTCCACAAGGTTCACCCAGTGCGCGGTAAGGGAGATGTATCGACCCTGGCCGAACGCACTCGTCCAGGTGTCAGTGGTGAGGTGAACCTTGCAGGCAACGGCATTCTTCAAGCTTCGGGTTATTTAGCTGACCACGTGCTCATGCAACTCAGGCACTGCAGAGCGCGCAAAGTGGTAGCGGCTGGGAACAACGTAACGTGGGATGGCCACTGACATCATGCCCTTGAAGCTGTTTGTCTCCACCACTCGATATGGCAGCATTTCGCAGGCCAGAAGCTTGGCTATGCTGGCTGGCTGTTACTGCCACGGCCCGGGGGTCATTTGCTGGCAATTTCCTCTTGTGCTCAAACATCTCAGAGACAGACAACTCAACCGTAGCGCTGCACACCGAAGGGCTGTTGGTTGTTGTGTTTGATGAACACTGGGAGACCTCAAGAGCACTAGTCCGGAAAGTGACAGTGTCAGCATCGTCTGATGTTTGTGAATGTTGTGAACCACGCAATGGCTGGGCTACTGCTGCTGCTGAGGCGGGTCTGGTGGTGAGTCTGGTGAACCCAAGGGAGGCAGTGTTGCTGGTGGTACCCTGTCCTGCCGCGTTTGCCCACAGAGTGGGATGTTTGGATAGAATGTGGCGGCTCATGCTGGTGGTGGAGAGGTTGTTAATACTTTTCCCCCTGCTCAGGCGGGTCTTGCACACCTTGCAAATCGCCATGGTAACATCCTCAGTGCAGTCTTCAAAGAAAGCCCAGACTTTAACTGGCTGAGGACTCGGACCTCGTGCGTGATGTGCTGGTGCTGCTTAACCCACTGCTGGACGCTTGAGAGGTCATCCAAGTAATTATCTGGTCCTGTTCTTTTGGATCTGTGAGGGTTGTTGTCCTGGACAACATGGGCAGTATTGAGTGGGTTTTCTTGGGTGCTCCCCTGTGGCCTGTACGTGAACCGTCAGGGGAAACACCTCTTCCCTTGCCCCTCCCTCTTTCACCGGATTTCTTCCTCATTTCACTTATCCTTAAAGTACACGCTGACTGGCAGCAGTACAGTGGCAGTACAGAAATGCTATACAGTGGTGGGTGAGCGGTGTACCACTATTGTCAGCAGTGACACAGAGCACAATGCTATACAGTGGCGGGTGAGCGGTGTACTACTGTTCCCAGCAGACACAGAGTGGAAGTAAACACAATGCTATATAGTGTGGCTGAGCCGTGTACACAGAGTGGCATTAAACACAATGCTATATAGTCTGCTATATAGTCACCCCGAACAGGGTGATGTTCTGCAGAACCCGAACAGTGGCAAACACTGTTCGCCCAACACTACTGGGAGGGAACGCAGATTTTAGTACCTAAACACACGATACAACATGTTTTCCGGGGTCGGACTCTGAGGCACATACAGATGGTCCCGATCATCATCCTCATCATACAACTCTTCTCCTGAGTCTGACCCACCCACCACCTCTGCCACCCCAACATCCCCAGACACAGACCCCTCATCGTCCTCAACATTAACTTGGGATGCTGGCCTGAGCCAGACCTCCTCCTCCACATCAGGCCCCATCATCTCCTCAATGGCAGCCCTCATTAATCGCTCTGGCGACGGACTGATGGACACAACGTTCTCCTCCGGGGAGGGCTGCTGCTGACCACTGGCTGCTGGGGTGGATGTTATAGCTTGCGTGGGGCGTTGGCTGTTGCTGTTGTTGGGAGTGCTGCTCACAGCGGAGGTCTCTGGGGAACTCATGTTGAGCTCATATAGTGGTTGACGGTGAGTGGAGTATTACTGATCCCAGCAATATACACACTGACTGGCAGAGTACGCAATGCTATATAGTGTGGCTGAGCGGTGTACACAGAGTGGCAGTAAACACAATGCTATATAGTCTGGCTGAGCGAGCGGTGTACTACTGTTCCCAGCAGAATCAGAGTGGCAGTAAACAATGGTATATAGTCTGGCTGAGCGGTGTACACAGAGTGTCAGTAAACAATGGTATATAGTCTGGCTGAGCGAGCGGTGTACTACTGTTCCCAGCAGAATCAGAGTGGCAGTAAACAATGGTATATAGTCTGGCTGAGCGGTGTACACAGAGTGTCAGTAAACAATGGTATATAGTCTGGCTGAGCGAGCGGTGTACTACTGTTCCCAGCAGAATCAGAGTGGCAGTAAACAATGGTATATAGTCTGGCTGAGCGGTGTACACAGAGTGTCAGTAAACAATGGTATATAGTCTGGCTGAGCGAGCGGTGTACTACTGTTCCCAGCAGAATCAGAGTGGCAGTAAACAATGGTATATAGTCTGGCTGAGCGGTGTACACAGAGTGTCAGTAAACAATGGTATATAGTCTGGCTGAGCGGTGTACACACAATGCTATATAGTCTGCTATATAGTGTCAGTAAACAATGGTATATAGTCTGGCTGAGCGAGCGGTGTACTACTGTTCCCAGCAGAATCAGAGTGGCAGTAAACAATGGTATATAGTCTGGCTGAGCGGTGTACACAGAGTTTCAGTAAACAATGGTATATAGTCTGGCTGAGCGGTGTACACAGAGTGTCAGTAAACAATGGTATATAGTCTGGCTGAGCGGTGTACACAGAGTGGCAGTAAACACAATGCTATATAGTCTGGCTGAGCGAGCGGTGTACTACTGTTCCCAGCAGAATCAGAGTGGCAGTAAACAATGGTATATAGTCTGGCTGAGCGGTGTACACAGAGTGTCAGTAAACAATGGTATATAGTCTGGCTGAGCGGTGTACACAGAGTGTCAGTAAACAATGGTATATAGTCTGGCTGAGCGGTGTACACAGAGTGGCAGTAAACACAATGCTATATACTCTGGCTGAGCGAGCGGTGTACTACTGTTCCCAGCAGACACAGAACAGTGAACAGAATGCTATATAGTGTGGCTGAGCGAGCGGTGTACCACTATTCCCAGCAGACACAGAACAGTGAACAGAATGCTATATAGTGTGGCTGAGCGGGCGGTGTACCACTATTCCCAGCAAACACAGAACAGTGAACAGAATGCTATATAGTGTGGATGAGCGAGCGGTGTACCACTATTCCCAGCAGACACAGAACAGTAAACAGAATGCTATATAGTGTGGCTGAGCGAGCGGTGTACCACTATTCCCAGCAGACACAGAACAGTGAACAGAATGCTATATAGTGTGGCTGAGCGGGCGGTGTACCACTATTCCCAGCAGACACAGAACAGTGAACAGAATGCTATATAGTGTGGATGAGCGAGCGGTGTACCACTATTCCCAGCAGACACAGAACAGTAAACAGAATGCTATATAGTGTGGCTGAGCGAGCGGTGTACCACTATTCCAAGCAGACACAGAACAGTGAACAGAATGCTATATAGTGTGGCTGAGCGAGCGGTGTACCACTATTCCCAGCAGACACAGAGTGGCAGTAAACAGAATGCTATATAGTGTGGCTGAGCGAGGTACACAGAGTGGCAGTAAACAGAATGCTATATAGTGTGGCTGAGCAAGCGGTGTACTACTATTCCCAGCAGACACAGAGTGGCAGTAAACAGAATGCTATATAGTGTGGCTGAGCGAGGTACACAGAGTGGCAGTAAACAGAATGCTATATAGTGTGGCTGAGCAAGCGGTGTACTACTGTTCCCAGCAGTGACACAATGACAGGGGGGACCCTGGCTAGCGTGGCTGGAGCGCGAACTACCCTGCCTGCCTACCCAAAGCTAAACCCACAGACAAATGGCGGAGATATGACGTGGTTCGGGTATTTATTTACCCGAACCACGTGACCGTTCGGCCAATCAGAGCGCGTTCGGGTCCGAACCACGTGACCCGTTCGGCCAATCACAGCGCTAGCCGAACGTTCGGGGAACGTTCGGCCATGCGCTCTTAGTTCGGCCATATGGCCGAACGGTTTGGCCGAGCACCGTCAGGTGTTCGGCCGAACTCGAACATCACCCGAACAGGGTGATGTTCTGCAGAACCCGAACAGTGGCGAACACTGTTCGCCCAACACTAGTGCGCACCAGTCCAGCATGGCCATCACTACACAAACAGCTGTGTGCAGTGTGTTACACAGTGAGTTTGGTGTGTCAGTGTGAAGCAGTACACTAATTACACTACCTGATTGATGTATACACATACAAGATGTTTTAAAGCACTTTATGCCTCCAATTTAGCATTGCAATGCGATTTCTGCCCTTAAAACGCTGCTGTGCATAAAATCCGGATTTTTCCCCGGGACTTTGTCCATGTCCCCCTCCAGGTGTTAGACCCCTTGAAACATGTTTTCATCACTTTTGTGGCCAGAATTAATGTTTGAAGTTTTGAAAGTTTACCTGCCCATTGAAGTCTATTGCGGTTCACAAAGTTCGCGCGAACCCGAACTTTTGCGGAAGTTCGCGTTCCAAGGTTCGCAAACCTAAAATTGGAGGTTCGAGCCATCACTAGTGGCAGGGATGGCATATAAAGTATTTGCATCCACCGCTGGCATGGAGACCCCAAAAAGAGTTTGGCCTTGCTACACTGAAACTAGCATTTAAAGTTTAACGTGCATCAGTTGTTTTAATGTGAGATGAGCCTAAGTTTTAGATATTTATTGGTTGTAGCCAGAGCAGGACTGTCCACCAGGCAACCTAGGCAGATGATTGGGGCCTAGTAGGTGTCAAGGGGCCCACCAGTCACCTGTTTGATCTCTCTCCACTACAGCTTACCAAAAAGACCACACGGAATCTACTACAGTATGTTGCCTAGGGCTTCATTACAGCTTAATCCATCTCTGGTTGTAGCTGATTGTCTTGGTCTGTCAGCTCAAAGCATGCAAGTTATAAGATTGCCTGTGTGAACCTTTTTTGTTGTTAATATAGCTACCAATTTGAGCTAATTTTATACTTTTATCAGATCAGTTTATTAGCTAATGTTAAAAAACACTGACAAATGTGTCTGTATCCCTCCACACAAACAATAAAATGTTAAACTGAAATAACTAATTGGCAATCATCTTTGTTTATTCCCCAATTAACAAACATTAGAATCTACTTTAAAATGTTGATTACATTATTACAAATAATTAAACAAATGGAAATAAAATTCATAAAAAATGATTTGACCCTTTAGCTTAATATTCTGTGGCAAAATGTTTAGAGTCAATCTCTACATGCCAGCAATTCCTGTGCCGTGAGACATCTGCCCACTGTTACTGAGCAAGCTGCTCCAGTTTTGTCAGGTTTGAAGGGTGTCTTCTCTGGACTGTATGCTTCAGTTCTTTCCATAGGTTTTCAATAGGATTCAAGTCAGGACTTAAAGAAAGCCACCTGAGAAGTAGTCAAGAATTTGTTCTTAGCCATTACTGGCTGCTGTTAGCTCTGTTTTTGGTTAATTACTTAATACTCTGTTGGAGTATTACTAATATGCTTCAACAAAGCATCTTTAAATGTTATGCTGGGGATTCTCATTGGTCCCTTAGCAGACCAATTAGAATGTTCCTCAGAGAAGATTCCCATTGGTCTGTTAAAGGACCAAAGGGAAACCCCACTGGAACATTTAAAGATGCTTTTCTGGGGTTTGCTATACTTTAGTATAGCGAGTGACAGCAGCGAGGAGTGACATGTGCAGTGTTGATTCCACTATGAACCATCCCAGGGTCCCCACCTCCTCCTCGGCATGGTGTGAGCCAATCACTGTAGGAAACAGGAGGGGTGAGATATCCAGCTTCCAGCTGCTCCTGAACTCTGCTGGCAGAGCTGTGGGTGGTGTTGGGATCAGACACCAGAATAATACACCCTGGTTAGTCCGCCACCTGATGCCCCGGATGATGAGCACAGGCAGATGTTAGCATGCGTACTGTGCTGATCAAAAGCTGAAGACTAGCATTCACGTCATTCTGGGAAATCGGCGCCAAGAATGATGAGAATTTACTGCAGCCTTGGCGCAGACTGGTTAATAGCAGCAGAAAAAAATAGCTTTTTGCACTTACACAGGAACTGATTTTCTTTGCTGTCTTTGTGATGAAGAATCATGCGTTTCAAGTAAATTGCATTAAAATATACAATTTGTAAAAACGTGTAACTGTGTCATGGGTCATACAAAAGAAATGGTTGGTGTGAGTGTTCATCAAGTTCATGAATGTGAGCCCGCATTAACTACAATCAAATTAGAGATTAAAATTTTGAAAACTCAAGGGTTCCCCCCCCCCCCCAAATTACAATAGAAATTCATGATCAAGATTAATTCTAATAAACTTATTATAAGGTCAGTTGATTTCACCTTCAAGACATAACAGCGTTAAAGGGATTTATAGCATTGCTTACAATTTAAAGAAGCAAATATCTTGTGCAAACAACTAAACATTCCATCTAACATATTATGCATCTCATTTCCTCTTGCAGTTTCAGCGTGTAGTTTGTTTGTCCTTGGGAAAACGACTAGCAAAGTTAAATCCAGGAGCCATAGACTATGAGACTGGCAAGATACTTATCTCCATTGTTAAAGTGGACCTGAACTCTTGCACAGGACAAAAGGAAAACATATATAAATGCACCCTGTATGTATTTAGAGAGTTTAGCCTGTCTAACTCCCCCCACATCCGTGGCTAATCACCAGTGTAATTTGATTTCTCAGCTGTGTCAGCTGGCTGGCTCGGCAGAGCAGCTAATTTGTAAACACAGAATGGTAACCCTATCTCTGCTTCCATGAAAGCAGGAAGTAAAGACACTGCAGATGTATTGCAGGATTTGTATCAGCTGTCATAAAGAAATGTTTTTCTTCTTTACGTTATTATGCTGTTGCTTATCTTTTAGAGCAGAGTGGAAGTTCTTAGTTCGGGTCCACCTTAACCTCCTTGCCGGTTATCCCGAGCTCAGCTCGGGGTAACCTGCGCAGGAGGATTTCTCAGGCCGATTTGCATCATTTTTTTTTCCTACACGCAGCTAGCACTTTGCTAGCTGCGTGTGGTACGCGATCGCCGCCGCTACCCGCCGTGCCGAGCCGCCCCCCCCCCCGCCCACCCAGACCCCTGCGCAGCCTGGCCAATCAGTGCCAGGCAGCGCTTAAAGGTGGATCAGGATTCCCTCTGATGTCCATGATGTCGGTGACGTCATCCCGCCCCGTCGCCATGGCGACCGGGGAAGCCCTGCAGGAAATCCCGTTCTGAATGGGATTTCCTGCTTACTCTGATCGCCGGAGGCGATCGGAGTGGGTGGGGGGATGCCGCCGCTCAGCGGCTAAAAATTTTTTTTTTTTTTAAAGTGCTGCGCTGCCTTCTTGCCGGCGGGAATTGGACCGGCAAGGAGGTTAAAGGATCACTATCATGACACAGCCTGTATCCAGTAGAAATTGTTTTAGGTGGCGCACAAAGAAATCATGTTATATTGCGCATGTTTAATAAATAAAAAACTTACTCATATTGCTATTGCCAAATCCTTCTATGGCCTTTCATTGAAAATGGACCCCAATACTGCACTGTAGAGGAGCATCAGCTGCTTTGGTCACATCTCCCCCAGCATTACATAGATTTTCCGTATAGCGTGAGCTGAAGCTATGCTTATGGACATTGTGAGGGCATCTGTCATACTGTTATGATCGCTTCTGCAGCAGGTACTGCTGGCAGTAGTAGTGCTGCAGCTCAGGCAGTTCTGATCTCTTTCCATGCAAGCTGCATAGCTTTGTCTGCCTTTTCCTGCTGTCAGCTTGTGACTGATTATCATTCACCTGTGTGGGAATTTGCATGTCTGCTCCCATTGGATGACCTCAGTATAAAGATCTGCTTCCTGCAGGGCTCCTTGTGCTATCATAGCTTCAGTTTAACCCTGTCTTGCTGTTGCTTCAGCCCCAGATCGTGTTTCTTGTTCTAAAGATACTTTGCTGGTCTTGCATCATATATTGGTTCATTGCCAATATATATGCATACCAGCACGTTTATTATTTTCCTTGTATTCGTGTTACGTTGATACATCAGTGTTGCTGATGTATACGTACACGAACTGTTTATATCCTGTGTTCAGTTAGTCAGCTTTCCAGCACGTTTTGGTAGTTTGCGCGTATCGTGATCACCCGTGCTGAGTTAGTTATCGTGCTCCTGGTTCTGTTTGTGGATTGCGTTCATCTCTGCGAAGAGATAACGAATCCTTCTGAATCCTGTTCTGTTACCGTTTGTGGATTGCGTTCATCTCTGCGAAGAGATAGCGAATCCTTTTGAGTCCTGTTCCCTGTGTTGCTCCAGTCCTAGTCAGTGTTCCTGCTTATGTCATATATCGGTTCATTGCCGATATATACATATGTTAGTCAGACGTTACAAATAGTTTCATTGATAGCTGTAATTGTAATACGCTAGGAAAACATACTTGTTGTATATTTGTCTGTGTTACGTTCATCTATCTCGATTGTGCTATTTCCTGACTATCCGGTCCTGTCCTTGTGAGGCACGCCATCGCTGCAAATACATTGGCTGCCTCACTCCAGTCTGTCTTGTTGTGGACGCTTGCTGTCACCAAGTAGCGGCTAGTTAGCAAGCGTTCATTCTGTCTACCTGTCCTGGTCTCCACAGTTCTGGTTTATGCGCTCCACGCTACCTTGCGCTGAGACGCTATCGCGAAAGTATTGTTTGTGGCTGTCGAATCTGCACCGGCTCTGTGCGCCACAATCTCCTGTTAGAGTCAGTCCTTTCCTCCACTAAACTGGGGATATCCTGATTCCTGGTGCTAGTGTGTGTACCTCCTGCACGTCAGCTCATGCGTTGCATGCTGACTGTGGAGAATACACCACCAAGCCTAACACATACTGACAGGTTACATCAACACAGCTTGTGCTGATAGTCTGTAGAAGAGACCTTTGTGCCACGTCTCTAAGAAACGTTTATTAAAAGCTATTGGAAACCTGGCTAATATAGATATACATTCATAATAACCACTTCTCTTGTATGGACATCACGCAGTCACTACTAATGGCGTAGCTCATAGTTACAGAATCTGTTTGAATGCTAAAGGTGCTGTGCTCACATGTAGATAGTTCTTGTACAGAACCTTTAGCACTTCAGAGAGAGATTGAGTATCTCAAGTATTTTTGTATGATGAGTTATTTAAAAAAAATAAAATATAAAATACTTTCAAGCACAATTTACAAATACAATATGATAATCCTCAGCTTTTTAAATAGTGGAATATGATGAAAATGTATGCAATGTACAAAAATACACAACTTTTATATTTAGAAGTGGCACAAATGCTTATATGCTCATGTATAGTGTGAGACCATGTCAACATCTAGCACCTAAGCTGGTAAGTATGGAAGGCATTCTCCCTACTGTTTACAATGAATAAAAAAGTACCATCTAACCTATGGTAACACAAACTCCACTTTGATTAGAAAAAGCAAACCCTTTAAGCATGCTCACATTTTTTTGTCTGTGTTTGTGCATGCAAAAAACATACCTATTTTTCTAACAGAGATTGAAAGATTGGAGTGTCAAAACTTCTCATCAGTCATTAATCCATGTGTTGAAAATGAGTAACAGGTGTTACTGCTGTATGTAGGTATTTTTTATGTAGCAAGATGGGAATTTCAACCCGTTTATCAAGCTTACAGCTGGCTGAAGATTAAAAAAATAATTTTCAATACCATAAAATTATAATTATACTTGGGCAGCAATTTGACGTTTATATCAATTTTTAAGCAAAATCAGAATTCCACTTTTACTGAACTAGTGCGCCGTTGCCAGTGGTGCTTTGCTTTTCGAGAAACAATCACAATATACTATGATTAAAAGTTCTATGGGGTTTGTATAGAACCAATTTTGATGTTTAAAGTGACTCTAAACTAAACGTATCTAAACAAAACAAATGAGGGATTGTTTTAATACGTGCTTTCAATTTGAGAAATCATTGTGAAACTATTTATAATAAATCTAAGTAATTCCACACCAATGGGAAATTTGATTTGCTTCTCATTCATCTCCTAATTAATTCATACAAAATATGCCTGGATATTCTAAATGGTATAATATTTATATAAGCGATTACGACATTTAAACATTGGAAAAAGATGAGTGCTCCTAGTTATTATCCTACATTACTTTGGATTCATTGTGTACATTTTCTTTAATATATCACAGTATTGCTCAAAGAGTAATGTAGCATAAGAGGACATAGCTTTGGTACATATCCACATTAACATATTTTTGGGGCTAAATTGGTAAATTACCTTTGGTAGGTTTCAACAGGCCCATCACGAGCATAGGAAATGTATCATGGTGCAAATAACCTGTGAATACCCCAGATCAGTGTCTTTGTTATTATGGCTTCTGGAGTTCCAAATCATGGATATGTTTCTATGATGATAGCAGTAAAGTATACTACTGTGTTAGCCATTAATTAAAGCACAATGTTCTGAATATGGATGATACAATTTATTAGCTTACTCTTTTTATCTTACGTTATCCAATAAATGGTATCATCCTCATTCAAAACTTCTTGCTTGCTTTCAATAGTGAATTAAACACTGATTTAATGACACTCACAACAGAAATCTAGTTATATCAGGATGCTGCATAGTGTATATAGTGTATGAAGGAAAGAGCAGGAACCCCAGAGTAACAGTCAGGTCAGCCAGTTCAACCTTCCCCTGTTCTAAGAACCAGCAAATGTAACCACTAAACTCATGAAACCCAGCCAGATTCTCTTTGTTGAACACATCAGGCCAGCCAGGAGGTCTGCTAACTAGCCCATGGCCAACCAACTTGTCACCCCATTGAGGTCAGCCAGGAAACCCCATAAACAACTAATTATTTCAGTAAGCCTCCTCATGTGGCATTCAACCTTGTTTAGGCAGATATGCAGCCAGAACAAGGGTTAGACCTTGTTATTCCTTAATCCATAAACTTATTGGCACGTCCCAATAAGACCATAGGTTCTCAACATGAGGTGCGTGCACTTAATTTGAGGTTTGGGAGGTACTTGTCCTTATCATAGTCGATCTATAACTGTATGTTTTAGGATTTAAAAATGATTTATTGTGTAGAAATAAGCCCTAATAAGTACTTTTAGATCATTAAAGGTTTAAATGAATGTTGTAAAAGGCTTTCTATACAAATATTGAGTAGTCCTAACAAATATTCATATGTAAGGGATACTTAAAGGGATACTGTAGGCGGGGTCGGGGGAAAATGAGTTGAAGTTACCTGGGGCTACTAATGGTCCCCCACAGACATCCTGTGCCCGCGCAGCCACTCACCGATGCTCCGGCCCCGCCTCAGGTTCACTTCTGGAATTTCAGACTTTAAAGTCTGAAAACCACTGTGCCTGAATTGCCGTGTCCTCACTCCCGCTGATGTCACCAGGAGCGTACTGCGCAGGCCCAGTATGGTCTGTGCCTGCAGCATACGCTCCTAGTGACATCAGGGAGAGCAAGGACACAGCAACGCAGGTGCAGTGGTTTTCAGACTTTAAAGTCTGAAATTCCAGAGGTGAACCGGAGGCGGGGCCGGAGCATTGGGGAGTGGCTGCGCGGGCACAGGATGTCTGCGGGGGACCATTAGAAGCCCCGGGTATGTTCAACTCATTTTCCCCCGACCCCCCTACAGTATCCCTTTAAGGTGATGTCACTCCCAACAGTGGTCCTTGGCAAACACCCTCTTCCTGAAATGGTAAGAAACACTGGCTTTTAAATTCAGTGGCTTTTAACCCCCACTACAGACTGACTGTCTGTAGTGGGGGTTAAAAGCCACTGAATTTAAAAGCTAACTGACTGTTAGATACTAATAATTCCGAGTTGATTCAGATTTTATGCTTCATTTATGCAGAACTAGCTGTTTTAGTGCTGCTGCAATCCCCAACACTAGGTGAGTGGAGGATGCACTGCAGGTATATATAGCTCTATTGAAGTGAATAGGGGAACATGCATATATTTCCCCATATACTGCTGACCATTGCATAGGCCAGAGGAACTCAAAATGTATTTTTAAAAAAATCTGCAGGGTCCATGCAGAGCAATGGCTAGTGGTGTTACTTTTCATAGTGTTGCTTGTGTCTGTACACATGTAGAGTCTGCATACAAATTCCTATTTCTTGGGATCACAAAACGCTTAATAGCATAACTTTGTTTGTAGTTCCAGAAAAAAAGGGAACATTTAGAAAGGATGGTAAGAGAAAGGTAGAGTTACAGTGAAAGTGGGGGAGAGGCTTGGTGGTGGCCTCCAGACTATCAATAAGCTAAGCTTTAATTAAAGAGGAATTCCAGCATAAACAAACATACTGACATTAAGTTACATTAGTTATGTTAATTAAAATAGATAGGTAATATAATCTCTTACCCACACTGTTTTAAAAGAACAGGCAAATGTTTGATTTCATGATGGCAGCCATCTTTTTGGTTGAAAGGAGGTGACAGGGAGCAAGAGACACAGTTCCAACTATCCTGTGTCCTGAGCACCTCTCCCAGTTGCTAGGCAACGTGAACAACAACATAGGAAATCCCATCATGCTCTGCACAGCATCAGGGAAAAAAAGCCCAGGCTTTTTTTCTTTGATGGGTGGAGCTTAGCTAAAAATGCAGCCAAATATGATGCTTTGGTAAGAAAAACAAAGTTCTGATGCTGTGAAACTGTTAAAGAAACACCAAGCCTTTTTAGTTCTGCTGAGTAGATTTTTAGTCCGGAGGTTCACTTTAAGGAAAGCTTAAAAAACTGCAATGGTTTGAGGTTTGCATGTATCCTTACGGGGGAAGGGGGGATTTTCATTCACTTCCTGTTTGGAGTGACCCTTGTCACTGGGACAAATAATAAAGAAGCATCTCACCAAGTATAACATAATAATGTATGGCATTTTTCTCCTGTCAGACTCAAAGTTCTGTAAGGCTCAACACACACCATACAATCTAGGTTGTTCAATCTTACCACTTTCATGTAGTATAAGAGCTTATCCAATCAATCATTCAAGGTATTTTCAATCTGTTGGCCCTTATACTACATAGATTTGGTAAATCTGTACAACCAAGATTGTATGGTGTGTGTTGAGCTTAAGAGTTGTAGCCATTAGGGTGCACCCTAAAGTGTTAAGGAGCCTTGCTTAAGTACTTCTTAATGAATAGGTACTGACTTACTGAGTAGGAAGAGCCAACATTTGAATCCTGGTCTCCTATGTCAGAGGCGGAGCCCTTCACTGAGTACACTATCCAGCCAGGAGGATACTATCCCTTATCCACTATCCAATTAGGAGGATCCTCTAAAAGTAGAAACTTCACAGATGTTTGAACACTTTCTATCACTATTTACAACAGAAAAAGTATATTGCGGTCTGTCACCGTCTGAGAGAAGCTGGAGCTCATGATCACAAAGCACACATTATAATCTCTCACCTGATAACTGCTGGATGATTCAAACTAAGGATAGGGCGTATTGTTGAAGAGCAGAAAAGATAGGCACTAGATGTCTGACTAGCAGTGGAAGGGACTGTGCTTCCAGGTAGAGCATATCCAAGCAAACGTAAAGAAAGAGTGAACCTGGGCACTCGTCCAAACACATCACCTTTATTGTGCCCTCATGTCTTCAGACATAGTTGCATTAAAATTGGACAATTTTATAGCAGCTACAGTATGTCTCAAGGTGTGCGGGAAAAATAAAAGTGTTTGGACGAGTGCTTGGATTCCCTCTTTCTGTAGAATAGGGCATGCTCACACACAGATCCAAGTAGGGCAAATTCCAATGTACAGCAGCAACAAGAGAATGGTCTGGGCACTGACCTTTTTTCTTGTGGTGTATTGCATATTACAATCCATAGGAAAAGGGTAGGGTCTGCTCAACCTCATCACATATTGTCTTGCTGTGTAGACAAGGGTGCTGGAGACAGGAACACTACTCCCAACGACCATATCAAAGCAAAGTTGTCCGCACTCCTTCGTCGTCATTTTAGCTTACGACTAAGGAGGACCCAGGAGGATCGGAAATGTGTCAGCTCTTTTGC
This sequence comes from Hyperolius riggenbachi, assembly GCF_040937935.1. NCBI lineage: Eukaryota > Metazoa > Chordata > Amphibia > Anura > Hyperoliidae > Hyperolius > Hyperolius riggenbachi. The sequence goes on along the minus strand of NC_090648.1, from coordinate 207,134,701 downwards.
TGTCATGTATCTTGCTGTGCTTTTTATCAATGAACCAATAAAGGATTGCATTTTAAAGGACAAGGAAGGAGTGCGGACAACTTTCCTTTGATAGTACAATCCATGTTTGGTGTGCAACAGAGTTTTTAAAACTGAACAACAGTGTACAATCAGGTGGAAGGTAAGTGTCCCGTCTGTTTCTCCCCCACACCCACCTCTCACCTGACTGCACACTGCTGTTCACAGTTTTGACATTACAATATATCCCTTAGAGAGGCCTTAATCTGTCTCCACTTTATTCAGAGTTGAAAACAAATGGCTGGAACTTGTTACTTTGCATTTTTCACAAACATTTAGTGTAATGAAGCCGGCCTTGCTGATTAAACTACAGCCTTGTAATTATCCCCCTCTTCACTAGAAATAAACCCATTCCTGTGGAAAATTCTCTTTGCTTACAGCCCTTTCTATCAAAATTGTACATAGTGTGCGAAATGTATAAAGCATGCTCCATGAACTTCAGCTCCAATACAGTAAGTGCTTTCCTCTTTATAATTTTCTCCACACGTGTTTACTGTTATTGTCCTTTTATTTATGGGCAGCTGCCAATACAGCAATTATTCTGTACCATTTCATCCTGTTGACTGTGTGTGTGCGGACTTTTTACTGTAGCATAAGGCACTTTCCAATCATTAAAAATGTTCCAGTGTTTTGGGTACCTGTTAAACCAGAAGGAAATCAGGCTTCTGAAAAGAAATGGATTTCTTTTTCTTGCAATGCAACACCTATTTGTTACTGATGACAGTTTGTCAGTGGTAATTGAAGCATTCGGGGAAATACAAATAGCATTTCCAGTGCCAAGTAACTATTTATGGATTGAAAGCTAAAATCAAAAAAAGCTTTATAAGCCCCCAAGCTTTTAAGTCTTCTCCGCATTTAATACCTTGAATTTATTAACTACATACTGTAGATGAGCTTTTATATACTATAGGTGCACTGAAGGTCATTAAAATGAAATCAACACTTTTTAACAGGAGTCACTTCCAGTATGTTAATTTTTTCACAGATAACTGCTGAGCAGAAATTCATATTTTACAGTTGGAAGAAAATGTAGAAAAAAGATAAACTGTAAATGCTTTTTCCTGGCACTGCTGTTTTACAAAGAAAATGACATGCAATACACAAAACGATAAAAAGAAAAACATAACTGCTTTGCTGTCACTGTTTGTTCAGATCTTTCTCCAGCCTTATGGACCCTGTAGGTTATTATTATTGCTCAGGAGTGAAGCCCTGTGTTGATGGGCCTTGCATCCCTTTTTACCAGTCTTCATAAAGGGCAAAGATTTAAATAGAAACTCCGACCAAGAATTGAACTTTATCCCAATCAGTAGCTGATACCCCCTTTTACATGAGAAATCTATTCCTTTTCGCAAACCATCAGGGGGCGCTGTATGGCCGATATTGTGGTGAAACCCCTCCCACAAAGAAATTCTGAGTACGTACTCTTGGCAATTTCCTGTCCGTGAACCTCATTGCATTGTGGGTAATAGCTGTTTACAGCTGTTTCCAACTGCCAAAAAAACATGCAGCAGCTACATCACCTGCCAACAGTAAAAATGTCACCATGTAATAAATGGCAGAATGTAAATCAGGGATTTAAAATATTTTACAATGGACAAACACTGGCTAAATCATTTATACTTCGTTATTGTAAAAATGAAGCACTTTTTTATTACATTATTATTTTCACTGGAGTTTCTCTTTAAGAAATAAAAACACTATGGATATAAGGTATAACATTTTAAAAGTTCATCATGATCTCTGTAGAGGTATCAGTGCAAGAGCTTTGTCTGCTATTAAACAAGCGGGCCCTGCACCAAGCATCAGTTTAGTGAATTCCTGTTCAGTCATTGCCACTCATACACTGTACAGTCTATGTTTTCTTCATTAATGTGATGTCATTAACTTACCTCAACAGAGTTAATGCAGTGGCTTTGGCTCTTCTGGGAGCCAGCCTGAATAGGCAACTTCCTTTGCTGTCTACCGTGGCATAGCCAAGGCTGTACATATGTGCACTTGTACATGGCCATACATCCTTTTAGACAGGCGCCAGTGCTGCCATTTGCCTGTCTAATTCACTCCTTTGGTGCCGCTAGCCAATGGATGAAAGTATTAAAGTGAATGTTGCCAATGGACCATTTTGTTGTTAAAGCAGGCTGCTAGGACTAGTATTCCCACTTAGGGACTGAGGCTCCAATAAAGGTCTGCACCTCAGGGCTGCCCTGCCTGTGATAACAGTTAGTTGCTGGTGCTAAGCTGCTAGGTGTGATTTGGATTGATTACTGGTATGACCTCTGACTTTGAGCTCACACATTTGGGGGGGGGGGGGGTGGCATAGCAGAGGTCGGCACACACTGCAGCTGGTTTACGATCAATACAGAAAGACACAGTAACAGTTTCTACTGTACACACTGGGGGGTAGCAGGGATCAGCACACACTGCAGCTGGTTTACTATCAGTATAGATACAGAATAACAGCTTCTACTGTACACACTGGGGGGCAGCAGGGATCAGCACACACTGCAGCAGGTTTACTATCAGTATAGATACAGAGTAACAGCTTCTACTGTACACACTGGGGGGTAGCAGGGATCAGCACACACTGCAGCTGGTTTACTATCAATACAGACAGGCACAGAGTAACATCTACTGAACACACTGGGGGTAGCAGAGATCAGCACACACTGCAGCTGGTTTATGATCAATACAGATCGGCACAGAGTAACAGCTTCTACTGTACACACTGGGGGTAGCAGAGATCAGCACACACTGAAGCTAGTTTACTATCAGTACAGACACAGAGTAACAGCTCATACTGTACATACTGGGAGTAGCAGAGATAAGCACACACTGCAACTAGCTTACTATCAGTACAGGCACAGAGTAACACCTTATACTGTACATATTGGAGGTAGCAGAGATCAGCACACACTGCAGGTAGTTTACTATCTGTACAGGCACAGAGTAACAGCTTATACTGTACATACTGGGGGTAGCTGAGATCAGAACACACTGCAGCTGGTTTACGATCAGTACAGGCACAGAGTGACAGCATATACTGTATATTCTAAGGGTCCAATGACCCGTAGTTTAAAAAAAATCTGACGTGTGTATGCGCCTTTACTATCAGTACCGGTACAGTATAGGCACATGAGAGCCCACTTCTGTTATTGTATTAACCACACTAAGCTGAAGGGGTGGGTGGGGGTTTATTGGCCATGCTATATGGGGGTGAAGGAGGGGTGCAACAGTGGACACAAGGGAGGAGGGAGGGCCCCCATAAGGGGGGAAACGTCTCTTTATAAGTATATATATATATATATATATATATATATATATATATATATATATATATATATATATATATATATTATGTGTACATGCACATCACAAAGACACACATACAATTACACACAGATACACATACATGCACTCACCATACATTTATACTATGCACAGTCAGATACAAACATGCACATACAAACAGCCATTTGTACACACATCCAACATATGCACACATACAGTACACACATACATAGTTACATAGTTACATAGTTATTTTGGTTGAAAAAAGACATACGTCCATCGAGTTCAACCAGTATAAAGTACAACACCAGCCTGCTCCCTTACATATCCCTGTTGATCCAGAGGAAGGCGAAAAAACCCTTACAAGGCATGGTCCAATTAGCCCCTAAAGGGAAAAATTCCTTCCCGACTCCAGATGGCAATCAGATAAAATCCCTGGATCAACATAATTAGGCATTACCTAGCAATTGTAGCCATGGATGTCTTTCAACGCAAGGAAAGCATCTAAGCCCCCTTTAAATGCAGGTATAGAGTTTGCCATAACGACTTCCTGTGGCAATGCATTCCACATCTTAATCACTCTAACTGTAAAGAACCCTTTCCTAAATAAATGGCTAAAACGTTTTTCCTCCATGCGCAGATCATGTCCTCTAGTCCTTTGAGAAGGCCTAGGGACAAAAAGCTCATCCGCCAAGGTATTATATTGCCCTCTGATGTATTTATACATTAATACAGTTAATTAGATCCCCTCTAAGGCGTCTTTTCTCTAGACTAAATAAACCCAGTTTATCTAACCTTTCTCGATAAGTGAGACCTTCCATCCCACGCATCAATTTTGTTGCTCGTCTCTGCACCTGCTCTAAAACTGCAATATCTTTTTTGTAATGTGGTGCCCAGAACTGAATTCCATATTCCAGATGTGGCCTTACTAGAGAGTTAAACAGGGGCAATATTATGCTAGCATCTCGAGTTTTTATTTCCCTTTTAATGCATCCCAAAATTTTGTTAGCTTTAGCTGCAGCTGCTTGGCATTGAGTACGATTATTTAACTTGTTGTCAATGAGTACTCCTAAGTCCTTCTCCAAGTTTGATGTCCCCAACTGTATCCCATTTATTTTGTATGGTGCTAGACCATTAGTACGTCCAAAATGCATGACCTTACATTTGTCAACATTGAATTTCATCTGCCATGTATGTGCCCATATAGCCATCCTATCCAGATCCTGTTGCAATATGACACTATCTTCCTGAGAGTTGATGATTCTGCACAATTTTGTATCATCTGCAAAAATAGCAACATTGCTCACTACTGCATCTACTAGGTCATTAATAAATAAATTGAAGAGCACTGGACCCAGAACAGACCCCTGTGGGAACCCACTGCTAACAGTCTCCCATTTTGAGTACGATCCATTGACCACAACTCTTTGTTTTCTGTCCATTAGCCAGTTCCCTATCCATGAACACAGACTCTTCCCCAGTCCTTGCATCCTCAACTTTTGCACCAGACTTTTGTGGGGAACAGTGTCGAAGGCCTTTGCAAAGTCCAAGTATATCACATCTACAGCATTCCCAATATCCATATTAGCATTCACTACCTCATAAAAGCTAAGCATGTTAGTCAAACAGGACCTGTCTTTAGTAAACCCATGTTGATGCTGAGAAATAAGATTATTTTCTACTATGAAGTCATGTATAGTATCTCTTAGTAACCCCTCAAATAGTTTGCATACAACTGATGTTAAACTTACAGGTCTATAATTTCCTGGATCAGATTTTTTGCCCTTCTTAAATAATGGGAAAACGTGGGCTGTACGCCAATCCACTGGGACTCTGCCAGTTGCAAGAGAGTCACAAAAGATAAGATAAAGGGGTTTATCTATAACTGAACTTAATTCCCTTAGGACCCGAGGATGCATGCCATCCGGGCCAGGTGCCTTGTCTATTTTTAATTTATTTAGTCTTGCCTTCACTTCTTCCTGCGTTAAGTATTTAATATTACAGTTAGAAGATTGAGACTCTTCCGCCTCTGTAGTTTGCAACAGTGCTGTTTCTTTTGTGAAGACAGAAGCAAAGAAAGCATTTAATAACTCTGCATTACCTTGGTCATCCACCATTGAGTTCCCATCCTCATCCTTTAGGAGTCCTATACAGTCAACCTTTCTTTTTTTAGAGTTAATGTACTTGTAAAACTTTTTTGGGTTAGATTTGATATCCTTAGCGATTTGTTTTTCAGCTTCAATCTTTGCCTGCCTAATTTCTTTTTTACAATTTTTATTGCACTCCTTATAATTGCTTAGTGCAGCCTCGGTCCCCTCTTGTTTTAAGACCTTATAGGCATTATTTTTCCTCTTCATTTTATCTTTAACCTTTCTATTCATCCATAGAGGCCTTTTTTTATTCCTAGACATTTTGTTTCCATATGGGATATACATACTACAGTATTGATTAAGTATAAGTTTAAAAGCTTGCCATTTCCCTTCAGTGTCTTCCCCTTGTAGTACATTATCCCAGTTCACCAAACTTAGTGCCTGCCTAATTTGAGTGAACTTTGCTTTTCTAAAATTCATAGTTTTAGTGGTCCCGCTGCCCCGTGGCCTATCAGTCACCAGATCAAACGTTATCATGTTGTGATCACTATTTCCCAAATGTTCTTGAACCTGCACATTTGATACATTATCTGGTCTATTAGAAATGATCAGATCCAGTAACGCATTCTCCCTAGTTGGTTCAGTTACCATTTGAGTCAAGTAAAACAGCCATTTACACACAAATCTAACATATGCACACACAAGTAGCCATTCACACACATATCCAATATACATTCACACATACAGCACACTTTGCATACATACACCAGCACCTTCAGCTTACAGAACTCCATCACGCTGTCTCCCATACCATGCACGTGGGTCTCTCTCCTCTACTCCTCCGGGAGTCCTCATTTTCACAAGGGAGGGGGGAGCTGGACGGGCTCACATTCCTCCAGTTCCTCTCCTCTGTGTTAACAATAACAGCTAAGCAGAGCGCAGAGCTGAAGATTTAAATTCCAAACAGAAGGGAAATGTATATCAGGCTTCAGCCTGATCTTACATAGTATGTAAGACTATATTTATTTTTACTAGTACCAGCTAGTTGCAACCCCCTCCTGCTAAAGTGGTTTGTCCCCTGCAACCAACGCACGTGGCCAATAACTCTTCTTACTGGAAGGCAAGGCAGTGGGGACAGCGGGCAGCGCTGATCTCTAAAGCAGCACTAAGGAGACAACGGGCTGCACAGAACGGGGCAGGCATGGCGCCCCTGGGTGCTATGGCGCCCATAGCACTAGCCATGCCTGCACCCTTCAAAATATGCCACTGTAGGTGAAGAGCATGGTGAAGATTAGGATATATGATTTGAAGGGAAGCCGGTGATTTCTTGTATGCCTTACCTCCACATGGCATTTTAGCTACAGCAAATTTCTTTCTGTGGGTGTGTTAAGTGACATTGGGGGAAAGCTATAGACATATAGATAGCGATTCACTAAATCACCATAAATTACAAGTTATATAATCATTTCTTTCACTCCCACATTGGCGGTTTGTGTTTTTTTTTCTTAAGCTCAGGTTATCTATCAGAGGCCTTAGAACTAGAGGCTTGTGTGCCATATCCTAGCTATTCCTAGCACTGTAGCACTGTACTCTGCTGGACAGAGATTGCTGTTACTAGCTGTAATAGCAATCAATCTCACTTAACAGGCATGGATTGGCTCAGGGGACACATGTCCCCTTCCACCAATCCTTCCTGCTTTGGGGGCCATTGGGAGGGAGCACAAATGTACAGGGTACATGGCTGGGTGCATGGACATGATAGTCAAGTTGCTGGGTCTAAAGCAGCCACAGCCACTAATGTGGCAATCACCTCCATGCATTTAAATAGTTAAAGGGAACCTAAAGTGAGAGAGATAAGGAGGCTGCCATTCTCATTCCCTTGTCTGATGCCTAGCTGTCATAATGAGCTTTTGGCTTTAGCTGTTTTTGAGTCGCACTCCTGCAACAAGCATGCAGCTAGTGGAGTCAGACCAGAGTAAAAGCATCTGATCTGAAGTATTAGAGGCAGAGCATCAGCACAGATTTCAGGCAACTGGCTTTGTTTCTGAGACAATGAAGATGGTAGTTTCTGTATTCCTCCTACTTCAAGTTCCCTGTTACTGGGGATGTTAAACATAATTTTTTTCAAACACAATGGTTCAAATAAAACATAAAATTCATATGGATACCTAGACTTCCCATTCCATTATATAGTATATTTAATTCAGTTACATAGTTTATTACACCCGTAGTTCTCCTCAGGTCATTTGACTGGGGGGACACAATGCACCATGATTGAGTTGCTAGGAATCAAAAACCATTATTGGAACAGAGTGTGATCAATGTTCCTGGGCTTTTTCACTCAATTCTATCTTACTGTCTGATATTGAGCTGAAATTAGTTCTTTTGTCCCCAGGTTAATTTATTTTCCTTAGTTGATTTAAATAGATGGCGTTTTGTCCTGATTCCAGGGGTAAAGTATGTAATCTGTTGGGAACAGCACCTTAAGCTTGTACTAATATCCTTGGTGCCATGAGCCAAGGACACATTAAACAAGTACAAGAGCTGTACTGTATTTACTATTATTTAAAAAAAACCTCTAATTATAATTTAAATCATCTTAAAACAATGTGGATATATAAATCAAGTCTTATTTTTGACATTTAGATAATCACATTTGGAATGTAAAATTATTAATTGAGATTGGCGTATTGCTTCCCTCCACTGGCAATTAACAACAAAAATAATCAGATTTTTGAATAATTAACATTGCATTTTAGGTGAACATCATATGTTAAAATGTAGTGTTTCCAGAGTAGAAAAATAAGCCATAAATACCATAATCAGTGCTTTTTGTTAACTAATTAGATCTATTTGCAGCTCAAGAAATAGCATGGTGTTTTTGTGTTCTTTCCACTTTTTACTGTTTGTATAGTCACCTTCCATCCAGTGATAAAAAACCAGAAGGGATGGGGTCTGTTCTTGGCCTATTGCTTCACTTCCAAGTTAGTGTTATAGATAAATAATGTGATCATTTACAATTCCAGTTCATCCAGATGTGTGTGGGACTCCGCTCACAAACCCCCAACTGCCAACAGTGCAGGGAACCGGGCTGCTCTGACCCAAAGTCCAATGCTGTAGAAAGTGAGTTCCGCACGATGTCGGTAGAATCAAACGGCTTTATTGAATCAACACATAAGGGCTAAAACCATCACCACATGCTGACATGTTTTGGACGTTACACGTCCTTAATCATAGCATAGGTGCAAGTGAGCAAGGGTGATCCTTAAAAGGAGTGGGACCACACCCGACAGCACATGCTCAAAGCTCCACCTTCACAGAAAAGTGTATCATAAAAGATTGGGCAATGACCCAAACAATGTGATCAGAATAAAAACATATACAAAAGTATGAAATGCTTATGATTAGATACGTTACAAAAATACGCAGCAATAAATACAAAACAATATTGTATAGAGCAAACCAATGGATCAAGGCAAGACAAAACAAAGACAGAAGCAAAAACACAAGGACAGTATATATCTCTCAGGTAACTGAGTGTAAGTCCCATCTGGCGATAAGGCCTCTCGGTGAGCGTGTCCCTAGCTGAAAAATCCAGTATGCTTCTCGAGTGAGAAGACGTTTGTAAGCGTCCCCTCCTCTCAAAGGTCTTTGGACACGCTCTATACCTTGAAATGAAAAGGAGGACATGTCACCTGAATGAACCGACCTAAAATGTTTGGCCACATTGGATATCTCTACAGTGAGCCAGCCAGCTCCTCTATAATGTTCACTTATCCGTTGTCTGAGGTGTCGGGTAGTACACCCCACATATTGTACTTGACATAGGGAACATGAAATAAGATAGACAACGGACTTGGTATGACAATTAATATATTGTCTAATAGGGAAAATTTTCCCGTTAGAGAGGGAGATAATAGATCGAGTGATATTATGAACGCTACAATAATTGCAAGTAGGGAAATTGCATCTGTATGAACCTTGGGTAGTTAACCAGCACGGTCAGTGGTAAACAAACTGGGGGACAAAATGCTCCCCAATGTGGGGGCCTTTCTGCTAGCAAAACTGACTCCTTGTTTGAGAATCACATTGAGAGTGTCGTCAGCCTGCAATACTGGCAGGCATCTTTTGATAATTTGTATAACTTGTCTGTATTCTTGACTGTATGTGGTCACGAATACTGTGTCCATCTTTGGTCGCGAGCGTGCCCCTCGAGAAACGGGGTGTAAAAGTTCCTCCCTGGTTCTCATGAGGGCGTGTTTCCTCCCACTCTGTATCATCCAATTGGGATACCCACGCTCCGCAAGACGAGAACCTACAGTGTCCAGCTCCACCCCAAGCACCGAAACATTGAGCAATTCCTACGGATCCGTATGGACTCACCCACCGGGACCGCTCGGATAGTATGATGGGGATGGCAACTGTTCGCCCTCAGGGTGGAGTTGCCACTGCAGGGCTTGCGGTACGTGCTAGAGACTACCGAGGCCAGGGCGGAATCGCCCCTAAGAGTGAGATCAAGGTAATTGACCTCTTGAGGTGACCATTGGAAAGTAAAGACAAGATTCAAATTATTAATGTTAAGGAAGTCAACAAACTTCAGAGCCTCGTCGTGCGTGCCGTCCCAGACGACCAAGAGGTCGTCTATATATCTGCCATACCACACAATGTGACTTGAAAAAATGTTAGAATCACTAAACAGGTGGAGCTCCTCCCACCAGCCCATATATAGGTTGGCGAGTGAGGGAGAAAATTTCGCTCCCATCGATGCTCCACAGCGTTGCAAATAAAAATCTGAGTCAAAAAGAAAATAATTGTGGGTAAGCAGATAGTGGACGGCACGCCCGACGAAGAACTGGAGGTCCTCCGAAAAAGCAGAATATCTGGCCATATGGTAATCCAAAGCGTCCAATGCTAGAGAATGAGGGATGCATGAATATAGAGATTTTACATCTATAGCAATCCAGCTGTAATTCTCCCGCCATTGGAAATGCTGTAGACTACTAAGGACATGCTTGGTGTCTCTTATGTAGCCTGGAAGACGTCATACCAAAGGTTGTAGATGTTCATCTACCCAATTTCCCAGGCGCTCCCCCAGAGAACCAATGCCGGCCACAATTGGCCTGCCTTCCGGGGGAAAGCCCTGTTTGTGGATCTTGGGCAAATGGTGAAAAACCGGTATAATAGGAGACGAAACGGCCAGATATTGTGCTAAACTTTTGGAAATCACCCCCAAACATTCGCCAAAGGACAAGAGGGAACGCAACTGATTGTCAAAATCAGGAGTAGGGTCGCCACCAAGAGGAGAGCAAGTGGCCGGGTCATGGAGCTGTCTAAGTGCCTCAGCACGATACACCTCAGCATCCAACACGACCACCGCTCCCCCCTTATCGGCGTTCCTAATAACAATACGTGCGTTCTCTTTGAGAGAAGAGAGGGCCTGTTTCTCAGCAGAGGAAAGATTACCACGGGAGTTGGAGATGCCAATGGTAGCAAGCTCAAGCAATTCCCTCTCTATAGTCTCTTGAAAGGCATCAACGGGTGGGCTACGGGCAGCTGAGGGATAAAAAGCTGGGTTGCGGATAGAGATGGGTCTAACATCATCTTCAGAAACCAGGGGTACTGTCTCAGTGAGCAATTGCTCCAAAGACAACCGAGACTTGGTATCCCTAAAGTCTCCTATATCGGACAAGGCCACATCCCCATTAACCGCAATACCACCAGGATCCTCACCCGCTGTCCGCCCGTCTCCAAAATGCTTCCTTAGGAGAATGGACCTCACAAATCTGTTGACATCCAAGAGTGTTGCAAACACATCAAAATGTGCAGTGGGAGCAAAAGAAAGTCCCCGTGAAAGTAATGTGATCTCAGAGGTAGTCAGAATGGTAGCAGAAAGGTTAACAACAGTGTGATCTTGTGATGCTGGATGTGTATGTCTGTATTTCTTATGTTTTACACCGCCTCTTCTCGTGGACCTCAACCTTTTTTCCCTTTGTATCTGTTGAGTTTCTTGTGGTGGGAGGGCAAAGGGAGAAGGGGCTGCTGTTTTTTTGACGTTGAGGGATTTGATGACATAATTGGGATAGGGTGCGTGCCAGAATTCATGCCCCCCACGGCTCCCAGAGCAGGAACTGTAGAGCCATCTGATAGTTCTGACTGAGAATCTGAGGTCTCAGGTGAACTGAAGGTGACTTTCTTAGAAGGTTTGGTTTTAGGGCGTCGAGTGGTAGGTCTAGGGGACCGGAAGGAGGTCTCCCACCGACTCCACTCGTAAACAACGCCCTTTTTGTAATCGTTGACATCACGAAGATATTTTACTCGTTTGGTGTCGGTGATCAAAGACTCCAGACGCGACACGTTATCCATAAGTTTCTTATTTAATTCATCATATTGCTGTAACGTGTCGAGCCTTGCAAGAGTCTGTTTGACCTCCGAAACCTGCAATCTTAAATCAACTAAACGTTGTTCTTCATATACAATAATCAGTTTCATCAACTTGATTGAACAGTCACTCAAAATGGCATTCCACTCTACGATAAAGTTCTTAGAATATACTGTGGTGGGGACCTTTTTAATTCTCAAGCCACGTGGAATAATGTCGTCTGCGACATACTGTTTTAGACTTGTAAGGTCCCACCACACCTTCGTTTCTTTTAGCATGAGGTCCTCAAGTTGTATAAATGCAGATTTCAGTGATGCCTCTAGATTGGTATTAAAAGAGGCTCCCAAATGTCTAGAAAAAACAGCTGCAAATTTAGAGGGCCGTTCAGGATCATAGTCCAGGTCACCAAGTGAAATTAAATGGCTATCTGTAGGACCAGCATTCAAGGAGCTAGATGTATGCACAGAGGAATTAGATGGTGCTGTGTCATCAGAATATAAAGCAGTCAGATATGAATGATTGCTAGACAATAAATGCCCCCCACCATGAGATGCTGGATATGAGTTCATCCAGGTACACAGGAGGTGGTCTCCTGTTTTTGCAGGGGCATAACAATAGCCCCCACGACTCTTGCCACCTTCACGCCTCTCTTTATTGTAGCCGCCGTACACCTATTTCCTTGTGGCTCCCATCTCTGCATGTCACATGACATGCAGAGATGGGAGCTGCAGGGAGATTGGCTGTGCAGCACAGCAGGTACAGTGAAGAGACGGTAATAACCTGTTGTTCGGCTTGATGGAAGAAAGTAAACTATCACTCCGCTGTAAACTATCACTCCCCTATAGTTGGGGGTAGGGGAGTTAAGGCAAGGGAAGGCACCCTAATGTACAATATAACAGCGCTCCATCCAATGTGTAAATGGATAATTCAACAACCAAGATTAACCATCTCACCACTGAGGGGTTAATTCCCTTATAGGCCAAAACAATTTTCGCCTTTCAGTGCTCCTCCCATTCATTTGTCAATAACTCTACCACTACTTATCACTTTGAAACAATCTATATCTCACTTTTTCACCACCAATTAGGCTTTCTTTAGGTGGTACTTTTATTTCATTGTTTAAAGTATGCCCCTAGTACAACACTATTTTATTTGGAAATAAAGGTGCATTCTTTCTGTTTTGCGTCCGCCACTAATTACAAGCCCATATTTGCAAAAAATAACAGTACTATATATACTCATGGCATACATATTAAAAAAAAAGTTGAGTCCCTAAGGTAACTGTCTATGTATTTTCTAAATGTTACTTTTTTAATTTTTTATAAGTGTTTTATTTTGTTAACTATGGGAGGGGAGGTAACAGGTTAATAGGGTATATATTTTTATTGTAATGTATGTGTATAATGTATGTGATTGTATTGTACTATTTTGCCACTAGATGTAACCCCCACTGAATCTTCCTGTGCATACTGTTAGTATGCTAACAGGAAGTAATGTGTGTATGTGTTACTTTCTGTTTTATCAATTACCATGGCATCTTATTGATGCTGGTGGTCATTGATTACAGCCACTTAGATCGGTGAATGGGAACTGTGGAACTGTGCACTCATTCACTGATCTGTCTTCCAACGGGGGGCGTTGAGAACATGGGCGGTAGCGAGTCTTGGAGCGAGTGGGAGCAGTGGCGATAGTGGCGGGAGGTATATATCTACGCCCCTAAAATGGGAACAGTCCTCCTGCTGGGCATAGATATACTCCCTCTAAACCAGGAAGTGGTTAAAAGTACCTATGTGTTACCTACTACATACAGTAAATGAATACACGAACCAATAATTATAAAGAGTCCAATAAGCAAAAAAAACACACGGTGTGCTATCTTGCTGCCAAATATCCATTGACTTTGTCAGTGAGGCTGCCCATCACTGGGCACCGTGAGGAAGAGAACTCACCCAGCTAGTGTGACCGGCAACCGCTATTCATTTCGTCAGTGCAGTGTACGCTCTGTACACTCTGGCTCCTTTATAGCCCTGTAGCCAATAGTTCTGTCTGTTTCCTCCGTTAATCAGGTTATGCCACTGTGTGTTTGTGTGTATTTTATATTGTGTCTTCCATCTGAAAGATATAAAATTATGATATGTTTTGATGAAATAATTGTGTCTCCAGGGGGGCCTCTACAGTTTGTGTTTTTCTTACTAACTAAAGTAGCTTGTTTTACTAAAGCAGCACTTTTAAACCGAATCAATAAATAATATCCATATCACACTGCTAATTAGAATCATGTACAAAGCCGGGAGTGATTTGTAATCTTTACAGAACAGGATAATTCAAAGACAATGCATGTTGAAAGTTTAATCAGGATTGCTGATAATGAGAGCATTGCCTGTGGATTAATGGGAAATATAAGGGAAAAGATCTATGGGGAGGGTCAAGGGATCAATGTTTCAATTCCTTGTGAATTCTTCTGGTCAGTGTTGTTTCCTTTGTTTGTTGTCAAATAGTATCACCCAGCCCAGCACTGAAATTAATCATACTACAGTACTGTTTAACCATAGATCCTGAGAGTCAACCACAATTACTTAGCGATCATGTAGAGTCAGCATACAGAAGCAACTCAATTTGACATACATGCATGCATGCTGTTTTCTAGTTTGCTTTTCCTTTTCATCACTTAGTGAAAATAATTGCCAAATAATATATTTTCATTAAATATGTGATTTCTCTTTAACTGTTATTTAAAGAGACTCAGAGATAAGTCATGTTGCCGTTTTTTCACTTACCCGGGGCTTCCTCCGGCCCCATAAGCATAGATGTCTCCGTTGCCATCCTCCTGCAGTCCTCACGGAGTCCTCCATTCAGCACCAATAAACCCACGGTATGCGGCTCAGTCTGACTGTGTGACGCCAGCTGGGGCCTTCTGTGCTTGTGCAGAAGGTCTGCGCATGCGTAGAAGGCCCTCTGCTGACGTCACTGAGCCGCTTACTGGAGAAGATTGCGGCTTAACGGAGGCGCTAAGGAGGATGGCGAGGGACACTTCCATGCTTATGGGGCTGGAGGAAGCCCCAGGTAAGTAAAAAAATGGCAACATGACTCATCTCTGAGTCTCTTTAAAAATACAATCAGAGGTGGACATAGGCCTGTGCAGGCCGTACAGCCACACAGGGGCCCTGTGTCCATTTGGACCAATGCAACTGTACCACAGTCAAGCCAGATTATGCTCTAGGTTAATTTTCCCCCATGTGGCTGTCTCTCATTATAACTCCTGTATGTACTTTGTGAAGTACGGCGGAAGATGGCAACACAATATAAATACAATAATTATAAGGTAGGGAGACTTTACACTATAACTTTACACTATATGTAAAGTATTTCCATCAGCAGACCTAAATGGAATTAAATTTAAGGTGAAATGATTAAGGAATAATAATAATAATAATAATAATAATAGTGCTTTTAACCACTTCGGGACCGGCTGCCTAACTCCCCTTAAAGAGACACTGAAGCGAAAAAAAAATGATGATATTATGATTTGTATGTGTAGCACAGCTAAGAAATAAAACATTAAGATCAGATACATCAGTGTAATTGTTTCCAGTACAGGAAGAGTTGAGAAACTCCAGTTGTTATCTCTATGCAAACAAGCCATTAAGCTCTCCGACTAAGTTAGTCGTGGAGAGGGCTGTTATCTGACTTTTATTATCTCAACTGTTCCTGGACTATTTACTTTTCCTCTGCTAGAGGAGAGGTCATTACTTCACAGACTGCTCTGAAAGACTCATTTTGAATGCTGAGTGTTGTGTAATCTGCACATATTATAGAATGATGCAATGTTAGAAGAAACACTATATACCTGAAAATAAAAGTATGAGAATATTTTCTTTGCTGCTAATCTTCTAGTAATTATTCATAGTACACAACCAATTCACTATATCATATTTTTTTTTTCGCTTCAGTGTCTCTTTAAGGACCAGGGCATTTTGCGGTGGAGGGGGTGCGCACGTTTGGGGGGGAGGTCGGGCGGCCTGATCCCCTCTGTGGCTGGCTGGGCAGTGTCCCCCCCATGGTGGCAGGTGTCCCCCCTGTAGCTGGCAGCCATCACTTACCTTCCAGGCTCCAGCGATGAGCCGCAGTAGCCCTCTTCTTCTCTGGCCGGCATCTCCGCTCCAAATGACGCTCAGGTTGGGTCGTGGCTTGATGACGTCATCAAGCCGGGACCCGGTGCTGACGTCAGACGGAGCAGAGATGCCGGCCAGAGCAGAGGGGGCGCCGATTGTCGCTGGAACGGCAGGGAGGTGAGTGGATCCTCTTCTTTTCCCCCCTGCCGCCGCCGCTGTCAAAGTGATCACTACGATCCGACGGCGATCGTAGTGATCACATGATCAGCAGCCATACGCGATGGCTGCTGATCACTAGGGGGAGATGCCAGCTGTCATATGACAGTTAAATCTCCCCCTCCGGGTGTGCACGATCGCGTCGGGAGCTGTTCTTTAGTGCGGACATTGAATCAACGTCCAGTCAGAACGGAGTCAGCACCTGCCGGACGCTGATTCAACCTGCGGCGGTCCCCAATAGGTTAAGATCAATAAAAGTTCAATATTTGTAAAGTTATACATTATTTAGTCGGTTTTCTCAAATTATAGTGGTGTTGATATATTACCATACAATTCTGAGGGACATATTTTATGCAATATCGTTCAAAAATACTATACAAAGTTTGTTATAATTTTGGAAGAGCGTGAATTTTTACCAAAATCGTTTTCACATTTTTGTAGGACTTGAAATTGTTCATGAAAATATATAACATGGATTTTGACAAGATGCAGATTATCATGGAAATACCAGCTTTCTTGAAAAGGTGTTTTCTCCTCGCCGATGACTTCAATACATTTGGCAAAAATTTTATTTCCCAGATCCAGAATTTTTTTTTAACGATGGGCAGGATGGGCAGGTAATAGTATGAGGTTATGTTATTATTTAGTTTTGACTGTAGCACTTCCGTAAATGACTGACCTCTAAAACAGCCAGTGCTTTCAGCATGTATACCTAACAGTAGGTTATAGATATATATTACCTCATAACAGGCATTTTGAGTTAACTTTTCACACGTTGCTATGTTTTAGCTAGAGATGGCCCGAACCTCCGACTTTCGGTTCGCGAACCGAGTTTGCGAACTTCCGTGAAAGTTCGGTTTGCGCAAACTTTCGAGAACCGCAATAGACTTCAATGGGGAGGCGAACTTTGAAAACTAGAAAAAATTTATGCTGGCCACAAAAGTGATGGAAAAGATGTTTCAAGGGGTCTAACACCTGGAGGGGGACATGGCGGAGTGGGATAGATGCCAAAAGTCCCGGAGAAAAATCTGGATTGGATGCAAAGCAGCGTTTTAATGGCAGACATCACAATGAACGCTAAATTGAAGGCCTAAAGTGCTTTGAAACATCTTGCATGTGTATACATCAATCAGGGTGTGATGATCCGCTCAGCTGGCTGCACAGGCAGACAGCTGTTTGTCCATTCCTCTAGTCTGTGGGCTGCAGGTCTCTGGAACAGAGACCTGTCTTTCCATTTCAAGTTTCTGGTCTGTTCTCTTGCTGGGGAATTTGCATACATTCGTTATGCAAATCCCCTACCTGCCTTCTTTGATGACTGGCACTATAAGAGCTTTATGTTTCCCAGAAGGCTTTGCTGGTCATTTCCTTTCCATGGTCTGTTCCTGATGGACACTGCTGGAGTGTCAGCCATTGCTATCTAGTATAGTTAATTCCTGGGGGTTGCTTTAGGCTCCCCTTCTAGCCCAGTCAGGTTGTATTATCTGTATTGCCTGTTCTGTCTTGTCTTGCCTGTTGCAATTTTCCTGTCCCAACGGTGGTTGACAGGAAATGGTTCTGATCTCTGTTCTTGGAGTATAGCTGGTGCAGCGGTTGCTACCAGCTATCTCTTCTGTTCTGTCTCCTGGGATCGCGCTAGCTACTTTTCGCTAGCGCTGGGGATCCTTCTGTTCTGTCTCCTGGGATCGCGCTAGCTACTTTTCGCTAGCGCTGGGGATCCTTCTGTTCTGTCTTCTGGGATCGCGCTAGCTACTTTTCGCTAGCGCTGGGGATCCTTCTGTTCTGCTACTCTGTACTCTGTACCTGGATCGCGCTAGCCACTTTTCGCTAGTGCTGTGGATCCTATCTCTCGCTTGTCCCTGTTTTCGTGTGTCTGTCTTGTCCGCTACGCTTGCTGGAGGCTCGGTGAGGTAACCGTTAAGCAAGCGCTCGCGTCCTCTGTTTCGTGTTTGTCTGTTAATGGTTAGTTAGGCGTGCTTGTCTCTATTGTGCTTATCACGTGGAGATCGCGCATAACCGCGTGCACTGTTGCAAATGAGAGCGGTGTTCGCGGTTAGCTAGCGTTTGTTGTTTTCCGTATCTCCTTATTGTATTATTTGCTGTGCCTTTGCTACCCTCGTATTCTATTCTGATCTGCCTTGTGTCACGTCTGGCGATCGCACCTCTCGCGATCGCGTTCCTATTTCATATCTGCTGTTGTGTGTGCGCGGTCGCGGGGTGGCGACTGGATTGGCGCACACACATACAACCTGTCCCTTTGCTCAATCTCATTCGCAATCGCCTCTCTTGCGATTGCGTTCTGCGCTTCGTACAATTCCTGTCTGGCACTTGTGGAGGTACAGAGGATTGGTTCCTCTGCACTCCCCAGCGCCATCTGCCGACAGGAATTTCCCTCTACAGGTGCGTAGCACCTTTTGCGGGGTGCCTGCAAATATACGCTTGTGGAGGATTTCCGCCGTGTCAGCGCACGCGTTGTGCGCTGATCACGGAGAAAGTTCCACAATCGTTACACAGGGAGTGTAATTAGAGAACTGCTTCACACTGACACACCAAACTCACTGTGTAACGCACCGCAAACAGCTGTTTGTGTAGTGACGGCCATGCTGGACTGGTGAGCACCATGGCGAGAGTCCAGGCCGTTTTCAAGCCCATATGGTCGTCGGGCTGTGGTAGCTCAATGATAGAACGACAGTGACTGTCCAGCTGATCAAATTTGGTCTGTCCACAATAAAGCAACAACCTTATTATCTTCGATGGGCCCCCCCCTGAGACACTCATATAGCCGGTAATTGCTTCATTGTGATACGCAAGCCCATTCACCGTGGCAAGGTAATGATCATGAAGGGGAATTGGCACATGTACATGCCTTTTGTTTTGTTGTTGCAGCTGCAGTGCAGCCAGAAAAATTGGCCTCTTTCTGAAGCGGGTTGGACCCGTGAGATGCATTAAGGCGTGCGGCGGTCCTCCAGCCTCTCATGTAAGTCCTTTGCTCTTATCCTCACCTTTTCATTACCTTACTTGCATGGTTATCCTGGTGATTTCCTTTCCATACTTTATTGAACCACTTGTGGAAATATTTTCTTATTGTTTGATTGATCCATTGGTCTCTTTTTCACGCTGACATATATTTTTTGACTATTGTGCAATATATTTATTAATAATCATATAGATGTGATTGTTACCGTTATTTTGGTGTTTTTCATGAGCTCGGTGGCTTATTATTTATATGATGTAGTGTTGTAGAATTATATTATTATATACTATTGAGGGTTGTTGAGGAAATATTAGTATTTGGATTATTGAATAATTGCTGTGTGCAGACCGTTGCTGTCACCATTGGTGATTTTAATTGTTTCTAAATTTGTTTACCGTTTCCAAATACAATTGTGAGTATTAGTTGATTGGTCTGGTGCTGCTTATATTGGGTGATTTTTCTTGTCTTTGGTCCTGTGGTCCAAATGACCCATTTAGCACATTCCTTTCTGCATAATTATTAATATAAATTAGATGCTGCTTGTCCACAATTGTTGCTCAAACAAAAAATAACAATACAGGAGGACTTTCGAACCCCTGCTGTATATGACACTGATTGACTTTACTACCTTTAACGATAATTTGTTATGGAGGGCAAGTCTGCCATCCATTCAAGTGAAAGGAATGCACTGACAGCCAGGTATAATACAATGTGCAGTCACAGATGCAGTGAAAGGTATGCAGTGACTGGTATTACAATACAATGTGCAGCTGTCACACAGGTGCAGTTAACAGGTATGCTCGGAGTGGTATATTACACAGCGTGCGGTCACATAGGTACTGTGAACAATTGTGCAATGACTGGTATTACAAATGTGCACATGTCACACACACACACACACACAGGTACTGGACAGGCACAGTGACACTGTGTGCGCTCACTTAGGTAGGTGGGTGCACAGCGAACAACAGGCAGGTATATGCAGTGATGGGTATTACAATGTGCACCTGGCACACACACAGGTAGTCACTGAATGTGCTGGGCTTGGCAGTGGCACACACAGTAGGAATTACCAAGGCTGTCTATGCAACGCAAGTGTCAGTGGGCCACACACAAAAAAAAATAATCACAAGAACAAGATTAGCTCTCAAAAGAGCTGTTGAGGGGTGCTTTTTTAGCAATAGGAATCAGCAAGGAGCAAGCTAAGAAGCCTACAAGAGCCTAACTAAGCTTTCCCTATGAGAGAATCTGCAGCAGCTTTCCCTTCTCTAATTACTGCAGGCACACGACTGAGTCCAAAGCCTGACGCTGCCTGCCTTTTATAAGGGGGGGTGGCTCCAGGAGGGAGTGTAGCCTGATTGGCTACAGTGTGCCTGCTGACTGTGATGTAGAGGGTCAAAGTTGACCCTCATGATGCACTATGGGGGCGAACCAAACTTCTGGAAAAGTTTGTGGTTCGCCGTGATCACGAACCCTGGAAGTTCGCCGGGAACTGTTCACCGGCGAACCGTTCGGGCCAGCTCTAGTTTTAACTGACAAACAAATACTGCGTAAACATTTCTATTCAAAAACATGGCTTTTCAGTTATGTTTACTGCAGTTACCATATAACTTCCCCCGCTATTCATCATGAGAAATCACATTTTATGTGGTGAGACCCATTCTTCCGGGCAATAAGCCTATGCACCTATATAATATACCATGCTCACAGGGGACATCTATTTCCAGTTAAGGGATGACAAGTGATTGATGTGGAGCTCCAAGCACAGATCTGGCCACTTCACCGGTTTGATACAAATGGATAAAAGCAAGTACATACCCGATAGGAGTTGCTGGAGGGCCTATGTAGGGAGTATATTATCTTAGAACAAGCATTCCGAATTAACCCTTTGCACTCTGCTATGTTTTAGCTGATGGGCATCTTGGTATAAAAACAGAGGTTGTTTGAACACTTCTGTTCAAAATAGGCATTCTTCCCATTAGTTAAATAACTGTCACTACTGAAATTAGAGACTGTAAAAATATTTCTGTTCATAAGCAGGGTTTATAAGGCTATATTAACAGTAGCGAGCATGGGCGTCCGCAGAAAATTTTCCAGGGGGGGGCAAAAAGTGGGGAGTTAAAAATTTGGGCTGGTGTAAAATGGAGCTACGTCATGCGGCGCGCGTAGCGCGCCGCGCCGAAAAATGGGTGTGGTCATGAACCAGAATGTGGGTGTGGTCGTGGGTGGAGACAAGTTTACATGAACTAAGCAATAGTGGGACATTAGATTAGGACAGTGGTGGCGAACCTTTTGGAGGTCGAGTGTCCAAACTGCAAAGTCACTTTACTATCACAAAGTGCCAACAGCAATTTAAACTAAATACAAACGTTTTAACTCATACATGAACATTATGGAAAATTAAGTTGAAAATAAACTGTGAAGATAAACAATTTCATCCATCCGACTCCTGAAAAAAATTATTCATTTTTTTTAGAACCTCCCAGTTTCATTTTCTGTTTTAAAAAGCAGAAAAAGTAGGTTTAATGCTATTGTCTCATATGATGATGATTCAGCTTTTTCCATAGTCTCGCAGTTAGCAATCATGTGACCCCCAACAAGACAAATTCAGCAATCATGAGGCCCCCCCCATCAAGACAAATTCAGCAATCATGAGGCCCCCAACATGACCAACTCAGCAATCATGAGGCCCCCAACAAGACAAATTCAGCAATCATGAGGCCCCCAACAAGACAAATTCAGCAATCATGAGGCCCCCAACAAGACAAATTCAGCAATCTTGAGGCCCCCAACAAATCATGAGGCCCCCAACAAGACAAAGTCAGTAACCATGAGGCCCGCAACAAGACAAATTCAGCAGTCATGAGGCACATAAATAGACAGCTTTTCACATAAATAGGCAGAATGCCCCCTTAATATGTAGACACCTCTCACCTGGCAGCAGTTCCCCAAAATACACTCAATCTGACAGCAGTGGTTCCCCAAAAATAGGTAGCCCCAGGTCTATAGGTGTCCCCAGAATAGGTGGCCAGCGGTATAGATGTCCCCAGAACTGGTAGCCAGGGGTAGAGATGTCCCCAGAACAGGTAGCCAGGGGTATATGTGCCCAGTATATGTAGGCAAGGGTATATGTCCCAGTATATGTAGGCAGGGGGTATATGTCCCAGTATATGTAGCCAGGGGGATATGTCCCAGTATATGTAGGCAGGGGTATATGTCCCAGACAGTATATGTAGGCAGGGGTATATGTAGGCAGGGGTATATGTCCCAGTATATGTAGGCAGGGGTATATGTCCCAGACAGTATATGTAGGCAGGGGTATATGTCCCAGACAGTATATGTAGGCAGGGGTATATGTCCCAGACAGTATATGTAGGCAGGGGTATATGTCCCAGTATATGTAGGCAGGGGTATATGTCCCAGTATATGTAGGCAGGGGTATATGTCCCGGTATATGTAGCCAGGGGGATATGTCCCCAGAAAAAGTGGCCATGTGTGCAGGAGGAGGGGAGCAGCGGAGAGAAGAGGGAGAGCTATGGGCACTCACCTTAGGGGGCTCTCCCTCCCTCTCTCGCTCTCCCCTCCGGAGGCCGGAATGAAGTGTGCAGCGGCTGGCAGCGGTGGGCGGAACTTACCTCCTCTCGTCGCACGCGCCGGATGGATTAGCCGCTACTCTGGCCTGATCCAGACCAGAGTGCGGCACCAGAACTTCCGGCGCAGGAGCGAGAGGAGGTAAGTTCCGCCCACCGCTGCCAGCCGCTGCACACTTCATTCCGGAGGGGACAGCGAGGGAGAGAGAGACCCCTAAGGTGAGGGAAGGGGGGGGAGACGTCCGCCCTTCCCCACTGTGCCCATAGCGCTCTCTCTCTTCTCTGCGTGTTCCCCTCCTGCTGGCTGCACGGGCACGCGGCCAGGGGGGGGCAGCGGGCGGCCAGGCTCGGGCAGATGCCCGGTTTTGCCATATGTGCGGACGCCCATGGTAGCGAGTTACAGTGCGATGTAACGGAGGCAATTTAATGCGCAGTATGTGACATTCAGAGTGCAACCATTGCAATGCGATCCAACTGACTCTTGTATGCCAACGCGATGCATACTACATAACATGCATTAACCACTTAACCCCACAGGCTATTTTACCCTTACCACCAAAAGCCATTTTCACCTGTCAGCACTTCTCCCATTCATTTGACTATAATGTATCACTGCTTATCACTAGTGGTGCTCGGATACCCCTTTTTATTATTCGAGTTTGGTCGAATTCGAATAGTAAATTATTCGCATTCGGTCGAATATTCGAGTCGAATATTTTTTACTATTCGATTCGACCTCGGACTTCGAGCTCACTATTCGAGTCGGTATTCGAGCTCATTATTCGAGCTGACTATTCGAATTGGCCTTAAATAGCTTCCAACACTTGTTTTGAGGGTGAATGATGCAAGAAACATCTTTTTTTCCAAATAACAACAGCAAGTGATTATGTGGGGATGTTCCTTTAAAAAAAAAAAAAAGGTGGAAAGAGAAGTTGTGTCCAAAATTCTGTTCAGTACAGTGTATATACTTCTTCTTCTTCTTCTATATCTTCTTCTTCTTTGTCTTCTTCTTCTTCTATATCTTCTTCTTCTTCATCATCTTCTTCTTCTTCTTCTTCTATATCTTCTTCTATATCTTCTTCTTCTTCTTCTTCTTCTATATCTTCTTCTTCTTCTATATCGTCTTCTTCTTCTTCTTCTTCTTCTTCTTCTTCTTCTTCATCATCTACTTCTTCTTTATCTTCTTCTTCTTCTTCATCTTCTTTCTTCTTCTTCTTCTTCTTCTTCTTCTTCTTCTTCTTCTTCTTCTTCTTCTTCTTCTTCTTCTTCTTCTTCTTCTTCTTCTTCTTCTTCTTCATCTTCATCTTCTTCTTCTTCATCATCTTCATCTTCTTCTTCTTCTTCTTCATCTTCTTCTTCTTCATCTTCTTCTTCTATATCTTCTTCTTATTATTTTTTTTTCTATTTCGTCTTCTTCTTTTTCTATATCTTCTTCTTCTTCTCCTTCTTCTTCTTCTCCTTCTTTTTCTATATCTTCTTCTTCTATATCGTCTTCTTCTTCTTCACTTATTTCTCTTTTATTTTTATTTTTTTTAAAGAAATGGGGCTATTTTTGAGCGTAATAAATAGCTGGTGGCGCACGCATGTTGGAAGCGCCATTGTATGTGCTCCCTGGCAGTGGAAACACACAGACAGCAGGAGGTAAATTCAGCAGCAGCAGCAGGAGGAGGAGGATGATTGTGTGGCAGCAGGCAGTCAATGAGGCAGGCAGCAAGACATAGTAGGCTGTGGTACCTAGCGGTGGTACCAGGCCGTAAATACACAGCATGAGGTTCCAGACAGCGGCCGTGAAGCCCACATCATGTCCAATACACAACTGGGACAACACAGTTTTCAACCCGGACACCTCTAAAAATAATATCACAAAGTATTAATAAAAAGTATATATATTTTTTCATTTTTTTAAAGAAATGCAGCTATTTTTGAGCGTAACAAATAGCTGGTGGCGCATGGTGGAAGCGCCATTGTAAGTGCTCCCTGGCAGTGGAAACACACAGACAGCAGGAGGTAAATTCAGCAGCAGGAGGAGGAGGATGAGTGTGTGGCAGGAGGCAGTCAATGAGGCAGGCAGCGTGACATAATTGCCCTGGTACCTAGCGGTCATACCAGGGCATAAATAAACACAGCAGGAGGTCCCAGACAGCGGTCGTGCAGCCCACATCGTGTCCAATACACAACTGGGACAACACAGTTTTCAACCCGGCACCTCAGAAAAATTAAACCTTTTTTTTTAATGTTATTTTTGTTTTGTTTTTATAGCAAATTACACAGATATAGTTATTGTTTGACGTAATAGCTGGTGGCAGAGTGGCAGCAGAAGGTAAATCTGTGTACCCTTGGCAGTGGGAAACACAGACAGACAGCAGCAGCAGCAGGAGGAATGGAGGAGTAGTGTGAGTGTGACAGCAGGAGGGCAGCTTGACATAATAGCCCTGGTACCTAGCGGTGATACCAGGGCATAAATAAACACAGCAGGAGGTCCCAGACAGCGGTCGTGCAGCCCACATCGTGTCCAATACACAACTGGGACAACACAGTTTTCAACCCGGGCACCTCAGAAAAATTAAACCTTTTTTTTTTTTTTTTTTAAAGGTAAATACAGGCAGCAGGGGCAGCTATTGTTTGACGTAATAGCTGGTGGCAGAGTGGCAGCAGAAGGTAAATCTGTGTACCCTTGGCAGTGGGCAGAAGGGCAGTACACAGCAGCCCACTGTAGATGTAAAATGTGTGGCTGCAGGCGATGTAATAGTCAAAGTGAACCAGGCTGGCTTAGTGAGCAGGAGTCAGGAGGTGGTAAAGGGTGGTAAGGCACATTAACGATGGTTCTTCCGGCAGCCAGTTCATGTCCCCCTCTCGCCGACAACAGGGGCCAGGAACTCGCCTTCCACCCACGCCTGGTTCATCTTGAGAAACGTCAGTCTGTCCACAGACTTGTGAGACAGACGTGAGCGTTTCTCGGTGACCACGCCACCAGCTGCACTGAAGCAGCACTCGGACAGCACGCTGGAAGGGGGACAGGACAGCACTTCCAGGGCGTACTGCGCCAGCTCGCTCCAGATCTCCAGGCGCTTGACCCAATACTCCATGGGATCAACAGGGGCATCGCTGTCAAGCCCGCTGTAGGACCCCATGTAGTCAGCCACCATGCGGGTCAGGCGCTGGCTGTGACCGAAGGAGGATGCTGCTGCATGCACCTCCTCTCTAGTCACTGCTGCCGGAGCCTCTACAGTCCTGTAGAGATCGTTGCTGAGAGACAGCAGGTCTGTGGGGCGCTTGCTGCTGGATGCAGGCACCTGCTGCTGCCTCTGTGCTGGCTGGACAGTGGGGGTGGAAGGCTGGGGGAAGGCTTCCTCCAAGCACTCAACAAGGGCCTGCTGCAAGCTCCTTATTTGTTGCGCTGGCTCTCCTCCTGCAGGCGGCAGGAACTGGCTCAACTTCCCCTTGAGGCGCGGGTCCAACATCATGCTGATCCAGATGTCCTCCCTCTACTTCATCTGGATCACCCTGGGGTCCTTGCGCAGGCACGTCAGCATGTGCGCTGCCATTGGGAAGAGGCGGGCCACGTGTGCTGGCACATCGACGGCAGTGCTGTCCTCATCCTCCTCCTCTGCCTCCTCAGCCTCATCCTCTCTCCACCCCCGCACCAACTCAGCTGCGCTGTGCTGATCCCCCTCATCAGCAGCAAGGTCAGGGACCTCCACCAAGTCCTCCTCCTCCTCCCCCTCAGAGGTGGACTGTGCAGCTGCATGCCGCTCCTGCTGGTCCAAGGCTGCCGCTCCCTGTTCCAGCAAAGCATCGAGGGCCCTGTTCAGCAGACAAACCAGGGGCACCCACTCGCAGACCATAGCATGGTCCCTGCTCACCATGTTAGTGGCCTGCAGAAAGGGAGCCAGCACTAAGCACACGATGGACGGGATGTTGCTGGTCTTGTCCCTTTTCTGAGCGGCGGACACAGTGGCCAGGGCAAGGTACTGGTTGACAGCGTGCTTCTGTTCAACCAGACGCTCCAACATCGCCAGGGTGGAGTTCCAGCGAGTTGGAACGTCAATGATCAGCCGATGGCGTGGCAGCTTCAGCTCCTTTTGCACGTCTTCCAGGCTCGCACAGGCTGCAGCCGAGCGCTGGAAGTGACGCACAACATTCCTTGCCGTTTCCAGCAGTTCGCCCATCCCCTGGTAGGTGCGCAAGAACTTCTGCACCACCAGGTTCAGCACATGGGCAAGACAGGGGATGTGGGTCAGGTTTCCCCTGTCAATTGTGGCAACCAGATTGGCCCTATTGTCGGCCACCACCTCTCCGACTCTGAGTAGTGTTGGGCGAACACCTGGATGTTCGGGTTCGCGAACATTCGCCGAACATGGCCGCGATGTTCGGGTGTTCGCGCCGAACTCCGAACATAATGGAAGTCAATGGGGACCCGAACTTTCGTGCTTTGTAAAGCCTCCTTACATGCTACATACCCCAAATTTACAGGGTATGTGCGCCTTGGGAGTGGGTACAAGAGGGAAAAAAATTAGCAAAAAGAGCTTATAGTTTTTGAGAAAATCAATTTTAAAGTTTCAAAGGGAAAACTGTCTTTAAAATGCGGGAAATGTCTGTTTTCTTTGCACAGGTAGCATGCATTTTGCCGCCATGCAGTCATAAATGTAATAAAGATAAGAGGTTCCATAAACAGGGACCGGCAACGCTAACCCAGCAGCAGCACACGTGATGGAACAGGAGGAGGCGCAGGAGGAGAAGGCCACGCTTTCAGACACAACAACCCAGGCCTTGCATGAGGACAAGAAGCGTGCGGATAGCATGCATTTTGCCGCCATGCAGTCATAAATGTAATAAAGATAAGAGGTTCCATAAACAGGGACCGGCAACGCTAACCCAGCAGCAGCACACATGATGGAACAGGAGGAGGCGCAGGAGGAGAAGGCCACGCTTTCAGACACAACAACCCAGGCCTTGCATGAGGACAAGAAGCGTGCGGATAGCATGCTTTTTGCTGCCATGCAGTCATAAATGTAATAAAGATAAGAGGTTCCATAAACAGGGACCGGAAACGCTAACCCAGCAGCAGCACACATGATGGAACAGGAGGAGGCGCAGGAGGAGAAGGCCACGCTTTCAGACACAACAACCCAGGCCTTGCATGAGGATAAGAAGCGTGCAGATAGCATGCATTTTGCCGCCATGCAGTCATAAATGTAATAAAGATAAGAGGTTCCATAAACAGGGACCGGCAACGCTAACCCAGCAGCAGCACACGTGATGGAACAGGAGGAGGCGCAGGAGGAGAAGGCCACGCTTTCAGACACAACAACCCAGGCCTTGCATGAGGACAAGAAGCGTGCGGATAGCATGCATTTTGCCGCCATGCAGTCATAAATGTAAAAAAGATAAGAGGTTCCATAAACAGGGACCGGCAACGCTAACCCAGCAGCAGCACACGTGATGGAACAGGAGGAGGCGCAGGAGGAGAAGGCCACGCTTTGAGACACAACAACCCAGGCCTTGCATGAGGACAAAAAGCGTGCAGATAGCATGCTTTTTGCCGCCATGCAGTCATAAATTTAATAAAGATAAGAAGTTCCATAAACAGGGACCGGCAACGCTAACCCATCACAGATGGTCATTGTTCATGTTACTTGGTTGGGGTCCAGGAGTGTTGCATAGTCGTTTCCAATCCAGGATTGATTCATTTTAATTTGAGTCAGACGGTCTGCATTTTCTGTGGAGAGGCGGAAACGCCGATCTGTGACGATGCCTCCGGCAGCACTGAAACTGCGTTCCGACATAACGCTGGCTGCCGGGCAAGCCATCACCTCTATTGCGTACATTGCCAGTTCGTGCCAGGTGTCTAGCTTTGATACCCAATAGTTGAAGGGTGCAGATGGATTGTTCAACACAGCTACGCCATCTGACATGTAGTCCTTGACCATCTTCTCCAGGCGATCGGTGTTGGAGG
This sequence comes from Hyperolius riggenbachi, assembly GCF_040937935.1. Taxonomy (NCBI): domain Eukaryota; kingdom Metazoa; phylum Chordata; class Amphibia; order Anura; family Hyperoliidae; genus Hyperolius; species Hyperolius riggenbachi. Next base: position 207,106,045 of record NC_090648.1, on the reverse strand, counting down.
TGGATCTGCACGCTTGCTGTTCTGTGGGCTGCTGCATGGGTGTCAGAAAATTTTCCCACTCCAAGGACACTGCCGATACCATTCCCTTTTGGGCACTAGCTGCGGCTTGTGTTGTTTGCTGCCCTCCTGGTCGTCCTGGGTTTGCGGAAGTCAGTCTGTCGGCGTACAACTGGCTAGAGGAGGGGGAGGATGTCAATCTCCTCTCTAAAGTCTCCACAAGGGCCTGCTGGTATTCTTCCATTTTGACCTGTCTGACTCTTTCTTCAAGCAGTTTTGGAACATTGTGTTTGTACCGTGGATCCAGAAGGGTATAAACCCAGTAATTGGTGTTGTCCAGAATGCGCACAATGCGTGGGTCGCGTTCAATGCAGTCTAGCATGAATTGAGCCATGTGTGCCAGAGTCCTGCCAGAATCCTCATCATCCTCTTGTGAGCGTTGTGATAGTTGTTGTGATGCATCATAGTCGTCACCTTCTTCCTGGTCTGCTTCTGCTGACCATTCGCGCTGAATTGTGGAAGTCCAACGTGCACCGCTCTGGCCCTCGTCAGTGGTGGCATGAAATTCCTGCTCCAACTCCAGCTGTTCCTCCTCCTCTTCTTCGTCATAGCTGCTGGGGCCAGCGTTTCCTGAGGCAGATGGCCTGATGTTGGTACCATCACGCTGATCGTTTTCTCCTTCAGATTCCCCCAGTTGCATCATGACAGCTGTTTCCTTGATTTTCAACATTGACTTCTTCAGTAAACACAGCAGTGGTATGGTAATGCTGACTGAAGAGTTGTCACTGCTCACAAGCAACGTGGATTGCTCAAAATTTTGGAGGACTTGGCAGAGGTCCAACATGTTGGCCCAATCGGATCCACAGAAGCTTGGCAGCTGTCCGGATGCGCCTCGGTATTGCGCCATCATGTACTGGACCACTGCACTCTTCTGCTCGCAAAAGCGGGCTAGCATGTGCAGCGTAGAATTCCAGCGCGTAGGGACATCACACAGCAAGCGATGGTGGGGGAGATTGAAGCGCTCCTGCATCTTGGCGAGTGCCCCCGAAGCAGTACTGGAATTTCTACAATGTTTGGCCACTCGTCGCACCTTCAACAGAAGATCGGCCACGCCTGGGTATGTCCTCAGGAACCGCTGAACTACTAGGTTCATCACGTGCGCCAGGCAAGGGATGTGTGTCAACTTAGCCAACCTTAAAGCACGAATGAGATTACTCCCATTATCACACACAACCATGCCCGGTTTCAGGTCCAGCGGTGCCAGCCACAAATCCGTCTGTTCCTTTATTCCCCTCCAAATTTCCTCCCCTGTGTGCTGCTTATCCCCAAGGCAGATCAGCTTCAGCAACGCTTGCTGACGCATGCCAACAGCTGTGCTGCACTGCTTCCACGATCCTACTGCTGCTGGGTTAGCGTTTCCGGATGAGGTACAGCTTTGAGATGCGTTGGAGGAGAAGGAGTCAGAGAGGTAGGTGCTGCTGTTGTTATCCAGTGGGAGGGATGGCGGTGCAGCTGTTTGCGGCGTGGGCAACACCCGCACCGTAGCAGGTGAGGAATCGCTGCCAGGCTCCACAAGGTTCACCCAGTGCGCGGTAAGGGAGATGTATCGACCCTGGCCGAACGCACTCGTCCAGGTGTCAGTAGTGAGGTGAACCTTGCAGGCAACGGCATTCTTCAAGCTTCGGGTTATTTTGCTGACCACGTGCTCATGCAACTCAGGCACTGCAGAGCGCGCAAAGTGGTAGCGGCTGGGAACCACGTAATGTGGGATGGCCACTGACATCATGCCCTTGAAGCTGTTTGTCTCCACCACTCGATATGGCAGCATTTCGCAGGCCAGAAGCTTGGCTATGCTGGCTGATACTGCCACGGCCCGGGGGTCATTTGCTGGCAATTTCCTCTTGCGCTCAAGCATCTCCGAGACAGACAACTGAACCGTAGGGCTGCACACTGAACGGCTGTTGGTTGTTGTGTTTGATGACTGGGAGACCTCAAGAGCACTATTCCGGAAAGTGACAGTGTCAGCGTCGTCTGATGTTTGTGAATGTTGTGAACCACGCAATGGCTGGGCTACTGCTGCTGCTGAGGAGGGTCTGGTGGTGAGTCTGGTGACCCCAAGGGAGGCAGTGTTGCTGCTGGTACCCTGTCCTGGCGGCCACAGAGTGGGATGTTTGGATACCATGTGGCGGGTCATGCTGGTGGTGGAGAGGTTGTTAATATGTTTCCCCCTGCTCAGGCGGGTCTTGCACACCTTGCAAATCACCATGGTACCATCCTCACTGCAGTCTTCAAAGAAAGCCCAGACTTTGGAGCACCTGCCTTGCTGGCGATTTCTGTTTGCGCCTCTTTTTTGTTTCACTTGAACTTTCGCGCTGCCTACCTTGTGGCACAAGTCGAACTCGTGCAGCAGTGGGTTCTTCAACAGACTCATCTGTGCTGCTGCTACGACGGCGATGTTCTCCTTTACATACAAAATCTGGGTCTCTGTCAACATTGTCCATACCCTCCTCCTCCTCTTCCATCTCCTCAAACTCGTCATATGTGATTGTGGGCCGCCGCCGTGGAGTAGAGCTCCCCACAACAACCTCTGCGCAGCACACTCCAACGTCGTCTTCAAGATCTTCTCGGCCAACCTCCTGCAATTGAAACCCCTCCTGCCCAACTTGCTCTGGGATTTGGGTTTCCGAGTCCTCCTCGGACTCGCCTTGCATTTCAGTGCGCGGTGCATTTCCCACAGTCAATGGTTGTGAATCCGGGCACAACATTTCTGGCAGTTCCATTGACCTTTGAGAGGGGGCAGTTTGTTGGGCTGGGAATAGCTCCTGCAAATACCTCATTGTGTCCTGAGGAAATTCTTCGGACTGGTTATTTGGCAGTTGTGTGCGTGCTGTCGCTGCCGGTTGTGTCTGCTTTGTGCCCACTGGCTCCTTGTAACTGGCTGAGGACTCGGACCTCGTGCGTGATGTGCTGGTGCTGCTTAACCCACTGCTGGATGCTTGAGAGGTCATCCAATTAATTATCTGGTCCTGTTCTTTTGGATTTGTGAGGGTTGATTTCCTGGACAACATGGGCGGTATTGAGTGGGTTTTCTTCGGTGCTCCACTGTGGCCTGTACGTGAACCGTCAGGGGGAACACCTCTTCCCTTGCCCCTCCCTCTTTCACAGGATTTCTTCTTCATTTCACTTATCCGTAAAAGTACACGCTGACTGGCAGCAGTACAGTGGCAGTACAGAAATGCTATACAGTGGCGGTTGAGCGGTGCACTACTATTCCCAGCAGCGACACAGAGCACAATGCTATACAGTGGTGGGTGAGGGGTGTACTACTATTCCCAGCAGCGACACAGAGCACAATGCTATACAGTGGTGGGTGAGCGGTGTACTACTATTCCCAGCAGCAACACAGAGCACAATGCTATACAGTGGTGGGTGAGCAGTGTACTACTATTCCCAGCTGCGACACAGAGCACAATGCTATACAGTGGTTGGTGAGCGGTGTACTACTATTCCCAGCAGCGACACAGAGCAAAATGCTATACAGTGGTGGGTGAGCGGTGTACTACTATTTCCAGCAGCGACACAGAGCACAATGCTATACAGTGGTGGGTGAGCGGTGTACTACTGTTCCCAGCAGTCACACAGAGTGGCAGTAAACACAATGCTATATAGTGTGGCTGAGCAGTGTACTACTATTCTCAGCAGCGACACAGAGCACAATGCTATACAGGGTGAGCGGTGTACTACTGTTCCCAGCAGACACACAGAGTGGCAGTAAACACAATGCTATATAGTGTGGCTGAGCGGTGTACTACTATTCCCAGCAGCGACACAGAGCACAATGCTATACAGGGTGAGCGGTGTACTACTGTTCCCAGCAGACACACAGAGTGGCAGTAAACACAATGCTATATAGTGTGGCTGAGCGGTGTACTACTATTCCCAGCAGCGACACAGAGCACAATGCTATACAGGGTGAGCGGTGTACTACTGTTCCCAGCAGCGACACAGAGCACAATGCTATACAGGGTGAGTGGTGTACTACTGTTCCCAGCAGCGACACAGAGTGGCAGTAAACACAATGCTATATAGTGTGGCTGAGCGGTGTACTACTATTCCCAGCAGCGACACAGAGCACAATGCTATACAGGGTGAGCGGTGTACTACTGTTCCCAGCAGACACACAGAGTGGCAGTAAACACAATGCTATATAGTGTGGCTGAGCGGTGTACTACTATTCCCAGCAGCGACACAGAGCACAATGCTATACAGGGTGAGTGGTGTACTACTGTTCCCAGCAGCGACACAGAGTGGCAGTAAACACAATGCTATATAGTGTGGCTGAGCGGTGTACTACTATTCCCAGCAGCGACACAGAGCACAATGCTATACAGGGTGAGCGGTGTACTACTGTTCCCAGCAGACACACAGAGTGGCAGTAAACACAATGCTGTATAGTGTGGCTGAGCGGTGTACTACTATTCCCAGCAGCGACACAGAGCACAATGCTATACAGGGTGAACGGTGTACTACTGTTCCCAGCAGACACACAGAGTGGCAGTAAACACAATGCTATATAGTGTGGCTGAGCGGTGTACTACTATTCCCAGCAGTGACACAATGACCGGGGGATCCTGGCTACCCTGGCTGGAGAGAGAACTACCCTGCCTGCCTACCCAAAGCTAAACCCACAGACAAATGGCGGAGAAATGACGTGGATCGGGTATTTATTTACCCGAACCACGTGACCCGTTCGGCCAATCAGAGCGGGTTCGGGTCCGAACCACGTGACCTGTTCGGCCAATCACAGCGCTAGCCGAACGTTCAGGTAACGTTCGGCCATGCGCTCTTAGTTCGGCCATATGGCCGAACAGTTTGGCCGAACACCATCAGGTGTTCGGCCGAACTCGAACATCACCCGAACAGGGTGATGTTCTGCAGAACCCGAACAGTGGCGAACACTGTTCACCCAACACTAACTCTGAGGCCTCTGGGGGTCAGCCAAATCCTCTCCTGCTCCTGGAGTTTGGCCAACACATGGGTTGCCGTCAGTTTGGTCTTCCCAAGGCTGATCAACTGCAGCAGCGCTTGGCAGTGGCGGGCCTTCACGCTGCTGCTGAGGCGGGGGGTTTGGCCAGGTGTGCCGGAGGATGGCAGAGGATCGGAGGAACCTGCTGCAGTTCCCCTGACCCTGCGGGGTGGCACCACCCACTGTGTTGCTGCTTCTGCTGCTGTGCCCGCTGCTGCTCTCCCATCCTCACCCCCTTCCACCAAGCTGACCCAGTGGACAGTGAAGGACAGGTAGCGGCCTGTCCCGAAGCGGCTGCTCCAGGAGTCCATGGTGACGTGGACCCTTTCACCAACCGCGTGCTCCAGCCCTCGCTCCACATTGGCCATCACAAAGCGGTGCAGTGCAGGAATGGCCTTGCGGGCAAAGTAGTGTCTGCTGGGGAGCTGCCAGTCTGGGGCTGCACAAGCACCAGCGCACGCATGTCGCTCCCCTCCTGCACGAGCGTGTACGGCAGAAGTTGGGAGAACATGCCCGTGCCATCAAGCCGTTCAGCTGACGCACGCGACGGCTGCTGGGAGGCAGAGCCCTAACCACCCCCTGGAAGGACTCGCTCAAAAGGCTCTGGCGTGGCCTTTTGCTAGCACGGGAATCAGCGGACACAGCAGAGGAGGCCACTGAGGACTGGCTGCCAGAACAGGCCTCAGTGTTGGCGGCAGGAGTTGCAGAGGGGGGAGGAGCAGTGTGTTTCCGCACTCCTGCTGGTGCTGCTGGAGGAGCAGGAGGGCAGGTGGCTGCTGTTGCTGCTGCTGCTGCTGCTGCTGAAGGCTGTGCAGTGATGGGTGTGGTGCCACTGCCAGCACCAGATGCCTTCAGCCTCTGGAACTCCTCATGCTTGTGGAAATGTTTAGCAGCAAGGTGGTTGATGAGCGAGCTGGTGCTGAACTTTAAGGGGTCTGCACTCTGCTCAACTTCCGCTGACAGTGGTTGCAAGTGGCGTACTTGCTGAAAACTGTGGGCATTGTGAAAAATCGCCAGATTGGTGACAAGAACAACCCCCTACGGCCTGGAGCCGCTGCTGCCTGTCACCCTGTGGTGGTTGGGGGGGGGGGGGGGGGCTTGGGGGCGGCTGGTGGTGGTACTGGCAGATGCTGCTGCTGCTGCTGCTGCTGAGCCTGAGACACCAGCAGGCTGTGGGACCTGCCTACTGCTGCCAATGCTTGCAATGATGCGCCTCCTTGCAAGGCCCACAAGCGCATCCTCCTCCTCCTCCTCAGAGCTGCTGATGATGACATCCCCAGGTGCTGGTGGTGGCGGCACCCAGTCTTTGTCTGTCACCACGTCATCATCATCATCATCATCCTCCCCCTCCTAAAACATGTCCTGCTGGGATGATGACCCCCCAAACGCCTCTACTGATGCATGGATGGGCTGCTTGACTGTCGCCACAGTCTTGCTGTCCAATCCCTCATCCCCCAAAGTGCCCATCAGCATCTCCTCCTCCAAATCGCCAACAACAGCAGACAATACCCTAATGGTGCCTGGGGTAAAAATACTGCTGAGTGACAGGTCGCCAACTTGTGACGGTGAACTGGCCTCCTCCCCAGGCCCTGCTGGGCGGCTGCTGCGAACAGGGGTGGTGGTGGTGGTGAGGGTGGAGGCCTCGGATGCAGAGCTGATGGCGGGCTGCTCATCCTCCGTCATCAGTTGCACCACAGTGGCTGCATCCTTTTCCTCAATGGGACGTTTCCGACCCGGCTGGAGGAAAATAGGAGCAGGTACTACACGCTGCTGCTGCTGTGTCTCTGCAGCGTGAGTTGCTCCTGCTGGGCGGCGCCCAAGGCGTCCACGGCCAGTGGCTATAGGCGGAATGTTAGCCACTGACGCAGCTGCTGCTGCTGCGGAACTGTGCATGGTGGCACGGCCGCGGCTTGCCACAATGCTACTCCCTCTCCTCTTGATTCCCTTGCTGCCCTTCCCCTTGCCCAAACCGCGCTGGCTGCCACTTCCAGACATCTTAGATGTTTTGGGCGTAAACAAAAAAGTTTTTTAAAAGGGCGGGTGAAAAAGTGGGGTACTTTAATGGAGTGGGTTGGTGGGTGAGGTGACACTAATCACTAAGTGATTAGATCGCTAAGTGATTACTAGTACAGTACTAATACAAAATACAATAATCGGTAATCAGTAAGTGTGAACAGTGAACAGTAAGTGTGTCCCCTAGTACACTAACTAGAAAATACAATAATCAGTAGTAATCAGATTAAGTAGAAGGAAATAGAGTGTGTGTACTGTACAGACAGTGCACGCACACACACACGCAGGAGCTAGCCTATGAACAGTGACTGAGTGTCCCTAGTACAGTAAGTAGTAACAGTAAGTACAACTAGAAATTACAATAATCAGTAGTAATCAGAAGGAAATAGAGTGTGTGTACTGTACAGACAGTGCACGCACACACACACGCAGGAGCTAGCCTATGAACAGTGACTGAGTGTCCCTAGTAGTAAGTAGTAACAGTAGTAAGTACAACTAGAAATTACAATAATCAGTAGTAATCAGAAGGAAATAGAGTGTGTACTGTGCACGCACACACGCAGGAGCTAAACAGTGACAGTGAGTGTCCTAGTACAGTTACAGTATAATAACTACAAAATACAATCACTCAGTAGTAAAGGACAGCAGAAACACTGGTATAGATAAGATGAGAAATAAAGTAACAGAGGACAGGAGGACAGCTGCCCACACAGGCAAGGCCCTGAGGCCTAAAGCTGTGTAAGCTTGCCTGCAGCAGCTGCCTGTCTCTATGTAACACACAAGCTACTAACTAAAATACAATGTCTATCTAAATAACAACAATATAGGTGTGTATAGGAGGTGTATGTGAGCAAAAACGCTAGGTAATTGACCACTATAGAGCTCTTGCTAAGCCAAAGCACAAAGGAGCAGATCTCTCTCTGTACAAAGTCAGGCAAGGACGGAAAAACGGAACATGGCGGCCGCTATTTATAGGGTAGGGGCTGGCCAGGGTCCCCCTCTGTGATTGGCTGCCGTCAGAGGGCCTGGGAGCCCTCTGATTGGCTCTAAGGACATCAATCTGGGCTATGACGCTATTCGAGCTCGGTATTCGAGCTCCAATAGCGCTGTTTGCTCGAATAGCTCGAATAGTGAGTGGGCTATTCGAGTTCACTCGAATAGCCCATTCGAATAGCTGAAAAAGAGCTCGAATATTCGAGCTACTCGAATATTCGAGCTCTGCTGAGCACCACTGCTTATCACACCTACACAACCAAAATTGTATTTTTTTGCCACAAATTAGGCTTGTTTGGGCAATATTTGTTTTCAGTAATTACTTTATATTTTTATGCATTTTCTAGTGAAAAACAAGGGGAAAAAAGAGTAAAAAATTACACAATTTCTCCAATTCCATCCCCTATAGTTTTGAAGAAAACCAGAGACATAAAATAGGAAAGATTTGATATCTATCTGGGGCTTCTTCCAACCCCATAAGCACCTCTGAGTCCCTTGCCATCCTCCCGCAGTCTTCCTTTCAGCCGCAATCAGCCCCGGTAACTGGTTCAGTTCCGTCAGTCGGAGGCTCCTGCGCATGCCCCGACCTCCCACACATTTTATTTGTCCATCTTTTCCAGCTATCACAACATTTAAATTATATTCCTAGTACAATGTATGGCGACAATATATTATTTGAAAATAAAGGTGTATTTTTTCTTTATCATATTTTTTGTATCCAATAAGTAATTACAAACCCTTATTTGCTAAATAACAGTAATTTATCCTCATGACATACATATTAAAAAAGCCCTAAGGTAACTATTCATGTATTTTGTATGTATTTTTGGTAACTGGAGGGAGGTGCTAGATGGGGTTAATAACTACAGTGATTTTTTTTATTTTATGAATTTTTACTTTAATTGTAATTTTTAGCCACAAGATGGCACTATACAGTAATACAATACAATAACATTTCTATAGCGCTTTTCTCCCGTAGGACTCAAAGCGCTTAGGCTCTCTCAGATTCAGTAATTGGTAGTAGGATGAAGTATTCACACAACAAAAGTTATATTTCTGCAAATGCCAAACTCACCAGGTGGGTTTTCAGTCTGGATTTAAACACGTCCTGGGTTACCAGGTAGTTTTTGATCCTTTTTTACACTATTTTTTTACTTTTATTTTTATGAATGAACATGGTTTCTGATTAGAGTCATGTTCATTCAACCCCAAGCACTTCAATTGGCCCACCACTGATGGCCAGGATGCACTGGTGCGTCCTGTTTGTGTTGGTGAGGCAGAATCCTAACGTACCGGTACATCCACATTGCGGATTTTGAGGTTATTTTTTTATTAACTGTATGCCTCACTGTATGCAATGCAAAGCATGTATAACATGCAATGCAACTTTATCCCTTCCCATTCTTTTGCCTCAATCTGTGTTTCTGTGCTTTTTTGTCCTTTTATTTTGCCTGGAAACCACCAGCCTGCTGTCAGTACTCACATCCTGCCCCGTCACTGACAGAGAGCCCTACAATTGGTTATTATTATTACTGATTTATAAAGCACCAACATATTCCATTGTACTGTATTTCCACCAAGACTTCTATTTGGACCTTTCACCTGGATCAATGGAAGTTGCATTCAGGAAATTCAAGCTTCTTTATTGGTCCATTCATTTCACCTATGGAAGCCCTGGTAGTATGTTCAAAGATCTTTATATCAGAGCTCCCAGTAAGGGTTGCAACAGAAATGGGCAAGTACGGGTAGAAGAGTGGTTTCTCCAAGCAAACTAGAGGAAATACAGAAAAAGAGCTGAAGAAAATGAAATAGAAGTAAACAAGGTCAAGAGAGAAAAATGCAGACAGAGAAAGAAAATTGTTGATGGAGACAGATGGATTACACAACAAATATGGGAGAATAAAGATGAAAACAGGTGAGAAGAGGAAAAGATTTATTGAAAAACTGACATGGATTGCAGTTCTACACTCCAACAAAGGGTTTCAAAAACAAGCAGTAGCATGTTATACCATATTAGCCATCAGTAAAAGCAGGAAGTTTTGAATCAGGATGATACCATTTACTGGCTAATCTTCAGACTCAATTTCTGTATGCATACGGCTTATTAGTCAAAAGCCTACTATTTTTCCTTTAACCCCCTCCCCTCCTGTCTTTCTAAAAGTTTTCAGAGTCTAAAATTGGGGAAAACCATGCTGCCAGAGTCTCTGCAGCAGCCCCTGCTCTCACTCACCTCCTTGGGCTCCAGCGCTGCAATTTTACCTCTGTCCTTCGGGTGGCACTGTAACACTTTGGTGAGATCAATGACGACGATCTCACCAGAGTAATTCAGAGTCTCCAAGGACAGGAAGGATAACGGTTACCAACGTTTGAATCCTCCGGAAGGTGAGTGATAATGCCCGCAGCGGGAGCTCTATGCGTGCAATACTATGCGTATTGCACGCAGTGTGCAATACGCATAGTATTGCACGCATAGAGCTCCAGACAGCTAGCCCAAACATAGCTCAGGATTACCGCCAAGGAGGTAAACTAGCCAATAAATGGTATTATTCTGGTTCAAAACTTCCTGCTTTTAAAATCCAGGTGTGTGTTGATATATGGTGTAAAAGAGAGCTCAGAGTCCAGAATATCTCAGTTGGCGAATAAAACCTGTTTCTGATTCTGGTTCTTCTTTCTGCACCTGCTAATAAAGCTGAGCACATCTCAGGAGGCTATAGCAAGTAATACAAGCTCACCATTCCTGCCCATCACGGTGCTCATTACTCCGATAGAATGTGGTCGCATCCTACCTTATGGGCATTGGCATAATAAACCAAATCATCCCAATGTACAACCCTTTGGCTTACGTAATTACTATCCCAGAGTACATAGCAGCATGATAATCTTTTTAGCCCCCTTTTTATCCTCTTTTTCTGTTATGTGATTGTCTATGCTATTTCATATATGTGATGCTTTTTAACCATTATCGGTTGTAACAATAAAGACTATTTAATGATTTGATAGCCTACTGGTGCATTGTGAGATCCTTTTCTCTCTTTTGATAATCTTTTTACCTTCATGAAATGTATGCAAGTTTTGTAAAAAAAAAAAAAAAATCGTGTGGGTAAAACTAAATAGGCAGAATATATTAAATGACCTCATCTATTTAAGATCGATTGATACTAAAACTTGTATTTATGCAGACTGTTTCTTTCCTTGAAATTGAAAAGAGAATTTCAAAGAGCTGGACCATGAAATAACAAACAATCCCTAGCAAATTACATCTGTGACTGACAATAAATTGAATGAGAGCTTCTGGTTTGTTATAATTAGTATTGTTCTCCATCTACCACTCTTGCTTTTAGGGCATCAAATTTTGCTGAATTTGGATTAAAAAACGCTAACGTGAAAAAAAAAATCACATCTTCACACATAGAAAATTAAAGAGGTTCTGGCAAGCTTTCAATCTCTGAAGAGAAGCTAATTAGGACTAATGTGTTTTTAAATGCTTTGCCATCACGCACAACATACAAAAGCCAGCGAGATACTTTGTCAGAAAGAAAGAGGTGAAGGGTTTTAAATCAGTGAAAAATACTTCAAATAATCAAATTGTATCTTAGCTTTGGCACTGAATGTATCATCTAAGGTCACAGAAGACTTGTCATTTGTATTTATTATTGGTGGCACCAAAGAGAAAAATACCTGCCTGAAAGGAAACACGGCTATGAAGAATATCTCACTAATGTATGCTCTTCTGCTGTTTATTTTGTACATCAATAATTTTCAACAGCTATTATAGATACAGGTTGGGAGTAGAGATGGCCCGAACCTCCGATTTTGGTTTGCGAACCGCATTCACAAACTTCCGTAAATGTTCGCGAACATGCAAACTTTTGCGAACCGCAATAGACTTCAATGGGGAGGCGAACTTTGAAAACTAGAAACATTTATGCTGGACACAAAAGTGATGGAAATGATGTTTCAAGAAGTCTAACATCTGAGTTTTTGCATGGATGAGTGGGATAGACACCAAAACTCCCCGGGAAAAATCAGGATTTGACGCAAAGCAGCGTTTTAAGGGCAGAAATCACATTGAATGCTAAATTGGAGACCTACATTGCTTTGAAACAACTTGCATGTGTATACATCAATCAGGGAGTGTAATTAGTGTACTGCTTCACACTGACACATCAAACTCACTGTCTGTGTAGTGACAGCTGAGCTGGACTGGTGCGCACCATGGCTAGAGTGCAGGCCGTGGCGGTTTTCAAGCCCTTATGGTCGGGCTGAGGTAGCTGAATGACAGAACAACAGTGACTGAGTGTCCAGCTGATCGAATTTAATCTGTCCACAATGAAGAAACGACCTTATTATCTATTTTCTTGGGTCAGGTGTGCCCCCCAACCCTAACACACTCATAGCCATCGGTCATTGCTTCATTGTGATACGCAAGCCCCTTCACCGTGTTTTGTTGTTTCAGCTGCAGTGCAGACAGAAAAAGTAGGCAGGCATGTACAGGCACCAGAAATAGTATTATAGCGGCCGCTGCTAGCAGCGGCCTTAAAAATTCAGGAATTTGCCTGTAGTCCTGGTGGACCCTGTTGGTGGTGGCGGAGAAGGCAATCAAGTGGCCTGCAGGTAGAGATGGGCCGAACGGTTCGCCGGCGAACGGTTCCCGGCGAACTTCGGTGGTTCGCGTTCGCCTCCCGCAGGCGAACGTTTCCGGAAGTTCGGTTCGCCCCACAATGCACTATGAGGGTCAACTTTGACCCTCTACATCACAGTCAGCAGGCCCAGTGTAGCCAATTAGGCTACACTAGCCCCTGGAGCCCCACCCCCCTTATATAAGGCAGGCAGCGGCGGCCATTACGGCCACTCGTGTGCCTGCATTAGAGAGAGTAGGGCGAGCTGCTGTCTGTCTCTCATAGGGAAAGATTAGTTAGGCTTAGCTTTTCCTGGCTGCATACCTGTTCAGTGATCCTGCCACTGCATACCTGTTCTGTGAACCCACCCACCACTGCATACCTGTTCAGTGATCCTGCCACTGCATACCTGTTCTGTGAACCCACCCACCACTGCATACCTGTTCAGTGATCCTGCCACTGCATACCTGTTCTGTGAACCCACCCACCACTGCATACCTGTTCAGTGATCCTGCCACTGCATACCTGTTCTGTGAACCCACCCACCACTGCATACCTGTTCTGTGAACCCACCCACCACTGCATACCTGTTCAGTGATCCTGCCACTGCATACCTGTTCTGTGAACCCACCCACCACTGCATACCTGTTCAGTGATCCTGCCACTGCATACCTGTTCTGTGAACCCACCCACCACTGCATACCTATTCAGTGATCCTGCCACTGCATACCTGTTCTGTGAACCCACCACTGCATACCTGTTCTGTGAACCCACCCACCACTGCATACCTGTTCAGTGATCCTGCCACTGCATACCTGTTCTGTGAACCCACCACTGCATACCTGTTCTGTGAACCCACCACTGCATACCTGTTCTGTTCAGTGGACCCGCCACTGCATACCTGTTCTGTTCAGTGAACAGTTTGGTGTGTCAGTGTGAAGCAGTACCTTAATTACACTCCCTGTTTGATGTATACACATGCAAGATGTTTTAAAGCACTTTAGGCCTGTCATTTAGCATTCAATATGATTTCTGCCCTTAAAACGCTGCTTTGCGTCAAATCCAGATTTTTCCTGGGGACTTTTGGCGTGTATCCCACTCCGCCATGCCCCCCTCCAGGTGTTAGACCCCTTGAAACATCTTTTCCATCACTTTTGTGGCCAGCATAATTATTTTTTTTTTTAAAAGTTCGCATCCCCATTGAAGTCTATTGCGGTTCGCGAACTTTAACGCAAACCGAACCTTCCGCGGAAGTTCGCGAACCCGGTTCGCGAACCTAAAATCGGAGGTTCGGCCCATCTCTACCTGCAGGCAGAGATGCTGTGTGGGGACCAACTTAGTCTTGGGGCAGGCAGTCACACGGCGTGCAGGCAGAGATGCTGTGTGTGGGGACTGACTTAGTCTTCGGGCAGGCCTGAGCGTGCTTTGCAGACCAGGCATCCGTGGTCAGATGGACCCTTGACCCAACGCTGTGTGCCAGAGATGACACTATTTGCCTTTCAACATCACGGTACAGTTTAGGCATCGCCTTTTTTGAGAAATAATTGCGGCCTGGTATCTTCCACTGTGGTGTGCTGATTTTCTTCAGGTGGTCATCCCATTGCAGTTTGTGCTTTGTAATTATGTGCCTTCGTAAGGTAGTTGTCCCTATGCGGGTCTTGGTCCTTCCACAGCTCAATTTTCGGTGGCAGAGAGTACAGATGGCATTGCTCTCATCTGAGGCAGACACACAAAAAATTTTTCACACCGCTGAGCCCTGGGGTGATGGCACTTTGGTGGTGGTGGCCGGCTGAGTGTTAAGTGGGGTGCCAGAATCAGAGCAGGAGGAGGAAGATATGTCACGCTTCTGTGCGGAAGCTGAGAAAGATGAGGTGTTCTGTGTTAAATAGTCAACTACGTCCTGACAATATTGGGGGTTGATGGCACGTGCCTTCTTCTGAACACTGTACTTTGGTCGAGGGCCGCACAAAATCACGACAGCACGACCTCGAACAGACCTGCCAGGTGGCCTGCCTCTGGCTCTGCCTTTTGTTTTGTCCATATTGGGGGGGATGAAGTGAAAGGTATGCACTGACTTGACTAATACAATGTACGGTTACACAGGTGCAGTGAACAGGTTGCAGTGACTGCTGGTACAACAATGTGCGGTTACACAGGTGCAGTTAACAGGTATGCACGGACTGGTATATAAAACAGCATGCAGTCACACAGGTGCAGTGAACAGGTATGCAGTGACTGCTGGTACAACAATGTGCGGTTATACATATGCAGTGAACAGGTTGCAGTGACTGGTATTACAAATGTGCAGCTGTCACACACACAGGTACCGTGAACAGGTGCAGTGACTGGTGGTGGTATATAAAACTGCGTGCGCTCACGTAGGTAGGTAGGTGCACTGAACAGTGAACAGGTGCAGTGATTGGGATTACAAATGTGCATCTGTCTGTCACACACACACACAGGTACCTTGAACAGGTGCAATGACTGGTGGTATTAACAATGCGTGCGCTCACGTAGGTAGGTAGGTAGGTGCACTGAACAGTGAACAGGTGCAGTGATTGGGATTACAAATGTGCAGCTGCCTGTCACACACACAGGTAGTCGCTCACGGAATGTGCTGGGCCTGGCAGTGACACAGTAGGAATTACCACCAAGGGGCCAAAGGCCAGCTGCGACTGACTGACAGGGCTGTATATAATGCAAGTGGGCCACACACAAAAAAAATAGATCACAAGAACAAGATTAGCTCTCAGAAGAGCTGTTGAGGGGTGCTTTTTAGCATTAAGAATCAGCAAGGAGCAAGCTAACAAGCCTACAAGAGCCTAACTAAGCTTTCCCTATAGCTCTCTCTGCAGCAGCTCTCCCTTCTCTTATTACTGCACCCACACGAGTGAGTGAAAAGGCTGACGCTGCCTGCCTTTTATAAAGGGGGTGGGGCTCCAGGAGGGAGTGTAGCCTGATTGGCTATAATGTGCCCGCTGACTCTGGTGTAGAGGGTCAAAGTTGACCCTAATGATGCACTATGGGGCGAATCGAACTTTCGGAAAAGTTCACGGTTCTCCGCGATCGCGAACCCCGGAAGTTCGCCGGTTTCCGTTCCACATCTCTAGTTGAGAGTTTTCAAAGAAATGAGTACACAGTACCTGTTCTCAAGGCCGCCATAAGGGGGGACAACTAATATTGGGGTTAGGGGCCCGGGGGTCCCAAGAACCTCCATCCCATGCATTGACATTACCTCGGGCCTGGAGTTCTGGGCGAAGCGGCAGGAGGTGCGTGCGCAGCGGTGGGGGAGAGTGGGCATATCGCAGTGACTTGCCTTCCAGGGTCCCCAGCGCCGCAGCCTCTTTCTACTTCCTCTCCCAGGCATCCCTCGCCTATACTGGAGGCACCTACCTAGCTATCCTATACTGGGGGCAATTACACTGGCTACCCATACTGCAGGCAGCTACCTAGCTAACTTATACTGGGGGCAACTATGCTGGCTACCTATACTGGAGGCACCTGCCTACTTAACCTATACTGGTGTCAATTATACTGGCTAACTATACTGGAGGTACCTACCTAGCTAACCTATACTGGGGGGCAACTATAGTGGGGGAACCTATGCCTGGCTACTTATACTGGGGGCACCTATAGCTGGCTACCTATACTAGGGCACCCACTGGTTGCAGGGCAGCCAATGGGTGGGCCTGGGGAGGGGGGGGGGGGCAGGCCTGATGATGTGTGAGGGGCCCCAAAATTTCTGATGGCCACCCTGCCTGTTCTAATTGAAAAACAAATCCAGAAATTAGCTTATCACCAACTTTTCATTTTAATGACATGGACTATCACTAAAGAAAACATAAAGTGAGAGGAACATGCAGGGTGTCATTGCTGATTGCTTTTAGAAAAGACCCTTGCTTGGTTGATGAGCCATAACTTGTTTTGTGCAAGATCCCTTCCTCACATAAGGAAGGTCTCTTGTCCAAAACATGTTGTGTCTGTAACTTCATTGCTACTAAT
Organism: Hyperolius riggenbachi; assembly: GCF_040937935.1. Taxonomy (NCBI): domain Eukaryota; kingdom Metazoa; phylum Chordata; class Amphibia; order Anura; family Hyperoliidae; genus Hyperolius; species Hyperolius riggenbachi. The sequence continues at coordinate 207,089,395 of NC_090648.1, read as the reverse complement.
ACAATAATAATTGCTGAAGCCCTTTCAAAGCAAACTTGAAGCGAAAATAAACTTATGAGATAATGAATTGTATGTGTAGTACAGCTAAGAAATGGAACATTAGTTGCAAAGCAAAGAAAAAAAAAGTCTTGTGTTGTTTTCCAGTACAGGAACAGTTAAGAAACTTCAGTTGTTATCCATGCAAAAGAGCTTCTCTGAGCTCTTCAACCCAACTTGGGTGGAAGACAGACCTTATTTCTGAAGTACTTAAGCAACCAAGAAACAGTGAGAGACAGGTTGAGATAAGGTTTTACTACGAGAAAGTTCAAAGGGTCATTAGCTCTGCTCTTTTTTATAGTTTAATGTATAGAGTGTTTTTTGTAAACTGCAAATATGACAGGATGATGTAATATTATAAAAAAAAGCTATATAACTGAAAATAAAAACATCAGACTTTGCTACTAATGTTATATTCATTATTTGTACTACACATACTGTATAATTCATTATATCAGTTTTTTTTTTCAATTCAGCTTTGCTGTAAGTGCTGTGTTCTCTTTGAGATTACTTGTGAGCAGGCTTGGTGTACCTGCAGAGCACTGTGCACCATTGGGCACAGTACGGTGTACTGGTTTCCCATCTTGGTGTGTCAAATCCATTGTCTATTTGCCTGATTGTTGGCTTCTAAATTCAACTTGATTAGTAAAATACAACACATATACAAATCATTAGAAATGGTTAATTACATACAAATAACTTCTGGATATAAGACAAACGTCACAATGGAGTATGGTTCTTACTGCATTACATGGCTTTCTGGGATCTGGGAGGCAGTGGGGACAGAGTGCTGCTTATATGAACATGACCACAACTTCTACTGAAGTAATGTGTACATGTATGATCTTGTCATTATTCATTTAAAGTAATTTGGAGGTTCTGGGAATAATTGTGTTTATATTTTGTCTATTGCTAAGAAAATGTTGCTTGTAAGGAAACCCATAGATTCCTATTTCACTTGTTTAAATTCTATCACCCAATCTCCGGTTTGGGGGACACTGGATTGGGAAAATGCCCTTTCCCACAACATTGGTACAAGGATGCTTTGTGAGGAGGGTAGGTTTGTTGCCATCTCACAATGGTACCTCCCCACTGTTGAAAGACATGTGTTTCGGTTGTTTTAGTAGAGGTTGGTGCTACGTGCTTACTGGCATCTTTACGTACTGCCCCCAACCTACATTGCTAAATAGGTGCTTGGTTAGGTGGTGTAGACTAACTAGATTGAACATCTTTGCCTTTTTATATGAATAATTACATTAAAGGGAATATTTAAATATTATTGATTTACAGTTAAGTTTTCTAACATTTTCTTTTCAAAATTACTTGTCTACAAAGCAACATTTCATTTACAAATTATTATCGCCTCCTCTCCCCGCTCCTCTCAGTCTTCTTTCACTGTGAGGGTTGGGGAGAGGCAGAGATCGGCGGAGATTGACTGGACTGGAGGCAAAGCTACAGTGCAAAGCTCTGCCTGCTCCAGGCAGAAAAATCCATGACCTGGAAAGACGTGGAATTTTGTCCCGGGATTTAGGGGGAATGAATACCTCATTTTGCCTCTCTATTGCATCAAATCAGCTTTGATCTTACTGCTTACCATAAGTGAGCAATAAAAAAAGCAAATTATTTTGGCTTCAGACTCTCTTTAACCATTTCAGCCCTCAGTCGTTTTTCACCTTATGCATCCGAGCAATTTTCACCTCCCATTCATTTGCCAATAACTTTATCACTACTTATCACAATTAATTGATCTATATCTTATTTTTTTCTTTCTTTAAAATGGTTAGGTGAACCTTTGTGATCCCAGGGGCAGGCAATTAAAAGTGCAATGGAAAGCATTTTAACGCTAGGTACACTCAATGAGATTTTCTGTCAGATTTACTGTCAGATTGATTATTTCAAACATGCCCGATCTGATTTCCGATCGAATTTCCGTTTGATTTTCTATAGAAGTGAACTAAAATCGAACAGAAAATCAATCGCAAATCATATCAGACATGTTGGAAATTATAACAGTCAAGAGAGATAAATGTGGTTGGCACCAGTTGCTGGCTGACAGAAGACACAATGTGATCGCTCCCAGTTAGTAGCCGTGCTCACAATTCAGATAATTGTCCATACGATAGTAGAAAGAAAAATGGAGCACCAGCTCTTGCAATTAGGATTTATTAGCGTTCACATAGGCATTACAGGTAAACCAGTAGTGAGGGTAGTAGTACCGGCCTGACAGCCGTTTCGCGGCAACTGCCGCTTTCTCAAAGGCACAAAAAGGTAAAGATACCTTTTTGTGCTTTTGAGAAAGCGGCAGTTGCCGCGAAACGGCTGTCAGGCCGGTACTCCTACCCTCACTACTGGTTTACCTGTAATGCCTATGTGAACGCTAATAAATCCTAATTGCAAGAGCTGGTGCTCCATTTTTCTTTCTACTATCGTATGTTGGAAATTATAAATCTTGCAGTACATTTTCCCCACTGTACAAACAAAGGTTTTATTTCTCACTTCTCTGTCCTTGTTGGAAACTCTTCCTTACAGAACAAGAAGCAGGGGAAATTGTCTCAGATAGGTACACAGAAACCAATAAAGATAATCATTGGTTCTACCCATGTTTCCCATGATCCAGTATGAAAATAGTACTTTTCATGTATGCTTTACATTTCTCTTTTACTCGCTAACTTAGAATTATGAGTAACAGTCTAAAAATAATCAGTGATTCCAAGTCAAACTTAGTGTAGAAAAACATTTGTTGGAAACAGATTTAACAGTCTGTATTAATATTTAACTAGATGACTTCACCTCTCCTGGCACAATGAGCTATGTTGATGCAAAGCACACAGCACACAATGCAGAGGTCAAGAAATGAAATACAAAAATCCAACAACAGCAGAGGCATAATGATACTGTTCTCATCCGTCAGAAAATCCCTTTAGTTCTTGTAAACTTGTGCATAGTTTTCAAGGTCTTAGAAATGACCTCACTGCTCATCCTAATTACAGAGAATCAGGCAATCGATCAGTGTTCCTCTTTCTTAATAACATTTCTCTGAGAGTGTTTTTCTTGCATAAGTGAATGTCTTGGCTAGCCACTGACAGATGCTGAAGACCTGTTTACACCAGGTGGCCACGGAGATAAAAGGTATATATCGATGAAAGACATTTAGCAGTGATTTGATTCATCCCCTTTGACTCAGGTGAGCAAGGTGAAGTAAGAGATGATCAAGTGATTGCCCTTGACCACAGGTCTATGAATACTTTGATAAATAATTTGGCACTTAAGAATATGTCAGTCTGAATCAGAATCACAGAATACATGCTCTACAGAAATAATGCAATCACAAGATTTCAACAGTATTTGAAGTGGTAAGCCTCAGCAATGGCAATAGTAATCATGGAGTCGCATGCACGTAATTGTGGCAAAAAATCAATGTGTAGGGATCTTCACCCGCCTACTGCCAGGACAATGCTCACAATGCTTCACAATGCACAAACAAAAGTACAGATCTATAGCCAAGGCCATAATGATATCTTTTGTGCTCCTAGGCCAAGTATGTTGTGGCTCCGCTTTCATGTGCAGCAGCGCCCCTCCCATTCCATGTGCAGCCTCCTCATCCATACCTTTCACTTATGTACTGTAGCCTCTGTCTCTCCCTTGGGCATCACTTTCCCTTTAGCATCTGTTGCTCACCATTTTCAGCCTCCTCTTTCATTTGTACCAACTCCTCTTTCATTTTCAGGTGCCCCTTTGGGCTGCGGCAGCCTAAGACCTTTGCTGCCCTTCCAGAAATCCATTCCCTGTCTGGAACACTTCCATAAAACCCCTTCTTTTATTTATACAATGCATTAAAAACATAACAGAGTGGCATAAGGCTGTATAGCAGCTACAGCCTGCTGTTTAGGGCAGTTTTCTCATGCCGCCCAGCAACAAACTACCTCCAAACCATCATTGAGTGACAACTGGCTGAGACTAAATGCTGATAAAACTGAGATCCTTCAGTGCAGCGCATGACAACAAAACAACTTCACTTGCAGTCTTCACCACTGGGAATAGGAGGCACGGATCTACCCAGCTCTGATCATCTGCGTAGCCTGGGAGTTCTAACTGATGGGGATTTAAACTTCAGAAGCCACATCCCTGCTGTGGTGAAATTATCCTATTTTCACCTGTAAAACATTGAAAAAAAAATCAAGCAACCTTTCCACCCAGAAGATCTGCCATCCTTAGTTCATGCCTTCATTACATCCTGACTGGACTACTGCAATGCTCTCTACAACGCCCTTCCAAAAAAGGACTTGTACCACCTACGGCTGATACAGAATACTGCTGCCAGACTGTTAACCAACCAACCCCGTCACTGGCGTCATGCCGCTCCTACATTATGGAACTCCTTACCTCAACCGATCAGGACAGCTCCATCCCTGGACATGTGTAAATCCAGACTGAAAACCCACCTGTTCAGTTTGGCATTTGCAGAAAAATAATTTTTGTTGTGTTAATACTTCAGCCTACTGCCAACTACTGAAGCTGCGAGAGCGTAAGCGCTCTGAGTCCTTTGGGAGAAAAGCGCTATAGAAATGTTATTGTTATTGTTATTTTGTTATCATTCCAGTTTATACAAACAATCAACCAATCACAATGTATATGCAACTTAACAGAGCTGAAGCGGAACCTACATTATACCCATTGCCTAGGTTATGATGCTTGATGCTGTGGCATAATTCCATTAGATGGAAGATGGGTTTCCTTTCTTGAAATCCCTTTTTGCAGTTTTTGCTCTCCTGTTTATAATGATCAGGCTGACCGGTGGAGTGTAATAACAGTGAGCCTGTCTCGTTATTTTATTTGTGACTTCTTTGTGTATACTGTATTCTGCTTAACCCTTTAACTGTCAATTTGATTAGTGGCTTGCCAGTGTTCCAGGTCAATTTATTGTGAACAGGAGCAATTTCAGACACTATTCCGTAGGCTACATCAAAACTATAATAGGGCCCCCCTGCTGATTTTAAACCCCAACTCTTGCATGTAATGCCCAGTCATCTTTTTAAACAACCCCCCCCCCCCCCCCCCAGTCTGCACTCTAGCAGATATTGGCCAGTCATCACTTTACCCCATTCCTGTGCATGTTTTGGCTACAGTCATTCCAACAACACCCCTGACTGCGGTGCCACAGCACTGTATTGTCTCACACAAGATAACTTGTACACGGTGGCCAAAAGGTTAATGTCAGGGGCAAATCCAGGATTTTCAAGGGGGGGGGGGGGTTCCTGATAGGTCTCTTTTGGCAAGCCGCACACTACCGCGCATGCGTTTGCCCACAAAATCCACATGATGCACAGCATTTCTCCACAAAATACACACAATGCGCAGTGTTTCCCTACAAAATACACATGATGCAGTAGCGTTTCGCCAAAATATATATAATGTGGCAGTGATTAAGTAGCCAGATAACCCCCCTTTATTATGGATAACGAAATTACCCCACCCCTCTTTAGTATAGGTGACCAGATGACCCCCATTTATCACACAGGTAGCCAGATGAGGCCCCCCCCAGTTAGGATAAGTAACCATATGATCCCCATTTATAGTATATAGCCAGATAACTCCCCGTTCAGTACATTCCCCCTTGTATTTCGCCAGATCCCCCTTGTATATATGGCCAGTGTATATAGTCAGATCCCCTGTATATATAGCCAGAGATCCCCCCCCTGTATATACCCATATACCCACTGTATGCAGCCAGATGCCTCCCCCTGCATATAGCCAGTGTATATAGCCAGATCCCCCTGCATATAGCCAGTGTATATAGCCAGTTCCCCCTGCATACAGCCAGTGTATATATATAATCGTAATGTGGGCAGCAGCCATCAGAAAATAATCGTAATGTGGGCAGCAGCCAGCAGTCATCAGAAAATAATCGTAAAGTGGGCAGCAGTCACCAGAAAATCACAATGTGGGCAGCAGGCACCAGAAAATCGCAATGTGTGGGCAGCAGTGACCAGAAAATCGTAATGTGGGCAGCAGACACCTGAAAATCGCAATGTGGGCAGCAGACACCTGAAAATCGCAAAGTGGGCAGCAGTCATCAGAAAATCGCAATGTGGGCAGCAGTGACCAGAAAATCGTAATGTGGGCAGCAGACACCTGAAAATCGCAATGTGGGCAGCAGTCACCTGAAAATCGCAATGTGGGCAGCAGTCACCTGAAAATCGTAATGTGGGCAGCAGACACCTGAAAATCGCAATGTGGGCAGCAGACACCTGAAAATCGCAATGTGGGCAGCAGTGACCAGAAAATCGTAATGTGGGCAGCAGTGACCAGAAAATCGTAATGTGGGCAGCAGTCACATGAAAATCGTAATGTGGGCAGCAGACACCTGAAAATCGCAATGTGGGCAGCAGTGACCAGAAAATCGTAATGTGGGCAGCAGTCACATGAAAATCATAATGTGGGCAGCAGACACCTGAAAATCGTAATGTGGGCAGCAGACACCTGAAAATCGCAATGTGGGCAGCAGACACCTTAAAATCATAATGTGGGCAGCAGACAACTAAAAATCGCAATGTGGGCAGCAGTGACCAGAAAATCGTAATGTGGGCAGCAGACACCTGAAAATCGTAATGTGGGCAGCAGACACCTGAAAATCGCAATGTGGGCAGCAGAGACCAGAAAATCGTAATGTGGGCAGCAGACACCTGAAAATCGCAATGTGGGCAGCAGTGACCAGAAAATCGTAATATGGGCAGCAGACACCTGAAAGTCGTAATATGGGCAGCAGACACCTGAAAATCGCAATGTGGGCAGCAGTGACCAGAAAATCGTAATGTGGGCAGCAGACACCTGAAAATCGTAATGTGGGCAGCAGACACCTGAAAATCGTAATGTGGGCAGCAGACACCTGAAAATCGTAATGTGGGCAGCAGAAACTAGAAAAAAAATGCACCTGTGAAAAAAAAACAAATCACTTACCTGACAGAAGTCTTCTCCTCTCCTGGCATCTGGCACCAGCTCCCCGATGATCCTCCTGCAGCACATCTCCCGCGCTGACAGGCAGAGTGCAGGGCTACGGCAAGATGGCTCCCGAAGCCCTGTACTGCAGACACAGTCTCCAGAGCAGGGCTTCGGCAGCCATCTTGCCGTAGCCCTGATCTGCCTCCGGGAGACTGCGGGGCTGCGGGGAAGAAGCAGCATATCTGGCTGGGGGGTCCCTCAATAGGGAGGGTGACAGCGCTCCCCCCCCCACACGGCTAGCGGGCCCCGGGCCCCCCTACTGCGCACACACATGAGCAAGCGGCAGCTGCACTATTACATTCAGTGGCTGCCGCTGCTCAGATTCCGGAGGCACTTACGGTCTAGGTGCAAGGGGGTGGTTCCAGACACCCGGAACAACCCCTTCCGTGCGCCAGTGAATGTGGCAATTATACAGATAATTTATATTTGATGCAGGCAGCGTATAAGAGCATGCGGTCAGGATGAAAGGTGGGACATTCATACTGTATGTAAGTTCCCCAACCAGTCGACTAATTTATATATACATGGTTGATTGTTAGTATACACTGGAGTGATGGGGGTTGTTGTGAATGGGCAACTTGACGAAACAGCAGGCTGCAGCTGCCATACAGCTTTCCTACTCTCCACTCATTTCAAGAGCTATGTTTTTAATACACTGCAGATACAAATGAAGTGGTTTTATTGAAGTGGTGCAGATCTGTACTTTTTGAGCATCAGCAATGACTTCATTACATTTTATAAAAAATAAAAAAATACTTTGAAAAAGGAAAAAAAATCATAACAGCAAAAAACAGACTTTTCTCTAATTACTAATAATTAGTACTAAGCATACTTACCATACTTGCCTTTTTTTGTTTGTTTATATCCCTGGCATTATGCTGTATTACTTATGTTACTGTTCATATGCATATTTGCATAGTCCGCCCTCCCCCCACATTGTCAAACAAATATGGTCTAGAACAGGGATAGGGAACCTAGGGCTTGGGAGCCAGATGTGGCTCTTTTGATGGCTACATCTGGCTCACAAATAAATCAGTACCGGTTGATTCACTAAGCTACACTGCTCAAGCATTGCAGCTTAGTGTGGCAGCACAAATTAAATGTTCAAAGTAGGCACGCTACTGCTGTAGCGTGCACTACTAACTTACTTGCGCTACTCCAAAACGAAAGGCTGCTCCAATTGTCCCACTCTGGATTCTGTCAGGTCCAGTGACTTTGTAGGTCGAGATCTCCGCACTTTGGTGCGGGGATCTCGTCCTACAAAGTGAATAAACCCCCCCAAGTCAGCTAGCTAATTGTACAAGCTGTTAGTCAGTATTTCTCCGCTCTGGCTCTTGCGGAAATTGCTGATGTTGCTGAAACCCAAGGGAAGCTAAAGAGGTATCTGACACTTCCGCTGCCTGGCGGGTTAAATGTTTACACATCAACATTGGCAACGGGGCAACATGGCCCTCTCCTGCGCATGCGCACTGTGCCAGTTTGAAACAATGTATGGCTCTCACAGAATTACATTTTAAAATATGTGGCGTTTATGGCTCCCTCAGCCAAAAAGGTTCCTGACCCCTGGTCTAGAATCTACTTCTAAAGTTGCATCTGAAAGAAAAACATCATCCCCGCAGGGAAGAGTAAAGGTAACCCTGTACAGTAAGAGTTATGGACTTTATAGTGTGTTGCTCTGTGGGACTGTGGCTTGTTTATGGGGTCTGTTGCATGAGCGTTGATGCATTAACACTGTATACACCCCCCTTTACAGATGTATGACCAATAAAACTTCACCGCTCAACGATTTATTGGATGCATGGTGTTTTGATCAGTGGGCTTGTCACTGGTTTATGGGGTCTGTTACATGTGCACGGAGGAATTAACACTAAGTGCAGAACCCTTTACAGAGGTATAACCATTAAAATGACACAATTCATCCTGATCAGTTAATTGTTGTGTACAAATTAGACAAGAGCAGAAGAGAAAATGTATTTTGTAGCAGAGCAAATGATGATTTGCAACTTTTAATATCTCCTGCTAATGTGCTTCTGAGGTTCCATTAATGGTTTAGGATAAGCCCTTAACTATCGTTCTGCAGAGCAAAGCAGCCGTTAAAACAGTCCGTTAAAGACAAATGAAAAAAACAGCTGGTGTAACAGATGATCACATGGTCTTTTTTAAATAATGGCAATGGCATTTTAAGTAAACATTAAAATGAATACTTTGTGTAATAATTTTGAAAGTAATGTATACAGTGACTGGGTTAGCTTGATATTTAATTCGGAATAATAACATCTATGCATCAGGGTTGAGACAAACACACTGAAACTGAGTTAGGTATAATAGTTACATGCAATCTGTAATGGTATGTTTCTATTTTTGTCAGGTACTAAAAATATATTTGAAAGCTTCCTTTATTTTATTATTTATGCAGGTATTTGGCAGTACTAAGCTAGTGACGGCAGAAGTTTAAAGGGAACCTAAACTGAGAAGGATATGGATTTTTCCTTTTAAAATAATACCAGTTGCCTGAATCGCCTGCTGATCCTGTGTCTCTAATACTTTTAGCCACAGCCCCTGAACAAGCATGCAGATCAGGTGCTCTGACTGAAGTCAGACTGGATTAGCTGCATGCTTGTTTCAGGGTGTGATTCAGCCACTATTGCAGTCACAGAGATCAGCTGGACTGCCAGGCAACTGGTATTGTTTAACAGGAAACATCCATATCACTCTCAGTTAAGATTCCCTTTAAGCCCAGCATTGTAAATAAACGCAAGCCTGAACAATGAAGGCATATTGCATCCAGTGACATTACCATAGTGTTTTAGGTGACAAATACTGATGCACATTTTATGGGAGACCAATACCATACAATACATCATAGCATAGTACCATATGTTAGGTAATTAATCATGAAACATGCACCTTTCCCACGACTATCACAGCACTTATATGACTGGATGAAGTGGGTACTACTCACAAAACACATGTTAGCACTGTAATAAAATACTTTGACAAATAGCAAGTTGTGATGTCTTGATAAAGAAAGCCAAAATGACACTCCTTTTTAAAGTAATTTTAAATTTGTTTATGATATTTTGGATTAGTGGTGCTCAAATACCCCTTTTTAAAATTCGAGTTTGGTCGAATTCGAATAGTAAATTATTCGAGGTCAGTCAAATTTTCGAGTCGAATAATTTTTACTATTCGATTCGACCTCGGACTTCGAGCTCACTATTCGAGTCGGTATTCGAGCTCACTATTCGAGCTGACTATTCGAATTGGCCTTAAATAGCTTCCAACACTTGTTTTGAGGGTGAATGATGCAAGAAACATCTTTTTTTCCAAGTAACAACAGCAAGTGATTATGTGGGGATGTTCCTTTAAAAAAAAATGTGGAAAGAGAAGTTGTGTCCTTAATTTTGTTCAGTAGTGTTACTGTATATACTTGTTCTTCTTCTTCTTTATCTTTCTTCTTCTTCTTCTAGATCTTCTTCTTCTATATCTTCTTCTTCTTCTTCTATATTGTCTTCTTCTTCTTCTTCTTGTTCTTCTTCATCATCTTCTTCTTCTTCTTCATCATCTTCTTCTTCTTCTTCTTCATCATCTTCTTCTTCTTCTTCATCATCTTCTTCTTCATCTTCATTTTCTTCATCTTCTTCTTCTTCTTCATCTTCATCTTCTTCATCTTCTTCTTCTTCATCTTCTTCTTCTTCTTCATCTTCTTCTTCTTCATCTTCTTCTTCTTCTTCTTCATCTTCTTCTTCTTCTTCTTCATCTTCTTCATCATCTTCTTCATCTTCTTCTTCTTCTTCTTCTTCATCTTCTTCTTCTTCATCTTCTTCATCTTCTTCATCTTCTTCTTCTTTTTCATCTTCTTCTTCATCATCTTCTTCATCTTCTTCTTCATCTTCTTCTTCATCTTCATCTTCTCCTTCTCCTTCTTTTTCAATATCGTCTTCTTCTTCTTCACGTATTTCTCTTTTCAATTTTTTTTTTAAAGAAATGCAGCTATTTTTGAGCGTAACAAATAGCTGGTGGGCGCACGCATGTTGGAAGCGCCATTGTATGTGCTCCCTGGCAGTGGAAACACAAAGACAGCAGGAGGTAAATTCAGCAGCAGGAGGAGGAGGATGAGTGTGTGGCAGCAGGCAGTCAATGAGGCAGGCAGCTCGCCGTGACATAATAGCCCTGGTACCTAGCGGTGATACCAGGGCTGTAAATAAACACAACAGGAGGTCCCAGACAGCGGTCGTGCAGCCCACATTGTGTCCAATACACAACTGGGACAACACAGTTTTCAACCCGGGCACCTCAGAAAAATTAAACCTTTTTTTTTTTTTAATGGTTTGTTTGGTTTTGGTTTTGCAACCAATATAGCTATTGTTTGACGTAATAGCTGGTGGCAGAGTGGCAGCAGAAGAAGGTAATTCTGTGTACCCTGGCAGTGGGAAACACAGACAGACAGCAGCAGCAGGAGGAGGAATGGAGGAGTAGGCGAGCAGCTATTGTTTGACGTAATAGCTGGTGGCAGAGTGGCAGCAGAAGGTAAATCATCTGTGTACCCTGGCAGTGGGAAACACAGACAGACAGCAGCAGCAGCAGCAGGAGGAGGTATGGAGGAGCAGTGTGAGTGTGGCAGCAGGTAGGCAGCGTGACATAATAGCCCTGGTACCTAGCGGTGATACCAGGGCTGTAAATAAACACAACAGGAGGTCCCAGACAGCGGTCGTGCAGCCCACATTGTGTCCAATACACAACTGGGACAACACAGTTTTCAACCCGGGCACCTCAGAAAAATTAAACCTTTTTTTTTTTTATGTTTTTTTGGTTTTTGGTTTTACAACCAATATAGCTATTGTTTGACGTAATAGCTGGTGGCAGAGTGGCAGCAGAAGAAGGTAATTCTGTGTACCCTGGCAGTGGGAAACACAGACAGACAGCAGCAGCAGGAGGAGGAATGGAGGAGTAGGCGAGCAGCTATTGTTTGACGTAATAGCTGGTGGCAGAGTGGCAGCAGAAGGTAAATCATCTGTGTACCCTGGCAGTGGGAAACACAGACAGACAGCAGCAGCAGCAGCAGGAGGAGGTATGGAGGAGCAGTGTGAGTGTGGCAGCAGGTAGGCAGCGTGACATAATAGCCCTGGTACCTAGCGGTGATACCAGGGCTGTAAATAAACACAACAGGAGGTCCCAGACAGCGGTCGTGCAGCCCACATTGTGTCCATTACACAACTGGGACAACACAGTTTTCAACCCGGGCACCTCAGAAAAATTAAACCTTTTTTTTTTTTTTAATGGTTTGTTTGGTTTTGGTTTTGCAACCAATATAGCTATTGTTTGACGTAATAGCTGGTGGCAGAGTGGCAGCAGAAGAAGGTAATTCTGTGTACCCTGGCAGTGGGAAACACAGACAGACAGCAGCAGCAGGAGGAGGAATGGAGGAGTAGGCGAGCAGCTATTGTTTGACGTAATAGCTGGTGGCAGAGTGGCAGCAGAAGGTAAATCATCTGTGTACCCTGGCAGTGGGAAACACAGACAGACAGCAGCAGCAGCAGCAGGAGGAGGTATGGAGGAGCAGTGTGAGTGTGGCAGCAGGTAGGCAGCGTGACATAATAGCCCTGGTACCTAGCGGTGATACCAGGGCTGTAAATAAACACAACAGGAGGTCCCAGACAGCGGTCGTGCAGCCCACATTGTGTCCAATACACAACTGGGACAACACAGTTTTCAACCCGGGCACCTCAGAAAAATTAAACCTTTTTTTTTTTATGGTTTTTTGGTTTTTGGTTTTACAACCAATATAGCTATTGTTTGATGTAATAGCTGGTGGCAGAGTGGCAGCAGAAGAAGGTAATTCTGTGTACCCTGGCAGTGGGAAACACAGACAGACAGCAGCAGCAGGAGGAGGAATGGAGGAGTAGGCGAGCAGCTATTGTTTGACGTAATAGCTGGTGGCAGAGTGGCAGCAGAAGGTAAATCATCTGTGTACCCTGGCAGTGGGAAACACAGACAGACAGCAGCAGCAGCAGCAGGAGGAGGTATGGAGGAGCAGTGTGAGTGTGGCAGCAGGTAGGCAGCGTGACATAATAGCCCTGGTACCTAGCGGTGATACCAGGGCTGTAAATAAACACAACAGGAGGTCCCAGACAGCGGTCGTGCAGCCCACATTGTGTCCAATACACAACTGGGACAACACAGTTTTCAACCCGGGCACCTCAGAAAAATTAAACCTTTTTTTTTTTTATGGTTTTTTGGTTTTTGGTTTTACAACCAATATAGCTATTGTTTGACGTAATAGCTGGTGGCAGAGTGGCAGCAGAAGAAGGTAATTCTGTGTACCCTGGCAGTGGGAAACACAGACAGACAGCAGCAGCAGGAGGAGGAATGGAGGAGTAGGCGAGCAGCTATTGTTTGACGTAATAGCTGGTGGCAGAGTGGCAGCAGAAGGTAAATCATCTGTGTACCCTGGCAGTGGGAAACACAGACAGACAGCAGCAGCAGCAGCAGGAGGAGGTATGGAGGAGCAGTGTATGTGTGGCAGCAGGTAGGCAGCGTGACATAATAGCCCTGGTACCTAGCGGTGATACCAGGGCTGTAAATAAACACAACAGGAGGTCCCAGACAGCGGTCGTGCAGCCCACATTGTGTCCAATACACAACTGGGACAACACAGTTTTCAACCCGGGCACCTCAGAAAAATTAAACCTTTTTTTTTTTTTTATGGTTTTTTGGTTTTTGGTTTTACAACCAATATAGCTATTGTTTGACGTAATAGCTGGTGGCAGAGTGGCAGCAGAAGAAGGTAATTCTGTGTACCCTGGCAGTGGGAAACACAGACAGACAGCAGCAGCAGGAGGAGGAATGGAGGAGTAGGCGAGCAGCTATTGTTTGACGTAATAGCTGGTGGCAGAGTGGCAGCAGAAGGTAAATCATCTGTGTACCCTGGCAGTGGGAAACACAGACAGACAGCAGAAGGGCAGTACACAGCAGCCCACTGTAGGTGTAAAATGTGTGGCTGCAGGCGACGTAATAGTCAAAGTGAACCAGGCTGGCTTAGTGAGCAGGAGCCAGGAGGTGGTAAAGGGTGGTAAGGCACATTAACGATGGTTCCGGCAGCCAGTTCATGTCCCCCTCTCGCCGACAACAGGGGCCAGGAACTCGCCTTCCACCCACGCCTGGTTCATCTTGAGAAACGTCAGTCTGTCCACAGACTTGTGAGACAGACGTGAGCGTTTCTCGGTGACCACGCCACCAGCTGCACTGAAGCAGCGCTCGGACAGCACGCTGGAAGGGGGGCAGGACAGCACTTCCAGGGCGTACTGCGCCAGCTCGCTCCAGATCTCCATGCGCTTGACCCAATACTCCATGGGATCAACAGGGGCATCGCTGTCAAGCCCGCTGTACGACCCCATGTAGTCAGCCACCATGCGGGTCAGGCGCTGGCTGTGACCGGAGGAGGATGCTGCTGCATGCATCTCCTCTCTAGTCACTGCTGCCGGAGCCTCTACAGTCCTGTAGAGCTCGTGGCTGAGAGACAGCAGGTCTGTGGGGCGCTTGCTGCTGCTGGATGCAGGCACCTGCTGCTGCCTCTGTGCTGGCTGCTGGACAGTGGGGGTGGAAGGCTGGGGGAAGGCTTCCTCCAAGCGCTCAACAAGGGCCTGCTGCAAGCTCCTTATTTGTTGCGCTGGGTCTCCTCCTGCAGGCGGCAGGAACTGGCTCAACTTCCCCTTGAGGCGTGGGTCCAACATCATGCTGATCCAGATGTCCTCCCTCTGCTTCATCTGGATCACCCTGGGGTCCCTGCGCAGGCACGTCAGCATGTGCGCTGCCATTGGGAAGAGGCGGGCCACGTCTGCTGGCACATCGACGTCAGTGCTGTCCTCATCCTCCTCCTCTGCCGCCTCATCCTCTCTCCACCCCCGCACCAACTCAGCTGCGCTGTGCTGATCCCCCTCATCAGCAGCCAGGTCAGGGACCTCCACCAAGTCCTCCTCCTCCTCCCCCTCAGAGGTGGACTGCGCAGCTGGTTGCCGCTCCTGCTGGTCCAAGGCTGCCGCTCCCTGTTCCAGCAAAGCATCGAGGGCCCTGTTCAGCAGAGAAACCAGGGGCACCCACTCGCAGACCATAGCATGGTCCCTGCTCACCATGTTTGTGGCCTGCAGGAAGGGAGCCAGCACAAAGCACACCTGCTGCATGTGCCTCCAGTCATCATCGGGGACGATGGACGGGATGTTGCTGGTCTTGTCCCTTCTCTGAGCGGCGGAAACAGTGGCCAGGGCAAGGTACTGTTTGACAGCGCGCTTCTGTTCAACCAGACGCTCCAACATCGCCAGGGTGGAGTTCCAGCGAGTCGGAACGTCAAGGATCAGCCGATGGCGTGGCAGATCCAGCTCCTTTTGCACGTCTTCCAGGCTCGCACAGGCTGCAGCCGAGCGCCGGAAGTGACGCACAACATTCCTTGCCGTTTCCAGCAGTTCGCCCATCCCCTGGTAGGTGCGCAAGAACTTCTGCACCACCAGGTTCAGCACGTGGGCAAGACAGGGGATGTGGGTCAGGTTTCCCCTGTCTATTGCGGCAACCAGATTGGCCCCATTGTCGGCCACCACCTCTCCGACTCTGAGGCCTCTGGGGGTCAGCCAAATCCTCTCCTGCTCCTGGAGTTTGGCCAACACATGGGTTGCCGTCAGCTTGGTCTTCCCAAGGCTGACCAAGTGCAGCAGTGCTTGGCAGTGGCGGGCCTTCACGCTGCTGCTGAGGCGGGGGGGTTGGCCAGGTGTGCCGGAGGATGGCAGAGGATCGGAGGAACCTGCTGCAGTTCCCCTGACCCTGCGGGGTGGCACCACCCACTGTGTTGCTGCTGCTGCTGTGCCCGCTGCTGCTCTCCCATCCTCACCCCCTTCCACCAAGCTGACCCAGTGGACAGTGAAGGACAGGTAGCGGCCTGTCCCAAAGCGGCTGCTCCAGGAGTCCATGGTGACGTGGACCCTTTCACCAACCGCGTGCTCCAGCCCTCGCTCCACATTGGCCATCACAAAGCGGTGCAGTGCAGGAATGGCCTTGCGGGAGAAAAAGTGTCTGCTGGGGAGCTGCCAGTCTGGGGCTGCGCAAGCAAGCAGCGCACGAATGTCGCTCCCCTCCTGCACGAGCGTGTACGGCAGGAGTTGGGAGCACATGGCCCGTGCCAGCAAGCCGTTCAGCTGCCTGGGAGGCAGAGCCCTAACCACCCCCTGGAAGGACTCGCTCAAAAGGCTCTGGCGTGGCCTTTTGCTGGCACGGAAATCAGCAGACACAGCGGAGGAGGCCACTGAGGACTGGCTGCCAGAGCAGGCCTCAGTGTCGGCGGCAGGAGTTGCAGAGGGGGGAGGAGCAGTGCGTTTCCGCACTCCTGCTGGTGCTGCTGCTGCTGCTGAAGGCTGTGCAGTGATGGGTGTGGTGCCACTGCCAGCACCAGATGCCTTCAGCCTCTGGAACTCCTCATGCTGGTGGAAATGTTTAGCCGCAAGGTGGTTGATGAGCGAGCTGGTGCTGAACTTTAAGGGGTCTGCACCTCTGCTCAACTTCCGCTGACAGTGGTTGCAAGTGGCGTACTTGCTGTACACAGTGGGCATGGTGAAAAACCGCCAGATTGGTGACAGAAACATCCCCCTACGGCATGGAAGCGCTGCTGCCTGTCTCCCTGTGGTGGTTGGGGGGGGGGCTTGGGTGCGGCTGGTGGTGGTACTGGCTGATGCTGCTGCTGCTGAGCCTGAGACACCAGCAGGCTGTGGGACGCTGCCAATGCTTGCAATGATGCGCCTCCTTGCAAGGCCCACAAGCGCATCCTCCTCCTCCTCCTCAGAGCTGCTGAGGACGACATCCCCTGGAGGTGGTGGCACCCAGTCTCTGTCTGTCACCGGGTCATCATCATCATGCCCCTCCTGAAACATGTCCTGCTGGGATGATGACCCCCCAAACTCCTCTCCTGATGCATGGATGGGACGCTTGACTGTCGCCACAGTCTTGCTGTCCAATCCCTCCTCCCCCAAAGTGCCCATCAGCATCTCCTCCTCAAAATCGCCAACAACAGCAGACAATACCCTGATGGTGCCTGGGGTAAAAAGACTGCTGAGTGACAGGTCGGCAACTGATGGTGAACTGGCCTCCTCCCCAGGCCCTGCTGGGTGGCTGCTGCGAACAGGGGTGGTGGTGGTGGTGGTGGTGAGGGTGGAGGCCTCGGATGCAGAGCTGATGGCGGGCTGCTCATCCTCCGTCATGAGTTGCACCACAGTGTCTGCATCCTTTTCCTCAATAGGACGTTTCCGACCCGGCTGGAGGAAAATGGGAGCAGGTGCTACACGCTGCTGCTGCTGTGTCTCTGCAGCGTGAGTTGCAGATGCTCCTGCTGGGCGGCGCCCAAGGCGTCCACGGCCAGTGGCTATGGGAGGAATGTTAGCCACTGACGCTGCTGCTGCGGAACTGTGCATGGTGGCGCGCCCGCGGCCGCGGCTTGCCACAATGCTGCTCCCTCTCCTCCTGATTCCCTTGCTGCCCTTGCCCTTGCCCTTGCCCAAACCGCGCTGGCTGCCACTTCCAGACATCTTCAATGTTTTGGGCGTATAGACAAAAGTTTTTTAAAAGGGCGGGTGAAAAGTGGGGTACTTTAATGGAGTGGGTTGGTTGGTGAGGTGACTGAGTGAGTGTCCCCTAGTACAGTAAGTAAGTAGTAACAGTCAGGAAGTACAACTAGCAGTTACAATAATCAGTAGTAATCACAAGTAAATTTAGTGTGTGTACACTCAGACAGTGAGTGCACGCACGCAGGAGCTAGTAGCCTATGAACACAGTGACTGAGTGTCCTAGACTCCTAGTACAGTAAGAGTAAGTAGTAACAGTAAGTAGAACTAACTAATTACAATAATCAATCAGCGATCAGAAGGAAATGGAGTGTGGGTGTGTGTACACTCAGACAGTGAGTGCACGCACGCAGGAGCTAGTAGCCTATGAACACAGTGACTGAGTGTCCTAGACTCCTAGTACAGTAAGAGTAAGTAGTAACAGTAAGTAGAACTAACTAATTACAATAATCAATCAGCGATCAGAAGGAAATGGAGTGTGGGTGTGTGTACACTCAGACAGTGAGTGCACGCACGCAGGAGCTAGTAGCCTATGAACACAGTGACTAAGTGTCCTAGACTCCTAGTACAGTAAGAGTAAGTAGTAACAGTAAGTAGAACTAACTAATTACAATAATCAATCAGCGATCAGAAGGAAATGGAGTGTGGGTGTGTGTACACTCAGACAGTGAGTGCACGCACGCAGGAGCTAGTAGCCTATGAACACAGTGACTGAGTGTCCTAGACTCCTAGTACAGTAAGAGTAAGTAGTAACAGTAAGTAGAACTAACTAATTACAATAATCAATCAGCGATCAGAAGGAAATAGAGTGTGGGTGGTGTGTGTACACTCAGACAGTGAGTGCACGCACGCAGGAGCTAGTAGCCTATGGACAGTGACTGAGTGTCCTAGACTCCTAGTACAGTAAGAGTAAGTAGTAACAGTAAGTAGAACTAACTAATTACAATAATCAATCAGCGATCAGAAGGAAATGGAGTGTGGGTGTGTGTACACTCAGACAGTGAGTGCACGCACGCAGGAGCTAGTAGCCTATGAACACAGTGACTGAGTGTCCTAGACTCCTAGTACAGTAAGAGTAAGTAGTAACAGTAAGTAGAACTAACTAATTACAATAATCAATCAGCGATCAGAAGGAAATAGAGTGTGGGTGGTGTGTGTACACTCAGACAGTGAGTGCACGCACGCAGGAGCTAGTAGCCTATGGACAGTGACTGAGTGTCCTAGACTCCTAGTACAGTAAGAGTAAGTAGTAACAGTAAGTAGAACTAACTAATTACAATAATCAATCAGCGATCAGAAGGAAATAGAGTGTGGGTGGTGTGTGTACACTCAGACAGTGAGTGCACGCACGCAGGAGCTAGTAGCCTATGAACACAGTGACTGAGTGTCCTAGACTCCTAGTACAGTAAGAGTAAGTAGTAACAGTAAGTAGAACTAACTAATTACAATAATCAATCAGCGATCAGAAGGAAATGGAGTGTGGGTGTGTGTACACTCAGACAGTGAGTGCACGCACGCAGGAGCTAGTAGCCTATGAACACAGTGACTGAGTGTCCTAGACTCCTAGTACAGTAAGAGTAAGTAGTAACAGTAAGTAGAACTAACTAATTACAATAATCAATCAGCGATCAGAAGGAAATAGAGTGTGGGTGGTGTGTGTACACTCAGACAGTGAGTGCACGCACGCAGGAGCTAGTAGCCTATGGACAGTGACTGAGTGTCCTAGACTCCTAGTACAGTAAGAGTAAGTAGTAACAGTAAGTAGAACTAACTAATTACAATAATCAATCAGCGATCAGAAGGAAATAGAGTGTGGGTGGTGTGTGTACACTCAGACAGTGAGTGCACGCACGCAGGAGCTAGTAGCCTATGAACACAGTGACTGAGTGTCCTAGACTCCTAGTACAGTAAGAGTAAGTAGTAACAGTAAGTAGAACTAACTAATTACAATAATCAATCAGCGATCAGAAGGAAATGGAGTGTGGGTGTGTGTACACTCAGACAGTGAGTGCACGCACGCAGGAGCTAGTAGCCTATGAACACAGTGACTGAGTGTCCTAGACTCCTAGTACAGTAAGAGTAAGTAGTAACAGTAAGTAGAACTAACTAATTACAATAATCAATCAGCGATCAGAAGGAAATAGAGTGTGGGTGGTGTGTGTACACTCAGACAGTGAGTGCACGCACGCAGGAGCTAGTAGCCAATGGACAGTGACTGAGTGTCCTAGACTCCTAGTACAGTAAGAGTAAGTAGTAACAGTAAGTAGAACTAACTAATTACAATAATCAATCAGCGATCAGAAGGAAATAGAGTGTGGGTGGTGTGTGTACACTCAGACAGTGAGTGCACGCACGCAGGAGCTAGTAGCCTATGAACACAGTGACTGAGTGTCCTAGACTCCTAGTACAGTAAGAGTAAGTAGTAACAGTAAGTAGAACTAACTAATTACAATAATCAATCAGCGATCAGAAGGAAATAGAGTGTGGGTGGTGTGTGTACACTCAGACAGTGAGTGCACGCACGCAGGAGCTAGTAGCCTATGGACAGTGACTGAGTGTCCTAGACTCCTAGTACAGTAAGAGTAAGTAGTAACAGTAAGTACAACTAACTAATTACGATAATCAATCAGCGATCAGAAGGAAATAGAGTGTGTGTTGTGTGTGTACACTCAGACAGTGAGTGCACGCACGCAGGAGCTAGTAGCCTATGAACAGTGACTGAGTGTCCTAGACTCCTAGTACAGCAAGAGTAATTAGTAACAGTAAGTAGAACTAACTAATTACAATAATCAATCAGCGATCAGAAGGAAATAGAGTGTGTGTTGTGTGTGTACACTCAGACAGTGAGTGCACGCACGCAGGAGCTAGTAGCCTATGAACACAGTGACTGAGTGTCCTAGACTCCTAGTACAGTAAGAGTAAGTAGTAACAGTAAGTAAGTAGAACTAACTAATTACGATAATCAATCAGCGATCAGAAGGAAATAGAGTGTGTGTTGTGTGTGTACACTCAGACAGTGAGTGCACGCACGCAGGAGCTAGTAGCCTATGGACAGTGACTGAGTGTCCTAGACTCCTAGTACAGTAAGAGTAAGTAGTAACAGTAAGTACAACTAACTAATTACGATAATCAATCAGCGATCAGAAGGAAATAGAGTGTGTGTTGTGTGTGTACACTCAGACAGTGAGTGCAGTGCGCACACGCAGGAGCTAGTAGCCTATATGAACAGTGACAGTGAGTGTCCCTACGGGTACAGTAAGAGTAAGTAGTAAGTAAGTACAACTAACTAACAATAATCTATCAGTAATCAGAAGGAAATAGAGTGTGTGTACACACAGACAGTGAGTGAGTGCACACACGCAGGAGCTAGCTAGTAGCCTATAAACAGTGACAGTCAGTGAGTGTCCTACTCCTAGTACAGTATAACTACAATACTATTAGTAAAGGACAGCAGAAATACTGGTATAGATGAGAGAAATAAACAGAGGACAGCTGCCCACAGAGGCAAGGCCCCCCTGAGGCCTAAACCTGTAAGCTTGCAGCAGCTGCCTGTCTCTAATGTAACACACAAGCTACTAACTAAAATACAATGTCTAAATAACAACAATATAGGTGTGTATAGGAGGTGTATGTGAGCAAAAACGCTAGGTAAATGACCACAATAGAGCTCTTGCTAAGCCAAAGCACAAAGGAGCAACTCTCTCTCTGTACAAGTCTCAGGCAAGCACGGAGAAACGGAACATGGCGGCCGCTATTTATAGGGTAGGGGCTGGCCAGGGTCCCCCTCTGTGATTGGCTGCCGTCAGAGGGCCTGGGAGCCCTCTGATTGGCTCTAAGGTCATCAATCTGGGCTATGACGCTATTCGAGCTCGGTACCGAGCTCGAATAGCGCCGGGTTGCTCGAATAGCTCGAATAGTGAATGGGCTATTCGAGTGTACTCGAATAGCCCATTCGAATAGTTACAGCTATTCGGAGCTCGAATACCGAGCTCGAATAGCTGAAAAAGAGCTCGAATATTCGAGCTACTCGAATATTCGAGCTCTGCTGAGCACCACTGTTTTGGATATCTCCCTCTGTCTTATCTTAATATGAAACTTATCTATGCAGACAAAATTGAAATGTAAACTGCCCTGTATCTTAACCGGTTCAGCGCCGCAGTGCCGAAAATCTCATGCATCCGAGCAACGTTCACCTCCCATTCATTCGCCTATAACTTTATTGCTACTTATCACAATGAATTGATCTATATCTTGTTTTTTCCGCCACTAATTAGGCTTTCTTTGGGTAGTACATTTTGCTAAGAATTATTTTTTTCTAAATCCATTTTAACAGGAAGATTAAGAAAGAAATGAAAAAAAATCATTATTTCTCAGTTTTTGGCCATTATAGTTTGAAATTAATATACGCTACCGTAATTAAAACTCATTTATTTTGTTTGCCTATCTGTCGCGGTTATTTCACCGTTTAAACGATGTCCCTATCACAATTTATAGTGCCGATATTTCATTTAGAAATAAAGGTGCATTTTTTCAATTTGCGTCCATCGCTATTTATAGGCTTATAATTTTAAATAATATAATAACATACTCTCTTGACATGCATATTTAAAAAGTTCAGACCCTTGGGTAACTATTTATGTTGTTTTTGTTTTTTTTTATTGTATTTTTTTTTGTTTTTTTTAAATAAAAAAATGTATGTGGGTAATTTTTGGGGTGGGAGGGAAACTGCTATTTTCTAATGTAAAATAATGTAATTGTTTTATTAAAAATGTATGTGGGTGCAGTTTACTATTTGGCCACAAGATGGCCACAGTGAGCAAAGTCCTGGATGCGAACTATGTCGCATCCAGGAACTAAAATTCAGAGGAGTTGTTTCCTGGGGGGCAGAAATACCACGCTCTCTGGAGAGAAAGCGTCGGTATTTCTGCGGGGAAGTCAGATCGGTGAATGGGAATTATATTCCCATTCACTGATCGGGGGGCTAGCGGCGGGCGGCGGGTGCGCGCGCGGGCGCGCGCCCGATCGCGCGCACCACGCAGGGAACACAGCAGTGCCTTTCTGGACGAGAAAGCTCGTCCAGAAAGGCCGAACTGGTTAATGGTCTACTATGTCTCCTGGACAAAGATAATCAAACAGGAACTCGGAGACTATACATCTTATAAAGGCACCCAGTAAAATGGGTGCATGATAATACCAATAGTAGAATTAAATAATTAACCACTTAAGCCCCAAGGGTTTTTTTTTTTTTTTTTTTGCATCTGAGCAACTTTCACCTCCCATTTATTTGCCAATAACTTTATAACTACTCATCACAATGAAGTGATCTATATCTTGTTTTTTCCGCTACCAATTAGGCTTTCTACGGGTGATACATTTTGCTAAGAATTAATTTATTCTAAATCCATTTTAACAGGAATATTAAGAAAGAAATGGAAAAAAATAATTATTTCTCAGTTTTGGCCATTATAGTTTGCAATTAATAAATGCTACCATAATTAAAACCCATGTATTTTATTTGCCCATTTGTCCCGCTTATTACACCATTTAAATTATGTCTCTATCACAATGTATGGCACCAATATTTTATTTGGAAATAAAGGTGCATTTTTTTCAATTTACGTCCATCACTATTTACAAGCCCATAATTAAAAAAATTATATTAACTTATTTTAGTTCCTGGACGTAGAAACTACGTCCAGGAACCATGCGGGCTCCCGCGGCCGATCGCGCGCATGCACGCGCGCTCCCGGCCCGCGGTTCGTTAGCCAGGCAATCAGTGAATCGGGCTATGGTGCCCGATCACTGATTCCCCTCCCCCGCTGAAAAAGCGACAGCTTCTCTCGGAAGCATAGCTTTTTCTGGCTGTTGCCTCCCCCGTGCGTCTCTCTAAGCGTATGTTACGCTTAGAGTGACGTCATGTAAACAAACTCATGGCCGCCATCTTGTGGCCAAAAAGTAAAACTACAACTATAAGTAAAAAAAATAAAACTCAAGACACATTTACATTATAAAACTATTGTTTACATCCCACCCTCCCAAAAATACCCAAATAAAATGTTTAATATAAAAAACAAAAAACATTACAATAAAACAAACCGTAAATATTTACCTAAGGGTCTAAACTTTTTAAATATCAATGTAAAGATGAAATATTTCTATATTTTTTTTTATTTTAAACTTGTAAATAGCGATAGATGCAAAACGGAAAAAATGCACCTTTATTTCCAAATAAAATATTGTCGCTGTAACGATCAGTGGCAGCACACAGAGAGAATCTGATTATTGGTGATCTGCAGTATCACCAAGAATACAGATATATACCTGATTATTGATGATCTGCAGAATCACCGATAATCCAAGTATAACTAACCTCTGGACACCTATATAGTGTGAGTGTTTGGAGCAACAGTAATTACTTTGAGTAAGACCACCAGAGGAGCAGGTGGTCTTTGGCAGTGAGGGCGATACTGCCTTCTGAGAAGTGCAAAAGCCTTCCAGCAGCCTGAGACCACCAAAGGGGTGGAGTCGCAGGCTGAAGGTAGGAAGGACCTGTGAGTGAGTGACACCTGAAGGTGGATGTCACTAGCAGGTCTGGAGACTATCTCTTAAGGAGAGAGATAGCTCTCAAGGTCGGGCAAGCCAGGTCGGCAACACGCGGACAGACTGTGAGAAAAAGCGGAAAAGTCACCGCGTGTACTGACAGCAAGGCGGCTGATTCCGCGTCCAACGCGGCGGTCTGCACACGGAAGCGTGCATCTAGTGACATGGCAGAACGCGGAAAAGCCGCCGCATGTAACGCCAGCAAGGCGGCTGGTTTCGCGTCCAGCACGGCGGTTTGCACGCAGCAGCGTGCAGCTAGTGTGGCTGAGCCTGTTAGTTCACACAGGTTTAGGAATATGCGCGCGCACTGAAAGGCAGAACTTTTATGATGGCCAAGGAGGGATCAGCTGACCAGGCCGGTCAGCTGACCTCAGAGCTGGTAGCCATTGGTTGATCACTTCAGGGTGGTGCCAGAGAGCAATGCACTATATATGGTTACAGCCGGCCACTCTCAAGTTGTCTGCCGTTGCGAACACTACGTGGAAGCACTCAGACCTTAGTCAGATCCAACAGTGTGTTTGAACCAGGAGGACCTGGGAATTCACACTGAGCAAGATTACTTGTGTTATTATTCTGTTATACTAGTTTCAGGGTGTAGAGACCACGGACCTCACACCCAAGACTAGGGAACTTGTTTTATCATTCTGTTATACTTCAGACTAGTTCCAGGGTGTAGAGACCAAGGACCTCACACCCAAGACTAGGGAACTTGTGTTATCATTCTGTTATTCATCAGACTAGTTCCAGGGTGTAGAGACCACGGACCTCACACCCAAGACTAGGCATTGTTTGATATTTGTTATGACCTGTTGCTTTCCTGACTATTCCTCTGCTTTCTGATTCGGTACCACACATATCTGATATTTCCATTGCCAAACCCTGCCTGCCTTGGATACCGAATCAGTTTTCTGTCTTTGTACTTTGTCTGTCCATGTGTTGCCGACCTGGCTTGCCCGACCTCGAGAGCTATCTCACCTCTTAAGAGATAGTCTCCAGATCTGTCAGTGACATCCACCTTCCGGTGTCACTCACTCTCTGGTCCTTCCTACCTCAGCCTGACTCCACCCCTTGGAGAGTCTCAGGCTGCTGGAAGGTTCTGTGCTCTCTGTGAGCAGTATTGCTTATACAGTCTAAAGATCACCTGCTCATCAGGTGCATTACTCAAAGTCATACTGTTACACCAAACACTCACAAGTATACATAGGTGTCCAGAGGTTAGAACTATATCTGTATTATTGGTGATTCTGCAGATCATCCACAATCAGGTATATATCTGCCTTCTTGGTGATACTGCAGATCACCAATAATCAGATTCTCTCTGCGTGCTGACACCGATCGTTACACAGACAAGGTACAAAGACAGAAGGCTGATTCGGTATCCAAAGGCAGGAAGGGTTGGCAACAGATAATCAGATATGCGTAGGTACCGAATCAGAAAGCAGAGGGATAGTCAGAAAAGCAGTAGGTCATAACAGATATCAAACAATGCCTAGTCTTGGGTGTGAGGTCCGTGGTCTCTACACCCTGGAACTAGTCTGGAGTATAATATGATGGTACACAGTATCCCTAGTCTTGGGTGTGAGGTCCGTGGTCTCGACACTCTGGAACTAGTCTGAAGTATAACAGAATGATAACACAAAGTCCCTAATCTTGGGTGTGAGGTCCATGGTCTCGACACCCTGGAACTAGTCTAAAGTATAACACAATGATAACACAAAGTCCCTAATCTTGGGTGTGAGGTCCGTGGTCTCGACACCCTGGAACTAGTCTAAAGTATAACACAATGATAACACAAAGTCCCTAATCTTGGGCGTGAGGTCCGTGGTCTCGACACCCTGGAACTAGTCTGAAGTATAACACAAAGATAAACAGAAGTAATCTGGCTCAGTGTGAATTCCCAGGTCCTCCAGGTTCTAACACACTGTAGGATCTGACTAAGGTCTGAGTGCTTCCACGTAAGTGTTCGCAACGGCAGACCACCTGAGACTTACCAGCAGTGACTATATATAGAGCAGCGCTCTCTGGCGCCACCCATCAGTGATTGACCAATAGTCACTTGCTCTGAGGTCAGCTGACCAACCTGGTCAGCTGATCCCTCCTCGGCTGTCATAAAGGTTCTGCTTCTCAGCGCGCACGCGCGTATTTCTCAATCTGTGTGAACTAACAGACCCAGCCACACCAGACGCACGCTGCTGCGTGCAAACCGCCGCGCTGGACGCGGAATCAGCCGCCCTGCTGTCAATACACGCGGCGGCTTTTCCGCGTTCCATTACAGTACCCCCCCCCGAGGAGTGGACTCCGGACACTTCCCACCAGGCTTCCCAGAGTGCAAGGCATGGAATTCTTTCTTCAATTCCTCTGCGTGCATACGCCAGTCTGGCACCCAAGTTCTTTCCTCTATGCCATATCCCTTCCAGTGAACCAGATACTGCACAGAGTTCTGCACAAGCCGTGAGTCCAGAATCTTTTCAATCTCATACTCAGGTTGGTCATCAATCAACACAGGGGGGGGGGGAGCGGAATCCACATGCACTGCCGGCTTGAGCAAGGACACATGGAATGATCTCACACCTCGCATGCTGGTAGGGAGATCAATAGCATAAGTGACATTATTGATTTTTCTGGTCACTGGAAAAGGACCCACAAATCTAGGGCCTAGTTTGGGTGACAGTTGCTTTAGAGCCAAATGTCGCGTGGACACCCAGACCAAATCCCCTGGAGAAAACTTCCACTTTACAGACCGTCTCTCATCTGCCTGTTTTATCTGAAGTAGAATGGTTTTGGGCTCAAAACCCCGATGTGGAGCGTCTGCTTTGGAACTTTTGCTACCTGGTGTATGCATAAGAGGTGACCGTGAGGGACAGGATCCGTCAGAAAGATCCACACACTGCATTGCCACTCCTCCGACCTGTATCTTGGTATTACCAACATCAACTCTCCTCAAACAATGCCGATGACAATGGGCTGACCATTTTAGTAGCTGTCCTGAAGCCCAGTCAATCTGCGGAGAGTGGAGTTGTAACCAGGGCATACCAAGAACAACAGTAGAGCTTTTCATTGGCAGGACCAGGAAGTGTAATTTTTCTTTATGCAACGCCCCTAAACAACACGACAACAAGGGGGTCTGGAAAAGAGATTGACCACTCTGCAACGGAGAGTCATCCACTGCAGTGACCAGGATCTGCCGGTCCCGTGGGAACAAGGGTATTGTAACGATTGTGGAACTTTCTCCGTGATCAGCGCACAACGCGTGCGCTGACACGGCGGAAATCCTCCACAAGCGTATATTTGCAGGCACCCCGCAAAAGGTGCTACGCACCTGTAGAGGGAAATTCCTGTCGGCAGATGGCGCTGGGGAGTGCAGAGGAACCAATCCTCTATACCTCCACAAGTGCCAGGCAGGAATTGTACGAAGCGCAGAACGCAATCGCAAGAGAGGCGATTGCGAATGAGATTGAGCAAAGGGACAGGTTGTATGTGTGTGCGCCAATCCAGTCCCCACCCCGCGACCGCGCACACACAACAGCAGATATGAAATAGGAATGCGATCGCGAGAGGTGCGATCGCCAGACGTGACACAAGGCAGATCAGAATAGAATACGAGGGTAGCAAAGGCACAGCAAATAATACAATAAGGAGATACGGAAAATAACAAACGCTAGCTAACCGCGAACACCGCACTCATTCGCAACAGTGCACGCGGTTATGTGCGATCTCCACGTGATAAGCACAATAGAGACAAGCACGCCTAAGTAACCATTAACAGACAAACATGAAACAGAGGACGCGAGCGCTTGCTTAACGGTTACCTCACCGAGCCTCCAGCAAGCGTAGCGGACAAGACAGACACACGAAAACAGGGACAAGCGAGAGATAGGATCCACAGCACTAGCGAAAAGTATCTAGCGCGATCCCAGAAGGCAGAACAGAAGGATCCCCAGCGCTAGCGAAAAGTAGCTAGCGCGATCCCGGAAGACAGAACAGAAGGATCCCCAGCACTAGCGAAAAGTAGCTAGCGCGATCCCAGGAGACAGTACAAAAGAGATAGCTGGTAGCAACCGCTGCACCAGCTATACTCCAAGAACAGAGATCAGAACCATTTCCTGTCCACCACCGCTGGGACATGACAATGGCAACAGGCAAGACAAGACAGAACAGGCAATACAGATAATACAACCTGACTGGGCTAGAAGGGGAGCCTAAAGCAACCCCCAGGAATTAACTATACTAGATAGCAATGGCTGACACTCCAGCAGTGTCCATCAGGAACAGACCATGGAAGGGAAATGACCAGCAAAGCCTTCTGGGAAACATAAAGCTCTTATAGTGCCAGTCATCAAAGAAGGCAGGTAGGGAATTTGCATAACGGATGTATGCAAATTCCCCAGCAAGAGAACAGACCAGAAAGTTGCAATGGGAAGGCAGGTCTCTGTTCCAGAGACCTGCAGCCCACAGACTAGAGGAATGGACAAACAGCTGTCTGCCTGTGCAGCCAGCTGAGCGGATCATCACAGGTATCCCCAATTTTTTTACAAAATTGTAGTCAATGAGGTTCGCTGCAGAACCGGAGTCCACCACGGCTTCTGCGGAACTAGTCTGACCCTCCCATGTAATAGAGCAGGGAAGGAGCAGACGATTATTGTTTAGAGGTAAAGACTGCTCGCCTATGGTGTTGACCAACCCCAGACGACAGCATTCTCCTGGCCCCTTAGCACCATATAAATCACGTTTTCTTGGCCTTCTGTGACTCTTCTTCACCTGACTCAGGCCTGAATATCCGATTTGCATCGGCTCGTCAGAGGGTGACGAAGATCGAGAAGAGTCGTCTGAGATAGACCTTATAGCATTCCTACCACGAATCTGTTTCTGGTAGCGCAAACGGCGATCTATCTGCACGGCCAAAGAAATTGCCTCGTCTACAGATTTGGGCTCAGGATGTCCTATCATTAAGTCATGGATTGCATCTGACAATTCTGCCCAAAAATAGTCTAATAGAGCATATGTTCCCCATCTAGCCGAGACAGCCCACTTCCTAAACTCAGCAGCGTAAACCTCTACCTGAGCATCTTGAGCTTCCTCTCAGCAGTAGATGAAATATCCGGGTCATCGTATATAATGGCCATGGCCTTAAAAAATTCCTGAACTGATGATAACGCCTCATGCTCAGCATGTAGGCTATATGCCCACGTTTGGGAATCACCTGACAGCAGGGTCTTTATAAATGTTACCCTTTGGGCTTCAGTTCCTGACAAGGTAGGCCTCAACTCAAAATAAGATAATACCCGATCTCTGAAATTTCGAAAGTCAGATCTATGGCCAGAAAACTTTTCAGGTACGGACATACGAATGTCCGTGACTGGAGGAGATCGCACTGAGTTTATAGCTGATTGAAGTTCCTGAATAGCCCCAAATAGCTGACTGATCTGGGTCTGTTGGTTCAAAATTACCCCGGAAAGATTGTTTACCGCGGTGGTCAGGACTTCAACGTGACTATACAGTGCGTCCATTTGGTTTTGGTCTGCCGTTCTGTAACAATCGGTGTCAGCACACAGAGAGAATCTGATTATTGGTGATCTGCAGTATCACCAAGAATACAGATATATACCTGATTATTGATGATCTGCAGAATCACCGATAATCCAAGTATAACTAACCTCTGGACACCTATATAGTGTGAGTGTTTGGTGCAACAGTAATGACTTTGAGTAAGACCACCCGAGGAGCAGGTGGTCTTTGGCAGTGAGGGCGATACTGCCTTCTGAGAAGTGCAAAAGCCTTCCAGCAGCCTGAGACCTCCAAAGGGGTGGAGTCCCAGGCTGAAGGTAGGAAGGACCTGTGAGTGAGTGACACCTGAAGGTGGATGTCACTAGCAGGTCTGGAGACTATCTCTTAAAGAGAATCTGTATTCATAAAATGAAGTATAAACAAACATCCCTGTCTGTTTGGGGCCATCTCCTAGCCCCCTCTGTAATATTTTTGCTGCTTTCCACTGCAATAAAGAGGGTAAAAAAACTGTTTTATAAACTGTTTAGTAAACAGAAAAGAGAGCCACCAAAACAGGAAGTACATCAGCAGAGCAGTGAACTCAGTTAATACACAGTGAGTACACAGAGAATTCAGTGAGTTACACATTGAATTCAGTCTCTGTGTCAATAAAGCATGACAAGCTGTTTCTCGGCTCTGCACTCGTGTCAGCCTGACAGGCAGCAGCCAGCTATTCTTTGTTCAGTTTATCAGTCTGTGTTTATCAGCCTCACAGATAGCAGACAAGCTGACAGTGAGAGCAGGGACATTGTCTGTGAGGAATAATCACAGGAGCACTGGAGGGGCTTGGAAGGAGTTAACTTGTTCACATAACTGAAGAGTTGGCAGCCTTCCAGACACAGCCGACAAGTCAGACAGGGAAAAGATAAGTTGATTTATTACAAAGACCGTCCAAGTAGAAAGTGCTGCAGTAAGCCAGAGCACAATGGAACAGCCTTAGGAACTTGTAGAATATGAGAAATACTGCTAAAATTTTTGTTACGGAGTCTCTTTAACCACTTGCCGACCGCACGCTTATACCGTGCGTCGGCAAAGTGGCAGCTGCAGGACCAGCGACGCAGTACTGCGTCGCCGGCTGCAGCCTAATTAACGAGCGATCGCGCGGCTGTAGCCGCGCGATCGCTACGTCACACTCTTCGGCCCCCATGTGACTTCAGCCCGCCGGCCAATCAGCAGCGCCGGCGGGCTGTAAAAATTCAAATCGGCCAATAGAACAGGTATAATACAGTTTGTTTACGTAACAAACTGTATTATACTGCCTGCCTCCCGCTGGTGGTCACACTTAGCGATCGACCACCAGCGAGGAGAGCAGGCACAGTAAGCACACACACACGCACACATTAGGAGCCCCACAGACCCCCCGATCACCCGCAGCACCCATCAGACACCCCCCTGTACCCCCCTGCAGCACGCAGATCAGACCTAACCAACCCCCATATCACCCATCAATCAATCCCTGTCACCACCTGTCACTCCTATCCATCAGAGCAGACCCCCAACTACCCCTTAGGGGTATCTGATCACCCCCCACACCTCCAGATCTCCCCCCGACCCCCCCCCCCCCCCCTGTATACTGAACCTATCTATCTCCCCTGCATCTGTCTATCTCCCCAGTGATCAGCTGCCAATCACCTATCAGTCACCTGTCAATCATCCCTTGTCACCACCTGTCACTGCCCCCCATTAGATCAGACCCCCAACTGCCCCTTAGGGGTATCTGATCACCCCCCACCCCTTCAGATCTCCCCCCTCCCCCCGTATACTGCATCTATCTTCCCTGTAATTGCCCGCTGATCAGCTGTCAATCACCTATCCGTCACCTGTCAATCATCCCTTGTCACCACCTGCCACTGCCCCCCATCAGATCAGACCCCCAACTGCCCATTAGGGGCTTCTGATCACCCACCCACCCTTTCAGATCCCTCCGAGACACCCCCCCTGATCACATCAGCAGTCCATTGTTTACATCTGTTTTTCCCTGTAAACACCCACTTATCACCCGTCAATAACCCATCTATCACCACCTGTCACTCCTATCCATCAGATTAGACCCCCAACTACCCCTTAGGGGTATCTGATCACCCCCCACCCCTTCCGATCCTCCCCACACCGTCCTAGTTCATTGATTGCGTATATTCTCCCCCCTGCCATTGTGTATCTTATCTCCTGTCTGTAAGGCTTGATTGTGCTTTGTTTGGCTACAATTGTCTCAATTGCACTGTGATTGGCATCGATTGTCGTGTGATTGGCTTCGATTGTCACGTAATTGGGCTTCGATTGTCGCGTGATTGGCTTCAATTGCCCGTAATTGGTTTTGATTGTGCCAATTGCCCACTGATTGGCTGTTTTGCCCTGTGATTAGCATCGATTGTCGTGTGATTGGCTTCAATTGTCACGTAATTGGTTTTTGATTGTCACGTTATTGGATTCAATTGGTCCGTGATTGGCTTTGATTGCGCCGATTGCTGTAATTGTGTTGTAATTGTCTCGTGATTGTTTTTGATTATTTGTGATTGCTCTCTGATCCCCAACCCCCCCCCCCCCCCTCACCATCACCATCACTATCACTATCCTAGTGATCTAAAAACTTTTTTAGTATCACTAGTGGTAACAAACAGTTAGGCCAGTTAGCTAAGCAAAAGGGTTGTTAGTGTCAGTTAGTGCTCAGCCCACTGCACCACAGTCACTAATTAGCGTCATCACTGTCGCTAATCAGCATTGGTACTATATAGTATCTGTAAGTGATTATTAGTGATCACAGTCAGATCTATATTAGGGTCTCTAGGTTCCACAAAAAAACGCAGTGTTTGCCCGATCAGACCTGATCGTTCGCCTGCACTGCGTTCAGCCCGCCCCACCGCAGTGACAGAAATTTATTTTTTCTGATCACTGCAAAAAACACTGTACACAAGCTGTGGCACTGTAAACATCAGTTTTGATTTTTTTTATCTAAACTCAGTGACCACAGCTTTCTACCTCTCAAGTACTCCCTTTCGCTAGGTAGGTGCTCTTTTCCTGGGTAGTCTCAGAGGAATACCTCCTAAATTTAGCAGGCCACCATGGCAAAAAAGAGGTTTTCCAATGAAGACATCTACAGGTACATGGACCAGTCGGATGAGGATGATTGGGTCGACTTATTCGACGAATCTTCGGGTTCAGAGTACGATCCTGTAGACAGCAGTGGCTCTCTGACCGATAGTTCCGATGACGAGGTTGAGGTCCCGGCTAGAGCCAGGCGTACCACACCCCATGTCACTGGACTGCAGGTGGCGGAAGATCAGTCTCAAGGGCAGCAGAGTGGCGTTGATCTGATTTTTCTTGGTGAGGCATGCACCAGCAGCGCAGCATCTCCTGGACCTATCAACACCAGTACTTCCGCAGAAGACCCTGATGAAGTGGCGGACACCATCCTGGAAGTAGAAACTGGTTCGGTGGTACGTGAATTAAGATCCGATCCGCAGCCACCAAGTAGACGGGCCCGTACTCCCATTGGTTTTCCAGAGGTGCTGGCAAACCCTGATTGGCATTCCCCTGATCCCGCCGCACCCATACTGCCCCCTTTCACCGCCCAGTCTGGAGTCCAGGTGGAGACAGTTGAACTAGGATCGGCCCTAGACTTTTTTGAACTGTTCCTCACCCAGGATCTCCTTGACTTAATTGTGGCTGAGACCAACCTATATGCCACACAATTTATAACCGCCCATCCGAAAAGCTGCCACGCCCAGCCTTTTCGGTGGAAACCACTCCAAGTTTCCGAACTTAAAATTTTTTTGGGCCTTCTCCTCAACATGGGTATTACTAAAAAAAATGTATTGCGCTCTTATTGGTCTACACGCCAAATACATAACATGCCCGTGTTCTCTGCTGCCATGTCCAGGACGCGATTTGAGATCATCCTGCGCTTCCTGCATTTCAATGACAACGACACCTGTCATGAAAGAGACCACCCAGCTTATGACCGGCTCCACAAAATTCGGCCCCTCATAGACCACCTGTCATCCACATTTGCAGATGCTTATACCCCTGAACAGAACATCTGTGTAGATGAGTCCCTCGTACATTTTACCGGGCGCCTTGGCATCAAACAGTACATCCCAAGCAAGCGCGCCCGGTATGGGGTGAAACTGTATAAGCTCTGTGATAGGGCCACAGGCTATACATCTCGTTTTAGGGTCTATGAGGGAAAAGACTCAAAATTGGAGCCGGTCGGATGTCCTGACTACCTGGGGAGCAGTGGAAAGATTGTGTGGGACTTGGTGTCACCCTTGTTCCAGAAGGGGTACCATCTTTATGTGGACAACTTTTACACAAGTGTGGCCCTCTTTCAGCACTTAAAGTTAGAAGGAATCCGATGCTGTGGCACCGTGCGGCCTAGTCGCCGGGGCTTCCCCCAACAGCTCGTTAACACCAGACTTCAACGGGGGGAGAGGGCCGCCTTGTGTACCGATGACTTGCTCTCGGTGAAATGGAAGGACAAGAGGGACGTTTACCTTCTGTCTACCATTCACACAGACACGACAGTACAAATTACACGGGCAACAGAGGTCATTGAAAAGCCCCTCGCCGTCCACAGCTATAATGCCAACATGGGAGGGGTGGACTTCAATGACCAGATGTTAGGGCCCTATTTAATTTCCCGGAAAACCAGACGCTGGTATAAGAAAGTGTCTGTGTATTTAATTCAATTGGCGATGTACAACAGCTTTGTTCTCTACAGTAAGGCTGGGAGAACTGGATCTTTCCTTCAATTCCAGGAAGACATTGTTTCGGCACTCCTCTATCCAGAAGGTGACAGAGCCCAACCCCCAAATGCAACTAGCCGGCTGCATGGAAGGCATTACGCCTACCCGATTCCCAGTACCCCAACTCAACGCAACCCCAGAAAAAGATGTCGTGTCTGCAGCAAGGCTGGAATAAGGCGTGACACCCCCATTTACTGTCCCCGCTGTCCTGACCAGCCTGGCCTATGCCTAGGGGAGTGTTATGAGAGGTACCACGAGAAGGCACACTTTTAGAACCTAGGGAACTACAGACACAGCAGTAGGCACACAAGGGTCTCTCAGTGCTATTTCACACTGGCGCGATGCGTTAGGGCAAATTGCCTAGCAAAAGTCACACTTTGCGGTCCCCCCCTACGCCGGAAGTGCTTGACTTAACGCTAGTGCATGCCTACGTTACTGCGTGGCTTCTGCGGCAATTTGGGTCGGCCCGGAAGTCATGTTAGTCTACGGCGACGCAGTTAATTACTAGGCCGAATGCTACTCTTGTGGTATTCCCTGAAGATCTATTTTGGGCGAGACGGTGCGGCGGGCTCGACCGACCGGATAGGCCAGTATGCAGTGTGAACCCAAACATCAGGTTTTGAGAGATCCAAATACACTGGCCTGCCAGAAACCTCTCCTTTCACTTGGGACAGAATGCATAATGTACTTCGCCACATATCTGTGCGATTTGCACTTTGCACATTGACCCATGGGGGAGGAGAAGTTTATCCTCAGCTCGCAGGTAAAAAAAAAAAAACAAAAAAAAAAACAGGTAAGCAAAAAAGTTAATATTTGGTTACCAATGTTATTGTTTGGTTTGAACATATTTAATAAAGTTTAAAAAGTTAATGTTATTGAAGTGCTTTGCTGCTTGCTTGCTTTTTTTTTTTTTTTTTTTTTTTCTTCTTCTCTCTTTTTTTCCAACCGACCAATCAGCTGCAGCACTGATGATGCATCCTGACAGAAGCATTGCGCTTCTGTCAGGTTACACAAAATCGGTGCATGCAGCGCTGTAGGACGAGATTTCTCCTCCACAGTAAAAAAGATACGTTTGCCGAGGCATATGGGCCAAGGTGTGGTGTTGGGGATTCATATGCTTTGGCAAGCACTTTGTATCAAAAAAGAACTCAAGCAATGATTTCTCCATTCACATCGATCAATGTGGATGAATAAATCAGGATTGCCTGGGCATACGAGCTGGTGGGTTTGGATTTTTGGGGTGGCAGCTCCTATGTCCAGGCGGACGCCTTCCCCTCCTTTTTGTTTTGTTTTTTTCGTTTTTCTTCTCTCTTTTTTCTATCCAGACCGACCGACCGACCGACCAATCAGCTGCAGCACTGATGGTGCATCCTGACAGAAGCATTGCGCTTCTGTCAGGTTACACAAAATCAGTGCATGCAGCGCTGTAGGACGAGATTTCTCCTCCACAGTAAAAAAGATACGTTTGCCGAGGCATATGGGCCAAGGTGTGGTGTTGGGGATTCATATGCTTTGGCAAGCACTTTGTATCAAAAAAGAACTCAAGCAATGATTTCTCCATTCACATCGATCAATGTGGATGAATAAATCAGGATTGCCTGGGCATACGAGCTGGTGGGTTTGGATTTTTGGGGTGGCAGCTTCTATGTCCAGGCGGACGCCTTCCCCTCCTTTTTGTTTTTTTCGTTTTTCTTCTCTCTTTTTTCTATCCAGACCGACCGACCGACCGACCAATCAGCTGCAGCACTGATGGTGCATCCTGACAGAAGCATTGCGCTTCTGTCAGGTTACACAAAATCAGTGCATGCAGCGCTGTAGGACGAGATTTCTCCTCCACAGTAAAAAAGATACGTTTGCCGAGGCATATGGGCCAAGGTGTGGTGTTGGGGTTCATATGCTTTGGCAAGCACTTTGTATCAAAAAAGAACTCAAGCAATGATTTCTCTATTCACATCCATCAATGTGGATGAATAAATCAGGATTGCCTGGGCATACGAGCTGGTGGGTTTGGATTTTTGGGGTGGCAGCTCCTATGTCCCTCTTTCTTTTCTTTTTGTTTCACATTTTTTGGCAGATATTTGTTCATCCACATTGATCGATGCGAATGAAGGGATGTTTGCCGTTCATTTTTCCTTTCAGCCCAGAATGCACTACCTGTATGCCCAATATAAGGAGTATAGCAGAAATACTGGCCATACATGTAATGATTGCAGAGGCCCTAAAATGCCAGGACAGACCCCACAAATGACCCCATTTTGGAAAGAGGACACCCCAAAGTATTCCGTGAGGTGCATGGTGAGTTCATAGAAGATTTTGTTTTTTGTCACAAGTTAGCATAAATTGTTGTTTTTTGTTTTTTTTCACAAAGTATCCTTTTCTGCTAACTTGTGACAAAAAAGATTTTTTTTTATAAACTCACCATGCCCCTCATGGAATACTTTGTGGTGTCTTATTTTTAAAATGGGGTCATTTGTGGGGTTTGTTAACTGTCCTGTCATGTGGGGGGGGGGGGCTAAATTGTGAGCACCCCTGTAAAGCCCAAAGGTAGTCATTGCACGTTGGGCCCCTTAGCGCAGTTAGGCTGCAAAAAAGTGCCACACGTGCTATCGCCGTACCCGGGAGAAGTAGACCAATGTGTTTTAGGGTGTATTTTTACACATACCCATGATGGGTAGAAGAAATCACTCTGTAAATGACAATTTTTTGATTTTTTTTTACACACATTTGTTCATTTACAGAGATATTTCTCCCACCCAATATGGGTATGTGTAAAAATACACCCCAAAACACATTGTACTACTTCTCCCGAGTACGGCAATACCACATGTGTGGCACTTTTTTGCACCCTAACTGCGCTAAGGGGCCCAGAGTCCAATGAGTACCGTTAGCATTTCACAGGTCATTTTGAGAAATTTGGTTTCAAGACTACTCCTCACGGTTTAGGGCCCCTAAAATGCCAGAGCAGTATAGGAACCCCACAAATGACCCCATTTTAGAAAGAAGACACCCCAAGGTACTCAATTAGGAGTATGGTGAGTTCATAGAAGATTTTACTTTTTGTCACAAGTTAGCGGAAAATGATTGTTATTGGGTTTTTTTTACCAAGTGTCATTTTCCGCTAACTTGTGACAAAAAATAAAATCTTCTATGAACTCACCATACTCCTAACGGAATACCTTGGGATGTCCTCTTTGTAAAATGTGGTCATTTGTGGGGTTCCTATACTGCTCTGGCATTTTAGGGGCCCTAAACCGTGAGGAGTAGTCTTGAAACCAAATTTCTCAAAATGACCTGTGAAATGGTAACGGTACTCATTGGACTCTGGGCCCCTTAGCGCAGTTAGGGTGCAAAAAAGTGCCACATATGTGGTATCGCTGTACTCGGGAGAAGTAGTACAATGTGTTTTGGGGTGTATTTTTACACATACCCATATTGGGTGGGAGAAATATCTCTGTAAATGGACAATTGTGTGTAAAGAAATCAAAAAATTGTCATTTACAGAGATATTTCTCCCACCCAATATGGGTATGTGTAAAAATACACCCCAAAACACATTGTACTACTTCTCCCGAGTACGGCAATACCACATGTGTGGCCCTTTTTTGCACCCTAACTGCGCTAAGGGGCCCAGAGTCCAATGAGTACCTTTAGCATTTCACAGGTCATTTTGAAACAT
Organism: Hyperolius riggenbachi; assembly: GCF_040937935.1. Lineage (NCBI taxonomy): Eukaryota > Metazoa > Chordata > Amphibia > Anura > Hyperoliidae > Hyperolius > Hyperolius riggenbachi. Next base: position 207,051,200 of record NC_090648.1, on the reverse strand, counting down.
TTGGTTTCAAGACTACTCCTCACGGTTTAGGGCCCCTAAAATGCCAGAGCAGTATAGGAACCCCACAAATGACCCCATTTTAGAAAGAAGACACCCCAAGGTACTCAATTAGGAGTATGGTGAGTTCATAGAAGATTTAGCTTTTTGTCACAAGTTAGCGGAAAATGATTTTTATTGGTTTTTTTTTTACCAAGTGTCATTTTCCACTAACTTGTGACAAAAAAAAAATCTTCTATGAACTCACCATACTCCTAACGGAATACCTTAGGATGTCCTCTTTGTAAAATGGGGTCATTTGTGGGGTTCCTATACTGTCCTGGCATTTTAGGGGCCCTAAACCGTGAGGAGTAGTCTTGAAACCAAATTTCTCAAAATGACCTGTGAAATGCTAACGGTACTCATTGGACTCTGGGCCCCTTAGCGCAGTTAGGGTGCAAAAAAGTGCCACACATGTGGTACCGCCGTACTCAGGAGAAGTAGTATTATGTGTTTTGGGGTGTATTTTTACACATACCCATATTGGGTGGGAGAAATATCTCTGTAAATTGACAATTGTGTGTAAAGAAATCAAAAAATTGTCATTTACAGAGATATTTCTCCCACCCAATATGGGTATGTGTAAAAATACACCCCAAAACACATTGTACTACTTCTCCCGAGTACGGCGATACCACATGTGTGGCCCTTTTTTGCACCCTAACTGCGCTAAGGGGCCCAGAGTCCAATGAGTACCTTTAGCATTTCACAGGTCATTTTGAAACATTTGGTTTCAAGACTACTCCTCACGGTTTAGGGCCCCTAAAATGCCAGAGCAGTATAGGAACCCCACAAATGACCCCATTTTAGAAAGAAGACACCCCAAGGTACTCAATTAGGAGTATGGTGAGTTCATAGAAGATTTAGCTTTTTGTCACAAGTTAGCGGAAAATGATTTTTATTGGTTTTTTTTTACCAAGTGTCATTTTCCACTACCTTGTGACAAAAAAAAAATCTTCTATGAACTCACCATACTTCTAACGGAATACCTTAGGATGTCCTCTTTGTAAAATGGGGTCATTTGTGGGGTTCCTATACTGTCCTGGCATTTTAGGGGCCCTAAACCGTGAGGAGTAGTCTTGAAACCAAATTTCTCAAAATGACCTGTGAAATGCTAACGGTACTCATTGGACTCTGGGCCCCTTAGCGCAGTTAGGATGCAAAAAAGTGCCACACATGTGGTACCGCCGTACTCAGGAGAAGTAGTATTATGTGTTTTGGGGTGTATTTTTACACATACCCATATTGGGTGGGAGAAATATCTCTGTAAATTGACAATTGTGTGTAAAGAAATCAAAAAATTGTCATTTACAGAGATATTTCTCCCACCCAATATGGGTATGTGTAAAAATACACCCCAAAACACATTGTACTACTTCTCCCGAGTACGGCGATACCACATGTGTGGCACTTTTTTGCACCCTAACTGCGCTAAGGGGCCCAGAGTCCAATGAGTACCTTTAGCATTTCACAGGTCATTTTGAAACATTTGGTTTCAAGACTACTCCTCACGGTTTAGGGCCCCTAAAATGCCAGAGCAGTATAGGAACCCCACAAATGACCCCATTTTACAAAGAGGACATCCCAAGGTATTCCGTTAGGAGTATGGTGAGTTCATAGAAGATTTTATTTTTTGTCACAAGTTAGCGGAAAATGACACTTGGTAAAAAAAACCAATAACAATCATTTTCCGCTAACTTGTGACAAAAAGTAAAATCTTCTATGAACTCACCATACTCCTAATTGAGTACCTTGGGGTGTCTTCTTTGTAAAATGGGGTCATTTGTGGGGTTCCTATACTGCCCTGGCATTTTAGGGGCCCTAAACCGTGAGGAGTAGTCTTGAAACCAAATTTCTCAAAATGACCTGTGAAATCCTAAAGGTACTCATTGGACTTTGGGCCCCTTAGCGCAGTTAGGGTGCAAAAAAGTGCCACACATGTGGTATCGCCGTACTCGGGAGAAGTAGTACAATGTGTTTTGGGGTGTATTTTTATACATACCCATGCTGAGTGGGAGAAATAACTCTGTAAATGGACAATTGTGTGTAAAAAAAATCAAACAATTGTCATTTGCAGAGATATTTCTCCCACCCAGCATGGGTATGTGTAAAAATACACCCCAAAACACATTGTACTACTTCTCCCGAGTATGGCGATACCATATGTGTGACACTTTTTTGCAGCCAAACTGCGCTAAGAGGCCCACAGTGCAATGACTACTTTTAGGCTTTACAGGGGTGCTTACAATTCCGCACCCCCCAAAATGCCAGGACAGTAAACACACCCCATAAATGACCCCATTTTGAAAAATAGACACTTCAAGGTATTCATTGAGGGGCATGTTGAGTCCATGGCAGATTTCATTTTTTTTTGTTACAAGTTAGCAGAAATGGAAACCTTTTTTTTTTTTTTTTTTTTTTGTGACAAACTGTCATTTTCCGCTAACTTGTGACAAAAAATAAAATCTTCTATGAACTCACTATGCCTCTCAGTGAATACTTTGGGATGTCTTCTTTCCAAAATTGGGTTATTTGTGGGGTATTTATACTATCCTGGAATTTTAGCACCTCATGAAACATGACAGGTAGTCAGGAAAGTCAGAGATGCTTAAAAATGGGAAAATTCACTTTTTGCACCATAGTTTGTAAACGCTATAACCTTTACCCAAACCAATAAATATACACTGAATGGGTTTTTTTTCATCAAAAACATGTTTGTCCACATTTTTCGCGCTGCATGTATACAGAAATTTTACTTTATTTGAAAAATGTCAGCACAGAAAGTTAAAAAAATCATTTTTTTTGCCAAAATTCATGTCTTTTTTGATGAATATAATAAAAAGTAAAACTCGCAGCAGCAATCAAATAGCATCAAAAGAAAGCTGTATTAGTGAGAAGAAAAGGAGCCAAAATTCATTTAGGTGGTAGGTTGTATGACCGAGCAATAAACCGTTAAAGCTGCAGTGGTCTGAATGGAAAAAACAGCGCTGGTCCTTAAGGGGGGGTAAAGGCTGAGTCCTCAAGTGGTTAAGGAGAGAGATAGCTCTCAAGGTTGGGCAAGCCAGGTCGGCAACACACGGACAGACAAGGTACAAAGACAGACGGCTGATTCGGTATCCAAAGGCAGGCAGGGTTGGCAACAGATAATCAGATATGCGTAGGTAACGAATCATAAAGCAGAGGGATAGTCAGAAAAGCAGTAGGTTATAACAGATATCAAACAATGCCTAGTCTTGGGTGTGAGGTCCGTGGTCTCTACACCCTGGAACTGGTCTGGAGTATAATATGATGGTACACAGTATCCCTAGTATTGGGTGTGAGGTCCGTGGTCTCGACACCCTAGAACTAGTCTGAAGTAAAACAGAATGATAACACAAAGTCCCTAATCTTGGGTGTGAGGTCCGTGGTCTCGACACCCTGGAACTAGTCTGAAGTATAACACAATGATAACACAAAGTCCCTAATCTTGGGTGTGAGGTCCGTGGTCTCGACACCCTGGAACTAGTCTGAAGTATAACACAATGATAACACAAAGTCCCTAATCTTGGGTGTGAGGTCCGTGGTCTTGACACCCTGGAACTAGTCTGAAGTATGACACAAAGATAAACAGAAGTAATCTGGCTCAGTGTGAATTCCCAGGTCCTCCTGGTTCTAACACACTGTAAGATCTGACTAAGGTCTGAGTGCTTCCACGTAAGGCAGACCACCTGAGACTGACCAGCAGTGACTATATATAGAGCAGCGCTCTCCGGCGCCACCCATCAGTGATTGACCAATAGTCACTTGCTCTGAGGTCAGCTGACCAACCTGGTCAGCTGATCCCTCCTCAGCTGTCATAAAGCTTCTGCCTCTCAGTGCGCACGCGCGTATTTCTCAATCTGTGTGAACTAACAGACCCAGCCACACCAGACGCACGCTGCTGCGTGCAAACCGCCGCGCTGGACGCGGAATCAGCCGCCCTGCTGTCAATACACGCGGCGGCTTTTCCGCGTTCCATTACAGTCGCCATACCTTGTGATAGGGACATAATTTTAATGGTGTAATAACCGGGACATATGGGCAAATACAATACGTGAGTTTTAATTATAGAGGCATGTATTATTTTAAAACTATAATGGCTGAAAACTGAGAAATAATGATTTTTTCCGTTTTTTCTTATTCTTCCTGTTAAAATGCATTTACAGTAAAGTGGCTCTTAGCAAAATGTACCCCCCAAAGAAAGCCTAATTGGTGGCTGAAAAAACAAGATATAGATCAGTTTATTGTGATAAGTAGTGATAAAGTTATAGGCTAATCAATGGGAGGTGAACATTGCTCAAGTGAAAACGACGGAACGCGAATGGGTTAATATACTTCTTTGACATGCACATTTAAAAAGGTCAGAGCCTTAGGTAACTATTTATGTTTTTTTTTATTATTATTGTAATTTTTAATTTTTATAAAAAAATTTATTTGGGTATTTTTTGATGTGGGAGGTAAACAAGCTAATTTGTAATGTTAAAAATGTATTTATTTAATAAAAAAAATGGTTGTGGGTGTAGTTTTACTATTTGGCCACAAGATGGCCACAGTCAAAAAGTCCTGGGAGCGATCGATCTCATTCCCAGGAAGAAGAATGAAGAAGGGGAACTTTTTAAACTCAGAAAAAGCGCAGTATGAAGAGACGCTGTCTGCTTTTCTGCGGGGGAAGGGGGGGCTTAGATCAATGAAAGGGATATATAATTCCTTTCATTGATCACTGGGCTAACTTCCAGCGGTGGGAGTGCGCACGGGAGCCCCCGCGGGAGCGCGCGGCACGCGGGAGTGCGCGCAGCCCAACTGGACGATAATGTTTGTCCAGTTGGGCTTAAAGCAGATCCGAGATGAAAAACTAACTATAACGAGTAACTTGTCTATATATCTTATCTAAAGTTTAGATAGTTTACACAGCAAATCTAGCTGCAAACAGCTTTAATAGAAAATGATTATTTCTTCCTGTGATACAATGACAGCAGCCATGTTGTTTGTAAACATTACACAGAGGCAGGCTTATCTGTATCTTGAGCACTCAGCCTGGGAAAAAAACCTAATCCCCCCTCCTCCCCCTCTGCCTCTAAAATCAATGGCTAGTAACACCTCCTCCTCCTCCTGCCCAGACTGAGATCCCATAAGCCCTTGCTACTGCCAAGGCTCTCTGAAAACCTGTGGGCGTGGTTTATTTAGTTTATAGGGAATTAGAGTATTAAAACAAAAACAAAAAAGTATTTGGCTTGAGGAATTCCCTATAAACAATAGGGAAGGAACACAATTATGCAATGAGTAAAAGTTCACCTCGGATCCACTTTAAGTGGTTAATTACACAATCCATGGACAAGGGCCTCTTCCCCACCTCTGGTGCCCAGGAGGAGGTGGTGTCATCGACCCCCGGGGGGCTCATGATGCACCTTGGAATCCCCCTTAAGAAGGGGACCCCCAGAGACTCACCCCCTCCCCAGGTAAAATATGTACAGGGGCACTGACATACCCCTTACTCTTTTCCAGAAAGAGTTGATTGAAATAAAAATGCAACATTGAAAAAAGTCCTTTAATGTTCGTAATTAACCATAAATATTTATCTTTAATTACTCCCATGACATTATCCTTGTATATGATCCAGCATCATATCCTCTCACTACCTGACAAACGCACGTGTCGATCGCTGCCCAGATGAACAGGAAGTATTCAAAATCGATTTTAGCAAAAACTACAAGGTCTTTTTGAAACAAAAAGTTTCCTCTTGTTCCCAGTGTACTCTTTAACATATCCTCTAAATTTGGTGATTGCAGCATTGTCAGGGGCTTTGCTATTAACCTCTAAAGTCGGTGACCATTGACTTCAATGTTAAATGTCAATGTAAATTTCGGACGTAAAAGAAAATAATAATAATAGTAATAGAATATAAATTTACAATAAATATAAAAGAAATTACTTTAGGATCTCATGTAAAGACATCATGCTCTGGTTTTGCCTCCAGCAGTGAAATCAGCACCACTGAGTACTCCAGCCCCCCTTCTTGCTGTCTGCAACCTGTCTGCCATTTTTTTGGACAGTTCAATTTTCAACCCTTATGAGTTTCTAAACTATGACTAATGTACTGAGACAGAGTGTTGGACGGTGTGAGTGATTAATTTATATCCTGCAAGGACAGGCTCACTGCTGCAGCCTCTAGCTTCCATCAGAAATAGAGATTTATAGGATTTGAGAGTGTTTAGGAATAAAGAGATGTGTTATTTAGTGTGGCTTTGACACACAACAGTGCAATAAGCTATCAAGCCTACTTTTTTAAGATGGGGGACGCATGCTTGTCTTTTTAAGACTATGGTTGCCTTTAAAACCAGATTGCATCTTAGGATATATATTTTCAGTATATTACCCCCTTTATCTACAAAGCATCCTCATACCATACGCTTATGTCATGTTGCACTTAAAATGCGTGTAGTTGAAACATCAAAACAAAAGGAGACACCTAAGTTGATTGAAATTGTTTACTGATTATCAACATTGAATTTAATTACAAAAAAACGATATGAGAGAAAGAAGCAAGGATAGACAGGATAAGAGATTGTAACAGAGGCTGTATTCATTACCAAATCCATTTCACCAGCATAAAAAGCTGTAATGGGTTCCCCTTATTATAACTGCAAAGAAATACATGGCTCATAAACAGGAGATGCATAATTCGAGCTTCTCCAGACCTGCAGAGCAGTTTTAAGAGCTGCAGCACCACAGTAACTAAGCCTCTCTCGCTGATTGCTAATTATATGTCTTTACAACTGCAGCCTCGTTCTAGGCAGAGACCCCATTTTTAGACTGTATTATTAACCGATTCACTCCAGTAATAACACAAAAAAATTTGATTTCCAAGAATATGTCGAGGCAAATACTACTCAAGATTTCTATATGTACTCATTGAGTTCTTAAAAAAGAAACTCCGTTTGGTCATTAGGTCAGTATGAATGTAGCCATATAATCTGAATGGCTCTCGTTTCTGTTTTTGCAATTCTAATTTTAGAAAAAGTCAGTACTCTGGCCTGGTTTATCATGGTCAAAAGAGAACTGGGACATCGTATTGTCATTCCAGGGAACTGGTAACCATGATCGGTATTATACCGTTTTCCACCGTACTGCCAATAACTGCCACACCACCACTATAACACATTTTCTAACAATTTTAATTGAATAAATACTTGTAGTTTTTATTTTTGCAATTCTATGGCTCATTCGATTATATTTGGATACAAATGGATTCTATATTTTTCTTTGAAAGAGAACTCAAAATGTAAAATCTGAAACTCTATCAAAATATAAACAAAGAAAACATCACTTTGATAGTGTTGACTACAGTCTACGACTGTAGACTACAGGTTAGTAAAATAGGGAAGATAGTTAAGTCTAATGAAGAGGACATAATAGTGGGTCAGAGAGACCAATAGTACTGACCCAACAGAAGACCTGCTGGCAAATTCACTGCTTTTGCCAGGGATATCACTGGCGCACGAAAGGGGGTAATCCGGGTGTCAGAACCCCCCCTGCACCAAGCCGTGTATTCAGCCAGGGAAGCCTGCATAATATAAACATCCTCGTTCTCCCTCCCTTCTTACTTCTCCTTCTTACTTCTGGCGCCTCCCTCCAGCTAATAGAATGACAGAGGCAGCCGAGCCCACCCCCACAAGAAGCTGCAGCCTGCGTTAGTGAGAGAATGTTGATTCTCGAGTCCCTGACTCCGTCTCCACAGCACACGCAGCAGGCAGGGGCACTCTGACAGCACAGCAGTGTCAGCTAAGCCAGGACTCAGACACCAGTCACTCCTGCCTGCCCTGTGCTGCAGTCTGCAGAAGCTGTGAGTATGTAACCTCGGACCTTGGAGGAACGGACCTCCTTGTGTTATCAACTCAGTCAGCTCTGCTAGAGGTAAATAAGTGCAGCAGATAAGAAAACACAAACAGTAAAAAGCAGTCAAGCTGCAAACACTGCTACTATTTCATGATGCCTGACAGAGCTTAGGCTATTACCTGAATTTTAGCCTATAAATGTGTAAATGCCTTTTCCATTATATGTGCCCTGAAGTATCCCCTGAAATGCCTGTCTGTAGTGTAATGTAGGGCAGAAGAGGTTTACTTTATGTACATGATGCAATTAGAGGACAGGCAAGCTGGTAAATATACACAGCATGCTGCAGAGCTTGCCTGGAGGGTCCGTGGGAAAAGATCTGTCTGGTCTCTCCCCATAGTTATAATGACTGCATGTGTGGATAAGGTGTTAAACAAGTTTAAAAGTGTTTGACAGTCCCTAGACTCCAGGAGGGCTGCTTTCTGACTTGTGTGAGGGACAGGAGTCCTATTACAGGCAAGTAGTCTCTGTGTGGTGTGGGAGTGCAATACAGATAAGCTCTCTGCTCCATCTCAGGCTATTCTCAATTTCTCTCCACTCCTCCTATCTCTGGGCTAGTGCAACGCCAAAATGACAATAGCAATCGCTAGCAATTTTGTGAGTGCGATTTTGTGAAGCGATTTTCAGAGCGATTTTTGAATGAATCACTCAAAAACATGCTACATGCAGTATACCTGCGATTTTGAAAAAATCCAACGCTGCTGCGGGAACACCCTCATAGGGTAACATTAGCCAAGCGTTTTTCAAATCACTGTTGATTTGAAAAAGGCTCAGCCGCACTCTTGGTGTGCACCAGACCTCCCTCATTCACCTTTGTTTCCCTAGTGCTGGGTGTGTCTTCTTGTCATACAGGAAAGCTAAATAAAACTGCAATCCTGGTGAGGCAAATTATTATTTAGTATTTATATAGCACCGCCATCTTACAATACAATAATAATACAATAACATTTGTAAAGCACTTTTCTCCCATAGGACTCAAAGCGCATAGTTGTGTCTCAGATCAATACAGGGTTGCAGGCTGGGTTTTGTTACAGAGGAGATAGTCAGATGTTCATGAATGCCGGACTGAAGAGGCAGGTTTTCAGCTTAGACTTAAATGCTTCCAGGGATGGCGCTGTCCTGATTGGGTGTGGCAGGGAGTTCCAAAGTGTAGGGGCAGCATGACAAAAGGCTCTGTCTACAAAGGTTTTGAGGTGGACTCTGGGGGTGACCAAAATTGTATACAATGAACAGAGGCGCCAAAAGTATAAGATTAGACTATATGAGCTTAAAAACCAACTTAAATGGCAAAATTGAAGGAGGAAGTGGTGGTTTTACCTCCCTCAAGCAGACACGACAACGACTGCGATTCAGACAGTCAAACACATTTATTAGGAACTCCAAAAAGAAATGCCATGCGTTTCGCAGGTTCAACCCCGCTTCATCAGGCAATATAGGGAGGAGTATCAAACTGAAAATGCCAGAGACCAAAGTATGAATACACTCGTACAATCATAAATGTGTTATTATATAATATTCAAAAATAGTGATTTCAATATAATAAATTGAGTTCAAATGCAAAACTATGGATTAAATATACAAGGTAAGCCCATGATTTAATTAATTACAGAATAAATGTATCTTGGAAAAACACATATACATAGCCCAACATGGCAATGCATATGGTTCCCTCAATTAAAGGAAAACTTAAGTCAGGAAAAAAAAATGACATTTACTCACCCAGGGCATCCCTCAGCCCCCCGAAGCTGGATGGTGCCCTCGCAGCCCCGCTCCGATCGTCCTGTCCCCGCCGGCGGCTACTTCCGGGTTCGGCGACAGCCGCCGACAGGCTGGGAACGCGGCTGATTTTCCGCGTTCCCAGCCGCTATATCACCCTCTATGCTGTTATAGCGTATATATATACGCTATTTCCTTTAACTCAATAAATTGAGTTCAAATGCAAAACTATGGATTTTGTATATTCAGTATTTCAATAATAAAACAAATCTCAGAACAAATGTATCTCGGAACAACCTATAGCCAAACATGGAAATGCAGAGAAATTGCAGCAAATGAGTGATTGTTTTAACTGATCTAATGCAACATCCATATGCTGCATATGGATTGACGTAGTAGGTGTTTAGTAATAAATAATAGTGTAGTCAGTATCAGGTATTTGTCCTGGATAAGGTGTGACTAAACTAAAGGCAATAAAGGTTTTGCTGGTATCACTCTAAGGATGTGTAAAGCATAATTATACAAACTAGGAGTCAAGATTCCAAAAGATGTAGCAAAGTGACTTACCAATCTGCACAAGGATTCAAGTTAAGCGCTTCTGTAATGAAAGAGCAAGCCATAGCAGCTTAAATAGGTGTTGGGTATGGGCCAATCAGGGACTGCCATGTGGACAGTGTGGACAGGCCAGTGATGTAACCAGTGATGTAATGCTGGGCGGGGAAGGGAAAAAAAAAAAAAAAGAAAAGAAAAGGGAATTGTGTTTGAAAAATTCTTAACTGAGGAATGGTAACCTCAGCGGTAAGCATGACCAGATCTGGTATTATAGTACTAAGGTCAGTGCTTCATTGCCTAATGTAGAAATAGACACAACAACAACAACATTTGCATAGATCATCCAATAAATATCCAATAAAAATGATATATAAGATAAACAAATATATAAAATTAATTGATACATATATAAAAATGAATAGTTACCTAAATTAGGAAAGAATACCTAAAAAGAAAAATGGGAGGGGGGGGGACAAAAAAGGGGGAGGAGAGGAGCGGGGGAGGGTTTGGGAAATAAGGGAGTTGTTGACTGTCAACAGCTGTTTGGACTGATAATTTAGTATAAAGCCAATTATATGAACAAATTATATACAGTGCATATCATATAACATCATTTAAAAATTATAAAAATGTAAATATAAAATATAGAAAGAATTAAGAGAGAGGACTAAAGATGACGTTAAGAAAAGTCTTAACGGAATGTGGATAGTAATAATTCAATAGATTTTTTCTAAAACTTTGTTGAGACCCTCAGGAACTAGCGTCCTGAGGGTTTGGATCAGGACATCTCCAATTTTTTCAGTTTGTCATAGGCCGCTGGTTCTGTTGCATTAATTTCATCTATTAGGGTGATGGTTAAGGTGCTGGGGACCCCGTGGTGAATCTGGTGGAAGTGACGTGAAACACTGTGCAGGGGGAATTTGTTAAAGGGAAGGTTCAGGGAGGGTGGGGAAAAAATAAAAATCAATTTCCACTTACCTGGGGCTTCCTCCAGCCCGTGGCAGGCAGGAGGTGCCCTCGCCGCCGCTCCGCAGGCTCCCGGTGGTCTCCGGTGGCGCGCCCGACCTGGCCAGGCCGGCTGCCAGGTCGGGCTCTTCTGCGCTCCAAGTCCTTGTACTTCTGCGTCCCACGCCGGCGCTCTGACGTCATCGGATGTCCTCCGGGCTGTACTGCGCATGCGCAGAACTACTGTGCATGCGCAGTACAGCCCGGAGGACGTCCGATGACGTCAGAGCGCCGGCGTGGGACGCAGAAGTACAAGGACTTGGAGCGCAGAAGAGCCCGACCTGGCAGCCGGCCTGGCCAGGTCGGGCGCGCCACCGGAGACCACCGGGAGCCTGCGGAGCGGCGGCGAGGGCACCTCCTGCCTGCCACAGGCTGGAGGAAGCCCCAGGTAAGTGGAAATTGATTTTTATTTTTTCCCCACCCTCCCTGAACCTTCCCTTTAAGAGTATTTCTTTTGTGTTGGCCTATTCTGCTATGTACCTCCTGTGTGGTTCTGCCTACGTACTGGAGACGGCAGGCACAAGAGATCAGATAAATGATGAATTTGGATTGGCAAGATATACGTATTTTTATACTATATTGGATACCAGTGGTATTGGACATGAAAGTGGATGTGTTCAGTACAAATGTACATGCTGCGCAACGGGTCTGGCTGCAGGACCATGAGCCCGGCATCGGTGGATTGGAAACAGGTGTATGGTTAGTTTTATTGCAACGTAGTTTGCTGTGAGCTAAAAGGTTACGAAGGTTTGGGGCTCGTCTGTATGTGATGAGGGGACGGGTAGGTAATATTGGTTTAAAGAGACTCCGTAACAAAAATTGCATCCTGTTTTTTATCATCCTACAAGTTCCAAAAGCTATTCTAATGTGTTCTGGCTTACTGCAGCACTTTGTACTATCACAGTCTCTGTAATAAATCAACTTATCTCTCTCTTGTCAGACTTGTCAGCCTGTGTCTGGAAGGCTGCCAAGTTCTTCAGTGTTGCGGTTCTGCTATGAACTCCCCCTTCCAGGCCCCTCTATGCACACTGCCTGTGTGTTATTTAGATTAGAGCAGCTTCTCTCTTCTCTCTTATCTTTTACAAGCTGGATAAATCGTCCTCTGAGCTGGCTGGGCTTTCACATAGTGAGGAATTACAAAAAAGGGCAAAGCTGTTTGCAGGAAGAAAAGAGCACCCTGAAACTTCAGTGCATGAGAGATGCAGGGGGAAAGAAACACACAAACGATCTCTTGAGATTCAAAAGGAAGGCTGTATACAGCCTGCTTGTGTATGGATGTATTTTCTATGTGTGGACATACTGTACATCAACCTACTTCCTGTTTTGGTGGCCATTTTGTTTGTTTATAAACAAACTTTTTAAAACTGTTTTTAACCACTTTTAATGCGGCGGGGAGCGGCAAAATTGTGGCAGAGGGTAATAGGAGATGTCCCCTAACGCACTGGTATGTTTACTTTTGTGTGATTTTAACAATACAGATTCTCTTTAAGGTATGGATCCTGTAAGAGTATTTCCCAGCGTTTTTGTAATATAGATTTTATGCTTTGACGTTCTTTGCAATATCTGGTTATGAATCTAGGTGGGGGGTTATTGGGGACATCAGTGCTGGGTATGTTCTGGGTGGTGGGGGGCGGTATTTTGGCTTTGTGTCTGGCATCGCGAATACGTTTTTTAGGATATTTTCTATCTGAAAATTTCTTAGTTAGGACGTTGGATTGTATATTGTAATTGTGTGGGTCGGTGCAATTCCTGAAGATACGTTGAAACTGATTGTAGGGAGTATTCTGGGTCCAGGGGCGAAGATGAAAGCTGTTAAAATGTATGAAATTATTGGCATCTATGGTTTTAAAAAAGGTTTTTGTTTTGATATTGTCATGTTCTATAAAGATGGTTAAGCCAAGAAAATCGATGGAGGTGGAGTGATGTTGGGAAGTGAAATGGAGGCCGGCTTTATTGCTGTTGAGGAATGTTATGAAGGAGGGGATGAGTGTGGTGTCGCCCTTCCAAATGAAGGACAGGTCATCAATATATCGTTTATAGAGTATAATGTTATCTTTAAAAGGATGGTCATTCTGGAATGGTTGTAATTCTATGTAACCCATTGTAAGATTTGCATACGAGGGGGCAAATAAACTGTCCATCGCTGTGCCGCTGATCTGGTGGTAATATTTATCATTAAATTAGAAAATATTATTGTTCAAGATAAATTCTGTACATTGTAAGAGGAACTGTTGTTGGTCGTCTGGCATAGAGGGAACTGTAGAAAGGTAGAATTGTATGGCTGTTAGGCCAAACTGGTGGGGAATGTTAGTATATAGTGAAGTAATTTCGCAAGTGAGCCAGTGATAACCCGGGGACCAAGATGTGTGGGTTAGCAGCTGTATGAGGTGATATGAATCTTTGAGATATGAGTGCAAATTTGGACAGAGGCGCCAGGCAGGTTAAAATGATCTAAAAACAACTACAAAGGAGGAGTACAGGTGGACTTACCTCCTGAAATTATGGACAATTGAGATTCTTCAAATCGCAAATAACAATTTATTTTGGCACTCCGCAACGCGTTTTGCAGGTATAACCCGCTTCATCAGGCAAGGAGTGCAAGCTCAAAAAGGTCCAATAGTGGCAATGCGCCTCTGTGATATGAGGGTAGATTGGAGACAATAGGCTGTAGGTGTCGGTCAATGAAGCGGGAAATGTTGCTGGTCATGGAGTCGATGCCGGAGATAATGGGTCTACCGGGTGGTTTCTGGAGATTTTTATGGATCTTGGGGAGATAATAGAAGAACGGGGTTTTGGGGTGGTGATTAAGAATACAATTGCGTTCATTTTTTGTAATGATGTCTTGTAGTAAGGCCTGGTTGATGAAATCTTTCAAAATTTTGTTTATTGTCTCGGTGGGGTCAGAAGAAAGGGAATTATAGTGTTTAGGATCATTAAGAAGTCTATCTGATTCTTCCAAGTAATCTGAACGGTTGAGGAGGACAATGCCTCCCCCTTTGTCTGCCGGTTTTATAATCAATTGACGGTCTTTGAGGAGTGATTTGAGGGCGGAGTTCTCTTTGGGAGTAAGGTTGGGTTTAAAGGGAAGGTTCAGGGACTGTTTAAAAAAAATAAAAATCCGCATCCACTTACCTGGGGCTTCCTCCAGCCCGTGGCAGGCAGGAGGTGCCCTCGGCGCCGCTCCGCAGGCTGCCGGTGGTCTCCGGTGGCCGACCCGACCTGGCCAGGCCGGCGGCCAGGTCGGGCTCCTTCCGCGTTCCAAAATGTGCCTCACGGCGGCGCGCTGACGTCATCGGACGTCCTCCGGGCTTTACTGCGCAGGCTCAGTAGTTCTGAGTCTGCGCAGTAAAGCCAGGAGGACGTCCGATGACGTCAGCGCGCCGCCGTGAGGCGCATTTTGGAACGCGGAAGGAGCCCGACCTGGCCGCCGGCCTGGCCAGGTCGGGTCGGCCACCGGCAGCTTGCGGAGCGGCGCCGAGGGCACCTCCTGCCTGCCACGGGCTGGAGGAAGCCCCAGGTAAGTGGATGCGGATTTTTATTTTTTGGAAACAGTCCCTGAACCTTCCCTTTAATGGTGGGGGTGTATTGTTGTAGGGATTGCAGATCATCTAGGACTAGGGAATAGAAAGTGGAAATAAAGTTGCCCTTGGAAGCTGTGGGGTAAAACCGGGATTTACCCCTCAAATGAGTGTTGATGAATTTCTCTACTTGGATTTCTTTCTCATCTGTTGTGATGATGGTTAAAAGGTCGTTGTTGTTGATAATCATGGAGGCGGATGGAGGGAGGATGGAATTCTTTTTGATGGCGAAATGCCTTTTCAGGGTCAACTTTGTAATGTATGTATTAAGGTCTGTAAATAGTTCAAACATATTTGTAGAGTTCAGGGGGCAAAACGAAAGGCCTTTATTTAGTAGGGTTATTTCATGTTGAGTTAGTGTATGATCCGAGAGATTGAAGATGCATTTGGAGGGTTGATCAGGAGGTATTAGTGGTGGGTTCTTATTCTTTTGGGGGTGACCAGGGTGTTACGTCCTTTTGATCTAAGATTGTGGGGGGTGTGATGCAGTTGCAACAAGTCCTTCAGGTAACCAGGGCTCAGATTGTGCAAGGATTTGAATGTCAGTAAGCCAATCTTAAACAGAATTCTCAATTTTATCGGTAGCCAGTGGAGTGAGCACAAAGTTGGTGTTATGTGGCAATGGCGGGAATGGCTCGTTAACAGCCTTGCGGCAGCATTCTGTACTAATTGCCGGCGGCGTAGGTTTTTCTTATGAAGGCCTGTGTAGAGGACATTGCAGTAGTCTAACCTTGATGTGACGAAGGCATGAACTAGGGTTGGAAGATCCTCTGAAGGAATTAGGTGTTTAATCCTTGCAATATTCCTTAGATGAAAGAAGGAATGTTTCACAACAGCTGATATTTGATTCCTGAAGCTTAATGTCCCATCAATCACTACTCCCAGGCTGCGCACACAGTCACAGAGTTGTTCAGGTCTGAGCTCCCTATCCTTAGCAGTGTTGGTTGAGACTGGGGCTGCTTTGCTGTTGAGCCCTGACCCTCGATAACAAGAACCTCAGTTTTGTCAGCATTAAGTTTTAGCCAATAATTATTCATCCACTCCTGAAGCTCAGCTAAGCAAGCGTTTATTTGTGGAGTAGGGTCTGTGACGCTAGGATTGAATGACAAATATAGCTGGGTGTCATCAGCATAGCAATGATATGTCAGGCCATGTTTTTGTAGGATTTCTCCAAGGGGCAGCATGTATATGGTGAAAAGGATAAGGAGAGAAAAGAAACCCTGTATACAGCACCACTCAGGACAACAATCTATAGTATCAAAAAATATACATATCTTTATTGTATCAAAATGATAATATAGTGCACTTCACATAATATTCATGAATTTAAAAACAATTAAAAAATGGGGCACAAACCCAAAAATCTCTCTCTGCCATGATAACACTGTGCGTTGTACAATGTGCAAAGATATATGAAAGGAAGTGGTCACTTTACAGACTCACTGGACCTTCAGGAATGACCTAGAAATAATACTGAGATAATACTTTGTGATATCTTTACCAGTACTGGCATTGAATCTGGTCAGTCACAATAAGACACACACACAGGTTGTGACTGATAGACAGATTGAAAATGTATTGCCTTTGATCATTATTTATGCACAATTCTGTACATCTTGCACAGCCGCAGTAGACATAGAAATTCCAACATATTTACATAATACATGATTTAAATGAAAAGGACTTCATAATGACTTCATAATGACTAATTTACATGAGGGAATTTTCCCAGCAAAAACCATGACATATCTTTGCAGGTGCTGGGGGACAGTTTTAGGGTGGCACATTAAAAGTTTCCTGTAAGTAGAAGAGATGGACAAAGATAGAACAGAATTGGGGAAGTGAGAATGCAGTGTAGCATGACAGGTTCAGTCTTCAAGATCTGGCTAAACTAAAAGCTTGCTACAATATATATATGGATCCTAAGATGGCTGCTGAGAAGACAAAATGGCTGACAGTGTATATACTTATGCTTGCAAACCCTTACAATTCCCTCCTTTTTAGACATTTTCCAAAGGACAAATGGCTACACAGACTATGCTAGTATCGTCCCCCAAAGATTATCCTGGGGGATGCCAATCTAATTTTATCTTTATGAAAAAAGATAATCATATCAATGTCAATTATTTAGCCTTATACAGAACTAACATATCAGTGGGCAAGATTCTGGCCCCAGTCTCCCAATGAGATAATAGACATAACATGAAAAGTTGTCTGCACTTCTCTTTCCTGATGTAATCTAACAAAAATCTTATGCATACTGCATGCGAGGGTATACTCATGTGTATAACCTAGCCTGCAGCAGGAAGACCTCCCTCAGATCAATACAAGAAAGAAACTGTCTTATATCAGCACTTATTCCAAGAGAAACTTCCATCTGCTCCTGTCTAGAAAAGGGCTTTTCTAAATACTAGGCTTTTAGGTAGGCCAAGGTCAAAACACCCTTATGATAGCAACTAGCGCATGCATAAGGTAGCTATATTTAGGAGTGGGTAGTCTTTGACTTTACAATTTAGTTTAAAACCCCGTTTGTGAGGCATGGCAGACCACTCATCTTCCATCAGCCACTGTACTCCAAGCTATCTCTGCGTCCTTTACTCAGAGTCACACATTCCTGTTAACCCAGGGAGCGGACATCAACCCAACTACAATACTCAGGCCTTAATGCCCAGAGTACAGAGGCTGAGATCAGAAATACAGGAGTACTGCCAGAACTCACCAAGCAGGTCAAAACGTAGCTACAGGCCTCAGTCCTTGACACATTTGTGAAAGGGAATACAGATCACAGCAGAAATCTAGGGAATAAGGCTACATGAGATCCTCAACATCTCTGGCCTTCCAATTATCCCATACTAAATATACCAATCCGGTTGCCCAAGGCAACTGTGTTGCTGTGAAATTGTAGTCCATTGCACCAATCATACTGACCAAAATCCTGTTATGCTTGTTCAGACAAACAGATATAACTCTGATTTAACAAGGAAAGGAAATGTTAGCTAATTGACATTTTACCACAGTAATGGTAAATATCTATACAGACACACTATAAATCAAAGCAGAAAAAGATGTAACTAATAGCAACCGCTGCCATAGATACTCTTTCAAGATCAGGACTAACAGAACAACTGTAATGATGGCTACCTTCAGATTTAACTATACTAAAAGGACTCTGCTAATCAAACATATGGATACTTCAACAACTATATTCACAATCAGGAATGGACAAAATATAATACTCTAGCAAAATTTAGCAACAACTTGAATCTACTAAAGACCAAGGTACCAAAAATAGGAGACTTGTACCCTGAAAATTGCCCACTGAGATCAGGTCTGCTGAATTATATGTGTAGCAACACGTATGCGTGGGTATGTAGATATATATATTCTACTGTCTGATAAATACACAATTTTATAGTTATCTGAGTTGAAGAAAGATGTGTGTACATAAAGTTTAACCAAAAACAAAACACCACACCGGCCCATTTTACTGCTGATCCAGAGGAAGGCGAAAAACCCTTATAAGGCATAGTGTATTTAGCCCCATAAAGGGAAAATTCCTTCCTGACCCCAAAATGGCGATCAGAAAAAATCCCTGGATTTATCAGCATTTGGCCTTATTTAGTAATTTGAGATAAAAATATCAGCTCATTACAGATCAACCCATTATATAACTTACAAAAACCAAATTATAATTCTTTCTTAAAGGATGATATAGCGGAGATGAAGGCTGTTACTTATTCAGAAAGCAGTAACCCATAATGTGACTTACAACTAGTTCTCTTTCTATAATATCCTTAATATAGTGTCCCACCCCTCATAGCAGCTGATTCAATCATTGATCTAAGATCGGCATTAAAAATATCCAATCCTTGATCAGACAAATGAACCCTATCCGGGCGGAATAAGTTAGGCCGGGAACCCTCAAGCTTATTATGCCAATAAGAAAAACCCCTTATAGCTGGCAGGGATCTAGATAATGCCCTATTAATGAATGTCTTAATGGCCCTCAATCTATCTTGGGGAAAAATCCACACCCGTCTGGGAATGATTTCAGAAAAAACCAACACACATTGGGGAATGATCTCATGAATGCGCATAAAATCATATTTCATGCGGTGTAACAAATCAATAGTGTTAGCTTTACCCACGTCGTTCCCACCCAAGTGACAAATAAGAATGTCTGGCATAGGAAATCTCCGCATTAAAGAAGTAACCCTACCAAAAAACATATTCCAAATCATCCCTCTAATACTGAACCAATAGATCATGAAGTTATTTCTAGATAACCCAAGGTTTTCCCCATAGTCACTATTAGTAGCTTTCCTACGAGCCCAATACACATAAGAATGTCCCACAATCCATACAATCTTCCTGGGTCTGGGATCCAGATCTTGTTCCATTCTTCAACAGATGACACACGCAACTATGAAACTGATGAAAAGTCTCTTGTTGGGATTCAGGTCTTAGTCGAACTATTTCACCCAAAACAGTGGATCCAGTAGGAAATCCTTCTGTAAAGATAGACTCAGGATAGCTTCTGGTCTGGTCAGAGACTCCCTTCTGGATGAATTCCTCTGGATTACTTCCGGATGGACTCTGGTCAGGCAGTCATCCTCCTCAGGATAGATGTCTGGCAAGTTGTTTCTGAAAGAATAAAGAGAAATGTGCGAGCATCATTTTTTCCCAAAAAAATCCAATAAATCATTTATTTTTCCTAGTATTTGTAATACCCATATGATTCATACTCTCCACCATGAACTTCAAAACATACTTAGCGGATCTTTCTATGATCCTAACGGATTTCTCGCAATACCCCGTTCGCATGACGTCGTGTCGTTGTACCCGTGCGAGTATGTGACTCCATACATGGCAGAGAGGATAAATTCCCAATGAATTTTATACCATAATGAATTCCCATTTTTCATTTTTCCATTACAAGTCACACTCTCATTCCATCATACCTTCCACAATCATACCACAATGACCACAAACAATAGCGATGTATTTAAAGAGCTTAGGTGGCCCTAGTGCAATATCTACCTACCCCTTCTTACTATACCACTACATGACACAGATCACTAGGCCTGGGCTGGGTGGGCTCTTTGGCAGGCTCTTTCCCCTCTTTGACCATACATTAAAGTTATTTTAATGTCTGGTCAAAATTAGCAAAAGACTATATGGCATGATATGAGCAGGGTCAAAGTACAGTGGAACAGTGGCCAGCACTGGCTCCCTGTAGTAGGGTTGGGCCCCCTTTTATATAAAGGACCTTTATAGTGTCCTTCTCCCCATAGTGCGCTTAAGGTATTATAACTATGGTTGTCCCCGACACACACTTCTATAGGCACATATACAAAGAACAGCACTACAGAGACTAGGCTAAGGCCTCCTTACTAAACAGATACTGTCCTACAGATCAAGCAGAATTGAAATTAAAAATCCTGTCAGGGGTAAAGCATCTAAGCAGTATACTATAAAACAGTGTATTTTTTCCTAGAGTCTTTAGAACAGTGAAAAATTCAGTCAGAAATCCAAAAATCCATCCATATAATTGTCATATCAACATCAAATGATTCTGCAGTTTGTCAAAAAAATTCAAACACTAAAATAAACTATTTTCCTAAGGATAAAAAATGTACTTATTTTCCTATGCTGCGTGCAAGGATTTATTTTAATTTACTTTAAGGGTTTTGGGCTTACAAAAAACCATATATTCTCACTAAAAACATGAGTGACTTAGAGTCAGAGCCTCAAACAGCTCTCTGCTAATATATTTGTCATTAATTACATACATCAAAAAGGTTTTAGGATAAGCATTGAGGGGTTCTGAGCCAGACAACCACAATAGGTTTTTATGAAAAGTATCAAAAATTTATTTTATTAAACATATATAAAAAGAAAAACATATATATAAGAAGAACACACTATATTTTAAAAAGCAACCAGGTGGCCACCTCGCTCACCTCTCACACCACAAACTCATACTCAAAAATCGCCTCAAAACTGTATGCCAATGCACTTGCTAGCTAGCAAAAAGGCCTGAATATTGCTGACATTAGTCCAGATGCAAAAAATGCAGTTAAATGAAGCAAGCAAGCCAAAAGATGTCCAGCAATTGTTGGTTAGTATAATATTTTTCTACGAACAGAAAAAAAGGCTTCAATGAGTATGGTATTTATAAGCAAATAATTAAAGAAATCTGTCTCCAAGAGTAGCATAAGCAGCAAAGTCTTTCAGCATAGGTGGGTCATCAAGCAAGTCAAAGCCAGTTGCATATACACTGTAGCAAATAAGCTATATAGGTAAGTTGGTATAAGCGCCCGTCAGAGGCGTCAGATGTAGCAAACGTCAGAGTAAACATCAGCTGTGCTTTAGATGATATATGTTACCCATCCTGTGCTCTCTGCTCGACATCGGATCCAGTCATAGGTGACTACCGTCCAGAGGATAGGCAATGATGGAGTCCTTACAAGAGGAGATGCAGTCCTCGGTCGGTGGATCCGGCTTGCAAAGTCCTGTAGCTAGCTGGAGATAGAACAGTTTGATGGTGTCCACTGTGCTGCGATAAGGAGGCAGAGAGACGAGAGGTGGCTCGTGGTTGATCACGCCGGAGAACCCGACATGTTTCGCTGGCTAGCGGCCAGCTTTCTCAAGGGAGGCGTGGCTAACTGATTAATTAATTAATTGATTAATTAATTACATACACACAAAGATGTTGTGTCACGCGGAGAGGAGATATTAATTTAAAGGAGATGGATTTACTAACAGGAAGGAGATGGATTTATGAACAGGAAGAGGGGTTATTAAGGTCAAAAAAACCCCACTATTGGGAAAGAATTCCCATAATCTAAAGGGTGATATGAAATAAACAGCAAGTGTGACCCAGAACTACACACGTGATCTTAATTAACCTAAAACTGTATACCTGTCCTGACTATTTAATATGTCCTCAATGTTTTCCATAAATTTTTCCCAAATGAATATGGCCTTTACAGTTTCACAATATCCACTAAAATATAAGTACAGACAGTATACAATGCATCATTATTTTTCAATAGTTGCATGACATTTAGAAATATTGAAGTTACAATAACTGTGCTTTATCAGAGTGGCTTGGAGGAGGAGCAAGCTGAGAGAATTCGTTCAACTGGGTGACCAGGCCAGTGAAGAATGAAATTAGACACAGTTTAGTTACAATAGCACGTAACACTTCAACAATGAGTTGCAAACACCATTAACTGCCTTTTCTGCTGCGATTTATATAAAATACAGCCTACCAACTATGATACAATATTCAAGAAGGAACTTATTCATGGAGAACTATTGAGTAAATCATTTGAATCTATATGCTTCAGAGTTACAAGCTATATAAATTCTGTTCAAATATGAACATTATTCTAACAAACTTATGGCAAACTACCATTACATGGGGAAATGATTTAACTCTACTCACTTGTATAAGTCTGGGTGACAAAACGCCATTACCCAATTAACCCACTTTAGACCAAGGGAATTAGGTTGTACTAAAACTCAATTCTCTTTACACTATGAAACTAAGGTAACACGGTGACGTAGCAGCCAGTGCTATCGCCTTGCAATGTTATCCAAATCTCTGACTGGTCAACATCTGCATGGAGTCTGCATGTCCTCCTCATGTCTGCATGGGTTTCCCCCATGCACTCAGTTTCCTCACCAAAAAAAAACCCACAGACAAATCAACCGGCTTCCTTCCAAATTGGCCCCAAACTATGATGTATGATTTCACTATACTACCTATGAAAAAATATCAGAACCCCTTTTGGACATGTATAAAAACTCCAAAAATCTATTCTGCAATATGGGAAACTTCACTCACATACATATCGACCTGGGTGACAGTAGGTATCAATTAATTAATCTAATTTAATCTAAGGACACTAAGTTTAAGGAGAAAAATCATTCTTCTTAAAACTTCTTATACTAGCCTTGTGGATTTATTTAGGGACTGCCACGTGTGTAGTGGACACAGAAGCAGGTATATTAAGGAAAGATAGGGACAAAAGAAATATATATATAAATTATTCACTGTTCCAAATACTCCAATAATCCAACACATAGGATTCCTTTCTACTCCTATATACGTATATAAGGGCAGCACGGTGGTGTAGTGGCTAGTTCTCTCGCCTTGCAGCGCTGGGCTCCCGGCTCGAATCCCAGCCAGGGCACCATCTGCAAAGAGCCCGCATGCTCTCTCCGTGCCTGCGTGGGTCTCCTCCGGGCACTCCGGTTTCCTCCCACAAAAAATATATATATGTGTATTACATGTATACGTGTATACAGATATATTGTATTATTCAGAAAGGCTTTTACATAC
This sequence comes from Hyperolius riggenbachi, assembly GCF_040937935.1. Taxonomy (NCBI): domain Eukaryota; kingdom Metazoa; phylum Chordata; class Amphibia; order Anura; family Hyperoliidae; genus Hyperolius; species Hyperolius riggenbachi. The sequence continues at coordinate 207,028,052 of NC_090648.1, read as the reverse complement.
ACTTTTTTCTTTAGTAGTGAGGAATTACAAAGTAGTACATTACTTCCTCTTTCTACTTGCTGGTGGTGGAGGTTTCTCAGAGGAAAAAAAACCCACATTTAAAAAATGACATTTTTAACCCTTTCTCTTTTCAGACTCTGCCACTATCAAAAATACATCCGTATATATGCAGAAATACTTGATATTTCTCCACATCTACAGACATATATGTTTCTTAATTAATCTACTGTTTTAATGTTAGACCCCATTAGATTAAAAAGTAATAAACTTTTTACTTCCTCATTTCTCTTGCTGGCAGAAGGAGAAACCCACAAGCAGGTGTTTTGTGCAGCCACCCGGAAACACCACTTAAAGAAAAGAAAAAAAATGAATCCTTTGTCACAGAACCAAGCCTATTTAGATACAATTTAACTCTTTTATTTCTAACTATTAACAATACATCTGCATTCAGCTAAAAAATCATTACCCATAGCTCTGCAGTATTTGTCTAATTACAATAACTAATTTACATAAGTAATCTCCTAATGAGAAAGAAAGAAATCTATTTTATGAGGCAGATATACTCATAGTTTCAACACATACTTTCACGGGTGAACTTAAGGAGCTGCGGGCCCTGGTGCAGGTTCTACATCAGGCCCCCCCCAAGAACTCTATACATAGCAATTGATACAGCGCGCCAAAACTTGTCAAAGACAAACACAGTGGCAGGGATGCAAGTAGGGGAGTATGTTAAGGATTGTTACTATTCAAAGCACCTATAGAAGTGATTATTACCACTACAGGACCAATAGAGAGGACCAATACTGTGATAGAAGGTGGACCCTTCGGGGCCCTTGTGGACCAAAGGCATGGGTACGGTCAGTACCTCTGTACTCCTCCCCCCCTATTGTTATGTCTCTGCAGTTATCACCTCTCTATCATACGTAGCACAAACATGCACTCAATATAATCTCCCAATTCACACACATTTACACACATATGTGTCAGGTTGTACACAATACATATATGAATACATTATGATACATGTTATTCCATAATTATATCCTGATTTATAGGAAACTATTACATCACTATATTTCTGAGATGTTTCTTTTTACAGAAAAGCTTATTTTACATGATCCATGGATAGTTCAGATAATTTTAATGATCGGTCATCACAAAAACCCAGTACAAACAGACCTTTTCCAAAGGTGGCGTCTGAAACCAGTTTGTACGTACATAGAATTTATACTGGCGATTTCAGTAACTGACCGCTCTTATCCGAATCCCATGTGTGTTCTTAATATTAATTTTACTAATCCTCTCTCAGAAATACAGTGAAAATCTTATAACAATCGCTTGCGCAACCAGACAGACATAAAACACACGTTATTATTCAACTGTTCGGTAATAATAATGAGGGGCAAATTCTAACCAATTCTTTGCTCCTTGGTACATATATTGATAATCCCAGTTAGTATTATGTGACAAATCTTTTTCCAGATACCCTTATAACAAACTCTACACATGACTCAAAACTCATAGGCGTAGGGGCAGGAATTAATTTAACAATATTCTGGCCCATTTCACCCAATTCAAATTTATAATATACTTTCTTGGCCATCTATTCAGGTTATTATATTAACAGAGAAATATATTATTGAAGTCTAGGGATTCTTATATATATTATTCAAGTCTAGGGATCCTCTTTAAATCCAATCTACTATTTAGTAAAGAACACAATACAGTGGAGCCAAATCACTCTATATAATGATTTGGACTTGAAGTTCCACACAAATGAAAAACAACAACCAACAAATTATCTTATACTTCTATACAACAGATAAGATAAGTAGACAACCAAACAAACATATATTAGAAATCACAAAGTATTTGAACCCACATAATCAATATATACTATGGCGGCTATCTAAACCCTTATTCTTACCAAAAGAAATTATTTCTAATTCCTTACCAAAAGGAACTCTTTCTTTCCTGAAGAAATTACTACTGAGTTGATCAGACCCAGATAGACAAATTAGATTTTCCCAAAAAATCTAACACCCAATTCATTCAGACTTTTACCTAAAAAGTCCAAAAATTTTAAAATTTAGACTTACCAAAAGTCAAACCTATTCCCTATTACGGTCTCCCTCGCATCTTGAAAAAGCGGGGTTATACCCGCGAAACTAGTTGGTCCGGTTGAGGGGACCTTCTGCCTCTCTCTGCCTCCGCTGTGCCTGCCTCCATCTTCATTACACTGGGCTAAGTATTGTCCTTTCTTTTTCACTACAGGCTCTTCCCTTGTTTTATTCACTGGTCCTGCCTATCTCTTATTCTCATGTAACACCACTGCTATGTTGGATATGCATAATTGATCACGGTTTATTTAACTAAGAGTGTGTTGTTTTTCAGGTTTATTGTCCTTGTTTTTCACATATGACAGATATTAGCTGTCTCTTATCACAACAGTACTGAACCCGGGTTCTATCCGATTAGGGCTCATTCACTGAGCCCTCTGAGGATTCATATTATTAGTTCTGGTATAATACAGGAGGCTATATTTATTATTCTGTATATATATATATATATATATATATATATATATATATCTTTGCACATTGTACAACGCACAGTGTTATCATGGCAGAGAGAGATTTTTGGGTTTGTGCCCCATTTTTTAATTGTTTTTAAATTTATGCATATTATGTGAAGTGCACTATATTATCATTTTGATACAATAAAGATATGTATATTTTTTGATACTATAGATTGTTGTCCTGAGTGGTGCTGTATACAGGGTTTCTTTTCTCTCCTTATCCTTTGCATTCTGTATCAACCCTAGCACATTGCAGGCTAATACAGGAGTAGCGAATGCATCTTGTTATGTATATGGTGAAAAGTAAAGGGGATAATATTGCGTCCTGAGGTACACCGTTTTTTAGTGGTACAGGGTTGGAGAGGAAGGGCCTTAAGGCTACCCTTTGTGTTCTGCCAGCCAGGAAGGAGTTGAACCACTGGAGAACAATGCCATCTATGCCACAGTACTCTTGTAGCCTGTTGAGCAAGATTTCATGATTGACTGTGTCAAAAGCCGCTGAGAGGTCGAGCAAAATCAGGATGGAACATTGACCCTTGTCTCTTGCAATGAGCAGATCATTGCAAATCTGGGTGAGGGCTGTTTCACAGCTGTGATATTTCCTGAAGCCAGATTGAAGAGGGTCAAGGATGTTGTTTCTGGAGAGCCTGGCTTCAAGTTGGAGGTAGACAGCCTTTTCAATAACTTTTCCCAGAAAGGGGAGGTTTGAGACAGGTCTGTAGCTGTTTAGAGCATCTGGGTCTAAGGATGGTTTCTTGAGTAGTGGCCTGACGATTGCTTCTTTCAGAGTAGAGGGAAACCACCCTTCTTGTAAGGAACCGTTGACTATTTTGTGGAATGCCGGTGTAAATAATTCAGGGCATTTCAACATGAACTTAGTGGAGCCAGGGTCCAGATCGCAGGTAGTCTGGCGAAGGTTTGAGAGGATATCCAAGATGTCTTTTTCAGAGATTACCTTAAAATCAGACCATGGCGGTAGGCTATTTTTGCACCTGTTATATGGCTCTGCATGGGTTTCTGGGGCTGTGAATTGAATGGCAGATCGTATGGAGGAGACTTTGTCTGAGAAGAAGTAGGCAGATTTCTCGCACAGTTCCTGTGAAGGTCTGATGCTGGATTTCCTGCAAGATGGATTGCAAAGACTGTCACCTGTGCGGAAAAGTTGGGCAGGTCTGTTGGCTGCATTTGCAATTTCGTGAGACAGGAATAAGGACTTCTTTTTGTTAATCATCGTTTGATATTTTTTCTTCCGCAGTTGCATATATCCCTGCATCATATGACTATCGCTTGTGGTATGTGACACTATGTAGCATATTCCACTGAATTGTCCAAACTAAGTCTATCTCCCGTTACTCTCGGGGAGTTGTGCCAGCGCTGTCCCCCATTCAAATTTGCTGCTACCAGAAGCCCTCAGAAACACTCATGTCCTTGAGTACTTCCAAAGATAGGCTGCTCCGTAATACGCCAGCGCACTTTTGTGCATGGGCAGTATAGAGCCACCTATATTCGGAAGCACTCGAGGACATAAGTGCTTCTGGACCTTTCAGGAATCCTCCCCTTAAAAATCCTGCATTTGCCGCTGGATATATGTATGTCTGCCATATCAATGAGGTAGGGATACATTTCTTTTAACCACATTTAAATTCACTGGTAATCTTTTGTTATTAAGGGCTAAAATTGATTGAAAGATCGTACCAACATTTTTACCTCTATATACAATTGTTTTACTTCTGTTTACAAAGCACTTGTTCTCACCAATCATGGCAAGAATTAGCTGCCGATCTAATGAGAATCCCACAAGGCGGCTTGGCGTGAGACTGTACTTAAACATTTTGCTTGCTCATCCCTAGTGAGGGCTTACTGCAGGGACTGATTGATGTAAAACAAGATGGCTTGTGACAATGCATTTGTTCAAGAAGACCCCTCCAACGGTCTTCTGCCTCTTATAAGAGGCCTTTCTAAACATTTGCCTCGACAAATACCAGATATTTGAAGCACTAGCGCCGTGACGGGGGTGCGGGGGGTGCGACCCGCACCAGGTGGGGTGACCCCAGCCGCCCTAGAGGGGGTGCGTTGTATGGAGGGGAGAGCCGCAGCCGCGGGGAGGGCAACCCGACCTCTCCCTCCCTTCCTCCCCCAGGGCTGCCCTCTGTGCTCCCCCCTCCAGATCTCATAGAGCAATGCGCAGGGGAGCCTGTGCTAAATGACGCACCTCCCTGCGTTCCCATCACTGCTGGTCTTCTCCTCTCCGCATATGCTGTTACACACACTCCTTCCGGCTAAACATGAAGCAGTGTGTGTATCAGCATATGCGGAGAGAAGAAGACCAGCGGCGACTGAGCGGCGATGGGAACGCAGGGAGGTGAGTCGTTTAGTACAGGCTCCCCTGCGCATTGCTCTATGTCAAGTCTGGAGGGGGGAGCATGGAGGGCAGCCCTGGGAGAGGGAGGGAGAGGTCGGGCTGCCCTCCCCGCGGCTCTCCCCTCCATTAGGAGGGCACCTACCTAATACTGGGGGGCAGCTACCTATCTTATCTATACTGGGGGGCACCTACCTAATCTAACCTATACTGGGGGAACCTACCTAATCTAACCTATACTGGGGGGGGGGGCACCTACCTATCTAACCTATACTGGGGGAACCTACCTAATCTAACCTATAATGTGGGACACCTACCTAATCTAACCTATACTGGGGGGGCACCTACCTAATCTAACCTATACTGGGGGGCACCTACCTAATCTAACCTATACTGGGGTGCACCTACCTAATCTAACCTATACTGGGGGGGCAGCTACCTATCTAACCTATACTGGGGGGCAGCTACCTATCTAACCTATACTGGGGGCAACTACCTATCTAACCTATACTGGGGGGCAGCTACCTATCTAACCTATACTGGGGGCAGCTACCTATCTAACCTATACTGGGGGGCACCTACCTAATCTAACCTATACTGGGGGGTACCTACCTAATCTAACCTATACTGGGGGGGCAGCTACCTATTTAACCTATACTGGGGGGCAGCTACCTATCTAACTTATACTGGGGGCAGCTACCTATCTAACCTATAGTGGTGGGCACCTGCCTATTCTAACCTATACTGGGGGGAACCTACCTATCTAACCTACACTGGAGGCACCTACCAATCTAACCTATACTGGGGGGGCAGCTACCTATGTAATCTATACAGGGGTACCTACCTATCTAACTTGTATTGGGGGAACCTACCTACCTACCTACCTACCTAGCTAGCCTATACTGGTGGCAACTATATTGGCTAACTATATTGGAGGCACCTATCTAACTAACCTACACTGGGGGCACCTACCTATCTAACCTATGCTGGGGGCAACTATTCTGGCTACCTATATTAGCCCACTGCCGTACAGTTACATTACAGTTACCCCCACCCATGTGATGTCATGTCCACACCCATTTTTTGCCGCTGCGCGCTTCGTTTTTTTTTGGGGGGGGCGGGGGGGGGTTGAATTATGCGCACCGGGTGTCAAACACCCTACCTACGCCACTGATTTGAAGCTTGTTTAACCAATCAGCCCTTGCTCCCAACTTATGTAAGTTTGAATAACACTAAAATAGTAATTTAAAGCCCAAATCTAGGCACGCATGTTTTGCTAGCACTGTTTATGATGCCAGCTGCAAGGTTTGTTAGTTGTGCCCAGACCCTGGCCCTTTCTTTCTGCACTGCAGAATGTCACTGCTATAAACCACAATTTTCTCAGAGAGAATCCGTCTATGCCTGCCAATTTGTAGTTTGGACCGTAAGATCATGTTATCCAGGCAGTAGTCATATCGATAGAGCCTAAAACTTATTAGGCCTGATCCAAATCACTTTTTCTCCTAGCTTTTCTCCTAGGAAATAATTTTCAATCTTCTGTTTAAAATAGCTTTTCAGCACTCTGCAATTGAAAAAAAAAAGTAGCAAAATGTCGGTGGAAAAGCACTGTAAAAATTATCCTGAGTATTTTCCTGCTTGCAGGTGCCTCAAAAGGCATTTTAAAAATAAGATGTGAAGACATTAAACAGAAGAAAAAGTGAATTGGATCAGACCCAAAGTGAATTGGATCTGGACAATTTTCTGCACTCAGTTGCTTTTGGCCATGAGAAGATATTTAGCCATGGAAGGCTCATTTCATAAAACTGTAACATTTGCGCACTCTGATAACTAAGCTATTAGATAGTATTTCTTAGATCTGTGCCTGGAGATGGCCTTTAAAGTATACTGTCCCACTAGAATTTGTATACTTTACTGATGGAAAATAAACAGTTAAAGCATTAACGCTGAGTATTCCACCAAAATAAAATCTTCATTCTGTAGCTTCAGAATCTTTACACATGCCTAGCACTAAAACATTTTAGTTTTTCAATTACATATCATAGATTCAAGTCTACGTCTGTTTTCTGAAAATTTGGAAATAGATGTTTATATTTCTTGAGTCACTGCAACTAAATTTCTTCAAAAAAGAAATGGCACCTTGTCACTGAAAAAAAAAATGTGATGGATCGCTTTGGCAACAAAATTACATACAGCAGAAAATGATATTGATTAATTGTGTGGCTGAATCCCTCTACAGTATTTTAACTTAACAAACTGAAGTCACACTTCTTAACTGGTCAATATATTGTTCTGGCACTATAAATATGAACAGCGTACTGCAATTCTCTCCTACACTTATTCAATGGCCAAAAAAGTCATAAAAAAAAATCTCTCTGGATAGTATAATCAGCGGGGATTTATCACCTTTCAGGCCAAACATTTACATTTCCTAAAACCTGCATTATAGAAGTAGCAAAAGTACTGTGTTAGGCATCAGTAAAAGCAAGAAGTCTTGAGTCAGGAAGATACCATTTAATGGGTAACTTAAAGAACTACTGTAGTGAGAGTTATATGGAGACTGCCATATTTATTTCCTTGTAAACAATACCAGTTGCCCGGCAGTCCTGCTGATCTTCTGGCATTAGTAGTGTCCGAGTCAAAACTTTGGAACAAGCATATGACTAAGTCATAGTCAGCTGAGTCAGAGTACCTGATTTGCATATGCTTGTTTAGGGTATATGGCTAAAAGTATTAGAGACAAGGGAATAGCAGGACAGCCAGGCAACTGGTATTGCTTATAAGAAAATAAATATGGCAGCCTCCATATCACTCTCACCTTGGGTATCCTTTATCCTCTTAAGCCCCAGAGGTTTATACCCCTCTAGTGACCAGGCCATTTTTTACAATTCGGGACTTCACAAATGTAACAGTTTATTGCTCAGTCATACAACTCAGCATCCAAGTGAATTTTACCTCCTTTTCTTCTCACAAATAGAGCGCACTTTTGGAGGTATTTGATTGCTGCTGCTATTTATAGTTTTCCTTTTATTAATCAAAAAAGCCCCCCCCCCAAAAAAATACAGATAAGTTAATTGGCTTACCCCTAAATGCCCTAGACTATGTCTGCCTCAAATACTTTAGCAATAGACCCTGAACAAGCATGCAGCAGATCAGGTGTTTCTGACATTATTGTCAAATCTGACAAGATTAGCTGCATGCTTGTTTCTGGTATTATTCAAACAATACTGCAGCCAGATAGATAAGCAGGGATGGCAGGCAACTGGTACTGCTTAAAAGAAAAAAAATATGGCGGCCTCCATATACCTCCTACTACAGTTGTCCTTTAACCTCCCTGGCGGTCAAATAAAACCACCAGGGAGGCAGCGCAGCAGTTTTTTTACATTTTTGTTTTAAATCATGTAGCTAGCCTAGCTCTAGCTACATGATAACCGCTGCGCAGCGGCATCCCCCCTCCCCTTCCGATCGCCTCTGGCGATCAGGCCCATCAGGAAATCCTGTTCTGAACGGGATTTCCATTAAGGCTTCCCCCATCACCATGGCGATGGGTGTGATGACGTCACTGACGTCATGGACGTCGTGATGTCAGAGGGAGTCCCGATCCACCCCTCAGCGCAGCCTGGCACTGATTGGCCAGGCAGCGCAGGGGTCTCGGGGGGGCACCCTCTAACGCGGCGAGCGGCGATGAATCGGCGGCAAGCATCGGCAATTGGTGAGTTAGCAAAGTGCTAGCTGTGTGCAACAAAAAAAATTATGTAAATCGGCCCAGCGGGGCCTGAGAGATCCTCCTGCGCGGCATAGCCCGAGCTCCGCTCGGGATTACCGCCAAGGAGGTTAAGAAATAAAGTGTTCACATATGCATTTGCCAACAGAACCGGCTGTACGGTTCCATGGTCCGTTCCGCTGAATGGACAAAAAAATGCAGCAGGACCCAATTTCCCGGACCGTTTTGCTCAGCCGAATGGAAACGGAAGGTTTTGCAGCTACTACGTAGGAACAAATAGAAAACTGACAGTTTACAGCACACTGGCTGTAAAAACGGACACTTTTTAACTGATCCTGATGGTGGATCCGTACGGCCAGCTCCGCAAAACAAAAAAACGCAGATGTGAACTAGGCCTAAGCTTTCAGCTAATAAGCCTCCTTTAGACTCAATTCTTGATTCATTACCTCTCAATATTAAACCCTCTATGATCTGCTTATAACATAGCTAAAAGAAGAAAAAAAAGCTAGAAATAGAAATGATTAACAGAAGAAAATGTATTCTGTCCATCTTTAAAGAGCTAGCGTGCTTATAGTTAAGTGTACTTCAAAGAAGATGAAATGAGACTCTGGAGAATGTTTTACATTACTGATTTTCATTATGTTTTCAAATACTAGCTATGTATTAAATTGCAAATAGAAGTTGTCCCAAGCTTTTGGTCCTGACTGGTATCATACATGATAACATCTCCACAGGGATGTAGAAGGATGATTTACAAGCAAGGAGGTGGGCTGGAGTATTTCCAAACAGAATAACAAGTATAAGGCCACAATGTAGCTAGTCTGCAATCAGTATACCCACAGTGTGAAACCTATTACTGTACATACTGCGGATAACATACCTGTATCTTAGGGAAGAGGTAAATTCAGTGGTGCAAATGAATTACATTATTGATCAGGGCTCTATCTCACAGTAGAACCATAATTGTAATGACATCATTATTCTACTTTCCAACATGTGTTATTTGTTTTACTTTGCTTTAAAATGAATGCTACATAATAGGGATAGGCTTACATTTTCACCAAACCATGTTTGAATTGAAACTTACATTTTTCATATAACATCATGGATTTTCCCAAAATACCTTTCTTTGAAAAAATGAGAACTTTCTTGGAAATGTGTTTTCTCATTCCTAAATGTACTTGTTTTGTTCTTTTTATAATCTAATACCATTGTGGGGGGAACTATTTAACTTATCTCTGTGTTTTTGGGATGTGGAGAAAACCTACTGATAGTACTGAAACATGGCAAGAATATTCAAACTCACATGCATATAGTGTAGATCCACTACAACAGCATTCCATCAGCTAAAATTGCCTCTCTAACAAAATTGTTCTCGGTTTTTAACTGTAGGTAAATGATAATTACAGGTGAAAGCTGAATAAGTAATATCTAAGAAGATGTGTAAAATGATATACGTTTTTCTTCATTACACTAATCAGTGAATTTACCGTCTATATACACTAATCTTGAAGAAAAGTATCTATTATAACTTATAATGTATCCTTACATGTGCAAATTATCTTCAGGGAAGGCTCTGCTTAGATATTCATGGCCGGTGATTGATGTGTACAGAGGAAGTCTTTCCACCCAATGGCTATTTTTAGGGCACCCCACAGAATATGAACCTGGTTTGCATTTTCATGTCTAAATATTATCACTACTGGTGAATGTATTTCTCTATTTCTCAAACCATGGCAAGATGGGCAATGTCCTCAACAAAAATATTATTTTTTTTATTTTTCAAAATATCTGCCCCATCTGTTAAATGCAGACACCTACGGTACATGTCTGTGAAATGCTTTGCATGATAGGTATAAACATTTCTAGTTTTATTCATTGTACACACATACTGTTATCATATTTTCCACAACACATAATGTACACAATAGGGAATCTCAAACCATTTAAATTGCTGTTGTTCAGCAGGGCTCACAATATCCTTCCAGAAAGCACACCTCAGCATTATTTTTTGCAAACATATGAATCAGTCTTTGAAATATAGGAGTAAAAATAAAGAACCAGCATAGAACATCCAACCTCTGTACAGACAGAGCCTTGTTTGGGACTTGACTTGGTAGCACTTCAAGACAAGTATGATAATCATGTGGTCACTGTACTAATAGGAAATGATATAAAGTGGTCTTCTGGGTGGCCAAACTGGTAGAGATGAGAGACCATAAAGAATCATACTCCCTCGTCTCTGATGTCTGCAGCGGCGAGTGACTCTGATGTGCTCCCTGAGCACTTTCTGGTTCCCAGCAGTGTGGCGGCTGCAATTGAGATGAAGGTCAGGAGCTCTCTCTGCACCTGATTCAGGACATAACAGGTGCTCATCTAACTCTTCTCGTCTCTAAAAAGTAGCTGTCACGAGAATTAACTGTCACAAAGGGACTGTGGAAATGTAGGTGACATGGGAAGAGTAAATTAAAAAAGAAATAAAGAAAAAGAATTGTAAGCAAAGAAAATACCTAATGAAAAACAACCTTCCTTCCCCATATGCCATACTGCAATATGTGCAAGCAACATACATGCTTGGCATTCACACACCCTTAGCATGTACAGAATCACACAACTACACAAAATAACTATCATCAAATGCTTTGTTATAGCTATTGTATAAGTTACATATTTATGATTTCACGTATTATTCACCCTTAATACCATTACGAATGTACACACTGTTTTTCAGGGCCGGGCCGAGGCAGATGTGAGAGAGGCTCTAGCCTCAGGGCGCAGTGTAGGAGGAGGCGCACAACTCACTCAGCTATCATTCCCCTATCGTGTTTGAAGCAAAGAGAAATAAGAAATGGGGATACATGGCAGTGACTGCAAGCCAGATACCTAGAGATTAAGGTGTTGGGGACCCTGGAGTGCCTCTCAGTCTAATAGCAATACATGTGTAATGACTGGGGTGAGAGGGATGGAGAGCGCACTATGGTGTCTCAGCCTTGGGTGGTGGAGGACCTTGTCCTAGCTCTACTGTTTTTACATAGCGGAGCTGTGTGCTATTTACCTTGATTGGGTGCTATTTGTTTGTTTATTTTAAATATTTATATAGCGCCGACATATTACGCAGCACTGTACAGAGTATATTGTCTTGTCACTAACTGTCCCCCAGAGGGGCTCACAATCTAGTCCCTACTAGTGTAATACACGTACCTGGATGGTTGAATCTTCGAAGTGAATTTACCTAGCTTAACCTACTTACAATACTTTCACTTTGCCTTCGTAACATGCTTGAAATTCTGAAACCACTAAATCTTTAGATATGCTGTTTACATCATAGGCAACCTCTGTAATTTACCTATTATATGTTCCAGGCACAATGCTCAAATCACTGTAATAAAATCTTATTTGCATAAGACATGTTTACATTTTCTGATGCCTGAAAATAAAGTTTGAAGGCATTGTTATCTACACTAAAATATGCTAGGCTTGTAATTTAGTGGTTCAAAGGACGTCATTATATCCAGGTTGTCAAAGCTTTCTTTTAAAACAAGCCCTGAAACTCAACTACAATCATTATGCTGTTCATTTTATATTGGCAGCATCATAAGAAATGGAGGATAATTTCCACTTCAATGCCATTGGAAGCTTAGTAGCCATAGCTAAATGCTGAATAAGTCTATGCAAATGACCCATTAAAGTAGTAAAAGCAGTGAAGTCTCGCCAGGGTTATGTCAAACCTGCAATCATTTGCAGAGGAGTTCCTGTATATGTTATTCCTATTCATCTAGTTGGAAGCTTGATGAGAAGAGAGGGAATCGCCACTGATCCTTGCAGCCTAGCTCCTGTACCCCTGTGTGTGAGGAAGCATGATGATGATAAATGCTATACCAATTAATTGTAGAATCTTTAGGGATAGCTCTCAATGTAATATTCATGTGGATGTTTATGTTAAATGACCCTCAAAGCTTTGCACACTTTACTATAATAGATCTTACAAATACTCTAGAGTTTGAAGACATACAACATGCTTGGTGGTTATATCCGTTATATGCTTTTCGTATAAGGGCCTGCACACACTGGCTGTGTTGCGCTGCGTTTTTAAAATCGCATGAGTTTTTAAATCGCAAGGCCTTTTGAAAAATCATGAAAATCGTGATGACCTGTACACAGTGGTGCGATGCGATTTAGAAAAACACAATCGCACTGACTGCTGCGCTTTTGAAGCACGTACATTTTTGAAGCACAGGAAAAACGCAATGCATGCTATTTTCATTGCGCTTGTTTAGGTAAACAATCAGAAAACCAGGAAAACATAACTTCAGCAAAATCGCAATTGCATCGCAACCACACAAAAGAAGTGAATTTTGATCACAAAATGCAATTGCACTGCATTTGCAATTGCGCTTGGCAATTTTCAGTGTGTACAGGCCCTAAGGGCTTGTTCACACCTAGAGCATTTTCGCTATCTTTTAAGCGCAAATCGCCCTGAAAGCGCGTGTGCAATGATTCCCTATGAGAGAGTTGACATCTGATCGGTTTGTTCCCGATCCGCTCAACAAATCGCTGCCTGTACCATTTTCAGGCCTCTTGCACGCTGCACGCGATTCCGATTTTTGTTACCTGATCCAATGTGATTCCGATTAAAAAACACACTGCACGCTGCTACATTTTTTTTATATCAGAATCAAAAATTGGAGATATAAAAAATCGGAATCGCATGTAGTGTGCAAGAAGCCTTAGGGTGATTTTGCTACGATTGAAGGTATGGGAAAAGTGTAAGACACCCACAAAATCGCTTTGAACGGTGACTGCATTCATGCTTTGATGAATAAATACATTTTTTTTATTCATTTCCGGGTCAGCCAGAAGGAAATCTTTGAGCGGAAGAAGACAATTTCTGCCAGTCACCCCCTTGCCCAGCCTCTGACAGCTGGCGTGGCGGAACTGTTAGATCTCCAGCTGTTACCATACCAGCTGTTGGACTCTGAGGCCTTCCGTAAATTTGTGGCGATTGGGACACTGCAGTGGAAGATACCAGGCTGCAATTATTTCTCTAAGAAGGCGATACCCAAACTGTACCGTGAAGTTGAGAGCCAAGTGGTGTCATCTCTGGCGAAAAGCATTGGGTCAAGTGTCCATCTGACCACGGATGCCTGGTCTGCCAAGCACGGTCAGGGCAGATACATAACTTAAACAACCCATTGGGTCAACCTGGTGACCGCTGACAAGCAGGGAGTACATGGCTGTGCAGCAGACCAACTTGTGACACCTCCACGGCTTGCAGGCAGGCCTCCTGCCACCTCCTCTCCTTCTCCTCCTGCTACATCCTCTTCGCTATCGTCCTCCTCCTCCTCGGCTGAATGGCAGTTCAACTCTACTGGTGCTGCGATCTCCTCTCCAGCTGCACAGCCCCATCTCCCCAGGGCCTATGCTGCATGCCAGTACCTGGCAGTTCAACTCTACTGGTGCTGCGATTTCCTCTCCAGCTACACAGCCCTATCTCCCCAGGGTCTATGCTGCATACCAGTATCTGGCATGCCAGGCACTGGCAGTGTCACGCCATCTTAGACATGTCTTGCCTTAAAGAGGAGAGTCACACTGGACCAGCTCTTAACAAACAGGTGGATCAGTGGCTGACCCCGCACCAGCTGGAGATCGGCAACGTGGTGTGTGACAACAGCAGCAATCTCCTTTCCGCTTTGAATTTGGGAAAGCTGACACATGTACCCTGCATGGCACATGTGCCGAATCTAGTCATTCAAAGATTTGTGTCAAAGTACCCAGGCTTAGAGGACATCCTGAAGCAGTCCAGGAAGTTGTGTGGGCATTATGGGCGGTCTTACATGGCCATGGCACGCTTTGCGGACATTCAGCGGAGAAACAACTTGCCGGTGAGACGCTTCATATGTCATAGCCTGACTCACTGGAATTTGACCCTGGTCATGTTATCTCGCCTGCTAGAACAGGAGAAATCCGTCACCCACCCAGTACCTGTACAATTACAGTAAAAGGACAAAATCTGGGGAGATGGGGATGTTCTGGACACTGAAGTGAAATGCATGCAGGCTCATGCGACCATTTGAGGAGGTGAACAACCTGGTGAGTCACAGTGAAGGCACCATCAGCGACTTGATCCCGCACGCTTACTTCCTGGAGTGTGCCGTGCGTAGAGTGGTGGATCAAGCTGTGGAGGAGCGTGAAGAGGAACAGTTATGGGAGGAACAGTTGTGGGAGCAATTTTCATCAGAACCAGATGTTTCCTCAACACCTGCAGCAGCACAGAGGGGGGAGGAGGAGGAAGAGTCGTGTGGGGAAGAGGAGTCAGACTCGGATGATGAGGAAGGTGTTTCTTTGGAGGAGAAGGAGGAGGCGGTAGCAGTAGAACAACCTCAGCAGGCATCACAGGGGGCTGGTGCTGCTCAACGTTCCCATGGTATTGTTCGTGGCTGGGGGAGGAGGAGGACTTACCTGACGTCACTGAGGAATAGAAAGAGGAGATGGATAGTACATCTGGATCCAACTTTGTGCAGATGGTGTCTTTCATGCTGTGCAGCCTGTTGAGGGACCCCCGTATAAAAAAACTCAAGGGGAATGAGTTGTAATGAGTGGCCACGCTACTAGACCCTCGGTATAGGCACAAAGTGGCGGACATGTTACCAACTCACCTGAAGGCAGAAAGGATGCAGCACATGCAGAACAAACTGGCAACTATGCTTTACAATGCGTTTAAGGGTGATGTCACAGCACAACGCAATAAAGGTACCACTGCCAGTAATCCTTCTACCATGTCCACACAGGCAAGGACAGGACACTACAGCGATCTCATGGTGATGTCAGACATGCTGACATTCTTTAGTCCAATGCCTCGCCTTAGCGCTTCCGGATCGACCCTCCGCCAACGCCTGGTCCGGCAGGTAGCCGACTAACTGGCCTTAAGTGTGGATGTAGACACTGTGAGCAGTGATGAACCCTTGGACTACTGGGTGCACAGGCTTGACCTGTGGCCAGAGCTGTCCCAATTTGCCATCCAACTTCTGTCTTGCCCTGCCTCAAGCATCCTGTCAGAAAGGACCTTCAGCGCAGCTGGAGGCATGGTCACTGAGAAGAGAAGTCACAAAAGTGTTCAGTACCTCACCTTTATCAAAATGAATGAGGCATGGATCCCGGAGGGCTACTGCCCGCCCGAAGACTAAGTCAGTCCCCAGACACAGCATCTCTGCCTGCACGCCATGTGACTGGCTGCCTGCCCCAAGACAGCTGAAGGCATTGTCACTGAGAAGAGAAGTCGCCTAAGTCACAAAAGTGTTCAGTACCTCACCTTTATCAAAATGAATGAGGCATGGATCGCGGAGGGCTACTGCCCGCCCGAAGACTAAGTCGCTCCCCACACAGCAGCACCTCTGCCCACAGGCCACTTGGCTGCCTTCTCCGCCACCACTAACCAGGTCCAGGACTCCAGGCGGATTCCTGAATTTTTTAGGCCACTGCTAGCAGCGGCAGCTATAATAATTTTTCTGGTGTGTGTACATGCCTGCCTAATTTTTCTGGCTGCACTGCAGCTGCAACAACAAAACAAAAGGCATGTACATGTGCCCATTCCCCTTCGTGATCATTACCTTGCCACGGTGAAGGGGCTTGTGTTGCGTATCACAATGAAGCAATGACCGTCGGCTATATGAGTGTCTCGTGGGGTGGCACACCATTGATAATAAGGTCGTTGCCTCATTGTGGACAGACCAAATTTGATAAGCTGGATAGTCACTGTTCTGTCATTCAGCTACCTCAGCATAAGACCATATGGGCTGGAAAGCCGCCATCACCTGCACTCTCATCATGGTGCACACCAGTCCAGCATGGCTGTCACTACACAAACAGCTGTTTGCAGTCACTGCATACCTTTCACTGCATCTTTGACTGCACATTGTATTATACCTGGCAGTCAGTTCATACCTTTCAGACTTGCCCTCCATAACAGATTCTCGTTACAGGTAGTACAGTCTATCAGTGTCATATACAGCAGGCCCTAGAAAGTCCTTCTTTTGGTCACTACCTCGGGATGTGCATGCCATGCCTGCTGCCTTCCTTGGATGTGTGGTAGCCGGTCCTGCTTCTTTGCCCACAGCGTGCCTGCTGCCTTCCTTGGATGTGTGGTGGTGGTGGTAGCCGTTTCTTAGGCTCCCACTCCGGACCGTAATCGAACCAGGATTCCGCGGCCATTACCCGTGGTCACCATGCTACTGAGAAAGTACCATCGAAAGTTTCACACAGCTGAATGAATGGCAGACTTGCCCTCCATAACACATTCTTGGCAAATGCGTTCGATTTAGTTCGTCTTGCGCTGGGTCAAAAGTCCATCTGACCACAGATGCCTGGTCTGCAAAGCACGGTAAGAGCAGGTACATTACTTATACAGCAAATGGGTCCTTACTTGGATGTGTGGTGGTGGTAGCCGGTTCTCAGGCTCCCACTCCAGACTGGATTAGAACCCTGTTTCCCGACCATTACCCGTGGTCACTCACAATGGCAGACTTGCCCTCCATAAAAGATTCTCGTTGCAGGTACTGAACAGCAAACAGAACAATTATTTAAAAAAATAGATTTAAGCTTTGACAATGGTAGAGAAAGAACCATTGAAAGTTGATAAGGCAGTCAGACATTACATGACATCACTGATCACAGCAATCTCGCCATGGTGCGCACCAGTCCAGCACGGCGGTCACTACACAAACAGCTGTTTGCGGTGCGTTACACAGTGAGTTTGGTGTGTCAGTGTGAAGCAGTACTCTAATTACACTCCCTGATTGATGTATACACATGCAAGATGTTTTAAAGCAATTCAGGCCTGCAATTTAGCATTCAATGTAATTTCTGCCTTTAAAACGCTGCTTTGCGTCAAATCCAGATTTTTCATGTGACGCTGGATACCTCTCTCTGATGCTAGCCAACAGAGCACACCATGTGACGCTGGATACCCCTGATGCCAGCCAACAGAGAGAACCCTGTGACGCTAGATACACCTGATGCTAGCCAACAGAAGGCAGATGCTGGAAACCCCTTATGCTAGCCAATAGAGGGCATCGTGTGACGCTAGAGACACCTGATGCTAACCAACAGAGGGCACCGGGTGACACTAGATACACCTGATGCTAACCAACAGAGGGCACCGTGTGACGCTAGATACACCTGATGCTAGTCAACAGAGGACACTGTGTGACGCTAGATACACCTGATGCTATCCAACAGAGGGCACCGTGTGACACTAGATACACCTGATGCTAGTCAACAGAGGGCACTGTGAAGCTGGATACCCTTGTTGCTATCCAACAGAGGGCACCGTGTGATGCTGGATACCCCTGATGCTAGTCAACAGAGGGCACTGTGTGATGCTGGATACCCCTTATTCTAATCAACAAAGGGCATCCTGTTGGCTATCACCAGGGGTATCCAGCATTGCAATGGTAATTTGCGTGTATACCACAAATAATTCCAGGTGTGGCTTCTGTCGCATTTGGCAAATAAAGTTGATTCTGATTGATTCTGATTCTAGGGACATGCTAGAGAGACACTGTGATTGCACTCTCGTAGTGATTTGAAGTACTCAAAGTTATGACTCGTAATCAAATTTTGAGTGCAACTTTGTAATAAGCATACGTAATTCCACCATCTTACGAACGTCCGATTACGAGTTCATAACTGCCAATTACGGACCTGTAATTACTGAGTCCTTATGAGCACCACTGCCAATCAACAAGCTTCAGCTAATTTACCAGACATTGATTGGGAAAATGTGTTTGTCTGCCTGGGTCGTTAGAAACGTTTGTGTTAGGGGATTTTTCACTCATCACTAAGTGGACTGTATTAAAAAGGGCTGCAGCAAAATGCAAACACACATTATTTTGCTTAATGATTTATACATAATCAGCAGAGTCATAGTGACTTTCCCAGCAGATGTCAAATTTAGGCACCCTGCTGACTCAAACACTCATTTGTGCATTTTTTTCTTGGCCTGAACAAGTATGCTCTAATTCAAAAGCCCTTAAGAAGATCATTTAGTCACGGAGCAGCTGCTAGGAAACTTGCATGTCTAGATTATCGTATTCTTCTTTGCTGGCTGGATTATTTCATTCTTCTTTGCTTTGTGTCCTTGCTGAATCCCCAGGAAAGCCATAAAAACCAAGTTATTGAAATGCGGAATATGATTATTTAAGTGATGACTGTTGCTTTGAATCTTTTAATAGAAGATGTTTTAAAGGGTGCCCCTGATCAATAGTTCCAATGCATTGCCTTCAAGGGAAATCCCACTTTTGTTGTAAATGAAAATTACTATGAACATTTATGGGTTCTGCACAAATATTTTTGCAATTCAATGCTATTGAAAAAATGTTTGCATTTCAATGTGCAGTCAGCTAATAATTTCCAAGGCTGGCACTGAGCTCAGCTTCAGAAAAGTATACATTGTCCTTCTGGTGCTATGCACTCCACTGTGCGCTCCTCCATAAACCTATATAAAACATCTCCACATAGCGTGATACTGTATGACCAATAATCATCTTATACTCCACAGTGCGGGTGCGAGTGACAATCGTGTTCACACGTGATCCCCACTACCCTAGAGGTCAAAAGGCTCACCAGATGTAGACCACCGTGATTCAGGTGGCACTCTCACATCAATATATATGCATCACTCAGGGCATCAGTGACCATATCCAATTTCAATAAAAAATTTCATGCCAGTATTGCTGAGCTCAGCTCCCTGCTCTGATCCGCTCTCCTGCTCACACCGGCGCACACATCCACTGAGGTCATTTGACCTTGGTGGATGTGTGCGCCGGTGTGTGCGGGAGAGCGGATCAGAGCAGGGAGCTGAGCTCAGCAATACTGGCATGAAATTTTTTATTGAAATTGGATATGGTCACTGTTGCCCTGAGTGATGCATATATATTGATGTGAGAGTGCCACCTGAATCACGGTGGTCTACATCTGGTGAACCTTTTGACCTCTAGGGTAGTGGGGATCACGTGTGAACACGATTGTCACTCACACCCGCACTGTGGAGTATAAGATAACTATTGGTCATACAGTATCACGCTATGTGGAGATGTTTTATATAGGTTTATGGAGGAGTGCGCAGTGGAGTGCATAGCACCAGAAGGACATTTACTTTCAACAGGAGGAACCACAGCGCACCTATTGGCCTTTACGTGATTCATTGATTTTTGTGTGATTTATATATACAATTTTATTAGTGGGTGGTGTACTAATAACTGGGCAGCGCAGCTTATTTTGAGATTGGAGAAAAGTATACATTGCTTTCAAATAATGCAGATTGAAGTTAGAACTTCTTTTGGGTTTAACTGCGGTTTGTGTCCCTCTGGGTGTGTACATTTGATAAAGACACCAGTTGAAAAGGGCACAAGAAATAGCTGGAAGTAGAATACCGGTAACTTTACAGATATTATTCTATTTATTCATATAGTAAAATATTGGTAATATGTACCGATATATTATACTATGAACTAACCTACTCTCACACAGACTCCCCCTCCCTCCCCCGGTGGTGCCTAAACTTAACCCCCCTGGTAGGTGTCTGACATAACCTTAAAGTGAACCTGAGGTGAAAACAAACTGATGAGATAAACGATTATAATTTGAGTACATATTGTTACGGCACTGGGCAGTTCAGCGTGAGACAAGCCGAATGATGGCTCTTTCTGCTGCCGCAAAACTCATTAAATACTATTCCCCCTTCAAGTTGTTGCAACTCGGAGGGAGATGTAATTCTGGGGGCTGGCAACCGCCGGAGCTCCAAATTACCGCTACGCGCCCCACGCAGAATAACATTGCTGCTATGGGGTGCCCAGTCAAAGCGCTTGGTGCTCAGTGCCACGCACTGAGATAACCTGCTTCGATTATATTTATCCTTCTACTCCTAAAAATTACTGTGCACCAAAGGAGGAGAGGATGGTTATTGGCTTAATAACACATCTTTGACTGTATTCATTGACATATCTGCCTGTCCACATACAATGTGGACTGCTTGATGATTATACAAATGAACCAGGCTTGGATGTCAGATGCCTTTCTCTGTACACTCCCCTGGTAGCTTTCACCAATTAGTTGTTGCATGCAGTAGACTATTGAAAGAGCATCTATTTATACATTTAAGAGTACACACTGTCTCTGCTAGATAATGATTCTGCTGCTGGATTACTCATATTTGTAATGTGTAATAATTCTGATTTGTGCATAGGTGCTGCTGCTCACCAATACCATGCCAATATAGCCAATTCCTGTCATGGATACCTTCCAACCCCCCGCCCTCTCATACAAATAGAGTAAGACTAGGTTCACAGTGGTCAGTTACATAATTCATGCTTTATAATGAGTGTGAGCCGCAATGGAGATGACATAGACTTTAATACAAATCCTGCATGCAACAAGTTAGAAATGTGATCAGTTACAGTGCAGTACCGTGGACAGATCTCTTTGCTACTGTCAGTGTTGAGAAAAGCTTATTTCTAGGAGCAGGCAAATGCATAGCTAGTACTGTTTGTTTTTGTAGTTGCCCTCCAAGGGTTAAAAAATGCATTTCCCTCCATTGATTTCAATGGGGGAAAGGATGTGAATGCCTTCTAAATCCCCAAATTTTGTGGTGTATGGTCAAATTGCCCACAGACCAAACAGAGGCATAGTTACATAGTTATTTGGGTTGAAAAAAGACATATGTCCATCGAGTTCAACCAGAGAACAAAGTACAACACCAGCCTCCTCCCTCACACATCCCTGTTGATCCAGAGGAAGGCAAAAAACCCTTACAATGCATGGTCCAATTAGCCCTAAAAGGGAAAAAAATCCTTTCCAACTCCAGATGGCAATCAGATAAAATCCCTGGATCAACACCACTGGGCATTAGCTAGTAATTATAGCCATGGATGTCTTTCAACACTGAAGCCTATGACAGCTGATCACAGGGATTGGCTGGCGGGGAGAGGGAGGGCAGGGCACAAAATAGTAAAAAAATAGACAAATGTATTCAAAAATAAATGACATAAATGGTGGGGAAAAAAGGGGGGGGGGGAGGTGGAATCGCTTGTGTGTAAACTGCTCTTGGCCTTAAAGCTGCAGTGGCCCACTTTAGAAAAAAAAATGGCCTGGTCTTTTGGGGGGTAAAGCCTGTGGTCCTGAAGAGGTTAAATGCAGATAAACAATTTGCCATAACTACTTCCTGTGGCAATGCATTCCACATCTTAAAGAGTAACTGTTAGGCATAAAAAACAAAATCAATTCCCTATTTCTATCTGCAATACAGATAGAAAGGATGCTAAAAAGGCAATGCCTAACTTAAAAACTAATCTTACTTTTTTTTTATTGGTGATGAATCCTCATGTCCCCAGCTCTAAAGTACGCAGGACTTAGCCGCAAAAGAGAAGTTGCAGTGCAGGCTGGGGCGGGGAGAGTTCTCCTTTACTTTTCTCCCCAGACACAGCTAGTTCAGCCTGATAGGCTGCAGCCTGTGTCACTCACGCCTATCCCTCTCTCATTGGCCGCCTCACGTCTGCCACTGTCTGCCCCCCTCCCCGCACTCCAGCCCAACAGGCATCTCGGTCCCTTTATTCAGGGGGCAGCGTGCACCTCCGCATCCATGGGGTCCCCCGACCCTGCTACTATTTCCAAAGGGATTCCCCCTGCATTAACCCTCCACTCTGTAACATCCCCGCTCGGCCCGCAGCATTATAGAGCTTAGCAGGGAAGAACATATGCAGCGCACACAGATTCTCCTCTGGCGCTGGAGCTGCATTTATTCTTCCCTGCTAAGCGCTGTTATGCTGGGAGACGAGATGGATGCTGCAGGGCTGAGGGTAAATGCAGGGGGAATCCCTATTGATATAGTAGCAGGGCTGGGTGGTTCTCATGGAGGCGGGGGTGTCACTAATATAGCGCTGGCTATTGCTGGGAGGAGGAGGAGGGGAGATGCCAGCATTGGCTTCACTGGAGGGACTAAAGATGGCCCCTGCCAGGGAAAAGGATTCTCTGCATTTCCTTTTATTTTAGAAGATTCACTGAAGTCAAATCGTGGACAGTGCAATACATCTATCATGTAAGTAGAGCTAGTATTTACAGTATCTACTTAGATGTGTGTTTTTTTATCCTGGCATAGTATGGCTGACAGCTCCTCTTTAATCACTCTTAATGTAAAGAGTAAACTGCTCTTGTTTGTACAATGTTGTGCAATGCTTATGCTGTTTCATATAAAATAACGTGTCCTTATGAAAAAAGATGCTGTGTCTAGTCTTTTTAATGGAAGTAAAAAGCCAGAGGCTTTCCTTAATCTGTCACAAGGCACATTTTTTCCTTTTGTTTAGTAATGCATCTTTCCAGTGTCTTTTCATATTTTATGTAGTCTCATTATACTGCACCGAAGAAGCTATCAATTTTTCGAAAATATGTTTCATGCTTTAAAATTACATATATAGTACTTAGGGAGAATTTCATTTTATATTAATAGTCTATTTAATTTTCTATCCTGCTGCTCAAGAACCTTGATCCAGTAAATGAGATTATAATGATGACTTGGAGCCCAAATATCAATCTCCTGTTCTATATATTTCTTCAGGAAAATATTTAGCTCGTTATTTAAAGTTCAAGCAGGATGTCCTTTGGAGGAACTGAGATCGGACACTCTGGTATCCAGACTCAGTGGCGTAGCTAGGGTGTTTGACACCCGGTGCGGATAATTCCCGACACCCCCCCCCCCCAAAAAAAAGCGCAGCGCGCAGCTGCAAAAAATGGGTGTGGACATGACATCACATGGGTGGGGGTAACTGTAATATAACTGTACGGCAGTGGGCTAATATAGGTAGCCAGAATAGTTGCCCCCAGCATAGGTTAGATAGGTAGGTGCCCCCAGTGTAGGTTAGTTAGGTAGGTGCCTCCAATATAGGTAGCCAGTATAGTTGCCACCAGTATAGGCTAGCTAGGTAGGTAGGTAGGTGCCCCCAATACAAGTTAGATAGGTAGGTGCCCCAGTATAGATTACATAGGTAGCTGCCCCCAGTATAGGTTAGATTGGTAGGTGCCTCCAGTGTAGGTTAGATAGGTAGGGGCCCCCCAGTATAGGTTAGATTAGGTAGGTGCCCCCCACTATAGGTTAGATAGGTAGCTGCCCCCCAGTATAGGTTAGATAGGTAGCTGCTGCCCAGTATAGGTTAGATTAGGTAGGTGCCCCCCATTATATGTTAGATAGGTAGCTGCCCCTAGTATAGGTTAGATAGGTAGCTGCCCCCCAGTATAGGTTAGATAGGTAGTTGCCCCCAGTATAGGTTAGATAGGTAGCTGCCCTCCAGTATAGGTTAGATAGGTAGCTGCCCCCCCAGTATAGGTTAGATTAGGTAGGTGCCCCCCTGTATAGGTTAGATTAGGTAGGTGCCCCCCAGTATAGGTTAGATTAGGTAGGTGCCCCACATTATAGGTTAGATTAGGTAGGTTCCCCCAGTATAGGTTAAATAGGTAGCTGCCCCCCCCCCCCCAGTATAGGTTAGATTAGGTAGGTTCCCCCAGTATAGGTTAGATCAGGTAGGTGCCCCCCAGTATAGATTAGATAGGTAGCTGCCCCCCAGTATTAGGTAGGTTCCCTCCAGCTGTAATTAGGAAGCAGCCGCTTGCAGATCGTAAGAGGCAACGGGCGGAGAGGACTCACCTTTTCCGCGTTTCAGCGAGCGCTCCACTGACGTCACTCCCTGCATCGCCGCCCACTGTATTGTAAGTGGACGGCGATGCAGGAAGTGACGTCAGTGGAGCGCACGATGGAACGCGGATAAGGTGAGTCCTCCCCGCCCGTGCCTCTTACGATCTGCAAGCGGCTGCTTCCTAATTACAGCTGGAGGGGAGCGCAGATCGGGGGACCCAGGCGAGGGAGGGGGGGGGTCCGACCCCCCGCTAGGCCCAATACCCCCGACCTGCCCGCTACCCCTCCGGCTCGGCGGCAGGCCCCCCCCGCACCCACATACTGGGGGAGGGGGGGGGGGCGTCAGCAATTTTCTTCTAAATTTGCCTCAGGCGGCAAAAAGTCTAGGGCCGGCCCTGCCTTCAGCTTGAAAGAGGAACTTTAGTGAAAAAGGAGAAAAAATAAATCAATAGATTGCAAAGTGAGAAGTTAAAAAATAGAAGAGGGATCAAGTAATGATTGATATTCGACAAGTAATTTGTTCATGTTGTTTGATCCACAATGAGTCTGCACGTCATCATCTTTACTACTGGCAGACAAGAAAAAAACTAGACAGCACCAACTCCAATTATTTATAACTACATCCACTAACATTGCAATAGGCTAAAAGGTTGTCTATTATACATATACATATGCACAGATGGCGATACTGGTTGCTTGGCAGTTGGAAACAGCTGTTATTTCCCACAATGTAATGAGACTCCCACTGTGTGATGTCAGACCTAGGTGTTGACATTACACTTTGGGAGGGGTTTCACCACAATATCAGTCACACAGATGTCCCTGATGATCTATTCTCATGGGAAAGGGGGTATCACCTGGGATGAAGTTCAATCCTTAGTTACAGTTACTCTTTAAAGTGAACCTTAAGTCAACAAAAAAAAAATGAGTTTTACTCACCTGGGGCTACCCTCAGCCCCCTGCAGCTGATCGGTGCCCACGTAGAGCCGCTCCGATCCTCCTGGACCCGCCGGCGACCACTTCCGGTTTCGCCGTCAGCCGCCAACAGCCCGGGAATGCAAGTGATTCTTCGAGTTCCCAGCCACAATAGCACCCTCTATGCTGCTATTGTGGCCTTCCTTGCCGCAATAGCAGTATAGGGGGTTCTATTGTGGCTGGGAATGCGAAGAATCACTTGCGTTCCCAGCCTGACGGCCGGTGACGGAGAAACCGGAAGTAGCCGCCGGCGGGTCCAGGAGGATCGGAGCGACTCTACGTGGGCACCGATCAGCTTCAGGGGGCTGAGGGAAGCCCCAGGTGAGTAAAACTCATTTTTTTTGTTGACTTAAGTGCCTCTTTAAGTGAGCAGCTGTGGTTTCCCATGATGCATCATTCCGTAATATAGTAGATAATGTATAGTGACTGCACACTCCAACACTGCTTCCAATCGACGTGCCCGCCCAGCGATCCAGCAGCACTCAGGATCAGTAGACAAAATGGCAAAGAAGAAGCAGGCATCGTCTACGAATAATGTTTTGCTCTTTTATTGCATATAGAATTCCAGCAGATTTAAGCAACGTTTCGAAGCTGCACGCCTCTTTATCAAGCTTGCTGGAAATCCGTAATATACAAATATACTCTTAATGCCCCTGAAAGCCAGGCACATATCCAGAACTGGCAATGTATAGTGAGCCTATAGATTATCAATTTGACAGAGCCACATCAATCCAACATTCATACAGCCTGTCTTTCTATGTAGTTGTAACATAGTGCACATGCGCAGAGCGCTCCCAGCCCCAGGCGTGTGATCAAGGGTGCGTGCCACTGCCACCGGGCAGCGCATGCGCAGTCAGCACCGACCCATCTGAACAGGAAGTAAGGTCAGGGGATCGGTACACAGTAACAGAGAGTGACGGAGGAGAATGATGGTGGGAGCAGTGGACATGAGGAGAGCAGTATTTACATTTTTGTTTGGTCTATGGTATCCTTTAAAGCTGAATTATAACATATACCTTTTGTTTTAAGAAAGCAAAACTATATTCAACATTGCTTTTTTAGTAAGAGGGGCTTTTTGTCTCTTTTAAGGTGGCCACTAGAGATGGGCCGAACGGTTCGCCGACGAACAGTTCCAGGCGAACTTTGGGGGTTCACGTTAGCCTGGACCAGGCGAGCTTTTGCAGATGTTCGATTCGCCCCATAATGCACTATGAGGGTCAACTTTGACCCTCTGCATCACAGTCAGCAGGCACATTGTAGCCATTCAGGCTACACTAAGCCCTGGAGCCCCACCCCCCCTTATATAAAGCAGGCTCGCTGGCCATGACACTCACTCGTGTGCCTGCTGCAAATAGACAGACTAGGGAGAGCTGCTGCAGATTTTTTCTCCTAGGGAAAGATTAGTTAGGCTCTTGGCTTGCTCCTCGCTGATTGTTATTGCTAAAATAGCACCCCTCAACAGCTCTTTTGAGAGCTAATGTTTTCCTTATGTGTTTTTTTTTTTGTGTGTGTTGCTCACTGACACTGACATTATACAGCCATATCTGTTGCAGCTGGACCTTGGTAATTGTTATTACTGTGCCAGCCAGGCCCTGCCTAACTATCTATACTGGGTCTGGGACACCTACCTATGCCTACCTAACTACTGGGGCACCTACTTACCTATACGGGGACACCTACCTACCTACCTATACTAGGGGACCTACCTATGCCTACCTACCTATACTGGGACTCCTACCTATGCCTACCTACCTATACTGGGTCTCCTACCTATGCCTAGCTAACTACTGGGACACCTACCTATGCCTACCTACCTATACTGGGTCTCCTACCTATGCCTAGCTAACTACTGGGACACCTACCTATGCCTACCTACCTATACTGGGATTCCTACCTATGCCTACCTACCTATACTGGGACTCCTACCTATGCCTACCTACCTATACTGGGTCTCCTACCTATGCCTAGCTAACTACTGGGACACCTACCTATGCCTACCTACATACAAGAAGATAATAAGGTCGTTGCTTCATTGTGGTCAGACCAAATTTGATCAGCTGGACAGTCACTGTTGTTCTATCATTGAGCTACCACAGCCCGGCGACCATATGGGCTTGAAAGCCGCCATGGCCTACACTCTCGTCATGGTCCGCACCAGTCCAGCACAGCTGTCACTACGCAAACAGCTGTTTGCGGTGCGTTACACAGTGAGTTTGGTGTGTCAGTGTATAGCAGTACTCTAATTACACTCCCTGATTGATGTATACACATGCAAGATGTTTGAAAGCACTTTAGACCTGCAATTTAGCATTCAATGTGATTTCTGCCCTTAAAACGCTGCTTTGCGTCACATCCAGATTTTTCCCCTGGACTTTGGGCATGTATCCCACTCCGCCATGCCCCCCTCCAGGTGTTAGACCCCTTGAAACATCTTTTCCATCACTTTTGTGGCCAGCATAATTTTTTCTATTCTTCAAAGTTCGCATCCCCTTTGAAGTCTATTGTGGTTCGCAAACTTTTCCGCGAACCGAACCTTCAGCGAAGGTTCGCGAACAGGGTTCGCGAACCGAAAATCGCAGGTTCGCGACAACTCTAGTGGCCACTAACAACCAATTTCTAGCAAAAATCATTTGAGCGATCAGATAATCAGATCAGATCGAAAATAAAATTGTTCACTACACAATTAACAAACCGATCTTTGCTTCCTATCTATAACAGACAAGAAAATCCAAATTTTCATTTGATGAAAATTAATCGGACAACCTTTTTTATAATCATTTGTTATAGATTGGGCTCATCAATGGAGATTATTTACAACCAATCTGATCAGAATTTCTGATTGCACAAACGATTTTTCGCTAGAAATTGGACGGTTAGTGGCCACCTTTAGCCCCTTATAACTTCCTAGTGGTTCTGTGTCACCATTAACAATCTGGGTATTATGTATCATTACCTTTCAAAGCCAACGTAAAGCAAATGGGAATGGCAAAATAAACCATCGTATGGGAATCGTAGACGATGAACAGATAGAGGGAAGGCTCTATAGGACCTAGAATCTTCCCTCTCCTTAGGTAAGAACCACCAAGAGTAACTGATAAGATCAGGTTTTTTTGCTTTATAGCTAATTAGCCAAAATCTTCTTCTTTTTTGCCTAATAAAACATTTTTGCTCCAGCATTGTTTGCTTGATAAATCTGCCACAGAGATTGGCTTGCACATGGTCAGAGAGAGCAATTGTAGATATTGATGTGAGAATCTAAACTATGCTACTAAGCCCCCCGCTCTGGACTAGAGTAGAGTGTGCTATAGCATAGTAGAGTAAAGTATAGTATAACTGCACAGAAAATACAACATACCAAAGATGACCAATATCCCGTAGTTAAATGCAACCAAACTTAACCTATTTTGGTTTCTGGACGTAGAAACTACGTCCAGAAACCATGTGCGCTACCGCGCGCCCCCGCGGCCGATCGCGCGCGTGCACGCGCACTCCCGGCCGCGGATTCGGTAGTCAGGGAATCAATGTATCGGACTATGAAGTCCGATCACTGATTCCTCTCCCCCGCTGAAAAAGCGACAGCTTCTCTCGGAAGCTGCGCCTTTTCTGGCCATTCACTTCCTGATGCGCCACTCTAAGCGTATGTTACGCTTAGAGTGACGTCATGTAAACAAACTCATGGCCGCCATCTTGTGGCCAAAAAGTAATACTACACCTGAAAATAGAAATGAATTAAAATCAACACACATTTACATTATAAATCTATTGTTTACCCCCCACTCTCCCAAAACTACCCAAATAAAATGTTTACTATAAATAAAAAAAACCATTACAATAAAAAAAAAAAAAACATGTAAATATTTACCTAAGGGTCTAAACTTTTTAAATATCAATGTAAAGATGAAATATTTCTATATTTTTTTTATTTTAAACTTGTTAATAGTGATGGATGCAAAGTGGAAAAAATGCACCTTTATTTCCAAATAAAATATTGTCGCCATACATTGTGATAGGGACATAATTTTAACGGTGTAATAACCGGGACATATGGGCATATACAATACGTGAGTTTTAATTATGGAGGCATGTATTATTTTAAAACTATAATGGCTGAAAACGGAGAAATAATGAATTTTTCCATTTTTTTCTTATTCTTCCTGTTAAAATGCGTTTACAGTAAAGTGGCTCTTAGCAAAATGTACCCCCCAAAGAAAGCCTAATTGGTGGCGGAAAAAACAAGATATAGATCAGTTAATTGTGATAAGTAGTGATAAAGTTATAGGCTAATGAATGGGAGGTGAACATTTCTCTCGTGAAAACCACGGAACCTGAATGGGTTAAAGGAAAGAAAAACAAGGAACATGATAATATTTAGCTGAGAGAAAAAAATAATTACTGCAGTGACTGTTTAAACATTTTAATACTATTGGTCTATAGAAATACGCCTTGTATGTCTGTCAGTTGAGAAAAAGAACATTTTTCAGTCCTGAAGATGTGTTCTGTCTTCTGCATTAAAGACTGACAATAATACGGGCATGATGGAAAATAATATCTTTGATGTCAGCCCTAGCGACTGCTGTACTTCATATTCCTTTTTACATGGAGGATAAATGTACCATCCATCATTAACAGAAGGAGAGGTAATTGAAGTGCTATGTTTGCGGCATAATACATATTTCATTGATTTGGCTGCATTTGTTTTACTTATTTCAGTCATCGACTGAGATCTTCAGACTCTTGTGAGTTATGTTTGCTGGATTATAAATATACTTGCTGCAGTGGAAGACTTCAGTAATATATTCATCGCAAGAAACACAACTTCTGCAGGATTTATGAATATACGCCCCGTGTGCGCAGTAAAGAATGAAGAACAGCTGCACCCAAAAATCTGTGGACAGTTGATTTAGTTCACGCTCAGCCTGGAGGATTATTAGTTTCTGCATTATTTTTTTTTTTTTTTTTTTTTTGTAACTCTGTTTTTATTAAGAATTAACCAGCAATGTGAGACATAGAATACGAATCGTTTCTTCAGATTATAACATTTGCATATATCAAACATATATATAACAGCCTCTTCAGTCTGGGTTTGTCAGACTCCAACATGTTTTCTAATATAGACATTCTAATGAGATAAAAGTCCGAGTGGTTGATCGGGAAAAGAGCTGTGTGAACGTTTTTTGGGAGACGTAGTCACATCCTAGAAGTTTCGACAGCCTAAGGTTGGGGAATACTTCTTTATTGTCGAGATAGCAATCATATATCGGACAGGTAAAGAGATGGACTCGGATATGTCTTGGGGGGTCTTCAGTAGTGAGGAGGGACTGAAGAGGTTGATGACTGGGAAGGGGTACGATAAGGGAAGAAAACGGGATAAGGATATGGGGTTGGGGGAGGGAGGGAGGAGGAAGTTGGTGGGGATACAGTGTTCAGCCGCCTCGGCTTACAGTAGTGTATAAAGGAAGATGGATCAAAAGGGGTAATGGTACAAAGGGTCAAATACCCATAGGTTGTGAGAGAGAGTAGTGTGGCCTAGGAGAGCTAAGGAGGCATAAAATCTGGTGAATAAAGTACCCAGGGGCCCCATATTTTGTGGAAGAGGTCTTCTGTGTCTCTTAGCGTGGCGGTCATTTGTTCCATGGATTTGATCCAATTTAATTTAATTTTGACTTCTGAAATAGTGGGAGGAGCAATGTTCTTCCAGGCCGAAGCAATCGAAAGCCTAGTTGCTGTTAATATGTGATTTATCAGTCGATTGGAATATTTGCTCACACCTGAGGTGGGTTTACCCAGGAGCATAGTGATAGGTTCTAGAGGGATTGAGATCTCTAATATTGAGAGGATCAGCTGTTGTACTTCTTTCCAGAGTGGAACAATTATTGGGCAAGACCAGTAAATGTGTTCCAGTGAGCCTATAAGAGGGCAACCTCTCCAACATGTATCAGGAGTATGGGGGTAAATTTTGGAAAGGACTTCAGGGGTTAGGTACCATCTAAACAATATTTTGTATATGTTTTCTTTGATTTGTGTGCACATAGATGAGTGCTTGGCGTTCTCCCAAATATCCTCCCAATCTGCGTTATCTATGGTAGTTGAGAAAACAGTTTCCCATTTTTCCATGTATGGGTGAGAGGCCTCTAGAGAGCCTGACTTTGATTGCAATAAAGAGTATATTTGGGAGATTAGCCCTTTTTGATGTCCCCTGTGCGTACAGAGCCTTTCAAAAGCCGTGTAGGAAGTGAAGGATGAGGATCCCTTGGTAAGTTTCTGCAAGAAATGAAGGGTTTGGTTTAGTTCAAAGAGTGTTAGAGGGGGAAGGTTGTGTTTTTCTTGTATTGAGGCTGGGGTAAGTAGTTTATTGGAGGCAGGGTCTGTCCAGTTTTTAAGATTGAAGTAGCCTAGGTGATACCATCTGGCGATAAATGTGGGGGCAGTACCCGGAGGGAACATAAGGTTTCCCAGTATGGGATATAGAGGGGATAGGTGGGATCTAAGGGCAGCCGTTTGTACTGTGGCTTTCCAGATTTTTAGGGTAAAGGTTATGGTTGGGATAATGTCTTTGTGAGGTAGTTTAGGCGGTTTCTCAACCCATATAAAGGAGGCCAAAGATAGAGGAGAGACTTCCATGGCCTCTATTATTGCCCATTTAGAGAAGACTCTGTAGTCGGTCCATTCAGTTAGCTGTCTTAGGTGTGTTGCCTGATAGTAGTGTTTTAAGTGAGGTAGGCCTATACCTCCCTGTTCTCTGGAGGAAAGGAGAACCTTTTTAGAGACTCTTGGGCGTTTGTGGTTCCAGACAAATTTTAGGAAGGCAGATTGTAGGCTGGACAGTTGAGCTGAGGGGACTTGTACTGGTAGGGTCTCAAATAAGTAAAGTATACGTGGTAGTATATTCATTTTTAGTGAGTAAATTCTCCCTATCCACGAAATTTTGTAGGCTGTCCACTTATGTAGATCTTGGAGAATTTTCTGAATGAGGGATGGGAAGTTGTGTTTATATATAGAAGAATATGAAATGGTTAAATTAATTCCTAAATATTTTAAGGTTTGGGTTCTCCAGTTGTAGGGGTAGTGGGATTTTAGGGCGAGTAGTAATTCTAAGGGGATTTTAATTGGCAGAGCTTCCGTTTTATCCTTGTTCAATTTGAATCCAGATAGGTTTTCATAGGAGGATAGTGTGGAGTGGAGAGCAGGGAGAGAGGTCGTAGGATTAGAGAGCGTGAGCAGAATGTCATCCGCAAACAATGAGATTTTGTGCTCATGACCAGCATGTTTTATTCCTAATATGTCTTTATTAAGTCTAATGGCACTAGCCAGGGGTTCAATACTAATGGCAAATAATAGGGGGGATAGGGGACAGCCCTGTCTAGTGCCATTTTTGATGCTATTTGGGAGAGGGGAAGCACTGGGTAGTTTGACTGTGAAGGTGGGAGAAGAGTATAGGAATTTTAAGAGGGTGATGAAGGGGCCAGAGAAGCCCTGATGCTGGAGCACCTTAAAGAGAAAAGGCCAGGAGAGCCTGTCAAAGGCTTTTTCCGCATCTAGGCTCAAAAGGAGCGAAGGTTTACCCTCTCTGTTCATTATTGAGATGAGGTCTATTGCTTTCCTGGTGTTGTCTCCAGCTTGGCGCCCCAGTATGAAGCCTACCTGGTCATTGTTTATTAAGGTTGAGAGAATTAGGTTTAAACGATTGGCGAGAGCTTTGGTTATTATCTTTAAGTCGGAATTTAGAAGGGATATTGGCCTGTAGCTTTGGGGTAATTGTGGATCTTTTCCATCTTTTGGGATTACTGTAAGAAGGGAGGCTAACATGGAGGTTGGAGGGATATGGCCTTCCATTATTTTAGAAGCTAGGGAGGCTAAGTGGGGGAGTAAGATGTGTTGAAATTTCTTGTAATAAGAGTAGGGTAGTCCATCCGGTCCAGGGGATTTTGAGGAGGGGAATGATTTTAGGACCTCAATCAGTTCTATTGTTGTTATGGGGGAGTTAAGCGCGGCACGTTGGGGTTCAGTGAGTAGGGGTAGTTTTAGGGGGGTCAGGAATGAGTCAACTTTAGAAGAGAAATTAGGGTCATTATTATGATCAGGCAGGTTATATAATTGTTCGTAGTAGCTCGAGAATATTTGTGCGATTTTACAGGGATTATATTGTATATAGCCTGCCGAATCTTTCATAGAATAAATTAGGTGTTGGGAGTTTTTTGGGTTAAGCTTTCTGGCCAATATTGTGTGGGGTTTGTTCCCTCTTTCATAGAACAGCTGTTTGGTCCAGCGAAGGGATTTTTCGATCTGTGCAGTTTGTAAGGAGCGGATGTTTTGCTTAAGTTGTTGTAGCTGCAAGAAGTGCTGTTGGGTTGGATTTGATTTGTATAGATTTTGAGTTTTGGATAAAGCTGTATGAAGGGATATTAACTTTTGAGAGGATAACTTTTTCCTCTTGGACCCTTCTGCTATAAAAAGGCCCCTGATAAAAGCTTTATGCGATTCCCATAACACGCCGTAAGATGAGACTGAGTCAGTATTGGTTTGGAAAAATGATTGCAGCTCTTTAGCAAATTCAGAGATAAGTGATTTGTCCTGTAGGAGTGTCTCGTTTAGTCTCCAGTAAAGAGGTTTATGTGGTGTGTGTAGCCACTCCAATTCGAGAGATACGCTTTGGTGGTCAGACCAGGCTACTGGGTGAATTTCGGATTTCTTTATCAAAGGGATTAGAGTAGCTTCAGAGAAGAAATAGTCTAGTCTTGAGTGTGAGGCGTGGGGGGTAGAGTAGAAAGTATATTCCGTTAAAGTGGGATTATTGATCCTCCAGATGTCAAGCAGTCTAAATTTCCTCATTAACATTCTGAATTTGCGAGAGTTGCGATCGTGTGTGGTAGCTGAGGATGTTGAGGTGGGGGAGCTACGGTCCATAGAGGAAGAGAATGCTAGATTGAAGTCACCTCCTAGAAGTAGGGTGCCCGTGGAGATTTTATGTAGCTTTGTTAGGAAGGATGATAAGAAAGAAACTTGTTGTTGGTTAGGGACGTAAACATTGGCCAATGTGATTGCTTTCCCAGCTAGCATGCCTGTTAGGATTAGGTAGTGTCCTTTAGGGTCATTTATGATTTTATTGATCTGTAGGGGGAGGGTTTTTTTATGTAAAATTGCGACACCCGCCTTTTTATTTGGTCCTGAAGCTAGATATGCCCCAGAATAGAATCTGTCTCCTAATCGTATTGAGTCGTGGGTAATTAGTTTCTGCATTTTTGAAATCTGAAAATAGTTACAGCATAGAATTCATAGCGCCAAATAATTTAGGCATGCAGGAATTTATTAGTTCACAAAATGTCAAGAATAAGATTTTGTGCATTATTTTGAATGGCAAAATGAACACGATTATTTGATTTTTAAAAGAGGACATCTAAAGCCATGTTTTACCTACTTATGGAGTGGCTGGGTAGTGTACTGGTTAAAGGATACCCGAAGTGACATGTGACATGTGACATGATGAGATAGATATGTGTATGTACAGTGCCTAGCACACAAATAACTATGCTGTGTTCCTTTTTTTCCTTTATCTGCCTGAAAGAGTTAAATATCAGGTATGTAAGTGGCTGACTCAGTCCCAACACAGTCAGGAAGTGACTACAGTGTGACCCTCACTGATAAGAAATTCCAACTATAAAACACTTTTCTAGCAGAAAATGGTTTCTGAGAGCAGGAAAGAGATAAAAGGGTTCAATAGTTCATAGATTTTAGCTCTGGCATACTTTAATGAATGTGTCATTGAGCAAAAAAAATAAAACAATAAAAAGTAGATTTAAACATAAAATAAAACTGGGGAATATCTTAAAAAGTCATTTTTAGGAGTAGAAAGAGAGATACAATTGTTTATTTCATTTGTTTATTTCCGCTTCGGGTGTCCTTTAAGGACTCTGTCTCTGACACAGGAGATCAAGGTTCTTCCTTTTCAATAAGCTAGCACCTATTCTGTAAGGAAACCTGGGGCAAGACTCCCTAAAACTGTCTACAGAGGGTGCCATGGTGGCTACAGCTCTGGGGCTTTGAATCTGCCAAGAGAAAAGTGCAATATAAATGTTCTGTGTCTTGTCTTATTGCATCCTACAGTGACCCTCAAGTAATATCATAACATGCAACATGCTAAAATAAACATGTGTTCAAATAGTACCAATCCCTCTTAGAAGATACTTGCATTCCTTTTTTTTACACTGTAAGTCCTACTTCACACTGGGAATCACAAAAAACCCTAGCAAAATCATTAGCGTTTTGCAAAGTGATCTTCCAGCGATTTTCCACTGTACAGGAAAAAATTTTGGGAGCAATTGCGTTTTTGCAATTCTATAACATTGAAGGGGCCATAGCCCCTTAAGAGAAAGTGTCATTAGGGCCTTGCTGTAACATGGATTGAAGTGTAACTATTTCAACTAATGTACCCTTCTTAAACTTGAAGATGTTATACAAACGTAAGCAGAGTGGCGCAGTGGAAGTGTGCTGGGCCCATAACCCAGAGGTTGATGGATCAAAACCATCCTCTGCTAGGCATGATTTCATTTTTGCACCTCGCTTTATTGCATGGGCAAAATGGTTTCCATAGCCCTGTAAGAGAAAGTGTAATAAGGGCCCTGCCATAACATAGATATTACGGTAGCTAATAGGGAATCTCCGACCTGAACAATTACAGGCCCTTGGCACTAACATCTGTCATCATGAAAACCTTGGAGAGGGTAGTCCTGTCCCACATTAAGCTTTCTACCTCGGCGCTACTGGACCCGCTACAGTTCGCGTATAGAGCGAACAGATCCGCTGATGATGCCATCAACATCTGCCTGGAGCTTACAAACAACCACCTGGACAAACCGAACTCATATGTCAGAATCCTCCTGCTGGACTTCAACTCAGCATTTAACACCATCTGCCCCCGCATACTCCAAAACAATCTCATGGCACTGAATGTCCACCCCATCCTTCACTTATGGATTACACACTTCCTGACCAACAGGTCCCAAGCTGTCAAACTGGGCGATATCTCGTCTCATCCCAGGACAACAAACACAGGGGCTCCACAAGGCTGTGTCCTGTCACCGGTCCTGTTCTCCCTCTATACGAACAATTGCAGATCCACTGTGGACTCGGTAAAAGTCATCAAGTTCGCTGATGATACCACCATTGTTGGCCTTATAACAAACAATGACGAGCAGGACTATCGTTGTGAGGTCGACAGAATTTGCCAGTGGTGTAAGGAGAACAGGCTGGTCCTCAACATAGCCAAGACCGTGGAGCTGATAGTGGACTTCAGGAAGAAGGCACCCACTCCACCACCAATCTACAATGATGGCACAGATACGAAAGAGTGGCTAGCGTCCGCCTTCTGGGCACTACCATCTCTAAGAACCTGAACTGGAAGGCAAACACCGCCTTGACCCAGAGGAAAGCACAACAGAGGCTGTTTTTCCTCCACCAACTGAAGAAGTTTGGCATGGCCCAGGAGCTGCTGACGAACTTCTACACAGCTACCATTGAGTCCGTCCTCTGCTCATCCATCCTAGTCTGGTACGCTGGCTCCTCCAACAGCGACAGATACAAGCTCCAGAGGGTCATTAGATCGGTGGAGACACTGGAGAGAATCATCGGTAGACCTCTTCCCTCACTCGACCACCTCCACAACTCCAGATTACGATCTAGAGCACTGAGAATTGCCAGCAATCCCTCACACCCGGGCCACCGCTTTTTCAGCCGGCTCCTATTCAGGCCGCAGGTTTCGAGCCATTTACACCAGAACTTCGAGGCATAGAGACTCCTTTTTCCCCTCTGCCGTCAACCTTCTAAACTCCCTTCAACTCTAACGCTGCCCCCCCCCAATGCTGCAGTTACCAACCTGATGGACTGTCTAGTGTAAACTGTTTAAACTGCACCCTGCAGACTACCGCTATACCGCTGCACATCTAACTATTAATATGTAATACTGATTATACTGTGTGTTTTGTATGAATATGCCCTTATACTGTATAATTGTATGACTATGCTATTTTCTTATGTTGATACTACTCTTAATCTCTCTCTGAGCAATTGTATGTGCCAAACCCAATTCCGGGCACGACCCAGTCATGCGTGGCGATTAAAAAGATTTCTGATTCTGATTCTGAGCTAAGACTATTCCTGGGCCTTTCTTGTAGTTGAAGAGATGAGTGAACTGTGACACCACACTTAAAAAAACAAACAAACAGCAAACAGAGAAGCTTCCCCATATTGGAGCATTGGATTTGGTAAAGTCTTAAGCCAATGTGTTGTAGGACACAAGTAAGCTTTAGGTTAGCAGGAATGGTTGCATGGCCACCTAGCTTTTCATCCTTCCCAGGCCAGCTAGGCTGAGCAAGCTAACAAGCCTACAAGAGCCTAACTAAGCTTTCCCTAGCAGAGTCTGTCAGCAGCTGTTCCTTCACTAATTATTGTAGGCAGATGAGTGACTGTAATGCCCGGCGCTGCCTGCCTTTTATAAGGGGGGTGGGGCTCCAGGAGTGAGTGTATTCTGATTGGCGACAATGTGCCTGCTGACTGTGATGTAGAGGGTCAAAGTTGACCCTAATGGAGCATTATGGGGGCAAACCGAATTTCCACAAAAGTTCGCCTTCTCCGGCGAACGCGAACCACTCAAAGTTCGCCTGGAACCGTTCGCGGGCGAACCGTTCGGCCTATCTCTGTTAGGCACCACCAGGGGCGGTTAGGGGAGGGTGTGAGAGTAGGGAGAAGTTAGGTCATAGTAATCACCAGGGGCTGTCTTAGAGTTAGGAGGGGTTAGGCACCACCAGGGAGGGGTTAGGGTTAGGCACCACCAGGGGGGTTAGGGTTAGGCACCATCATGGGAGGGTTCTGTGTGAGAGTAGGGATAAGTTAGGTCATAGTAATCACTTTTCTCAACTATATCTAAAAGCCCTTTTATAGCCCAACAAATTTTGCCTATAACAGCATCCTTTTTATAAACTAAAACTAGCTTTTTCGACTACACCAGGAGCCCTTTGTAGTCGAATTTGGCATATATGGGCTACACCAGGGCAGGCACCCTTTGCAGCTGATTTTGGCATATGGGCTACACCAGGTGCCCTTTGTAGTTGAATTTGGCATATATGGGCTACATCAGGCGCCCTTTGTAGCTGAATTTGGAATATATGGGCAACACCAGGTACCCTTCGTAGCCAGAGTTGGTATATGGGCTACACCAGGTGCCCTTTGTAGCTGAAGATGGTATATGGGCTACACCAGACGCCCTTTTTGTAGCGGAATTTGGCATATATGGGCTACACCAATATATATATATATATATATAGATTTGTAAATCAAATCTAACTTGTAATCTATTAGCAAATGTATAATGTTTGTCCAGTCTTAATGACATCAGCATTTCTTTCATGATAGTTATTAAGTGGTTGTTTTGATGCTGAAAATGTTTTAATGTTCTCCTGCTGATCACATGTCTTCCCCCTCTGCCAGTGGCGTTGCAATAGGGGTTGCAGAGGTCTCGATCCCACCGGAGCCCTTGGGCCAAAGGGGCCTTGTAGGGCCCTCCCTCAACTGCAGTATTAGCTCTTTATTGGTCCTGTGCTTGTAATAATCGCTTCTATAAAATGCTTTGAATGATAATGATGGTTAACAAGCTGTTCCCCATCCCCTTTCTTGTACCTCTGACACTGTGGTTGTCCTTGGCAGGTTTTGGTGTGCCGTATCAATTGTTATGTATAGAGTACTTGGGGGGGGGGGGGGGGGCATGTAAAACTCGCACCGGGGCCCATAGTTTCCTAGTTACACCACTTTCCTCTGCCCCTCTAAGCTTTGTTATACTGAAGTTTTAATTTGTAGTTTCTGTAACATTCTTGGCATGAATTGTCTAGGCTTTTTGAAGGATGGAGTACATGAGTGTAGTAGAGTCTCCTCTTTTAAGAGAGATGTTGGGATCTCCAGTGGTTGTATCCATCTAGCTGCTGTCTGTGTTGCAAGATTGTGCAATTACCATATTTTTATTGAAAGTTAGTGCAAAGAACTTGGTTAGTTTTGGGGGGAGCTTTGCACCTTCTTGAGCTTCTTTGCCATTTCTTCTTGTCCTGAGTGCTGAGCAAGGTGTGTGGCCTAAATGACTGCTTATGTCAGAGCTTTTACTCAGAGGTTCAGTGAAGTGTAATCCTAACCGACCTCTAGCAAACAATAAACAAATCACTTCAATTTATAAGAAGCCCAGCCACTGTCTGCTTCTTTTACCTCAGTTAATAGAGCCAACAGTTTTCTTAAAGAAATTTTATCAGTACCATGCCCCTTGTAATCAGAGCAGCAGGGCAATGCAACCCAAGCAGCAGCTGGCACACTCAGCTCATGACACCAGCCCCTAATTACTCTGATAACTAATCTATACAATGTTACTTTTAGATCTGTAAATTGAGATTTAACATTGCATGATATATTGTTGGATGTGGTTTACCTGGTGTCAACAATTTTCCCTTAAAGGAACACCATCAATAAACAAGTGTTCTAAAATGACAATGTACAAATAATGTCTAAGTAGCTGTGTAAACATTTTGCTACTTTTCATGTTAAATATTAGAGGCAAAAGCTTTAGTTTGCTGTGTGTAGGTTGTAGCTGCATTGGTAGGATGCTTTAGCAAAGAGGTGTCTGTGATTCAATATTACACAGCCAGTGCTGTTCTTAGCGTGTGAGAATACCAAGTTATATGAAAAGCTGTGGTCCCGGGTTTCACACACAATTACAAATGTTTATGCTGCACAATTCCTCTGCTCTCAGTGAAGACAGCTCTATTCAGAGAGACACAAGCAGCTGCAGTTAAGCTAGTGAGACCTGCCTCACACACAGGGTTAACAGATGTAGAAAGAGGGATCCCCCCCCCCCCTCTCCTCATGATTCACTGGTCCATCAGTAAATTGTGAAAGGAATTTGATAACAGTAAACAAAGAGACAAAGCAGTGAAATGTAAACACCAGTAGTTAGGAGCACTTTTCAAACTATTCCCATCTCAATTTAAAAAAAAAACATGTTAACTGATGGTGTTCCTTTAAGCTTGTATATCCTTTTTAGCCAAGTTTTAGCCAGGTTGCTTTAAAGATATATATATATATGTATATATATATATATATATATATATATAGATAGATAGATAGATAGATAGATAGATAGATAGATAAATTACCAAGGGGTGAGCAGCACAAACCAATTTTTTTTATGCAATTCTATGCAAAGCATGCACGCAGCGCTGGAGGTCCCCAGACTCCATAAGAAATATATAAGTACAGTGGGGCTGCAGCACACAACAGGAAAACAGTGACAGGGGCTCTTGGTTACGCTTTAACGCGCTTAAGCTCACCAACTGCGCCAAAGTGTCCCCAATCTGGTGAGTCCTACTCTACCATGCAAAATGCCAGTTTTTATAAGCAGTCTAGTGGGAACTAAACCAAAAACCCTAAAATGTCAACTAGATGGGAAAAAAGGAAATTAAAAACACCTCACCCTTCACCTAGCTACCAAACGAACTCTCTTAACATGTGCAAAGCACTCATTTATATACTTAACTGTGCTAGAGGTGGGCGTGGTCATGCAGGCTCACAGGGGAAAATTATAAATAAATTACCAAGGCCCACCTCTAGCACAGTTAAGTATATAAATGAGTGCTTTGCACATGTTAAGAGAGTTCGTTTGGTAGCTAGGTGAAGGGTGAGGTGTTTTTAATTTCCTTTTTTCCCATCTAGTTGACATTTTAGGGTTTTTGGTTTAGTTCCCACTAGACTGCTTATAAAAACTGGCATTTTGCATGGTAGAGTAGGACTCACCAGATTGGGGACACTTTGGCGCAGTTGGTGAGCTTAAGCGCGTTAAAGCGTAACCAAGAGCCCCTGTCACTGTTTTCCTGTTGTGTGCTGCAGCCCCACTGTACTTATATATTTCTTATGGAGTCTGGGGACCTCCAGCGCTGCGTGCATGCTTTGCATAGAATTGCATAAAAAAAATTGGTTTGTGCTGCTCACCCCTTGGTAATTTATTTATAATTTTCCCCTGTGAGCCTGGATGACCACGCCCACCTCTAGCACAGTTAAGTATATAAATGAGTGCTTTGCACATGTTAAGAGAGTTCGTTTGGTAGCTAGGTGAAGGGTGAGGTGTTTTTAATTTCCTTTTTTCCCATCTAGTTGACATTTTAGGGTTTTTGGTTTAGTTCCCACTAGACTGCTTATAAAAACTGGCATTTTGCATGGTAGAGTAGGACTCACCAGATTGGGGACACTTTGGCGCAGTTGGTGAGCTTAAGCGCGTTAAAGCGTAACCAAGAGCCCCTGTCACTGTTTTCCTGTTGTGTGCTGCAGCCCCACTGTACTTATATATATAGATAGATAGATAGATAGATAGATATAGATATAGATATAGATATAGATATAGATACATATGATTTATTTTCATATTAAAACCTGGTAAATGCAACTTTCTTCAATGACAAACAATTTATCTGTCATTTGTCAAGCATATTCTAGTGTACTTTCTCCAAAGAAAAACACCATCTTCATCAAGCTCACAGCCATAACTGTTAGAAAAATATGCTATGAAGTCAGGCATTTACATTGCTGACAAATTGTCACTCACATTCCTGTCCTTTTGTGGAAGGTGGAAGCATGAGACTTGAAAGTGTGATCATTTTCCACTTAAACTTTCCATAGAAGAAAAATCGGCTTTTGCCAAAATAAAATCTTCTTATGCAAATATTCTGTCATTTGATTTTTTTTTTGTTTTTTGATGTTTTAGATTTTTCTCCCTGAGGAGTCTGAAAACCCTCTGGCTGACTGTTGTTTGCTTAAAATGTCTACACAACCGTCTCTGTACTTTGTACACTGTATACAGTCTCTTCTGTGCTTTGTAGTTAGGTCTGACCATTGTATTTGTAGTAAGGTCTGACGACTGGCGTAACTGAGGAGCTGGGGGCCCCAGTGTGGGTTTTACATGGTGCCCCAAGCACTCTAATGATATGAAGCCCCGAAACCTACCAAGGACAGCTGCAGTGTCAGAGAGAAGTAATCAGAGTAAGGAAACAGTTTTTTAAGGATTACTACTATGCAATGTACATATAGAGGTGTTCATTACCAGTATAGCATCAATGAAAACTAATAAGATGGATGAAGGAGGGCACCTTATGGGCCTCTCTGGTCCAAGGTCCCCAGTGCGGTCGCAACCTCTATATCCCCTATTGCTACGCCACTGGGTGTAACCATTGCTTGCTGCATATGCCTTCCTGTTCCGGCTGTGGCCAAACATTAGGTGAGGCATTCACACAAACAAGATGGACAGTGATCGTACTTAATCCACAAATCATGCTTTACAGCTTTTACACATCAGTACAGATACATTAAAGTCGCCTGAGAACAATTTTTTGGGGACAGTAAGGCAGCATTTCATAAGTGTGACTGTGCCTATATTGCCAGCCCCCACACTCCTCACTGCTTGGCACAAGCTAATCGGAAGTACCGAGGGAGGGAGGGGCATATCTTACCCTTGTCACAGTTCAGCATATAGCCAAGTTTGAGCACACTGCCTCCACCCTTGCCGCATCAACTCTGGAGCTGGTACACAACATAGAATCAGTCACCAACATACAGCACTCTTCTTGTTCTGACTGGATGTTGCAGTGAGGTCTATTATAACAGTAACAAGGTTATAGGCTTTGCTTGTTTATGATTTAATGCGCTAAACTTGAAGTATGAAACATCAGAAATTTAAACCATTTTTTCAATAAATATCAATGTTGGCCCTCTGTTTGGTCTAATCTTTTATTTTCAGCCCCATGTCTATTTTCATTTGACACCCCTGCTCTGCACCAATCAGAGGGCAGGGGAGCACATTGCATTATAGGAGTGGGTAGATTGTGCCACCACTGGAGAAAGGAAGACAATGTTGGGCACAGATCCTGTACAGCAGTCATAAGTAGATGCCTGTAAAGGTGTCCAGGTGTTTATTTTTAATTAGACAATTACAATACATTTGACAATAAATCTGACAAATGTATCACACACCTATGTTAATTTTTTCCCTAATCGTGAAAAATAATTAATGAAAACTCACTCTATAAATCAAGAAATTGACAATCTACCCTATACAATTCAATTTTTAAATAAAAAAAAAAACAAAATCCACCACGCACGATCTTCACTCAAGATCAAAAGAAAAGTGAAATTTGGATTTCTCTAACAAATAAAAAAATCTTTCAGTTCTTCTGTACAACTGATTATTTTTATCAAATTGCCATAAAGTTTTTTTATATTATGTTGCAATTAATGATACTATGGGCATAACTCGCAAACAGTTACAGTGATGACCACATCAAGCCGGGACCTGGGTATTCGGCATGATGGGCTTAACTGCTGAGCGGTGAACAGGGCTTCAGGCTGCAGGGTGGTCGCATGAACCAGGCGAGGTAAGACAGGCTGCTTGCTGCTGTTTTTTTTAACCATCTGTGCACAGAGAGGGCTGCCTGATTGGGGAGGGAGGACATCTGGCTATCGATTCTGGGGGAAGGGGTGATATTTAAAGGGGGGGGGGTGTTGAGATCAGTGGGGGACATCTGGCTAACTGGGGGAGGGGGGATCTAATAATGTGGCACATCTGGTGATCAGGGGGGGTAGTAACCCAATAACGGGTGCACATCTAGCTATAATGGGGGGCACTAATCCTGTGAGTATATCTGGCTATAATGGGAGAACGTTAATACTGGGGACACATCTGGCTATAATGAGGGGTTCTAATATTGGGGGCACATCTGTTTATCTATAATGGGGGGTGCCAAATACAGGGGACA
Organism: Hyperolius riggenbachi; assembly: GCF_040937935.1. NCBI lineage: Eukaryota > Metazoa > Chordata > Amphibia > Anura > Hyperoliidae > Hyperolius > Hyperolius riggenbachi. The sequence continues at coordinate 206,983,916 of NC_090648.1, read as the reverse complement.
CATCTGACTATACTGGGGGGCTGATATTGGGGACACATCTGGCTATGCTTTGGGGGTGCTGGTACTGGGGAAACATCTGACTATCTATATAGATCTGACTATCTATACTGGGGGGACGTTATACTGGTGGCATAGTCTTTATCACAGTAGTATTTTATATTTTTAAACTGGAACTGGTAAAGAAATAATGCATTTTTTTGCACCTTTTCCCATTAAAATGCATAGAAAACAACATTTTTCTTGTAACAAAATACCCCCCAATGAAAGCCTAATTTGTCTTGAAACAAAATAATATATAGATCATTTAAGTGTCGTGAGTAGGGATAAAGTTATTGCTGATTAAATAGGGACATAGCTAAAATGTCAAAACTGCTCCGGTCCTTGAGGGGAAAACAAGGTCTGGATGTGAAGTGTGGTTAAGTACAACTGTCTTGTCATAAGAATACATTCAAATAAAATTAAAGCTAGGGGTAGGTGCTAATAGGTCAGAAATGAAGCAGCAGTTGAATGTCAGCTCCTGCTTCCACAGGTTACCTTTTTCTGATCTTCAGACACAACACCCTCTTGCCATTAATTTTGTTGATATTTAAACAAATTTGGTTGCCTGTAAGATATGCCATTTGTTTCCATAACACTAAACACTACCTGGGATGAAATTGAAATAAAACAATCAATATGCAGTATATAAACTGTGCAGGAAGATGTGTTTATGATTTAATCAGACACTGAAGAAGAGACCCATGAAGCTTGTTAAACAAACACGATAGCAATCTATACATACCTCTTGGCCTGCAGCTGATTTATCAGCGTGTAAAACATGTTTACTTTGCTCAGAAGGCACAACAGAAGAAAACACTTCCCTTGAGTCTGCTTGTGGCTTGGTTTATGCATTCATTTTGATAGCATCTATGTGTTTCTTGTATCAATGATGAATACAAAAGACCTGACAGACTTTTTATTAGCAACATAACTATTTTCCAGTGAAAATGTACAATGGAATGAAGATTTACTATAGGAGGGAAAACCGCACAGTTGAAGACTGTAGGGTTTGCTTGCAATAAGATATGTGATGAGCAAGTGATTAGCAGGCAGTGTAAAGGGTGCAATCCACTATTAGGTCAAAGAACTAAATAGGAAGGAGCACTTTTAAACTGGATACTCAGCTTATGAGGCAGGAAGATGGATCCCATCCCCATGACGATGAGCTTTCCCCTATCCATCTTCCTGCCGGCAGGTAAGCGAGATGTCACGCAACGGCTGACGACAGGGCCAAATAAGAGTTCAAACAATTGTGGTTTTTTGCACGGGAGCTGTTGGGTATCTTAAAGTGAACCAGAGACGAAGTATCCTCAGGTATTTTACCATATATATCAGTGGGAACATTAGAGAAAACCCCTACCCTGCTCTCAGTTTCATTCTTCACTGTTCAGCCTGCTTGTTATCAGCCCTGATAAAATCCCCGACTGAGAATTCAGTCTGGCTTTGCTATAATGACTCAGCTATAATGATTCCTGAGCAGAGCCACAAGGGGGCAGGCTCAGGCTTGAAAAGACACCTGAGAACACAGATTCAACTATAATGATTCCTGAGCAAAGCCAGACTAAATGCTCAGTCGGGGATTTTATCAGGGCAGGTAAGAAGCAAGCTGTGCAGTTAAGAATGAAACAGAGAGCAGGGTAGGTGTTTTCTGGAATGTCCACACTGATATACCGTATATGGTAAAATATATGAAGTTGCTACGTCTCTGGTTCACTTTAAAGATCCACCGTGACGGTTGTCATCGCCACGCATCGCCAAACGCCATTTGAGTAATTGTGCGCCTGTGCCCACATCCCGAGATTGCGGAAACAATTGCTTGTTGCTAAAAAAATTGCCGGTCACTGGAAAAATCATCTGAAAAATCCCATAATGGGTACGGGCTTTACTACCTTGCAATGATGGCTTAGCCAGGGAACAGAGTGTGGATATACATACTGGGTGAAGCAAGCAATATGTCTCAGCCTATAAAAAGGGGTGCACTGTTTACAAAGTGGGGTCTGACAGTGCGCAGACAGGGCATGCAAATAGTGTACATTTTCTACTAGGTGATATCTTCACATCTAATAAATATAATGCCTTTTACGCCACCAGCAAGCAAGAAAATACTTCGGACAGTACCTTTTCACATACATTTTGGTACTTTTCCAGTTGCAGAGTGTTGAAAAGATATCTAAACAGAAGGTGAAAAATGATCTAATTGAAAGAAAACTTAGGAGAAAAAGTGAATTGGATTGGGCCTAATATATATATTGCTGGTAAATAATGTGTTTTACAGGTCAGCCTACAACACACATTATACCGGAAAAGTATACACTGCGAATATAACTTGCTGCCCACTAAACTTGTGCTTACTGTCTTCACATTGTTATGTTGAGTGAATCAGGTCTAAGAAACTAGAAATTTGACAATGCTCTGGCATGTGTCACATTAAATGATCATGTTGGCGACAGCAACACCAGTGATGATACCGCCCATCATAGATAACAGCAGTAAAAGGCAAATAAAATCCACTCATTTGGAAACAATGCAATGAAGAACTATGGCTACAGACCGTGTGTGTGAAAGCTCCACTATAGCTGCATCAGGAAATGGATTAGTGCTGTTGATCAAAGATTGTCACAGCTACTTTATGCCAGAACACACATCTCATTTCCAACAATGGATCTCCCAGTTCATCACAAGTGGTAGAACAACTGCTTATTTTGTTTTCCAGCATAGTGTCAAAATCCTGTGGACAGACTGCCAATCCAACTGGGTTCTTTAGTTATCATGATATGATAGGTAGAGAGTATACTGAGACATAATTATATTCATTGGTACCCTCATATTTTGTCTGCATTCTCTTCAATTATTTGAGCATCCCACAGTTTGTACCAGTAAAAAATGACTATGGGCATATTTATCAATAGTTATATATACAGTTTTGATTTCTTTGTTGCCCTCTGTTGCATTTCCTGGACAATCTTTGGTCCATTCAAGAAGGTCTGGCGAGCAGCACCCTGTGTAGTGAAAACAACCGCAAAGTAGCCACTTGCATTATGCTCCACATGCAGTGGCCAGCACAGTCTCCAGATATTAATACCATCAAGCTAGTTTGGGAGGGAAAGGGCTGGTAAATTCTACAGAGTTGGTAAGATCTTACTGAACAATATTTCATTTCTATTGCATAAATAATTCAATGTTTGTGTTCAGTAGTTATATCTATCTAAAGTGGTTTCTGTGATAAGTGAAACATTCAGAAAGCATTCGCCTTTATTCAATTGACTTTTTTTCTAAGTATTCTCTTAGGAGTTGATTTTTCATCTTCTACATAAAATAACTATTCTGCCCTCTGCAAATTAGTATGATGATGGCTAAAAGGCATCTTATGATAAGGTGAGAAAGTATTACCAAGGAGAAAATTTAGGAGGGACGGTGAATTGACTAAGGGTCATGTTGGTTTATAGTAGATGGGTTCCATGATTTGTTGATTTTTTTTTATTTTACTTAACAAGCTCTGTGAAAATAACATAAACACTGGTAATCTTAACGAGCGCTGATTGCATTAAGATTACTGTTGTTTTGAATTTTCATCACTGTCACCAAAATGAATTTATATACTTAGTTATAAGACCTTTTCTTTTTATCTCTTTAATCTAAAGGTCCTTTCACACTTAATGTGGTCCATTGCATCGCACAAAAATGCCACATCCAACTGCAGAAGCAGTAATAGTCCCGTGGGCCTATCACACTGAGCGCGGTGTGGTGGAGTTCATTTATATTTATTTATGTAGTGTAAAATATATATTTTAATGTTTAATATTCGTTCACCGCTAGATGTCCCCGCATATTTTATTCTGTGTGCTCTGAACAGAGTTCAAAGCACTCAGGCAGTGTTTGTTACAGGAATGATCATTGACTTCTTGTTGAAGCCATGATTCTTCCCTTACAGTTACAGGCACTTTGATTGGCTCAAGGAACACATGTTCCCATTCACATCACAGATGTGTCAGTCCCTGCAGATTTGCGTGTACCCGTGCACGGTGAGAGCAATGGCAAAGTGACGTATTAAAATGTCCTGTTGCCATTAACAGGGTCAAACAGTACATTTTAATGCCTCTAATTGCCATTAAGTGGTTAATTAGCAACACAGACTTAAATCATAGAACACCTTAACAACTTAGCAACATGTTCTTATGTATGCATCAGAACTGCAAGTAGCTAAGGTAGCACACCAAAAGAAAAAAAATTATACAAAGCCAGTGACATTTGAACTAAATATCTAAAAGCTAGCAGAAGTCTTTGAAAATTCAAACAGCTTTTGTGATGTCAGTCACAAGATTATTGAACATCCCGCTTGCCATTTTAAAATGCTTCAATCCGTTTTACTGGCTTCAGAAGCAGCTTGCTTCAGTAACAGGTAGCACTTAAAGCAAAGGAGTGGGATCTGTGAATCACTCCCCTGCTATCCACACACCGCTCTGAAAGCTTCAGCTGAAGTAAATAATTGCCACTGTCAGAACAAATGTAAAACTCCCAGTTAGTGAGCAGATCCCCAGAGGTGGACGGACGGCCCGCACAGCTTGTGCTGCTGCATGGGATGAAAACCAGTTTACAGAAAACATCTAAATCCATTTAAACCATTCAAACTCATTATATTCTTTCCCTCAGCTCCAGCAAACAACATCTGGATTTTGCTTTCAAAAACAAGAAAACATTTAGCAAAGGGCAACAATAGAACTCTTGTAAAAAAAAATAATAATTGGAGCTTGTACAAGGTAGAGTGCTGAATGCCTCTTGATTTGTAGATCATTTTCAGTAACCTTACTAAATGATTAAAAAACATATATATATATATATATATATATATATACATATATATATATATATATATATATATATATATATATATATATATATATATATATATTGTGCCATATCCCATTCAAAGTGATAATTAACTTGCAGCATGCAAGCTTTTTATCACCTAGCTGTCACACAAAGATTGCCTCATGCTATGGCTTGGTGATAAGAAGCCATCACCTAGCCATCACACGATGATGCTATGGCTAAGTGATGGTAAGGTGAATAGAAGCTAATTTGCTAATTTATGTGTCTTAAAAAATGGGGAGCAAGGTTCTTTCATGTGAAGCTGTAGTTTAGCACCAAGGCACTACTAAGTCACTTCCCCAGGACATCTGTCAGTCTTACCACCACTGTCACCTGCCTTATGTTGCTAGCTGCTGGTAAAGACACAGGAGTCCCTGGCACTTACCTGATGTCTGCTAATACATGTCAAGCTCTACTGGCACCGTCACTCACGAATATTCCCCATCGCTCTGCACCAACCTGCCGGGGGCTCCCATTGGGCCGAAGGTTTCAGGCCATCTCCACCTTGACGTCAAGTCACAAGAATTATTTCCCCCCCTGCTGTCAATCTCTTGAACTGTTTCCATGCCCTACCCCCTCCAGCATCACCCTTCCCCTTTCCCCCTTATGGTTGCAGCCAGGGCCGGGCCGAGGCATAGGCTGGAGAGGCTCCAGCCTCAGGGAGCAGTGTGGGAGGGGGCGCGGAATTCATTCAGCTGTCATTCCTTATTGTGTTTGAAGCAGAAAGAAATAAGAAAAGGGGATACATAGCAGTGACTGCAAGCCAGATAACTAGATATTAAGGTGTTGGGGAGGTTGTGGGCCCTGTGGCGCCTCTTAGTCTAATAGCAATCAGTGTGTGATGGCTGGGGTGGCAGGGATGGAGGGGCGCACTTTGGTGTCTCAGCCTTGGGTGCCAGAGGACCTTGTCCCGGCTCTGGTTGCAGCTGCTGGCTGTTGTTATTGATAGACTGTCTAGTGAAACACTGTTTTAATTTATCTTGTTAACACTGCTGTTTATTGAGCTTTTGTTTTATAGCTTTTATGTATATTTTATTTCGAAAAAAACAGTACGATCCTTCGTTTTTTTTTTTATCGAATAAAGGGATTATTTTTTACTTTCATACTATTCGATCGATTTGGTCAAATAAACAGCAAAATTGAGCGTTTTAATCATACCGTGTATGGGCACCATGTTCTAGAGATGATATGGCTGGAACATGTCTACTATCAGAGACTGCCCGAATGTCTACTAAGCACAAGAGACTGCCCGAATGTCCAAGCCTAATTTAGAACTGAGTATTCCATTCTGAAATAAGATCAAGCTTATTTCTGCCATACATCCATTTTAGAAAAAATGATACTTTGATTGTGTGGTATTGCAGTATAACTTTAACTCTATAGAGTCTATATTTTGCATGAAGCAAAGCACACATGTTATAAACAAACATGACATAAATGTCATCTACTGCGGTCAGGGCCGGCCCGCTCATGAGGCGGGGTGAAACTTTTGCCTCAGGCGGCAAATTTCCGGGGGCGGCACCCGCCCGTCCGTGGGTGCGGGGAGCCGGCCCGCCGAGCTGGAGGGGTAGCGGGCAGGACGGGGGTATTGGGCCAGCGGCGGGGAGGGGGGTCGGACCCCCCCCTCCCTCGCCTGGGTCCCCCGTCCTCCGCTCCCCTCCAGCCTAAATAGAAGCAGCCGTATGTGTACGAGGCACGGGCGGGGAGACACTCACCTCCTCCTCGCTCCAGCGTGCGCTCCACTGACATCACTTCCTGCAGGACGCTGCAGGAAGTGACGTCACTGGAGCGCACGCTGGGAAGAGGTGAGTGTCCTCCCCGCCCATGCCTCTTACACTTCTATTTAGGCTGGAGGGGAGGGGGGGGAGGGGCGGCGGCGGTGACAATTTTTTAAAAATTTGCCTCAGGCGGCAAAAAGTCTAGGGCCGGCCCTGACTGCGGTGTTTGAGTCATTGGCTTCCATCTCTTTTATTGTTACCAAGGTAACATCTAAGCTTTATGGGAAGCTGACATTACTTCCTCAATCTGTGGTGAGAACCTCCATATTAATTTGTCTTGTCTTATAGGTGTCTTGCACTCATTAGGCAATATTCTTTCTTTTTACCAGTTTGTCGTTCTTCTTCATCAGTTTAAAACATCTATTCTTGATACACTGACACAAACCATATGTATTTTTCAGGCAAAAATGTACTAAGAGAAAGCACTAATAGTCACTTATTAATTGAATTGCACAACTTTATTGTGTGTACAAAAAGCATTAGCATCAAATTCCAGAAAATGCAATAACGTAATTTAGGGTACCTTGATGTATCAAACCCAAGGGATGGCAATTTTCAATTTCTTAGCTTTACACGCAGCCAGTCTACCAGCAAGCAGCTATGGTGTGCAGAAACTAGAGTACAGTCCCACTGGAAACCAGTCCCGGCTCATTATTGCTCCATTGATATGAGTATGGAAATAGTGTTTAGGTGCACATTTGCCTATTCATCATCAAGCATCACACTGATTGGTGGGCTGGTGGCCCTGTAGTGCAATGCCAGTGGGATTTGTTTGCAAAGATTGTGCACATATGTGGTTCAGTGTTAGGGCAATACATTTCTAGATTTAAATCTGAGTGTTGGATGTTGCTCAGATAAATATCCTTAAGGTGCTTACTAATAATACAATGTTGATTGTACAATCCTACCAAACCTATGTAGTAAAAGTGAATATACCTTGAATGGATACTTAAGGTAGTCTCGTATATTACAAAGGCTAGAGTGCTCTCGAAAGGAGTTTTTGCCGCCTTTCCTGTTTACCATGTGGGTTCCATTGGACTGAGGTGGGTGCTATGTTGTTGATTTTTCAAAGACTTTTGCACACTGCACATGGGCATGCAGACAGATTGATGGGAAAAATGTTTGTCAGCTACAGGTCTTTTTAATTTTTATTTTTTTATTAAATTGCATGGACAGCCTGTTGCAATGCCAACAATGAATTGGAAAACATGCATGCCGTATTGTTCATTCCTTTCAGTAAAGTCAATTATGGATCCTGAGGTACAGAGACCCATAGGATTATGTGGTTTTATGCACATTGCAGCCACATTGAGGCCCAGGCAGAATGTGGGAACCTCACCAAGATAGCTCTATAGAGGGAAGCCAGGGCACAACAGTTCCTTCTTTTCTATGTTTTTCTCACATTTCCTAGCTCTCAGCTCTTAGCCTCAGTCCTACTCACTGCTCTTATCCCTAGTGTTAGGGGCTTTTTTGTGAATAAGTGTAATTTGGTAGCTAATTGTTGATGCTTCCAGTAGATTCCTGCTGTTGATGACCCGTTTACCATTTTCCTGGCGTATTGTCTATCTATTGCTGCAACTGTTGTTATTGATTATTGTTCTCTATTGATTATTGTGTTTCGTCTTGCTTCCTACTGAAAGTCTTGTTTTTTTCCTGTATGTTCCAAAATGTATTCCAGCTACGACCTTGATGTGATTGGCAAATAAAACCGATTCGGATTTAATCCCACACTACAATTGTAATCCCGGTGGTGTACCAAATGAAAAGATAACAATTTCAAATCCCTTGGCTTGGTATAACCCTCATAATATCCTCCCATCCTCCCCCTATAACTGCTTCTCTCCTCTCCACTTCCAAATACAAAGGGGTAACACCACAGAAAAGTGTGACCTATTTACCTGCCCTGCCATAGTCAGGCTAAACACTGCAATTTCCTTTCATGATGTATCCAATGAGGAAAACAGTCTCACTGGCTACCTACCCTCACAATGGCTTTAATTAATTTTGACTATCAGTTTATGTAAATGTGAACTATGAGCATAACTTTGCAGTTAGAGGATTATTTTATTTTAATCTTTAAGAATGAGTCTTTATGGTACAAAGGATAGCCTTCAGAAGTCTAATAAATCGAATTCATTTTACACATCTAAGGAAAAAGAACAAAATCCACTTTTAACGGTTTTCCTCAGAAGCTCTGTATTTTTACAAAGCCATTTCCACAAGAAAGCTCTGCTGCACTGGTAATAAAAATGCCATTTTTAATTTACAAAGAATAAAACACAAGGTTATGAGAGCCCGGGAACACTGCATAGAGAGCGTATAAACATGATATGAGCAGCGGGGGTTTTTATTGCCAGAAACCAGCAAGGATTGAAGATTACCACTGCCTTCAGTTTCCCAAATAAGTTTCATTTTATCTATAACATATTATATGCATTATCCAAGGTTGTTGGCACAATTTAGTTATTATTTGTAATTAATACTCTAAGCAAGAATATGTTATTAAATAATCAAATTTATAGAACAGCGGTTGCCTGTTTTATTATATAGGTCTTTTGTGACTCCTTTTTTAATATGATCAGACAAGAAGGTAAGCATTCATTACAATGACAGTTAGGATTGGGAGTCTTTGAAAAAGGCTGCACAACTGAAAGGCAGTAGCAGCTGACTCACGCTAATGCCAGAAATGTCACGCTGTCACTGTCTGATATTGGAACAGGATGGCTCATCAAGCTAATATTATGCACAGTCACTCTCATGCATGCCTCCAGAAATCTAGGAACAACTTTATTAGGCTGAAGTTGTGATCGTGCTACTCCCTACACTAATATATCCATGTTTAACAAATCTGGAGTATTAGATGAACAATCGGGTACTCCTAATGTCTCTAGAGTGTTATTAATTAAGTTGAAATTGCTCTAGGCTTAGGCCCGGTTCACACTGCATGAATGAAAAACTGATTGATGGAAAAATTGATCTGTGGAATGGATCAGTTTTTAAAAGGCATCAGTTTTTCATCCGTGACCCTCCGTTCCGTTAGCACGTGGTCAATGCGACGTGTCCACCACTTGCAGCCTCCCCAAACTTGTGGACTGGGCCTAAAGGATCAATTCTAACAGATCCTATTGATTAACATAGGATCCATTAACATCTGTTAGGATCCAGTCCGTTTAGTCCTGCTATACAAACAGTTTTGAATGCCAGTGTGAACCGGGCCTTATCCACCGTACATTCTCATATTTAACATTATGTCAAAATAATGTAAGATAGTTTGGGCACACTGAGGTAGACTTACAAGTGCTCAGTAGACTGTTGTAACCTGCCCATAAATGTATGGCAAGTTACCACACATGCAGCAAAGGGGAAGAGAGAGCGCTTCTATAGTGTGATACCATTCATTGATTTGGCAAAATACCAATGAATGCACTTACAAAATGATAATTAATGCTATCTCATATGACTGGACAATCCGCTGAACTCCAAGTACACCTTGGCCAACAGCAGTTGTCATGCAAAAAGTCATCAAGAATGGGGGTCCCTCTGTGAGCCTGCTCCATACGCCAGGTTACCACACCTCTCTGGATGGCTGATACACTACTGCTAAGATGAGGTGTATCTTTTATGTGAGCCAACGTGGTGACACTTAGCATCACTTTGTTATCCAATGTGTCTGATTGAGCCCATCAGCTCACTTACCACAGGGCAGAAGCTTTCTCAAGTGCAGGTGCTAAACATGTTCAACTGGGATGAAAGTGAAGGTCCTGAGGCCTCTCTATTAGTATGGGAGTGCCAAAGGACCCTGAGAGCATAAGTGCTCCCCCTTTTCTGTTTACCAGCTGCCTGTAAAGAGTTAGGAGGTGCCTTGCCGGAGGGGGCAGCAAAGCTCCCCCACCCACCCCAACAAAACACAGTGCTCATTGCTGGTGGGCGCACAAGCTCTTCAGACATCCAACTGGGGTTTCTAGTAATGAGTAAGCAGAGGAGGTGGAGTGATCTAATAAGCATCCCACCCCATCGGTTAAGCACAGTCATATGGTTGCATTTTAAGTTTTACAATGTTTCACAAAAGGGATCCTTTAACCAGCATCAGGAATAATGAATGAGATCATTTGTGCATTGTCTTATGCAAAAGCATTTGACTATGTAAAATTTCTGGCAGAAAATTACTGTATTTTTTTGGACTATAAGGCACACTTTTTCTCCCATAAAAGTGGGGAGCAGAAGTGGGTGGGTCTTATAGTCGGAATGTGCCCCACAAGTCCTCCGTCTTCCTCGTAGACATCTACTGCGTGACCTGACGCTGTTCTCTAAATAGCCTGGACATTAGGGGGGATCCATGTCATCAGATCATGCTCCCATACACTGCACATGAACGCCCGTTTTTGGAGGGTGCTGTACTTACTGGTTACTGATGCATTCTTACTGTCTGACACCAGTGTGGGTGGTGCCCAGTGCTGTGCTGCTCCTGAGAGGATTTGTCATTAGCTGCAGAAGAGAGACAGAGGAGGAGAGGAGCACACTGGCTAGATCAGGTGAGAGCTTCCCTGCAGTTACAGTGTAGCTAAGCTGGGGGGCTCAGGAGTTAGTGTAGTGCTGAGTAACTGGTGGGGCAGCAGGAGTTAGTGTAGTGTAGTGTAGTACAGTGTAAAGTATGCAGTGTAGCTGGTAGGGCAGCAGGGGTTAATGTAGTTTAGTGTATGCAGTGTAGCTGGTGAGGCAGCAGAAGTTGATGTAGTGTAGTGGTATGTAACTGGTGGGGCAGCAGGAGTTAGTGTAGTGTAGTGTAGTACAGTGTAAAGTATGCAGTGGTGTAGCTGGTAGGGCAGCAGGAGTTAATATAGTGTAGTGTATGCAGTGTAGCTGGTGGGGCAGCAGGGGTTGATGTAGTGTAGTGCTATGTAACTGGTGGGGCAGCAGGAGTTAGTGCAGTGTAGTGCAGTGTAGCTGGGGGGAGGGGCAGCAGGGGTTAGTGTAGTGTAGCTGGGCAGTGTACCTTAGAGAGAAGCTTAGAGACAGTTTGTGGAAAAAAGTCTACAAGACGCCTCAGCTCCATGGACGCACCAGATTTAGTATATTTTTACCCTGATTTTGGTCCTCTAAACCTAGGTGCGTCTTATGGTCTGGAGTGTCTTATAATCCAAAAGATACAGGTAAAACAATTTTTTCCCTCATGAAAAGGAGACAAAAAGAGCACCAGGAGTGCCAATAGTGTAGTTTTTCTGGGAAGCAGTAAATGTAAAGAAGTAACAACTACTGGAGTGGCTATAGGCAACCACAATTTCAGACATGTAGAGAAAGACCAACTCAATGCAGTTATGACTGGTTGGGTCAACGTGGGTGCGCTCCAGAAAAAACAAAGGACCACTGGATGTAGTCACATAGGAAGCCCCTGGGACTGGGGAGGAGACAATGCAAGATGGGAGGAGGCTCCCCAATTGTAATATAATAGGAAGTGAATGGAGTGAGTAATAGAAACAGTCTTACCTCGTGATAAGAGTTGAAGATTGTTATTGTTAGACACCAAAAAAAAGACAACATGTTTCACAGGACTGCCTGCATCTGAGCTATGTATCTCTGTTTTTGGTTCGCTGAAACGGAGATACACAGCTCAGACACGGGGCCATATGCAATTCACTTTTTCTCCTGAGTTTTCTCCTAAGTGATATTTTCACAACTTGTGATAATATGCTTTTTAAACCATTAGCAAGCAAGGACATACTCAAAATAATTTTGATAGTACTTTTCCCCAACTTTTAGGTACTTTTTTCCATTGTAAAATGATTAAAAGTTATTTTAAAAAGAAGATGAAAATTATCTCCTGGGAGATAACTTGGGAGAAAAAGATAATTGCATATGGCCACTTTCTTGTAATGACCTGAGAAAGCTGGTAGGCCACGTGAAACACGTTGTATTTTTTATTGGTGTCTTATAATGAAAATCTCTTATCATGAGGTAAGACTCTTACTTACCTCCCCTCACTACATATTGTATCACTCTTGGGGTGCCTCCTCCATTCCCATCTTGCAATATTATGTTATGTCATTTTTCACACAAATGCACATGTACACTCATGCACACATACTTACTTTTTGAAGAGTCTATTTGGGAAAGTAAACAATGATTTATTTTCATTTTGAACAGTTCATTTAAAATGAGGAATGATAACAGAAACGCATCTGTTCCAAGAGAGACAGGAATGACAGTGAGGCATTGCATTGTGCACATGCCTCATAACTTACTGTTCAATTTCCATTGCAAAGCAAACAAAAGAATCCAGGATAGAATGCTATCTCTACAGCTGAAATACATGTTACACTCACTGGGATGTCATCATGAAGCTATCATTATTAGCAAAATCTCCCCAATGACTTTGCAACAAATTGTTGTCAGTATGAAAGCTTCTGTGTAAGAAAGTGGAGTTTATCTTAAAGGACATTGAGGGCATCTTATAGCATTTCATTTTAAACACTACTCTACCTGTCCAGCAAATTTCATTTTTGTGGGGAAGAGGGAGAAAATAAAGCAAAACATATTTAGTACGACTGTCCTGAATATATATATATATATATATATATATATATATATATATATATATATATATATATATATATATATATATATATATATATATATATATATATATATATAGTGTGTTTTGTGTGTGTGTATACATGGCTCAACCAGCACATGGTCAGCTTAAATTTTTTCAAAGCATATCTTATTAGCTGCTAAACATCTGATCAATAATTCATCAATGCCACTAGAATTTAAAGTAAAAAAGACAAATCTTAGGTAGAGATGGCCTGAATTGTGCCGCCGCGAACGTGTTCGTGTGAACATCGGTGGTTTGCGTTCGTGGTGAACCGTGAACTTTATGCGATTTTGACCAGACCCCTATACTACATCATTAGGCTAAACTTTGACCCTCTACATCACAGTCAGCAGACACAGGGCAGCCAATCAGGCTACATTCCCTCCTGGAGTCCCCCCAATAAAAAACAGCAGTGTCGGCCATTTCCTCACTCTATGTGCTGCGTAGGTAGTGAGAGAAGGGAGAGCGGTTGCTGCACAGATTAGGGAAAGCTTAGTTAGGCTGTTGTTAGGCTTGTTAGCTTGCTCCTTACTGATACTTATTGCTAAGAAGCACCCAAAACAGCTCTTTTGAGAGCTAATGTTCTTTTGGCGTGTTTTTTTTTTTTTTTGTGTGGCCCACTGACACTTGCATATACAGCCCTGTCAGTTGCAGCTGGCCCTTGCTAATTGCTCTACTGTGCAAGGCCCAGCAAATTCAGTGACTACCTTTTCACTGCACTTGTGTGGGACAGCTGCATATTTGTAATACTAGTCACTGCATACCTGTTCATGTTTACTGCACCTGCGTGACAGCAAGCAGTGTTATATACCTGTCACTGCATACCTGTTCACAGTACCTGTGTGTGTGACAGCTGCACATTTGTAATACCAGTCACTGCATACCTGTTCATGTTCACTGCACCTGCATGACAGCACGCAGTGTTATATACCTGTCCCTGCATACCTGTCCACTGCACCTGTTTGTGTGACAGCTGTGCATTGTATTGATACCAGTCCGTGCATACCTGTTCACTGCACCTGTGTGACAACACACAGTTTTATATACCAGTCACTGCATACCTGTTCACTGTACCTGTGTGACTGCACATTGTTTTAGTCAAGTCAGTGCATACCTTTCACTTCATCCCCCCAATATGGACAAAACAGGCAGAGGCAGAGGCAGAGCCAGAGGCAGGACACCCAGCAGGTCTGTTCGAGGTCATGCTGTCATGATTTCGTGCAGCCCTGGACCAAAGTACAGTGTTCAGGAGGCACGTGCCATCAATCCCCAAGATTGTCAGGACGTAGTTGACTATTTAACACAGAACACTTAATCTTCCTCAGCTTCCGCACGGAACCGTGACATATCTTTCTCCTCTTGCTCTGATTCTGGCACCCCACTTAACACTCAGTCGGCCGCCACCACCAAAGTGCCATCATCCCAGGGCTCAGCGTTGTGGAATTTTTTTTGTGTGTCTGCCTCAGATGAGAGCAAAGCCATTTGTACTCTCTGCAACCAAAAATTGAGCCATGGAAAGACCAAGACCTGCATGGGGACAACTTCCTTACGAAGGCACATGATGACAAAGCACAAACTGCAATGGGATGACCACCTGAGGAAAAGTAGCACACAAAAGCAAAGCCACACACCGCAGTGGAAGATACCAGGCCGCAATAATTTCTCAAAAAAGGCGATACCCAAACTGTACCATGATGTTGAAAGGCAAGTGGTGTCATCTCTGGCACACAGCGTTGGGTCAAGGGTCCATCTGACCTCGTGGTCTGCAAAGCACGGTCAGGCCTGCCCAAAGACTAAGTCAGTCCCCACACACAGCATCTCTGCCTGTACGCCGTGTGACTGCCTGCCCCAAGATTAAATCGGTCCCCAGTCCTGACACAGCATCTCTGCCTGCAGGCCGCTTGACTGTCTTCTCTGCCACCACCAACAGGGTCCAGGACTCCAGATGGATTCCTGAATTTTTAAGTCCGCTGCTAGCAGCGGCCGCTAACAAAAACAATAACAATTTTTTCTGGTGCCTGCATAATTTTTCTGGCTGCACTGCGGCTGCAACAACAAAACAAAAGGCATGTACATGTGTCAATTCCCCTTCATGATTGTTACCTTGCCGCGGTGAAGGGGCTTGCGTATCACAATGAAGCAATGACCGCCGGCTATATGAGTGTGTCGGGGGGCACACCTAAGATAATAAGGTCGTTGCTTCATTATGGACAGACCAAATTCGATCAGCTGGACAGTCACTGGTGTTCTATCATTAAGCTGCCACAGCCCGGTGACCATATGGGCTTGGAATCTGCCATGGCCTGCACTCTCGCCATGGTGCGCACCAGTCCAGCAAGGCTGTCACTACACAAACAGCTGTTTGCGGTGCGTTACACAGTGAGTTTGGTGTGTCAGTGTGAAGCAGTACACTAATTACACTACCTGATTGATGTATACACATGCAAGATGTTTTAAAGCACTTTATGCCTCCAATTTAGCATTGCAGTGTGATTTCTGCCCTTAAAACGCTGCTGTGCATCAAATCCAATTTTCCCCTGGGACTTTTGCCGTGTATCCCACTCCGCCATGCACCCCTCCAGGTGTTAGACCCCTTGAAACATCTTTTCCATCACTTTTGTGGCCAGCATAAATGTTTGTAGTTTTCAAAGTTCGCCTCCCCATTGAAGTCTATTGCGGTTCTCGAAATTCGCAGGTTCGCGAACTTTTGCGGAAGTTTGTGTTCGGGGTTCACAAACCTAAAATCGGAGGTTCGAGCCATCTCTAATATTAGGGCCTTTTCTAGCTTTTGGGGCCTCAAAGTGTACCTAAGATGACATGTGTCATGATAAGATAAACATATGAATGTACAATGTCAAGCATAGAAATAACTAGGATGTTTTTAATTTTTTTCCTTTTCTGCATGAAAGAGTTAAATATTATTATTATATTGATTTATAAAGCGCCAACATATTCCATGGCGCTGTACAAAGTAAGAAACACTATACAAAATACATAATTGGTGACAAAATAGAAAAACGATACAAAATACAGAATACAAGATACAGAATTGGTAATGACAGTGATAAAGGTAACATGATGAATAAAATGTATAATTATTTCCAGGACACAAAAAGGGGAGAGGGACCTGCCCTTGCGAGTGAGCTTACAATCTAAAGGTATGGGGACGGGAACAAGAGGTGGGGTAGTATACAACAAACATGTAGAGGCAGTGTGTTTTAGTATATCCAGTAGGAGTACAATTTGGTCTTAGGACAAAGTGGCAGTAGCCTAAGATAGAGCATATGCTTGTCAAAACAAGTGAGTTTTTAGTGACCGTTTAAAGGTGACAAAGGTTGGCGAGTGATGTGTTGTGGAAGGGCATTCCAGATGTGGTGTGAAGCATTTGCTAAATCTTGAAAATGTGAATGTGAGTAGGTAATTCTAGAGGAGGACAACAGAAGATCATGTGCAGATCTGAGATTTTGATTGGGTTGGTATCTGGAAATTAGTGAAGAGATGTACAGGGGAGAGAGACTGTAGAGAGCTTTGTAGGATAGAGTTAAGAGTTTGAACTGGATCCTCTGGTTAATTGGCTGCCAGTGAAGAGCTTGACAGAGAGGGGCAGCAGAGGAAGATTGCGAAGAAAGATGAATGAGATGAGAAGCCAGTCTGTTAGAAAGTAGTCCGCAAAGTAGTATGTTACAATAGTCCAGATGAGATATTATAAGAGCATGTATTAACATTTTAGTTGTGTTTGGAGTGAGAAAAGGTCGGATGTGAGATATGTTTTTGAGTTGGAGATGACAGACTGCTACTTTAAACCTCTTAATGGAAAGACTGGACCTAAATTTCAGTGGATTCTAATGTAGCACTTCTCCAGCAACACCTATAACCTTTCAGAACACCTGGATTACTTGGGATGGCAAAGATTTAAGCTGGATTGGACCTTCCTTGGTATCACACACGGCTGAACACTGCACACCTTCCTTGGAATTGACCTGAGACCTTAAAGACTTTCTGCCTCTTTGTGCCCGCCCTCTCCCATCCTGTGAGTAACTTTCATCGATTATCTACAGCATCTATGCTCAATAGACTATATTTTTCTACATATACTATATATTATATCTTCAAATTCCTAAACAAAGGACTGTGTTTTCAAATCCATGCTGTCCATCCATACATCTCTGTGTAAGGACAATTCAGTCTATACAGGCCCTTTGATCTCTGCAGGACACCAGCCACAGCTGAGAAAGTTCACACCTTGACTCTAAATAGGGCCTTTCTCAGCAGGAGCCCTGAGCTGTCTCTTGTACAGAGGAATCCTATTCATTCAAAGGACCCAAAATACAGGGGAATCCTATTCATCACCTCTCTGGCAACAACTACTGCTCATCAGAAATTATGGAGCACTTTGGATGGCTGAGATTTAAACTGGATTAAAATTTGACTTGGACTGAAAATGCCCAGCCTGCTAGAAGCTGACCTCAAACTTTGAATAAAGCAGAGGGACACCAAGAGCCCCAATAGTGTAATTCGTCTTGGGGACAACAAAATAAATGAGAAGTTAAAATTATACTTACAAACCAGGGTTACCAATAGGCAACCACTGTATAGGCAGGTGGGGAGAACAATCCTGACCCCACTCAGGAATAAAAAGTCGCTCTCTGTAGACAGGAAAATAGGGTAACAACCCTCCACCCAGGGTGGACTCAATGTAGTGTACAAGATACAGAGGTGCCAAAAGAATAAAAGGTAATTAAATGAACTTAAAAAACCAACTGGTTAAACAGAGGAGGCAGCGGTGGTCTTACCCCCTCCAAACAGACACAGGCAAGGACTGCGATTCAGACAGTCAACAATTTATTCGGAACTCCAAAAAACAATGCAACGCGTTTCACGGGCCATACATCCCGCTTCCTCAGGTAAAATACAGTAGGAGTCACAGCTGCAGAAAATACACAAACAGACAACCAGAGGCATAAAATCGTCAAAGTGCTGATATGAATACGTAAATTTACATTTTGCATTACATTTTAGTGACAAGTTGTGCGCGGGTTATAAATATTAGTTTCAAACTGATAGTAGTCTAAAAGGTATGCTTGACAGCTATAGAATGGGTAGGGGGAATGTTAAAGGTGCATTGTGCTAAACAGAGTAAGACCAATGATAAATACAAACAAATATGCAAATACATAAAGTAAAAATTGGCTGGGTTTGCTGCCGGTTGTTGCGGACATCATACAGAACAACAGTGAATAGTGGGTGAAATTGGGAGAAAGGGTTGACGTGGTCTAGAGGAGGAGGAGGAACGGAGGGTGTTGGAATGGCTAAAAAACAGGTGGGGTGTTTTTGGCAGCAAGTAAACAAAGGTATAAGGAGAAGGCAGACTTACCATCTGTATTATATCAGCGATCTCGGCGCCTCTGTAATGCCAGAGGACACCTGAGTTCATTAAGTAGCATGGATCAGTATGAGGAATGTGAGAGTACTTCCGGGCGGAAGTGTGTCATAGAGGGGCGGGGCCATCATGTGTCTATACTTTGTAAATTTTGTAAATAAAGTTGAAGAAGGAAAAAAAAAAAAAGGAACGGCTAGAAAAATTAGTTTCAAACTGATGGAAGTCTCAAAGGTATGCTTGACCACTTTAGAATGGATAAGGGGGGATGTAAAAAGTTGCATTGTACTGAACAGAGTAAGACCAATGATAAATACAAACAAATATACAAGTATTCAACATAAAAATGGTAGAAAGACATGTAAAATGCATAAAATGTATAAAAATCTAAATAAAAGTTGTATATCATAAAATTAGAATAAACATATACATTATTAGAAGGATAAAAGAGAGGACTATTAAAAGACTGAACGGATTAGGTAAAGTGCTTAATGTATTTTTTCAAGTACTTCATTAAGACCCTCAGGAACCAAAGTCCTGAGGGTCTGTATCCAATACATCTCCAGTTTTTTTAGGGTAACAGAGGCCGCCGGGGCACTGTCGTTGATCTGATCAATGAGAGTGATGGTGAAGGTGTCAGGGGTGCCGTCGTGTGCGTGGTGAAAGTGACTTTAGACACTGTGCAAAGGGAAGTGTTTGAGGATATTCCTTTTGTGTTGTCCTATCCTACTACAGGTTTCTTGTGTGGTTCTGCCAATATACTGGAGACGGCAAGAACAGGAAATGAGATAGATGATAAATTTGGAATGGCATGAGATATGTTTTTTTATTTGGTATTGAGTACCTGTGGTGTGAGAACTGAAGCTGAAGGTGTTGGTAATGAAAGGACAGGCTAAACAGCGGGTGTGGTTTCAGGCCCAGGAGCCGGCAGGAAGTGTACTGGAAGAGGCGGAGGGAGGATGGTTACGAAGTTTACTGGGAGCTAACAGGCCACGGAGGTTGGGTGCTCTCCTATAGGTGATTTGCGGTTGGGTAGGTAATAGGGGTTTAAGGTAGGGGTCCTGGAGCAGGATTTCCCAGCGATTATGTAAAATAGATCTAATGATTGAGTGTTCTTTGCAGTATTTTGTGATGAATCTAGATTGAGGGTTATTGTCAGTGGTAGGATTGGAGATGGTTTTTGTAGTGGATGGTTGGATTTTGGCCTTATGCCGTGCATCGCGGATCAGCTTCTTCGGGTATTTTCTCTCAGAGAATTTTTTTGCAAGAATATCGGATTGAGTATTGTAGTCATTGATATCGGAACAGTTTCTAAAAATCCTTTTAAACTAGCTATATGGGGTATTCTGGGTCCAAGGGCGGTGGTGAAAACTGCTGAAATGAATGACATTGTTGGAGTCTACTGTTTTGAAGTATGTTTTGGTTTGTATGGAGTTGTTAACTATGGAAATAGTAAGGTCGAGGTAGTTGATTGTGGTAGGGTGGTGTTGGGCAGTAAAATTGAGTCGGGTTTTGTTACTGTTGAGGAATAATATGAAATCAGGAATGAGGGTGGTATCACCCTTCCAAATGAAAAATAGATCATCAATATAGCGTTTATATAGGATTATATTGTTTTTGAACGGGTGATCATTGTTGGGTAATGTTGTTTCAATCAATCCCATGGTCAGGTTAGCGTACGAGGGTGCAAAGGAGCTCCCCATAGCTGTACCGCTAACCTGATGATAAATACAGTCATTAAATGTGAAAATGTTGTTGTTCAAAATGAACTCAATGCACTGCAGAAGGAACTGTTGTTGTAAGAGGGGCATATTGGGAATAGTGGTGAGATAATATTGAATAGCAGAAAGGCCGAATTGATGTGGAATATTTGTATATAAGGATGTAATGTCACAGGTTAACCAACTGTATTCAGAGGACCAGGTGATCTGGGATAATAGTTGTGTGAGGTGGTAAGAGTCTTTTAAATAGGATGGGAGGTTGATGACAAGTGGCTGTAGATGTTTATCAATAAACCGGGAGAGATTACTGGTCATGGAATTAATACCGGAAATGATGGGTCTTCCGGGCGGTTTATGTAGCTGTTTGTGGATTTTAGGTAGATGATAGAAAAAGGGGGTAGCGGGGTGTTGGTTAATGATGAAATTGCGTTTGTTTTTTGTAATGATGTTCTGGAAGAAGGCCTGATTGATGAACTGTTTGAGAATATTGTTAAGGGCTGTTGTGGGGTCGGAAGTGAGTCGGTTGTAGTGGTTGCGATCATTAAGAAGTCTGAGGGATTCGTCAAGATAATCAGATCTATTGAGAATAACTATACCACCGCCCTTGTCCGCAGGTTTGATGACCAGATTGGGGTTTCGGAGTAGTGTTTTAAGAGCTGTATGTTTGTTGGGAGTAAGGTTTGGTTTTGTGGTGTGAGTTTGTGTTTGCAGGGTACGCAGATCATCCATAACGAGGGAATAAAACGTTTCAATGTAATGGCCCTTAGAGGCTGTAGGATAGAATCGGGACTGTCCTTTTAGTTGGGTGGTGATGAATGTTTCCAAATGTATCTCATTGGGATCGGATGTAGTGATGGCAATTGAGTCGTTGGCAGTACTGATGAGGGGTACAGAGGAGAGAAGTGTCTGATTTCTCTTAATCGCAAAGTGGCGTTTGAGAGTGAGTTTTCTGATATATGAGTTAAGATCTGAAAATAATTCGAACATATTGACTGAATTGGTTGGACAGAATGATAGGCCTTTGTCCAGAAGACTTATTTCATGTTGGGTGAGTATGTGCTCAGAGAGATTGAATATGCATTTGCTGGTGGGAGCGAGGGAATTAGTGTTATGTTTGTTATGTTTTTTATTTTGGCCTTTACCTCTGGAGCCCCTTTTTTTTCTCCGGGTGGAGGTAATGGGTTGGTCTATGGTTAGTGTGGGTGGTGGATCATGTTCTGGGAATTG
The DNA here is from genome assembly GCF_040937935.1 of Hyperolius riggenbachi. Taxonomy (NCBI): domain Eukaryota; kingdom Metazoa; phylum Chordata; class Amphibia; order Anura; family Hyperoliidae; genus Hyperolius; species Hyperolius riggenbachi. The sequence goes on along the minus strand of NC_090648.1, from coordinate 206,962,313 downwards.
TCTGGATGCGGCTGAACTATGGGATGGTGCGGGATCTGACTGGATGTCATGTGGGTAGGCGGACTGTTCATCTCCTGCGCTAGGGATGTAGGAAGGTCTAAAAAAGACAGCTCAGATATATTGGGTTCTTGTTGTAAAGAGGGGGCTGGATGGGATAGGACATTAATGGGTTTTAGGAAAGACCTCATAGAGGTTTGGATAGTATTGGGGATCGGAATTTTTGGAGTTTTTAGCGGCCGAGGGTTGGTGGGGAAAGCAGGTTTTGGTGAGGGGGGTTCAGTGTCACACAGATTAATCTGTGAGATCCTGAATTCGGGGGAGGAAATGTCAAGGGTATGCTTGTTGATGATATTTAAGGAAAGGGCCGTGGGGTTAGTGATAGTGTGATCTAAGGAAGGCAATTTGGCTGTTTTTTGTTTTGGGTCAGTTGGGAGTGTTTTTTTGGGGGGGCTGCTCTGCCGTCTCGAGTACATCGGCCGAACCTTCTGGACTGCTTATTGCGTCAAATGGTCTTTTTTTGGGGTTTGTACGGGCTGGTGGGGAAGCTGAGTTGGGTCTGGGTGTGGAATGAGTAACTTTGGTGGGGAGTGGGAGTAGTGCACTGATGGGTGCCAGAGGGAGAAGGGAGGGAGGGGGAGGGTGGGTTGGGGTAGTGTTGGTGATGGGGGTGGCTGTGGTGGGGAGTGGAATAAGGTTGGCCGTGGGGTGTGAGGGGTGGGGGGGAGGTGGGAAGGGGAGGGGTGGGGGAGGAAAGGGAGGATATTTGAAGGTGAGGGGTGGGGGTATGGAGAGGCTCATGAGTGGGCGTGGAGTGGGTAAAGGTAATTGTTTGGGTGGTGGGTGTCGAGGGGGATGTGATGGGAAATTGGGAGGTGGTCTGGGTTTTCGTTCACGTTCACGATGCTCCGCATAGGCCAGGCGGTCTCTGTTTAATTTTTTTTATTTTATTGTCAATGGTGTCACGTTCAAACTTCATAACCCTCGAATTTAAGTTGGACATCAATGGTAGATATTGTGGATTATCATGGTGCAGAGCCAAGAAGTCTTTACAATTGTTAATAACGGGCTGAAGGTCTTCCACTAGTGAGGTACGTTTTGCAATGATCCTTGACATCATCCCTTCGCCACAAGTCTCTAAATATTCGTACCATTGTGTACAATATATAGGGTCATTAGGGAATGCAGAAAGGGTTTTCACCCTGATGCCATCTGGTGAGATTTTTTCAATAATGTATGTTTGCTGCATCGAAATATCAGCTAAGTGAAAGAATTTGTCTTTGAAATTCTTCAACTTTCTTCAACCCTCAGCTCCTGATCCGTCTTACAGCTTGCAAAAGACCCCTTCCCTTTGATCTCAGCAGGATGTCTATCAGCTGTCCAAATGTCACCATTAAAATACTCAGCTGAGATGCTTATCTTTATTGCAACCTCTGTTCCCAAGAAACTTTACAAATAGATTCTACTTTGAATACCCCTCTAAAATCCCTTGGGATTTTCAAGAAAACAAGGCGGGGCAAGAGAGGAAGACGTGCAGGCACTCATAACTCAAAGCCAAAGCAATCCTCACATATCTATAAATCAGCTGTATCAGTAAAGGACCCAGATAACAGAGACAGCTGCCACACTCCTGATTACAACCCCCAGCCAGGAGCTAGGAACACAGGCCTCAAAGTTAAGGCAAACAACATTAAAGCAGTATTCTGCAATGCCAGGTCCATAAACAACAAAACAGCAGTTATTCATGATCTAATAGAGGCTTCAGATCTAGCTTTAATTACAGAGACATGGTTGGATCAGAACTCAGGACCTACTCTTGCGGCTGCGGTACCAGACAATTAATCAGTTTTACACTGTGAACGGCAAAACCGCAAGGGAGGAGAATTAGCTTTGTGCTTCAAATCCAGTTTGAATATTAAACCCCTTGCTGTAGCCCCCACCCACTCTTTTGAATGTCTGGCAGCCGAACTCTCAGCTGAGAAAAAAATAAACATACTGCTTGTCTACCGACCCCCTAATGGTGGCTCAGCTTTTCTCAAGGAAATAGCAGAACTTGTATCTTGCATAACACTGAAACACCCTAGGTGGATAATTCTGGGAGACTTTAACGCATGGGTCGATACACACTCTTCCCAATTTGGAACTGAGCTACTTCTCTCCATGATTGAACTAGGCTTCTCTCAAGCCTTCAACCTCCCTACCCACAACAAAGGACACACTCTGGACCTCATTTTCCATTCAGAACTCCTAATATCCAATGTGGAAATTGATCCAGTAGTTTGGTCAGACCACCACACTGTCCACTTCTCCTTTACAGCACCGGCTACAAAACACCAAGTGAAAGAACTAATAAAATATCGTTCCTTGAAAGGTTTGACACCCCAGCACCTTCAGAACAGCCTCAATCTAGGCGGACTGACAGATCACAACTTAGGCCTTGAATCCATGGTCCTTAAATATAACCACGATGTCTCAGCCGCTTTTGACGCCATAGCTCCATTAAAGATAAAACGTTCCGCACCATTACATCACGCTCGCTGGTTTGACAACTCTATAAAGGAACTAAAGAAACAGGAACGAAGGTGGCGCAAACACCAGTCCCCTGATGACAAACTTTCCATAACTGCTCACCTCAAAAAATATCAAACGGCGATTAGCAAAAAGAAGTCCTTATTCCTGTCTCACGAAATTGCAAATGCAGCCAACAGACCTGCCCAACTATTCCGCACGGTTGACAGTCTCTGCAAACCATCTTGCAGGAAATCCAGCATCAGACCTTCACAGGAACTGTGCGAGAAATTTTCCCACTTCTTCTCAGACAAAGTCTCCTCCATACGATCTGCCATTCAATTCACAACCCAAGAAACCCATGCAGAGCCATGTAACAGGTGCAAAAATAGCCTACCACCAAGGTCTGATTTTAAAGTAATCACTGAAAAAGACATCTTGGACATCCTCTCAAACCTTCGCCAGACTACCTGCGATCTGGACCCTGGCCCCACTAAGTTCATGTTGAAATGCCCTGAACTATTTACACCGGCATTCCACAAAATAGTCAACGGTTCCTTACAAGAAGGGTGGTTTCCCTCTACTCTGAAAGAAGCAATCGTCAGGCCACTACTTAAGAAGCCATCCTTAGACCCAGATGCTCTAAACAGCTACAGACCTGTCTCTAACCTTCCCTTTCTGGGAAAAGTTATTGAAAAGGCTGTCTACCTCCAACTTGAAGACAGGCCTTCCAGAAACAACATCCTTGACCCTCTTCAATCTGGCTTCAGGAAATATCACAGCTGTGAAACAGCCCTCACCCAGATTTGCAATGATCTGCTCATTGCAAGAGACAAGGGTCAATGTTCCAGCCTGATTTTGCTCGACCTCTCAGCGGCTTTTGACACAGTCGATCATGAAATCTTGCTCAACAGGCTACAAGAGTACTGTGGCATAGATGGCATTGTTCTCCAGTGGTTCAACTCCTTCCTGGCTGGCAGAACACAAAGGGTAGCCTTAGGGCCCTTCCTCTTGAACCCTGTACCACTAAAATACGGTGTACCTCAGGGCGCAATATTATCCCCTTTACTTTTCACCATATACATGCTGCCACTTGGAGAAATCATACACAAACATGGCCTGACATATCATTGCTTTGCTGATGAAACCCAGCTATATTTGTCATTCAAACCTGGCATCACAGACCCTACTCCACAAATAAACTCATGCTTAACTGAGCTTCAGGAGTGGATGAATATGAATTGGCTAAAACTTAATGCTGACAAAACTGAGGTTCTTGTTATCGAGGGCCAGGGCTCAACAGCAAAGCAGCCCCAGTCTCAACCAACACCACTAAGGATAGGGAGCTCAGACCTGATAAACTCAGACTGTGTGCGCAGCCTGGGAGTACTGATTGATAGGAAATTAAGCTTCAGGAATCAAATTTCAGCTGTTGTGAAACATTCCTTCTTTCATCTAAGGAATATTGCAAAGATTAAACACCTAATTCCTTCAGAGGATCTTCCAACCCTAGTCCATGCCTTCGTCACCTCAAGGTTAGACTACTGCAACGCCCTCTACACAGGCCTGCATAAGAAAGACTTACGCCGCCTGCAATTAGTACAGAATGCCGCCGCAAGGCTGTTAACGAGCCAACCCCGCCATTGCCACATAACACCAACCCTGAGCTCACTCCACTGGCTACAGATAAAATGGAGAATTCTGTTTAAGATTGGCTTACTGACATTCAAATCCTTGCACAATCTGGGCCCTGGATACTTGAAGGACTTGTTGCAACTGCATCACACCCCCCACAATCTTAGATCAAAAGGACGCAACACCATGGTCACCCCCAGAGTCCACCTCAAAACATTTGGAGACAGAGCCTTTTGTCATGCTGCCCCTACACTTTGGAACTCCCTGCCCCACCCAATCAGGACAGCTCCATCCCTGGAAGCATGTAAGTCTAAACTGAAAACCTACCTCTTTAGTCTGGCATTCATGAACATCTGACTATCTCCTCTGTAACACAACCCAGCCTGCAACCCTGTATTAATCTGAGACACAACTATGCGCTTTGAGTCCTATGGGAGAAAAGCGCTTTACAAATGTTATTGTATTATTATTATTGTAAAAGAGAGAGAGGAATTGAATATTACCCCTAAGCACTGTGCTTTGGGAACTGAAGTTATGGGAGTGTTATTAACAATTATTTCTATTTCAGGCAGAGTGGTTGACAGAGACAGTGGAAAAATGATTAGTTCAGTTTTACTCATATTAAGTTTTAAGAAGCGAGAGAAAAAAGTTGATTAAGTCACCAAGACCGTGCATGTAGATGGAAAAGAGGAGGGGGCCAAGGACAGAGCCTTGACAAAGGATGAGGAGAAGAGATCTGATCTGAGTAAAGCCCCATACACACGCTCAACAGCAGTCTTTTAAACAGCACAATGTCAACCAACTTTTGTTGTGAAACAAGATGAAACTATTAAAAAAAGTTTCTTGCTGTTGTTCAAGCAGCTGATAAGACTGATAAGAAGTCAATCCAACTGTTGGATTGACTTCTTACCAAAGAATGTGAAACTATTGGAAGTGAAAAGATTATGGATGAAGGGCAGTCTGTTGCAGACTGAGCGGGCATTCCAGAGGGTAGCCGATATAGGAGGGGTAGTAGGGGGAAGAAGTGGAATATAAATAAGGTTACAGTGAGAGGGAGGGGAATTTGATTTGTTGCTAACAGTGTGATTAGCAGGGTGGAGTGAGGGTCCAGGGTTAGGTAAAATGTCCCCCGCAGCAGGGAGGAGGAGTAGGTGGAGAGCGCGAAGCAGAGGGTGAGATATAGACTTAGATTTAGATATTTTGGTATGCAAGTGACAGTTTAGGCCTGGGACTTAGGCCTAGTTCACATTACAGAACACAACTGCAGTTGCTAAGCTCTAAGTGATTACGATTTAGGGCCTGTTTCCACTACACACAGATTGGATGCAGAATGGATGCAGAAAAACTGACTCCAATGAATGCCTATGGGAAAATCTGCTTCAGAATAATTGCATCTAGTGGAAACAGGCCCATAGGCCATTTCCATTTATTGGAGTGAGTTTTTCTGCATCCATTCTGCATCTAATCTGCGTGTAGTGGAAACAGGCCATAAGCAAAGTGATTTTTAGAACAATTTTTAAAAGGAATGTGCATTTTTTTTACATCCCTTTAAGAAAAATTCCTCAGAACTGTGTCAGACTATAGGAAAGGTTGTGTCATTCAGCTGACACAAAAAAAATGCATTTTCAACCAACTTTTAAACAGAAAAAAGGTCATTTTAGGAATAGATGGGTTGGTTACCAAAGGTTTCCCCCACCACCACAGGTCCCCCCCCCCCCCCCACCACCACCAATGACCAGGTGATTTTTTACCAATCAGCGCTCTGCAGTCAGCTGCAGAGCCGAAAACGTAGCCCACAAATTAATCCCCCCCCTTTTCTGCCCACCAACAGAGCTTCCTGTTGGGCTCTGATCGCTGCCGCAGAGTTTTTTTTTTTAATTTTTAATTAATTTAGTTGTAATTTAATTATTTAATTTATCATTTAATTTTAAATAAATGTGTCTATTTTTTAATATAGTTTATTTTTTTCCCTCCCGCCCTCCTCCCGTCAGCCTGTCTTGTAAAGTAGAGATCGCAAGAATCTATCCTTTCCGAGTGTCTGTGAAAATGGGTATCATAGTTCCCATCTGCAAAGACATGCAGGGACTTCCATTTTTTCACCGCAGTCCTTTCCTACTGTGTCTTCTTCAATTATGCTGTCTTCATTTCACAGAGCATTGGTATGCAGCACAGATCAGTAAGACGGCTAAAGTTGGGAGATTAGCAAAATCTCCAGCGACAGCAGGTGACCTGAAAAAAGAAAAAAAAAAAAAGATGAGCAAATGTAGTGTTTTAAGTGGAAGGCAAAATACATCATATCAATCTTGAGAGTTTAATCAAGTGTGGAAAATGATCCGCTCCATGTCCAGTGCAAACACTTATTGCAGCGTAGACTCCACATTATTAGCTGACCGGAGAATACTGAGCAAAGAATCATTTCAAAGAATAATATATTGCAAATTTAGTTAGCTATTAAAACAATAGACATGGATAGTAAAGCACTGGGGTTTTATTCAAACTGTACATACTAATGCTGGCCATACACTGGTCCATTATATGACAATGGGTTGACCTATCAATTCTTAGAATAAATTCAAAATAAATGAATCAATCGAACATAAATTGATTTTTTGCCCATATACTAGGGTCGATTTTTCCCTTTTCCCACCTTTAATCGACCGGAGGCTATTTTTGATCACGAAATAAGTACCCTGATGAATCAGATCGAGTAAAGGTCAATTGAATACATAATAAAAAGCTCTCGATTCTTGTTCCATCGATTGAAATAACTCGACATACTCGATCGGTTAATTTTAAGAATTCGATCTGATTCGATAAGAATCGATTCTACATCAAAATGACAACTCGATTTTTTGATTCATTTGATTCATTTATCGGTGTTAATAATAGATCGAAGTAAAACATCAACTAGTGTATGGCCAGCTTAACTACCCTAATGTATGGCATTTTCCTGTTTTTACAAACCAAATATAAAAAAAAGCATTTCCACTAATTCCTCTTTATTAAACAGAACTGCCAGAAAGGACAGAGCAATAGGGGCATTGCTATGGCTATATATCTATATACATTTATAGCATTGACATTTTCTCCATTGCTTTACAAAGAACATCAAGCAAGTCATTCCATTAACTGTCCTTCGGAGGAGCTCATAATCATCTAATCACTATTCACTACCATAGTCATGCCTATTGTTACACTTCCTACCATAGCACAAAATTATTTTTTCACAGGAAACCAATTAATTAATCAGTATGTTTTGGGGATGTATGCCTGGAGGACAGGCACACACATACCTTGAAAACATACAAACTCCATGCACAGTGTCCTGGTCAAGATCCAAACTTGGAACCCCTGGACCTGCAATTCAAAAAAGCAAAGAGTACATTCACCAGGACTGCCAGGCAACTGGTATTATTTAACAGGAAATAAATATCACAGCCTCTATATACTTCTTGCTTCAGGTTCCCTTTAATGTGTGCAGGCAGTGCATGTTACAGACTTTATGCAAATAACATAATTAATATACATGCAACACCAAGATTGCTTATGTAGTAAGCAATGTAGTTGTTGCACAAATAAAGCGAGTTACACACATTATATAATGCGCTATATGATCTGGGCTATGCCTATTAAACTTAAAGTTTGAAGTCTGCATTACATAAGTAAAAGCATACCTGAACTGACATGTGATATGATGAGAAAAACATAGGTGCATACAGAACTAGTCCTACTAATAACTTGGCTGAGGTCCTTTTCTATTATCCTACATTACAAGCGTTAAAAAACTAGTGCTGTTATCTATGAAAATGAGCCAGTCAAACAGCAAGTCACATTCAGCCTCTGTCCTGAAAAGTAAACAGAAGGAAAAACAGTTTTATCTGATTGAGAAAACACTGCTAATAGCATGTTAGTGCTGAGAAGTTCAAAGTGTTATTACTTCTGTTTGTTTTGCAGCTGAGTAAAACAGATTTGCAATGAGTGGTATTAGTAATGGAAAAGGGTATATGTCAGCAAGTGTAATGGGTAATAAAGCATTAAGAAGAGAACAGGGGGCCAGAAATATAAGGTAAAATGTGCAAATAAAATAACATAAAGAACTCACCAGAATTTCGGCAATAGCAGGTGTAGCGCCTCAGTTAAGTGGTGAGGACGCTCAACTCCTTATATATACAGGTACTTGCTAATAGGGCCAATTAGATGTGTGGAAGGTGTTATGTGGGCGGGGTAAGGGCGAGTGTGCGAGCAGCCAATGGGCTCTCGCCATCTGTGTTCAGTGAATTGGGTTTTTGTGAAGGGTGGGCGGGGTTGGGGCGGGCTTGCGAGTAGCCAATGGGCTCTCGCCACCTGTGTTCAGTGTGTTGGGTAGTTGGGGGGAAGGGGGCGGATAGAGGTATCATGGTGACCAAATGTGCAGCTGAGTAGAGTACTGGCTGAATAGAGTACTGGTCCTGGGCACCACCGCTACTATATAATAAATGTGATTGCTACTATTCAGACAGTCTTTCATGTCTGCTTTATGGAGGTAAGTCCACCACTTCCTCCAAGCAAATGTTAAAGGTTTTATCCATTTTTATCCTGCTGGCGCCTCTGTTCTCCTACTGCTATACCATGTCCACCCCTGGTGGTGGGGTGATCTACCCCTTTTTCTGATCTACAGAGAGCGACTTCTTGAGTGAGGACAGGTCTAATCTCCTCACCTGCCTATACAGTGGTAACCCACGCTTGTGAGTATACTCTTCTCACTGATTATTCTTACTTTATTTTTGCATAACATACTACACTATATTGAGCTCTCGGTTTCCCTAAATTGTATCTTTCTTGTGTTGAGCCATGTATTGGTTGGTTGGTGTGGGGGCAGTCAGGCTACCAGAGAGTGTGCGTGGGCACCTGTCAGAGTATGGAGATGACCCTCAAAGCTTAGGAAGTTTTGGTTAGGAGCACAAATCTGGAATTTTTCTTTAAAGGACAACTGAAATGAGAGGGATATGGGTGCTACCATATTTATTTCCTTTTAAGTAGTGGTGGGCAGAAATGATGCCTATGCATAATTAGGCATCGTAATTTGCAATTATACATCTTAATCGTAATGCAAAATTTGTGGATAACGCCTAAAAAAATTCACATGTAAACATAATCACTAACCGTAACTAAACATAATAGCGTAATTACATGTAAGTTACTTCGTAAACAGTTTTACGAAACAAACACATCAACTTTTTAAATAGCTGCGTGCGCAGTATACTAGCTGATGAATGCAATTTTTTTTTTCGCATAGGAAAGCATTTTTTCACATTGAATATTTAACTAATAGCCACACATGAAAAGAAAACTGGCAAATATATGTGAAAATGTTTACACATTGAATGCAAATTACACGTAATTTATTATAGGCATAACTATGATTCACGAATATAGTATGCTGTAAGTAACGTAATCCAGGGGCGTTTCTAGGGTCCTTGGAGATCAGTGGCACCTGTGGGCACCAGGCGGGGAGGTACATGCGGCGTGACCATGCGGTGAGTGGGCGTGGCCATGGGTGGGGCCAAATGTACATGAACTTAGCAGCGGTGTAAGCTACGGATAACGGGCCTGCCCATCGAAATATTGGACGGAGCCCCCTGTCCTTTATTTCGATCATTTACAATCAGTATAGGCATAGATCAAAGATGTATACGCACATACAATTTTGATTGGTCAATCACTGACCCCCAATTTCCCACCCTCGTGTAGTAAGTGGGCCAACGGACAATGAATTTTATGAACAGAGCTAAAATTGACTAATCAAAATTGTATGTGTGTACCAGGCTTTACAGCTAATACTGTACATACTGAAAGTAGCAGGGATCAGCATACAATACAGCTGGTTTACAATCAATAAAGGCACAGAGTAACACCTTACACTGTACACACTGGAGGTAAATCAGCACACAGTGCAAGCACTAGAGAACAGCGTATACTGTACATACTGTAGGCAGCAGAATTCAGCACACTGCAGCTAGCGTGCCAAAAATATGACGATCACGTTGTGCGGCGTGCTTATCGCGCCGCACCAAAAAATGGGTGGGCCATGGACCAGAATATAGGTGTGGTAACGGGTGGAGACAAATTTACATGAACCTAGCAATGGTGGGACATCAGATTAGGACAGTGGTGGCGAACCTTTTGGAGGCCGAGTGCCCAAACTGCAACCCAAAAGTCACTTACCGGTATCTATCGCAAAGTGGCAACAGCAATTTAAACTAAATACTGTACAAACGTTTTAACTCATACATGAACATTATGGAAAATCCAAGTTGAAAATAAACTGTGAAGATAAACAATTTCATCCATCCTACTCCTGAAAAATGTATTCAATTTTTTAGAACCTCCCAGTTTTACTTTCTGTTTTAAAACGCTAAAAAAGTAGGTTTAATGCTATTGTCTCATATGATAAGGATTCAGCTTTTCCCATAGTCTCGCAGTTAGCAATCATGTGACCCCCAACAAGACATATTCAGCAATCATGAGGCCCCCAACAAATCAGGAGGCCCCCAACAAGACAAATTCAGCAATCATGAGGCCTCCAACAAATCATGAGGCCCCCAACAAGACAAATTCAGCAATCATGAGGCCCCCAACAAGACAAATTCAGCAATCATGAGGGCCCCCAACAAATCATGAGGCCCCCAACAAGACAAATTCAGCAATCATGAGGCCCCCAACAAATCATAAGGCTCCCAACAAGACACATTCAGCAGTCATGAGGCACATATATAGACAGCATTTCACATAAATAGGCAGAATGCCCCCTTAATATGGTAGCCCCCCCAAGTTAGGTAGTGAGTGACAGGGACCCCCAGGTTAGCTAGTGAGTGACAGGCGCCTCCAGTTAGGTAGTGAGTGACAGGGACCCCGATAGTGAGTGACAGGGAGCACCTTTAGGTAGTGAGTGAGTGCCAGGGAGCCCCTTTAGGCAGTGAGTGAGTGACAGGAAGCCCCTTTAGGCAGTGAGTGAGTGCCAGGGAGCCCCTTTAGGCAGTGAGTGAGTGACAGGAAGCCCCTTTAGGCAGTGAGTAAGTGACAGGGAGCCCCTTTAGGGAGTGAGTGAGTGACAGGGAGCCCCTTTAGGGAGTGAGTGAGTGACAGGGAGGCCCTTTAGGGAGTGAGTGAGTGACAGGGAGGCCCTTTAGGGAGTGAGTGACAGGGAGGCCCTTTAGGAAGTGAGTGAGTGCCAGGGAGCCCCTTTAGTGAGTGAGTGCATGCCAGGGAGCCGCTTTAGTGAGTGAGTGCGTGCCAGGGAGCCCCTTTAGGGAGTGAGTGCGTGCCAGGGAGCCCCTTTAGGGAGTGAGTGCGTGCCAGGGAGCCCCTTTAGGGAGTGAGTGCGTGCCAGGGAGCCCCTTTAGGGAGTGGGTGCGTGCCAGGGAGCCCCTTTAGGGAGTGGGTGCGTGCCAGGGAGCCCCTTTAGGGAGTGGGTGCGTGCCAGGGAGCCCCTTTAGGGAGTGAGTGAGTGACAGGGAGCCCCTTTAGGGAGTGAGTGAGTGCCAGGGAGCCCCTTTAGGGAGTGCGTGCCAGGGAGCCCCTTTAGGGAGTAAGTGAGTGCCAGGGAGCCCCTTTAGGGAGTGAGTGAGTGCCAGGGGAGCCCCTTTAGGGAGTGAGTGAGTGACAGGGAGCCCCTTTAGGGAGTGAGTGAGTGACAGGTAGCCCCTTTAGGGAGTGAGTGAAAGGGAGCCCCTTTAGGCAGTGAGTGAGTGACAGGAAGCCCCTTTAGGGAGTGAGTGACAGGGAGCCCCTTTAGGGAGTGAGTGAGTGCCAGGGAGCCCCTTTAGGGAGTGAGTGCGTGCCAGGGAGCCCCTTGAGTGAGTGAGTGAGTGAGTAAGTGACAGGGAGCCCCTTTAGGGAGTGAGTGAGTGACAGGGAGCCCTTTTAGGGAGTGAGTGCGTGCCAGGGAGCCCCTTTAGGGAGTGGGTGCGTGCCAGGGAGCCCCTTTAGGGAGTGAGTGAGTGACAGGGAGCCCCTTTAGGGAGTGAGTGAGTGCCAGGGAGCCCCTTTAGGGAGTGAGTGCGTGCCAGGGAGCCCCTTTAGGGAGTGAGTGAGTGCCAGGGAGCCCCTTTAGGGAGTGAGTGAGTGCCAGGGGAGCCCCTTTAGGGAGTGAGTGAGTGAGTGAGTGACAGGGAGCCCCTTTAGGAAGTGAGTGAGTGACAGGTAGCCCCTTTAGGGAGTGAGTGAGTGACAGGGAGCCCCTTTAGGTAGTGAGTGAGTGATAGGTAGCCCCTTTAGGGAGTGAGTGAGTGACAGGGAGCCCCTTTAGGGAGTGAGTGAGTGCCAGGGAGCCCCTTTAGGGAGTGAGTGCGTGCCAGGGAGCCCCTTTAGGGAGTGAGTGACAGGGAGCCCCTTTAGGGAGTGAGTGAGTGACAGGGAGCCCCTTTAGGGAGTGAGTGCGTGCCAGGGAGCCCCTTTAGGGAGTGAGTGAGTGAGTGACAGGGAGCCCCTTTAGGGAGTGAGTGAGTGACAGGGAGCCCCTTTAGGGAGTGAGTGAGTACCAGGGAGCCCCTTTAGGGAGTGAGTGCCAGGGAGCCCCTTTAGGGAGTGAGTGCCAGGGAGCCCCTTTAGGGAGTGAGTGCGTGCCAGGGAGCCCCTTTAGGGAGTGAGTGAGTGCCAGGGAGCCCCTTTAGGGAGTGAGTGAGTGCCAGGGGAGCCCCTTTAGGGAGTGAGTGAGTGACAGGGAGCCCCTTTAGGGAGTGAGTGAGTGAGTGAGTGAGTGACAGGGAGCCCCTTTAGGGAGTGAGTGAGTGACAGGGAGTCACTTTAGGGAGTGAGTGCGTGCCAGGGAGCCCCTTTAGGGAGTGAGTGCATGCCAGGGAGCCCCTTGAGTGAGTGAGTGAGTGAGTGAGTGACAGGGAGGCCCCCCCTCTAGCCGCCGCCGCTCCCCCCCTACCTCTCAGCAGACCTCAGGATCAGCGGCGACCCGACCAGATGTACGAGCGGGCGCTGGACGCACCCGCTCGATATGCGGAAGTGATGTCACTTCCGCATATCAGTGCGGGCGCTGCGTCCTAGCGCCCGCACGATTGGTCGCCGGCTCGCCGCCTGATCCTGAGGTCTGAGACTGTCAGTGACGCGGCGGCTGGAGGGAGCCGCTGAGTCTTGACAGAGGGGGCGGCCGCCGGCCGGGCAGAGATCCGTGGCACCCCAGGAAAGATTGGGGGCACGTGCCCCCCTAAAACAGGGCTAGCGATGCCCCTGACGTAATCAGAATTACGCATTACCTGAAATTTTGCTAAATCGTAATTGACCCATTACGAGCACCACTACTTTTACACTATACCAGTTGCTTGGCTATCTTGCTGATCCTCTGTCTCTAAAATACTTTTAGTCATAGACCTTAAACAAGCATATGCAGATCAGGTGTTTCTGACATTGTTGGATCTGACAAGATTAGCTGCATGCTTGTGTGATTCGAACAGTACTGCAGCCAAATAGATCAGCAGGGCTGCCAGGCAACTGGTATTGCTTAAAGTGAATGTTTACCAGTTTAAAAATAAAAAAGTCAGATACTCACCTAAGGAGAGGGAAGGCTCGGTCCTAATGAGCCTTCTCTCTCCTCTCCCGGTGCCCGGTCCCGCGCAGGATCCCCCGTAGCAGTATTCGACCAGTTCGGCCAAATACTGCCACTTCCGCAGCCGAAGGGAGCTTTCGGAAGCCTTCGGGAGCACTCGGGCTCCCGAAGACGGGCCGCTCCATACTACGCATGTGTGAGCACCCTCTATGACGCACTCGCGCGTGCATAGTATGGAGCGGCCCGTCTTCGGAAGCCCGAGTGCTCCCGAAGACCTCCGAAGTCCCTGCGGCGGCGGACGCGAACGGGAGAGCCAGCGCAGCACCGAGGGCACCGGGAGAGGAGAGGGAAGGCTCATTAGGACCGGGACCTCCCTCTCCTTAGGTGAGTATCTGACTTTTTTATTTTTAAAGTGGTGACCATTGGCTTTAAAAGGAAATAAATATGGCAGCCTGCATATACCTCTCACTACAGTTGTCCTTTAAGTAAACTGTCTACCAGTGCCTACGATTTTACTGGTTTAGCCATTTAACATCCAAGTTTAAAAATGGTTAATGACTGGAACTGCTGTAATTTTTTTCCCCGAGAAGGTGACAACCACAGATGAAGCTAAAATAAAGGCGTAAAGAAATCATTAGCAATTTACACATTCTCAAGCTGTACCCTGCTGTAACATCTGATGCAGCTGCACAATGAGCTATAATGATGTCGCAGCACCATCATTCCGAGCGCTCTTAAAATTCACGTGCCAACCAAGCCCATTTATCTCCGCTCCACCACATGACCCAAAGCGCGCTTTCCATGTTTAATGAAGGAATCAGCAGAGACAACAGCTCTCCGGCAGCTAGTGTTGGGCGAACAGTGTTCGCCACTGTTCGGGTTCTGCAGAACATCACCCTGTTCGGGTGATGTTCGAGTTCGGCCGAACACCTGACGGTGCTCGGCCAAACCGTTCGGCCATATGGCCGAACTAAGAGCGCATGGCCGAACGTTCCCCGAACGTTCGGCTAGCGCTGTGATTGGCCGAACGGGTCACGTGGTTCGGACCCGAACGCGCTCTGATTGGCCGAACTGTCACGTGGTTCGGGTAAATAAATACCCGAACCACGTCATATCTCCGCCATTTGTCTGTGGGTTTAGCTTTGGGTAGGCAGGCAGGGTAGTTCGCGCTCCAGCCACGCTAGCCAGGGTCCCCCCCAGTCATTGTGTGTCGCTGCTGGGAACAGTAGTACACCGCTCGTTCAGCCACACTATATAGCATTCTGTGTACTGTTCTGTGTCTGCTGGGAACAGTAGTACACCGCTCGTTCAGCCACACTATATAGCATTCTGTGTACTGTTCTGTGTCTGCTGGGAACAGTAGTACACCGCTCGTTCAGCCACACTATATAGCATTCTGTGTACTGTTCTGTGTCTGCTGGGAACAGTAGTACACCGCTCGTTCAGCCACACTATATAGCATTCTGTGTACTGTTCTGTGTCTGCTGGGAACAGTAGTACACCGCTCGTTCAGCCACACTATATAGCATTCTGTGTACTGTTCTGTGTCTGCTGGGAACTGTAGTACACCGCTCGTTCAGCCACACTATATAGCATTCTGTGTACTGTTCTGTGTCTGCTGGGAACAGTAGTACACCGCTCGTTCAGCCACACTATATAGCATTCTGTGTACTGTTCTGTGTCTGCTGGGAACAGTGGTACACCGCTCGTTCAGCCACACTATATAGCATTCTGTGTACTGTTCTGTGTCTGCTGGGAACAGTGGTACACCGCTCGTTCAGCCACACTATATAGCATTCTGTGTACTGTTCTGTGTCTGCTGGGAACAGTAGTACACCGCTCGTTCAGCCACACTATATAGCATTCTGTGTACTGTTCTGTGTCTGCTGGGAACAGTAGTACACCGCTCGTTCAGCCACACTATATAGCATTCTGTGTACTGTTCTGTGTCTGCTGGGAACAGTGGTACACCGCTCGTTCAGCCACACTATATAGCATTCTGTGTACTGTTCTGTGTCTGCTGGGAACAGTAGTACACCGCTCGTTCAGCCACACTATATAGCATTCTGTGTACTGTTCTGTGTCTGCTGGGAATAGTGGTACACCGCTCGTTCAGCCACACTATATAGCATTCTGTGTACTGTTCTGTGTCTGCTGGGAACAGTAGTACACCGCTCGTTCAGCCACACTATATAGCATTCTGTGTACTGTTCTGTGTCTGCTGGGAATAGTGGTACACCGCTCGTTCAGCCACACTATATAGCATTCTGTGTACTGTTCTGTGTCTGCTGGGAATAGTGGTACACCGCTCGTTCAGCCACACTATATAGCATTCTGTGTACTGTTCTGTGTCTGCTGGGAACAGTAGTACACCGCTCGTTCAGCCACACTATATAGCATTCTGTGTACTGTTCTGTGTCTGCTGGGAACAGTAGTACACCGCTCGTTCAGCCACACTATATAGCATTCTGTGTACTGTTCTGTGTCTGCTGGGAACAGTAGTACACCGCTCGTTCAGCCACACTATATAGCATTCTGTGTACTGTTCTGTGTCTGCTGGGAACAGTAGTACACCGCTCGTTCAGCCACACTATATAGCATTCTGTGTACTGTTCTGTGTCTGCTGGGAACAGTAGTACACCGCTCGTTCAGCCACACTATATAGCATTCTGTGTACTGTTCTGTGTCTGCTGGGAACAGTAGTACACCGCTCGTTCAGCCACACTATATAGCATTCTGTGTACTGTTCTGTGTCTGCTGGGAACAGTAGTACACCGCTCGTTCAGCCACACTATATAGCATTCTGTGTACTGTTCTGTGTCTGCTGGGAACAGTAGTACACCGCTCGTTCAGCCACACTATATAGCATTCTGTGTACTGTTCTGTGTCTGCTGGGAACAGTAGTACACCGCTCGTTCAGCCACACTATATAGCATTCTGTGTACTGTTCTGTGTCTGCTGGGAACAGTGGTACACCGCTCGTTCAGCCACACTATATAGCATTCTGTGTACTGTTCTGTGTCTGCTGGGAACAGTGGTACACCGCTCGTTCAGCCACACTATATAGCATTCTGTGTACTGTTCTGTGTCTGCTGGGAACAGTAGTACACCGCTCGTTCAGCCACACTATATAGCATTCTGTGTACTGTTCTGTGTCTGCTGGGAACAGTAGTACACCGCTCGTTCAGCCACACTATATAGCATTCTGTGTACTGTTCTGTGTCTGCTGGGAACAGTAGTACACCGCTCGTTCAGCCACACTATATAGCATTCTGTGTACTGTTCTGTGTCTGCTGGGAATAGTGGTACACCGCTCGTTCAGCCACACTATATAGCATTCTGTGTACTGTTCTGTGTCTGCTGGGAACAGTAGTACACCGCTCGTTCAGCCACACTATATAGCATTCTGTGTACTGTTCTGTGTCTGCTGGGAATAGTGGTACACCGCTCGTTCAGCCACACTATATAGCATTCTGTGTACTGTTCTGTGTCTGCTGGGAATAGTGGTACACCGCTCGTTCAGCCACACTATATAGCATTCTGTGTACTGTTCTGTGTCTGCTGGGAACAGTAGTACACCGCTCGTTCAGCCACACTATATAGCATTCTGTGTACTGTTCTGTGTCTGCTGGGAACAGTAGTACACCGCTCGTTCAGCCACACTATATAGCATTCTGTGTACTGTTCTGTGTCTGCTGGGAACAGTAGTACACCGCTCGTTCAGCCACACTATATAGCATTCTGTG
Source organism: Hyperolius riggenbachi (assembly GCF_040937935.1). Lineage (NCBI taxonomy): Eukaryota > Metazoa > Chordata > Amphibia > Anura > Hyperoliidae > Hyperolius > Hyperolius riggenbachi. The sequence goes on along the minus strand of NC_090648.1, from coordinate 206,944,892 downwards.
TACTGTTCTGTGTCTGCTGGGAACAGTAGTACACCGCTCGTTCAGCCACACTATATAGCATTCTGTGTACTGTTCTGTGTCTGCTGGGAACAGTAGTACACCGCTCGTTCAGCCACACTATATAGCATTCTGTGTACTGTTCTGTGTCTGCTGGGAACAGTAGTACACCGCTCGTTCAGCCACACTATATAGCATTCTGTGTACTGTTCTGTGTCTGCTGGGAACAGTGGTACACCGCTCGTTCAGCCACACTATATAGCATTCTGTGTACTGTTCTGTGTCTGCTGGGAACAGTGGTACACCGCTCGTTCAGCCACACTATATAGCATTCTGTGTACTGTTCTGTGTCTGCTGGGAACAGTAGTACACCGCTCGTTCAGCCACACTATATAGCATTCTGTGTACTGTTCTGTGTCTGCTGGGAACAGTAGTACACCGCTCGTTCAGCCACACTATATAGCATTCTGTGTACTGTTCTGTGTCTGCTGGGAATAGTGGTACACCGCTCGTTCAGCCACACTATATAGCATTCTGTGTACTGTTCTGTGTCTGCTGGGAACAGTAGTACACCGCTCGTTCAGCCACACTATATAGCATTCTGTGTACTGTTCTGTGTCTGCTGGGAACAGTAGTACACCGCTCGTTCAGCCACACTATATAGCATTCTGTGTACTGTTCTGTGTCTGCTGGGAATAGTGGTACACCGCTCGTTCAGCCACACTATATAGCATTCTGTGTACTGTTCTGTGTCTGCTGGGAATAGTGGTACACCGCTCACCCGTCACTGTATAGCATTGTGCTCTGTGTCGCTGCTGGGAATAGTGGTACACCGCTCACCCGTCACTGTATAGCATTGTGCTCTGTGTCGCTGCTGGGAATAGTGGTACTGTATAGCATTTCTGTACTGCCACTGTACTGCTGCCAGTCAGCGTGTACTGTAAGGATAAGTGAAATGAGGAAGAAATCCGGTGAAAGAGGGAGGGGCAAGGGAAGAGGTGTTTCCCCTGACGGTTCACGTACAGGCCACAGGGGAGCACCCAAGAAAACCCACTCAATACCGCCCATGTTGTCCAGGACAACAACCCTCACAAATCCAAAAGAACAGGACCAGATAATTACTTGGATGACCTCTCAAGCGTCCAGCAGTGGGTTAAGCAGCACCAGCACATCACGCACGAGGTCCGAGTCCTCAGCCAGTTACAAGGAGCCAGTGGGCACAAAGCTGACACAACCGGCAGCGACACCACGCACACAACTGCCAGATAACCAGTCCGATGAATTACCTCAGGACACAATGGGGTATTCGCAGGAGCTATTCCCAGCCCAACAAACTTCCACCTTTCAAAGGTCAATGGAGGAACAGCCAGAAATGTTGTGCCTGGATTCACAACCGTTAACTGTGGGAAATGCACCGCGCACTGAAATACAAGGCGAGTCCGAAGAGGACTCGGAAACCCAAATCCCAGAGCAATTTGGGCAGGAGGGGTTGCAATTGCAGGAGGTCGGCCGACAAGATCTGGAAGACGACGTTGGAGTGTGCTGCGCAGAGGTTGTTGTGGGGAGCTCTACTCCACGGCGGTGGCCCACAATGACATATGACGAGTTTGAGGAGATGGAAGAGGAGGGTATGGACAATGTGGACAGAGACCCAGATTTTGTTTGTGAACGAGAACATCGCCGTCGTAGCAGCAGCACAGATGAGTCTGTTGAAGAACACACTGCTGCACGAGTTCGCCTTGTGCCACAAGGTAGGCGGCGCGCAATTTCAGGCACCACAAGCGTGGAAGTTCAAGTGAGAGGCAAAAGAGGAGCAAACAGAAATCGCCAGCAAGGAGGCAGGTGCTCCAAAGTCTGGGCTTTCTTTGAAGACTGCACTGAGGATGTTACCATGGCGATTTGCAAGGTGTGCAAGACCCGCCTGAGCAGGGGGAAAAATATTAACAACCTCTCCACCACCAGCATGAGCCGTCACATGCTATCCAAACATCCCACTCTTTGGGCAAACGCGTCAGGACAGGGTACCAGAAACAACACTGCCTCCCTTGGGTTCACCAGACTCACCACCAGACCCGCCTCAGCAGCAGCAGTAGCCCAGCCATTGCGTGGTTCACAACATTCACAAACATCAGACGACGCTGACACTGTCACTTTCCGGAGTAGTGCTCTTGAGGTCTCCCAGTGTTCATCAAACACAACAACCAACAGCCCTTCCGTGTGCAGCGCTACGGTTCAGTTGTCTGTGTCGGAGATGTTTGAGCGCAAGAGGAAATTGCCAGCAAATGACCCCCGGGCCGTGGCAGTAACAGCCAGCATAGCCAAGCTTCTGGCCTGCGAAATGCTGCCATATCGATTGGTGGAGACAAACAGCTTCAAGGGCATGATGTCAGTGGCCATCCCACGTTACGTGGTTCCCAGCCGCTACCACTTTGCACGCTCTGCAGTGCCTGAGTTGCATGAGCACGTGGTCAGCAAAATAACCCGAAGCTTGAAGAATGCCGTTGCCTGCAAGGTTCACCTCACCACTGACACCTGGACGAGTGCGTTCGGCCAGGGTCGATACATCTCCCTTACCGCGCACTGGGTGAACCTTGTGGAGCCTGGCAGCGATTCCTCACCTGCTACGGCACGGGTGTTGCCCACGCCACAAACAGCTGCACCGCCGTCCCTCCCACTGGATAACAGCAGCACCTACCTCTCTGACTCCTTCTCCTCCAACGCATCTCAAAGCTGTACCTCATCCGGAAACGCTAACCCAGCAGCAGTAGGATCGTGGAAGCAGTGCAGCACAGCTGTTGGCATGCGTCAGCAAGCGTTGCTGAAGCTAATCTGCCTTGGGGATAAGCAGCACACAGGGGAGGAAATTTGGAGGGGAATAAAGGAACAGACGGATTTGTGGCTGGCACCGCTGGACCTGAAACCGGGCATGGTTGTGTGTGATAATGGGAGTAATCTCATTCGCGCTTTAAGGTTGGCTAAGCTGACACACATCCCTTGCCTGGCGCACGTGATGAACCTAGTAGTTCAGCGATTCCTGAGGACATACCCAGGCGTGCCCGATCTGCTGTTGAAGGTGCGTCGAGTGTCCAAACATTGTAGAAATTCCAGTACTGCTTCGGGGGCACTCGCCAAGATGCAGGAGCGCTTCAATCTCCCCCACCATCGCTTGCTGTGTGATGTCCCTACGCGCTGGAATTCTACGCTGCACATGCTAGCCCGCTTTTGCGAGCAGAAGAGTGCAGTGGTCCAGTACATGACGGCGCAGTACCGAGGCGCATCCGGCCAGCTGCCAAGCTTCTGTGGATCCGATTGGGCCAACATGTTGGACCTCTGCCAAGTCCTCCAAAATTTTGAGCAATCCACGTTGCTTGTGAGCAGTGACAACTCTTCAGTCAGCATTACCATACCACTGCTGTGTTTACTGAAGAGGTCGATGTTAAAAATCAAGGAAACAGCTGTCATGATGCAACTGGGGGAATCTGAAGGAGAAAACGATCAGCGTGATGGTACCAACATCAGGCCATCCGCCTCAGGGAACGCTGGCCCCAGCAGCTATGACGAAGAAGAGGAGGAGGAACAGCTGGAGTTGGAGCAGGAATTTCATGCCACCACTGACGAGGGCCAGAGCGGTGCACGTTGGACTTCCACAATTCAACGCGAATGGTCAGCAGAAGCAGACCAGGAGGAAGGTGACGACTATGATGCATCACAACAACTATCACAACGCTCACAAGAGGATGATGAGGATTCTGGTAGGACTCTGGCACACATGGCTCAATTCATGCTAGACTGCATTGAACGTGACCCACGCATTGTGCGCATTCTGGACAACACCAATTACTGGGTTTATACCCTTCTGGATCCACGGTACAAACACAATGTTCCAAAACTGCTTGAAGAAAGAGTCAGACAGGTCAAAATGGAAGAATACCAGCAGGCCCTTGTGGAGACTTTAGAGAGGAGATTGACATCCTCCCCCTCCTCTAGCCAGTTGTACGCAGACAGACTGACTTCCGCAAACCCAGGACGACCAGGAGGGCAGCAAACAACGCAAGCCGCAGCTAGTACCCAAAAGGGAATGGTATCGGCAGTGTCCTTGGAGTGGGAAAATTTTCTGACACCCATGCAGCCGCAGCCCACTGAACAGCAAGCGTGCAGATCCACCTCCAACACCGATCGCCTGGAGAAGATGGTCAAGGACTACATGTCAGATGGCGTAGCTGTGTCGAACCATCCATCTGCACCCTTCAACTATTGGGTATCGAAGCTAGACACCTGGCACGAACTGGCAATGTACGCAATAGAGGTGCTGGCTTGCCCGGCAGCCAGCGTTATGTCGGAACGCTGTTTCAGTGCTGCCGGAGGCATCGTCACAGATCGGCGTATCCGCCTCTCTACAGAAAATGCAGACCGTCTGACTCAAATTAAAATGAATCAATCCTGGATTGGAAATGACTACGCAACACTCCAGGACCCCAACCAAGTAACATGACCAATGAACATCTGGGATGGTGTTGCGTTTCCGGGCCCTGTTTATTGAACCTCTCATCTGTATTACATTTATGACTGCATGGCGGCAAAAAGCATTGCTGCTATATCCGCACGCTTTTTGTCCACATGCAAGGCCTGGGTTGTTGTGTCTCACAAAGCGTGGCCTTCTCCTCCTGCGCCTGCTCCTGTTCCATCACGTCTGCTGCTGCTGGGTTAGCGTTGCCGCGTGGTCCCTGTTTATTGAACCACTTATCTTTATTACATTTATGACTGCATGGCGGTACAAAGCATGCTATCCGCACGCTTCTTGCCCTCATGCAAGGCCTGGGTTGTTGTGTCTCACAAAGCGTGGCCTTCTCCTCCTGCGCCTCCTCCTGTTCCATCACGTCTGCTGCTGCTGGGTTAGCGTTGCCGCGTGGTCCCTGTTTATTGAACCACTTATCTTTATTACATTTATGACTGCATGGCGGTACAAAGCATGCTATCCGCACGCTTCTTGCCCTCATGCAAGGCCTGGGTTGTTGTGTCTCACAAAGCGTGGCCTTCTCCTCCTGCGCCTGCTCCTGTTCCATCACGTCTGCTGCTGCTGGGTTAGCGTTGCCGCGTGGTCCCTGTTTATTGAACCACTTATCTTTATTACATTTATGACTGCATGGCGGTACAAAGCATGCTATCCGCACGCTTCTTGCCCTCATGCAAGGCCTGGGTTGTTGTGTCTCACAAAGCGTGGCCTTCTCCTCCTGCGCCTCCTCCTGTTCCATCACGTCTGCTGCTGCTGGGTTAGCGTTGCCGCGTGGTCCCTGTTTATTGAACCACTTATCTTTATTACATTTATGACTGCATGGCGGTACAAAGCCTGCTATCCGCACGCTTCTTGCCCTCATGCAAGGCCTGGGTTGTTGTGTCTCACAAAGCGTGGCCTTCTCCTCCTGCGCCTCCTCCTGTTCCATCACGTCTGCTGCTGCTGGGTTAGCGTTGCCGCGTGGTCCCTGTTTATTGAACCACTTATCTTTATTACATTTATGACTGCATGGCGGTACAAAGCATGCTATCCGCACGCTTCTTGCCCTCATGCAAGGCCTGGGTTGTTGTGTCTCACAAAGCGTGGCCTTCTCCTCCTGCGCCTGCTCCTGTTCCATCACGTCTGCTGCTGCTGGGTTAGCGTTGCCGCGTGGTCCCTGTTTATTGAACCACTTATCTTTATTACATTTATGACTGCATGGCGGTACAAAGCCTGCTATCCGCACGCTTCTTGCCCTCATGCAAGGCCGGGGTTGTTGTGTCTCACAAAGCGTGGCCTTCTTCTCCTCCTGCGCCACCCTCCTCCTGTTCCATCACGTGTGCTGCTGCTGGGTTAGCGTTACCGGTCCCTTTTCCTGGAACCTCTTATATGTATTACATTTATGACTGCATGCCGACAAAAAACATGTTACCTGTGCAAAGAAAACAGACATTTCCCGCATTTAAAAGACAGCTTTCCCTTTGAAACTTTAAAATCGATTTTTTCAAAAACTATAAGCTCTTTTTGCTAATTTTTTTTCCTCTTGTACCCACTCCCAAGGTGCACATACCCTGTAAATTTGGGGTATGTAGCATGTAAGGAGGCTTTACAAACCACAAAAGTTCGGGTCCCCATTGACTTCCATTATGTTCGGAGTTCGGGTCGAACACCCGAACATCGCGGCCATGTTCGGCCTGTTCGGCCCGAACCCGAACATCTAGATGTTCGCCCAACACTACCGGCAGCATGAAAGACACATGAATATCACACATCGGAAACAAGGAGAAAGTACATTAGTTTTTGAAAGAACAGATGTTTGCTGTGACAAATTGAAAGCTTAAACCTCACTGAGAGGTACGTGCCCTTGATTCTTCAACAGCATTATTAACCATCTCGCCGTGCTGCCAAATGCTGCTGAGAACCTCCATGAGTGTGCTGACAACAGAAACATTTCCATGGACGGGAACCTTTCTGCAGAGAGTTTGCAATAACGTGGAGATGCGATTTACTTTAAAGAACACAATCATTTTTATGCCTCTGGCTGGTAATAATTTTGATCGTCTGCTCCCGTGAAACAGTTTAGTTGTAAAATATTCTTTATGGCATATGCAGAAGTAAAGAAAAACGTTAATCACTCAGCCACGGCGTCAGCCATGCTTCCCTCCATGCTTGATAAACGACTGTTGATAGTTTCATTGACTAATTAATTTTATAAAATATTTTTTATAAGCTAATTCTTGTCAGTAAACAAAATAAAGGCAGTTAGGCAAAAACAATTAACAATATACTTTTTGAACAGACGCGGTATATTAGAAAATGTCAGGTAGATATAAGTATTTTGTGATAATGTTGCGTTAAAGTGGACCTGAATTCTCGCACAGGACTGAAGGTAAACAGAGAAATGCACCCTGTATGTATTTAGAGAGTTTAGCCTGTCTAATTCAACCTCATTTTTGTCTAATCACAAGTTGTACTTTGATCTCTCCCCGTGTCAGCTGTCTGCCATAGCAGATAAGGCAGATAAGCTCATTTGAAAGCCCAGGGTATTAACAATATGTTAGATTTATTGCAGGATTTGTATTGTATTGTATTTGTATTGGATGTAACAAAGAAATGTTTTTCTTTAAAGGTTATTATGCTGTTGCTTATATTTTAGCGCAGAGAGGAAGTTCTGAGTCCAGGTCCGATTTAAGTATGCTTATAGTGGGCTCAGGAAGGGATTTCCACTCACTGACATTATAGCATAACAATACAACCAAACACTCTAAATGCTTAAAAGTAACTATAGTAGGAAGACTATGTCACTCAAGTGATAGGACACCTAAGATTAATTACTTCCATTCATTCCCAGTGATTTTCTGCTGCAAATGCATTTCTATAGTGCATGATGGTCACAAGGTGATTCAGCTTCAAATGGCTATTAATAGAAAGATTTGTAGCTGCCTGTTTGTTACTCCCCATAGAAAATATTTATATCTTGCATTCATTCACTGTTGTGGCATTGGCCTTATTGTGAACCTGAAGTGAGATACATTAAAAGACACAAATCTGAGCAGAAAGAAGTGTCAAAGGAGTGACGGGGGTGGGGGGCTCTAAGTAATTACAGTAATCCGTCATTTTGGATCAAAATCCAGCTTCCTAGCACAGAAGTCCGGAAAATAAAGGACTTAGGGCCCGTTTCCACTAGAGCGAATCCGCATGCGTTGTCTGCATGCAGATTCGCATAACTAATACAAGTGGATGAGACTGTTTCCACTTGTCAGTTTTTTGGTGCGTTTTTTTGTGCAGGATTTTTCTGCACGGTAGGGCCTGCAGAATTCGCCTGCGTGTGGAATGCAGACGATTCGCAGGCAATGTATTTAATAGGGAAAAATGCACATGCGTTTTTTGCACTAAAACTAATGTACATTGAGCCAGGCAGTGACATGGTTAAAATCGCTGATAGCCTGCCTATGCGAAATCGCATGCGAAATCGCGGCAAAAATCGCATGCGGAATCGCATCCGCATGCGATTTTGTCAGCGGTGGAATCCCAGCGATTCGCACCGCACTAGTGGAAACGGGCCCTTAAAGCTCAATAGATCTCTGCTTTACAACACTCATAGTGCTGAAAGGGTGATAATGCTGGCTACGGGTGCATACACACATCTGATTTTAACTGGCCACTGATTGGCCAATTTTGCCACCTCCATGAAGTATGACAGCTTACAGTACTTACATAATCTGTTCATAGTTGACCTCATTCAAACGGCTTAATATAAAGTAAATGTAACAACAATAACAATAACAATAATATTTATATAGCGCTTTTCTCCCTGGGGACTCAAAGCGCTGTGACCCTGCATTATGCAGTCTCAAAGGCTAGGGAAAAGAGGTAAGTTTTTAGCCTTTTTTTAAAGCTGTCCAGAGAGGGAGCCTCTCGTATTGATTGTGGAAGTGAGTTCCATAGAGTAGGGGCTGCGTAGGAAAAGGCCCGAGCACCAAATGTTAAGTGTATCCTGGGAATAATCAGCTTCATCTTGTTGGCAGAGTGGAGGGTGCGTGGAGGGGCATAAAGTTCCAATAGATCCGCTATGTATTTGGGTCCCATGTGGTGTAGAGCCTTGAATGTCAGCAGGCAGATCTTAAAATTGATTCTCCATTTTACTGGCAACCAGTGAAGAGTTTGCAGTACTGGGGTGATTTGTGAGCTGCAGGGGGCATTGGCTAGGAGTCTGGCTGCAGCATTCTGTACTAGCTGTAAGGGGCGCAGAACCTTTTTTGTAGATCCGATGAACAGGGCGTTGCAGTAAACCACCCACTTCATATAAATGGTAGTAGGGGCACGGAATAGTTGGGGGCATTTGAAAAACTCGGACATGCAGACTCTGAAAGTTGTTACAGCCTTCAACTTTGTATATAGGTGCCCCCAGTATAGGTAGCCAGGTATAGGTGCCCACAGTGTAGGTAGACAGGAATAGGTGCCCCGACCCCAAAGAGCTTTAACAGCAGGGTGGGATTACAGTGCAGGAGGTGGGAGCAACGGGCACACTGACACAGTTGCGGGGATGGGGGGCTAATGCCTCCCTCACTCTCCTCAGGCCTCCCTTCTGTGCTTTCCCCCATTGCAGAAATTTGACAGTGGGTGCATATTAACCCTCCTGGCGGTTTGCTAAAAAATCGTCAGGGGGCAGCAAATCTTTTTTTTTTTTATTTTTTTTTTGTTTTTTCATGTAGCGAGACAAAGTCTCGCTACATGATAGCCGCTGCTCAGCGGCATCCCCCCAGCCCCTCCGATCGCCTCCGGCGATCGGCGATCAGGAGATCCCGTTCAAAGAACGGGATCTCTTGGAGGGCTTCCCCCGTCGCCATGGCGACGGGGCGGGATGACGTCACCGACGTCATTGACGTTGTGACATCAAAGGGGATTCCGATCCACCCCATAGAGCTGCCTGGCACTGATTGACCAGGCAGCGCACGGGGTCTGGGGGGGGGGGCGGCTGCGGCGCGACGTATAGCGGCGGATCGGCGGGTAGCGGCGGCGATCGGGCACTGCACGCAGCTAGCAAGTGCTAGCTGCGTGCAGCAAAAAAAAAATTATGCAAATCGGCCCAGCGGGGCCTGAGCGGTGCCTTCCGGCGGCATAGCCCGAGCTCAGCTCGGGCTTACCGCCAGGAAGGTTAAAGTGAACACTCACCTCTTCCGGTCTACACGATAGAGGTCCACATGCCGCTGGGCTTCTCTATCTGCACTGCTCACTCTACTTCCGCTAATCAAAAAGCAGAAAAGTCTGGTGGCACATGGACCTCTATCAGGCTGGAAGAGGTGAGTGTTTATTGTAACCTGCACCCGCTGCCGAATTCTTCAATGGGGAGGGGGGGGGGGGAAATAAGAGAAGTAAATGAAGACGACAGACAGAAAGATGTCACAGATGAAGAAAAATAGGTATTTTATTTTTATCACTGAAGTTTTTTTCATTTTTATTTTTAAACTCAATAGTTAAGCATACATCTGGGGTCTCAGTAGCATATCATTTCCCAGTAGCATGAAAGCGGTATTTGCATAGAGTGAAGGCACTCACTCGGTGAATAAATCATCCAAGCAAGTTTTTTTTCCAAATGTCCGAGTCTTATGGACAACTGAACAAGGCAATGGGACCGTCACCTGATTTTAGTATTTGTCAGCGCTTAACACTGGTGAGTTTCAGTATTGCATAGGGTGTATTTTCACCCTCAGTACCCTCTGTGTTAAGTCTTCAGGCTTGTTGAATGCCATTGCCAGGATGGATTCCCCAAGACACATGACCCTTGTGCTTGTTTGTGGATATTGTTTCTGCTGAATGCTAAAATACTTTTCACGTTTTAGATACTGATCTCCACGACAGATAAAACATGGCACTTTCAAGTTATCCGTAATGATGCACCGTGCACACCCACTACATCCGACAACGATGGGTCTGTCAGACCCTGCCGCTGGGCAGACGTTCAGCCAACAGTACCACATATACGTTGTCGGTGGACTGATAAGGCTGTTTCTGAACGATCCACTGAGCGGATTGTTTAGAAACAGCCTTATCAGTCTGCTGACAGCGAATACACACGTGCTACTGTCGGCTGAACTTCCGCCCAGCGGGAGCGGCTGACGGACCCGTCTTTGGCAGATGTAGTGCGTGTGTATGCACCTTTAAATTTTAATAAACAGTGCTGTTCATCCTGATGCTTGGGTCATGGTAAAGATCCTTCAGATGCAGAATATATTCAGGAACATGTGTGCAGTCATAGATTACGCCAGTTTTTTTTTATATAAGAGTTAATAACTGGATCTAGAGGATTAACACTGCAGACTGTAATGGCAACTGTTTCCACTAATTATCCAGCAGACAACCTAGGACACTTTTTTGTATCACGCTTGGAATATTTCCTCATTGTTTTATAAAACAGTTGGTTATTGAACAGTTAACATGGACTCACCAACAGCTGTAATCTACATCTCTGTAAAACACATTAGCCAATAGTTGGCTTTTTAATAGCAGACTTCAAGTCATGACTTACTAAAGAAGAAATTATGGAAAATTATGGAGATGACCTTTTCTAAAAGACATTATACAGAACTCAAAAATTCATGTTGTGTTCTATTCCCAACACAGCTCATACTGACTATGGAGAAATGCTACCTGTACCCTTTGAGTCCCATCATTTTCTTGAAATATCAGTACAGGATGGAATCTAGTGTGGTTGTAATGAGATACTCATGTTTTGCTGAATCTGTGACATCCTCAGCAGGCCACTTTTAATGATTTCTTGTTTTAAGAGTATGTGACTTTAAAGGAACACTATCCAGGAAAAAATTTACAATTTAAAATACATTGTACACATACTAATAAAACCTACATTTCTCCAAGAGTAAGATTCACTACAATTTTTTTCTCCTACGTTGCTGTCGTTTACAGTAGGCAGTAAAAATCTGACAGATCTGGTGGGTTTCAGACTAGACCACCTCCTCAAGATGCCTGCCAGCCTTCCTACTGACTTCCACACTATTTTGGCTGCTGGATTGAATAACTGCTACTCAGTAAGTGCTAGAAAATAAATGCTTGAAAATAAAAAAAAAGCAGAAAGACTAGAGATGGACAGCAACATAGAAAAATAAATTACAGCGCATTTTACCTGGGACAAATGAACATTTTATATATATATATATATGCATACACGTCTTTTTCAAAATTTTCCAATTTTTTACAATAGTGGTCCTTTAAGCTCCCTTCCTATTTTTTTATTTACCTGGCCTGTTATCTAAAGCTTGGCACAAACCTTTTCCATGTTAACCAGTTTTGGTCCTTCCGTAGTTAAAACTTTGATGCCCTTGTGGCTGCCTAAGCCTGATGCGCCATAGCTCTAACGCCGCCCAATTCCATGCACGGAGCACAATGGCGCATCCCCACTGTCTAAAGAGAGCCGAGTTCGGTACCTCAGTCACAAGCATGCTGAAACGGCCAAGGCAGAGGCGAGATAGGCTCCAGCCTCAGGGCGCAGTGTAGGAGGGGCGCACAACTCCCTCAGCTATCATTCTCCTATTGTGTTTGAAGCAAATAGAAATAATAAAGGGGGATACATGGCAGTGACTGCAAGCCAGATAACTAGAGATTAAGGTGTTGTGGGCTCTGGGGCTCCTCTTAGTCTAATAGTAATTAGAGATGTCGCGAACCTCCGATTTTCGGTTCGCGGACCGGGTTCGCGAACTTCCGCAGAAGGTTCGGTTCGCGGAAAAATTCGCGAACCGCAATAGACTTCAATGGGGAGGCGAACTTTGAAAAATAGAAAAAATTATGCTGGCCACAAAAGTGATGGAAAAGATGTTTCAAGGGGTCTAACACCTGGAGGGGGGCATGGCGGAGTGGGATACATGCCAAAAGTCCCGGTGAAAAATCTGGATGTGACGCAAAGCAGCGTTTTAAGAAATCACATTGAATGCTAAATTGCAGGCCTAACGTGCTTTCAAACATCTTGCATGTGTATACATCAAACAGGGAGTGTAATTAGAGTACTGCTTCACACTGACACACCAAACTCACTGTGTAACGCACCGCAAACAGCTGTTTGTGTAGTGACGGCCATGCTGGACTACTGCGCAACATGGCGTGATTGCTCTTCCTCACTCAGTGATGTCAGGTAATGTGTGACTTCCTTCTCAACTTTCCATGGCATTCTTAAAAAGCTTACGTTTTGTTTTTAATTTACATTTTCTACTTGCTGTGTACTTGTTCAGTACCGCTACAATGAGAATCCTGTGGAGGCGGGCAAGTCTGCCATTGTGACCCCGGGTAATGGCCGGGGAATGAGAGGTTTGAATCCGGTGTGGAGCCTGAGCAACGGCTACCACTACACATCCAAGGAGGGCAGCGGGCAGGCATGCACGCCCGCCCGCCCCGAGGTAGTGACCAAAAATAACAATACAGGAGGAGGACTTTCGAGGCCCTGCTGTGTATTTGAAATGAATGTACTTTAAATCCTTTAACGAGAACCAGTTATGGCGGGCAAAGATGACACCACATTCCTTTCACAAGAATCATATGGAGGCGGGCAAGTCTGTCTTTTGTGACCCCGGGTAATGGCCGGGAATGAGGGATGGAATCCGGTGTGGAGCCTGAGAAACGGCTACCACCACACATCCAAGGAGGGCAGCAGGTAGGCATGCACGCCCGCCCCGAGGTAGTGACCAAAAATAATAATACAGGAGGCGGACTTTCGAGGCCCTGCTGTGTATTTGAAATGAATGTACTTTAAATCCTTTAACGAGAACCAGTTATGGCGGGCAAAGATGACACCACATTCCTTTCACGAGAATCATATGGAGGCGGGCAAGTCTGTCATTTGTGACCCCGGGTAATGGCCGGGAAATGAGGGATGGAATCCGGTGTGGAGCCTGAGAAACGGCTACCACTACACATCCAAGGAGGGCAGCAGGTAGGCATGCATGCCCGCCCCGAGGTAGTGACCAAAAATAACAATACAGGAGGCGGACTTTCGAGGCCCTGCTGTGTATTTGAAATGAATTAACTTTAAATCCTTTAACGGGAATCCGTTATGGAGGGCAAGTCTGCCATTGTCACCGCGGGGAATGAAGGTTGGATTGCGGCCCGAAGTGGGAGCCTGCTGAGACCCATGCTGTAGCTGCCCTGACCGTGCTTTGCAGACCAGGCATCTGTGGTCAGATGGACCCTTGAGCCAGCGGAAGACAAACCAAGTCGAAAGCATTTGCCAAGAATGTTTTACGGAGGGCAAGTTTTTTTGCCCTTTTTTTAAATTTTTTGAAAATGATAGATGGTTGTATTTTTAAATTGTTTGAAAGTTTAGATGGTTGTATTTTTAAATTGTTTGAAAGTTTAGATGGTTGTATTTTTAAATTGTTTGAAAGTTTAGATGGTTGTATTTTTAAATTGTTTAAAAGTGTATCCATTCTTCCTCCCCCCAGCCACGAACAATACCATGGGAACGTGGAGCAGCAGAAGCCCCCTGTGACGGCTGCCACGGTTGTTCTCCGCTGCTTGTCTTTTGAGGGATGCTTCTTTTCCTCAGGTGTTCTTGCCATAGCTGTTTGTGCCTTCTCTCCATGTGCCTTCGTAAAGCACTTGTCCCTACGTGACAGTTGGCCTTTCCACGGCTCAATTTTTGCTGGCAGAGACAACAGATGGCTTTGCTCCGATCTGAGACACACACGTTAAAAAAATTCCAAACCGCTGAGCCCCCCTGGGCTGATGGCGCTACGGTAGCATCAGCAGCTGACGTTGAAGGGCATGTTTGCTGTCTGGCCATAGCTGGCGATACATGGCGCCGGACACTGCCCCCAGCTGATTCTGAGGACGAGCTCCCTCTTGTATTGCGTTCCGGAGTTGGAGCCTGATCAACGTCTACCACCACAAATCCAGGCAAGGAGGGAAGCAGGCAGGCATGCCCGCCCGCCCCGAGGTAGTGACCAAAAATAACAATACAGGACTCAGGAGGACCTTTTGCGGCCCTAATTGAAATGAACTAACTTTAAATCCTTTAACGGGAATCCGTTATGGAGGGCAAGTCTGCCATTGTCACTGCGGGGAATGAAGGTTGGATTGCGGCCCGAAGTGGGAGCCTGCTGAGACCCATGCTGTAGCTGCCCTGACCGTGCTTTGCCGACCAGGTATCTGTGGTCAGATGGACCCTTGAGCCAGCGGAAGACAAACCAAGTCGAAAGCATTTGCCAAGAATGTTTTACGGAGGGCAAGTTTTTTTGCCCTTTTTTTAAATTTTTTGAAAATGATAGATGGTTGTATTTTTAAATTGTTTGAAAGTTTAGATGGTTGTATTTTTAAATTGTTTGAAAGTGTATCCATTCAAGTGCAAGTTATGCACTGACTGCCAGGTATAATGTGCAGTCACAGATGCAGTGAAAGGTATGCAGTGACTGCAAACAGCCGTTTGTGTAGTGACGGCCATGCTGGACTGGTGCGCACCGTGACGAGAGTGCAGGTGATGGTGGCTTTTCAGCCCATATGCTTGCCCGGCTGATGTAGCTGAATGACAGAACAGTGACTTTCCAGCTGATCAAATTTGGTCTGACCACAATGAAGCAACGACCTTAATATCTTTTGTGTGCCACCCCCACCCGAGACACTCAAATAGCCGGCGGTCATTGCTTCATTGTGATGCGCAAGCCCCTTCACCGCGGCAAGGTAATGATCACGAAGGGGGATGGGCACATGTACACGCACCAGAGAAATTAGTGTAGCGGCCGCTGCTAGCAGCAGCCTTAAAAATTCAGGAATCCGCCTAGAGTCCTGGACCCTGTTGGTAGTGGCGGAGAAGGCAGTCAAGCGGCCTGCAGGCAGAGATGCTGTGTGCGGGGAGTGGACTGACTTAGTCTTCGGTCGTGCAGTAGCCCTCCGTGATCCATTCCTCATTCATTTTGATAAAGGTCAGGTACTGAACACTGACGTGACTTAGGCGACTTCTCTTCTCAGTAACTATGCCTCCAGCTGCACTGAAGGTCCTTTCTGACAGGACGCTTGCGGCAGGGCAAGAGAGGAGTTGTATGGCAAATTGGGACAGCTCTGGCCACAGGTCAAGCCTGCGCAACCAGTAGTCCAAGGGTTCATCGTCGCTTTTCGCAGAGTCTACATCCACACTCAAGGCCAGGTAGTCGGCTACCTGCCGGTCCAGGCGTTGGTGGAGGGTGGATCCGGAAGGACTATGGCGAGGAGTTGGACTAAAGAACGTCCGCATGTCCGACATCACCCTGAGATCGCTGGAGCGTCCTGTTCTTGCCTGCGTGGACTTGGGAGGAGGAGGGTTACTGCCAGTGGTACCTTGATTGCGTTGTGCAGCCACATCACCCTTAAACGCATTGTAAAGCATCATCGACAGCTTGTTCTGCAAGTGCTGCATCCTTTCCGCCTTTTGTTGAGTTGGTAAGAGGTCCGCCACTTTGTGCCTGTACCGAGGGTCTAGTAGCGTGGCCACCCAGTACAGGTCATTCGTCTTGAGTTTTTTGATACGGGGGTCCCTCAACAGGCTGGACAACATGAAAGAGGACATCTGCACAAAGCTGGATGCAGAGGTACTCTCCATCTCCTCTTGCTCTTCCTCAGTGACGGGACGCAACTCCTCTTCCTCCCCCCAGCCACGAACAATACCACGGGAACGTGGAGCAGCAGAAGCCCCCTGTGATGGCTGCCGCGGTTGTTCTCCTTCCGCCGCCTCTTCCTCCTCCACAGAAACACCTTCCTCATCATCACCATCATCAGAGTCTGATTCCTCTCCTTCCCCACACGACTCCTCTTCTTCCTCCTCCTCCCCCCTCTGTGCTGCCGCCGGTGTTGTGGAAACATCGGGTTCGTGTGTAAATGGCTCCAATGAATCTTGCTGCCCTAACTCTTCTTGTTCACGCTCCTCCACAGCTGTATCCACCACTCTACGCACGGCACGCTCCAGGAAGTAGGCGTAGGGGATCAAGTCGCTGATGGTGCCCTCATCGCGACTCACCAGTTTGGTCACCTCCTCAAAGGGCTCCATGACCCTGCATGCATTTCGCATCAGTGTCCAGTTGTTGGGCACAACATCCCCATCCTCCCAGATTGTGTCCTTGTACTGTAATGATACAGGTAGTGGGTGACGGCTTTCTCCTGGTCTAGCAGGCGAGAGAACATCAGCAGGGGGGAATTCCAGCGAGTCGGGCTATCGCAAATCAGGCGTCTCACCGGCAAGTTGTTTCTACGCTGAATCTCTGCAAAGCATGCCATGGCCTTGTAAGAGCGCCTGAAATGCCCACACAACTTCCTGGCCTGCTTCAGGACATCCTCTAAGCCTGGGTACTTGGACACAAATCTTTGCACGACCAGATTAAGCACATGTGCCATGCAGGGTATGTGTGTCAGCTTTCCCAAATTCAGCGCAGCAATGAGATTGCTGCCGTTGTCACACACCACGTTGCCAATCTCAAGCTTGTGCAGGGTCAGCCATTGCTCCACCTGTTTGTTAAGAGCAGCCAGGAGAGCTGCTCCAGTGTGACTCTCCGCTTTCAGGCAACACATGTCTAACACTGCATGACACCGTCGCACCTGGCATGCAGCATAGGCCCTGGGGTGCTGGGGCTGTGTAGCTGGGGAGGAGATGGCGGCACCAGCCAAGGAGGAGGAGGATGACGACAGCGAAGCGGTGATAGCAGGTGGAGAGGAGGTGGCTGGAGGCCTGCCTGCAAGCCGTGGAGGTGTGACAAGTCGGTCCTCTGCGCAGCCACGTACTCCCTGCTTGCTGCCATCGGTCACCAGGTTGACCCAATGGGCTGTGTATGTAATGTAGTGGCCCTGCCCGTGCTTGGCAGACCAGGCATCCGTGGTCAGGTGGACCCTTGACCCAACGCTGTGTGCCAGAGATGACACCACTTGCCTCTCAACTGCACGGTACAGTTTGGGTATGGCCTTTTGAGAAAAATAATTGCGGCCTGGTATCTTCCACTGCGGTGTACCAATGGCCACAAACTTACGGAAAGCCTCCGACTCCACCAGCTTGTATGGTAATAGCTGGCGAGCTAATAGTTCCGCCACGCCAGCTGTCAGACGCCGGGCAAGAGCGTGACTGGCAGACATTTGCTTCTTCCGCTCAAATACTTCCTTCACGGACAGCTGGGTACTGCTGTGGGCAGAGGAGAAGGAACCGCTCAAGGGAAGAGGCGGTGTGGAGGAGGGTGGCTGTGAAGGTGCAAGGGAGAAAGTGGATGAAGACGATGCACCTGAAGGAGGAAGAGGAGAAGGAGTTTGGCTTGTCTTTTGAGGAGTGCTGCTTTTACTCAGGTGTTCTTGCCATAGCTGTTTGTGCCTTCTCTCCAGGTGCCTTCGTAAGGCACTTGTCCCTACGTGAGAGTTGGCCTTTCCATGGCTCAATTTTTGCTGGCAGAGACAACAGATGGCTTTGCTCCGATCTGAGACACACACGTGAAAAAATTTCCAAACCGCTGAGCCCCCCTGGGGTGATGGCGCTACGGTGGCATCAGCAGCAGCTGACGTTGAAGGGCATGTGTGCTCCCTGGCCATAGCTGGCGATACATGGCACCGGACACTGCCCCCAGCTGTTTCTGAGGACGAGCTCCCTCTGCTTCTATCATGGAGTCGTCTCCTCCTACTCCTTTCTGACTCCTCCTCTGAACTGTCCCCCTGGTCATCTCCTCTACCGGGAACATATGTGGTATCCGTATAATCGTCATCATAATCCTCCTGGCCAGCTGCGCTTTCCTCAGACACCTCCTCAAGTGCACCAACTTCAGGTGGTCCACCATCATCCCCATCCACACACGTTACGTCCATACTATCGCCACCTAACTCAGACGTATGAGGTGGTGTACCTGCGCCTTCTTGTTGTTGTTGCAGTAGTGGCTGGGAATCAGTGATTTCACCACCACCACCAAATAACTCCTGCGAAGTGTCAAATGCAGCGGATGTGGTGCTTGTTGTAGCGCTGGTGGCTGCGGGAGATGAGGTGTTCTGTGTTAAATACTCAATCACCTCCTCACGATTTTTGGAAGTGATGGCACGTGCCTTCTTCTGAGCACTGTATTTTGGGGCAGGTCCGCATGAAATCACAGCAACACCACCTCGCACAGCCACAGACCTGCCGGTGCCTGGTGGCCTTCCTCTGGGTCTGCCTCTACCTCTTCCTCTACCTGGTTTGTCCATTTTGTCCATCTCGGGGGTATGCTAGCTATATGCAGTGAGGTGGGTTCTCACTCAACACAACAGGTAGTTAGATGCAGTGAGCTGGGTTCACTCAACAGTAAAGGTACTTAAAGAGAACCAGAGATGAAGCACCCTCATGTATTTTACCTTATAAATCAGTGGGAACATGACAGTAAACACCTAATCTGCTCTTTGTTACATTGTTCTCTGTTTAATTTGCCTGTTATCACCTCTAAGATAAGAATCCCGACTAAGCAGTCGGCTGGCTTTGCTACAGAAAGATTATAGCTGAGACTGTGGTCTTTGGTGTCTTTTCAAGTCCAAGCCTGCCCCCTGCTGGCTTTGCTCAGAAATCATTATAGCTGAGTCATTATAGCAAAGCCAGACTCAATGCACAGTCCGGGATTCTTATCTCAGCTAGATAACAGACACTTTTAGCAGTGAGGATGAAACAGAGGGCAGGGTAGGTGTTTTCTCTAATGTTCCCACTGATTTCTATGGTAAAATACATGAGGGTGCTTCGTCTCTGGTTCACTTTAAGATGCAGTGAGGTGGGTTCTCACTCAACACAACAGGTAGTTAGATGCAGTGAGGTGGCCAGGTGGGTTCACACTCAACACAACAGGTAATTAGATGCAGTGAGCTGGGTTCACTCAACACAAGGCTAGGTATATGCAGTGATGAGGTGGGTTAAGTAAACACAACAGGTACTGGGTAGTTAGATGCAGTGAGCTGGGTTCACTCAACAGTAAAGGTACTTAATATGCAGTGAGGTGGGTTCTCACTCAACACAACAGGTAGTTAGATGCAGTGAGGTGGCCAGGTGGGTTCACACTCAACACAACAGGTAGTTAGATGCAGTGAGCTGGGTTCACTCAACAGTAAAGGTACTTAAGATGCAGTGAGGTGGGTTCTCACTCAACACAACAGGTAGTTAGATGCAGTGAGGTGGCCAGGTAGGTTCACACTCAACACAACAGGTAATTAGATGCAGTGAGCTGGGTTCACTCAACACAAGGCTAGGTATATGCAGTGATGAGGTTGGTTAAGTAAACACAACAGGTACTGGGTAGTTAGATGCAGTGAGCTGGATTCACTCAACAGTAAAGGTACTTAAGATGCAGTGAGATGGGTTCTCACTCAACACAACAGGTAGTTAGATGCAGTGAGGTGGCCAGGTGGGTTCACACTCAACACAACAGGTAGTTAGATGCAGTGAGCTGGGTTCACTCAACACAACGCTAGGTATATGCAGTGATGATGTGGGTTAAGTAAACACAACAGGTACTGGGTAGTTAGATGCAGTGAGCTGGGTTCACTGAACAGTATACAGTAAAGGTACTTAAGATGCAGTGAGGTGGGTTCTCACTCAACACAACAGGTAGTTAGACTTAGATGCAGTGAGCTGGGTTCACTCAACACAACGCTAGGTATATGCAGTGATGAGGTGGGTTAAGTAAACACAACAGGTACTGGGTAGTTAGATGCAGTGAGCTGGGTTCACTCAACAGTAAAGGTACTTAAGATGCAGTGAGGTGGGTTCTCACTCAACACAACAGGTAGTTAGATGCAGTGAGGTGGCCAGGTGGGTTCACACTCAACACAACAGGTAGTTAGATGCAGTGAGCTGGGTTCACTCAACAGTAAAGGTAATTAAGATGCACTTAAGATGCAGTGAGGTGGGTTCTCACTCAACACAACAGGTAGTTAGATGCAGTGAGGTGGCCAGGTGGGTTCACACTCAACACAACAGGTAATTAGATGCAGTGAGCTGGGTTCACTCAACACAAGGCTAGGTATATGCAGTGATGAGGTGGGTTAAGTAAACACAACAGGTACTGGGTAGTTAGATGCAGTGAGCTGGGTTCACTCAACAGTAAAGGTACTTAAGATGCAGTGAGGTGGGTTCTCACTCAACACAACAGGTAGTTAGATGCAGTGAGGTGGCCAGGTGGGTTCACACTCAACACAACAGGTAGTTAGATGCAGTGAGCTGGGTTCACTCAACAGTAAAGGTACTTAAGATGCAGTGAGGTGGGTTCTCACTCAACACAACAGGTAGTTAGATGCAGTGAGGTGGCCAGGTGGGTTCACACTCAACACAACAGGTAGTTAGATGCAGTGAGCTGGGTTCACTCAACACCACGCTAGGTATATGCAGTGATGATGTGGGTTAAGTAAACACAACAGGTACTGGGTAGTTAGATGCAGTGAGCTGTGTTCACTGAACAGTATACAGTAAAGGTACTTAAGATGCAGTGAGGTGGGTTCTCACTCAACACAACAGGTAGTTAGACTTAGATGCAGTGAGCTGGGTTCACTCAACACAACGCTAGGTATATGCAGTGATGAGGTGGGTTAAGTAAACACAACAGGTACTGGGTAGTTAGATGCAGTGAGCTGGGTTCACTCAACACAAAGCTAGGTATATGCAGTGATGAGGTGGGTTAAGTAAACACAACAGGTACTGGGGTATATGCAGTACTGGGTAGTACAATGTGCAGCTCCCTGTCACACACACAGGCAGTCAGTCACTGAATGTGCTGGGCTGCTGGCAGTGGCACACACACTATCAATTAGCAAGGCTGTGCATGCAACAAAAGTGTCAGAAAAAAAATGTACAGGTTGAGCTCTGAAAAGAGCTGTTGCTGGGTGCTTTAAAAGCAATATTAATCAGTCAGGAACAAGCAAAGCAGCCTAGAACCTAACTAATCTGTCCCTAAGAGAAAAAGTCTGCAGCAGCTGTCCCTTTCCTCTCTCTAGCAGGCACACGAGTGACTGTAATGGCCGCCGGAGGCTGCCTTATATAAGGGGGGTGGGGCTCCAGGGCTTACTGTAGCCTGAATGGCTACAATGTGCCTGCTGACTGTGATGCAGAGGGTCAAAGTTGACCCTCATAGTGCATTATGGGGTGAACGGAACTTCCGGAAAAGTTTGCCTGGCGCAGGCGAACGCGAACCCCCAATGTTCGCCTGGAACCGTTCGCCGGCGAACCGTTCGGTACACCTCTAATAGTAATCAGTGTGTGACGGCTGGGGGGTGGGAGGGATGGGGGGCGCACTTTGGTGTCTCAGTCTTAGGTGCTGCAGGAATTGTCCCGGCTCTGGGAACCTGTCACCAGTTGGTGTTGGGTCACTGACAACTAACTTCTAGCCAAGGCCATGGCAAGTTCTATGGTCAGTTCCCCAAGGCTACTGAGGTATTGTAAGTTAGAGAAATGCTTACTTAATGTGTAAAATGTGTAATTGTAAGGTTATATTTTTTTCAGTAAGCCTGGTTGTTGTCCATTTATGTAAAATTAAGTTATTTCGCAATTTTCATATAACATATCTATACTTCTCTTTGCCCTGGTTTTGAAAATTCCCCCCATTATGTGGTGAGAACGACATTACATCAATAGCACAAAATGGATCATGACATGTCCTTAAAGAGACACTGAAGTGACATATTATGGAATATAGTAAATTATTCATCATGACATCCATTTTACAGTAATTTTCCTGGTTTCAACATCAGAAACACTTCCTGTGTATTGTTGTATATTGGTATGTAACTCTACTCTCCCAGTGATGTTTAGTGTAGGCTGTTTAGCTATGTGGAATTCTCCTCCTGGAGCATTCTGGGAGACCAGGTATATTTTCTACTAGCTTCAGAGCTCTAAATAACAAACATTCCTCAGAGGTGCACCTTACAGGACTAAAGATGTTGCCACCTGTGATAAATTTCAGAATGTAAATTGAGGAGAGGAAAGAATTTGCAATGGGCAAACTGACTAAAAATGTATAAATGAATATTGTAAAAAAAATGAGCAATTCTATTAATTATGGTTATTTTCACTACAGTTCTTCTTTCGTGCTGGCCTGGGATGGTATGTCTGACGTCCTTCCAAGTTTTTACTGTAGACCCTTAGGCTAGAGCAGGCATGGGCAAACTTGGCCCTCCAGCTGTTAAGGAACTACAAGTCCCACAATGCATTTGTCTTTATGAGTCATTACTGTGGCTGTCAGACTCCTGCAATGCATTGTGGGACTTGTAGTTCCTTAACAGCTGGAGGGCCAAGTTTGCCCATGCCTGGGCTAGAGTCATAGCACCTAAATTTGCTCATGACCAGGTAGGTATGGGGGAAACCAACCTATACACTACAGAGACCCCTTGCAGACCCTCTATATAAAGGAACTGAAAAAATGTGCAACCACATCTGTGAAAATCCATGTCAAAATAATAAGGGGCCTATTTCTGTAAAAAAAATGTTTTAAAGTGAATGTCAAGAAAACAACAAAGAAAAAAGATACTTAGCTATGGAGAGGGAAGACTATGGTTCCTGCAGTGCTCCCCAACCCTGTCCTCAAGGCCCACCAACAGTGCATATTTTGTGGAAATCCACAGAAGTAGTTAATCAGTTCTGCTGAGACACTAATACATTAATACAGGTGAGGTACACCTGTGTATGTTTGTGGTTTTCTGCAAAACATGTACTGTTGGTGGACCTTGAGGACAGGGTTAGGGAACACACAGAGTCTTCCGATTTCTCTCCTGGTCTCCTCATTCCAGCACTGTCACCCCATTTAGTAGTAATTGCCCAATCGTTCAAATACTGCTCTGTGCCGCTGTACTCTGTTGGCACTATATAAATACTAAAATAATAAAATAATAATAATAGCCTTCCCTCTTCTGTATCTGGTTTTTTTTTTTTTTTTCAATTTACATTGGCTTTAAACACACTGTTCACCATTTTAGCCTAGAGCGATTCTCAAGTTGGAATTGATTTGGCAATGAATAAAGTGGCTGTCAGCCTGATTAGCACTTTATAAATATGGTGATCAGCACTAAACTGATATTAAATAACTACAGATTGACGATCCTGTAGAAGTAGTGATTGTGTAGGTAAGTGGCACACATTTAGTCTAATTGCCACTTCTATAAATCTGTTGTTCTGAAAAATGCCACTGTTTTGAAGAAATAACAGTCCTTTCTGAAGAACATTCTGTTCTTAAGAAATAGGCCTTATTGCAATTTCATTGGTGTAGAATTCAGAAGTCTGGTGAAAGGGAAAAGAAAGTATACTGGGTTGCCCTTTACAGCTTCTCTATAGGTCAGTGAAGCCACCCATCACTCTAACGACCAACATACAGACTTGAGAGCTGAAAGGAGCAAGAATCAAGGTCGACTTTTACAAGAAAAGTTGAAATATGAATATTACTTCAGCAGCCAAAAGCCCTTTCTTTGCTTTGCTGTGCAGGATTGCGAGCAAACTCTGAACAGATATTTTTTCAACAGTGATTAGTCTAGATTGCTCAAGTTTGTGACATGTAATGTAAAGTAAAACTTGTTTTTGTTGAGAAATAAGCAATCACATCACTTTAGCAGCTGGATAGTGTGTTAGTTAAAGACTCCACTTTAGATGTAGGTGACCAGGGTTCGAATCCTGGTTGGAACAAGTACTTATTCAGAAAGCAATTCTTAGGCAAGGCACCCTAAGACTCCTGGGTGGCCTACCAAGTACACCCTTAATGCTGCAGCTCTCAACTGTTTTACGTCCAACAGGAGGAAAACTAAAATGTCTTTCACCTCTACACATTTCTATTGAGTTTATGGCAAATATTATTGTGTACCTTGATTCTGAGGACAGAAAAACAAAGCCCATCCACCGTGATGCTAAGGCAATCTTTCAGTTTGGTAGTGTTGTTGCTCCTGCCAGTCACTCAGTGCAGGGGTGGAAGTAATTAAAAAGACCTCCTGCTTTGTACCACTGATTAAACATTGAGAAAAAAAGAAACATTTGGGGATTGGGAATCTGTACTGGAACACAAAGTACAGATTCCAGGCTAGAACATAAATGTAATTTGTGCTCCAGATCAATTTTGGAAATTCATATATTTCTGTATACTGACATATAAAGATAATTTTAAAGAACATTAAATTACAAAAAGGTCTGATGAATGTTTATGGCAAGTTTTAGCAAGAGTGGAATTTCGGTTTGAATTAAACAAGGAACCTCGCCTGAGCCCAGTCTTGATTTGTACTCCTCTGACACACATAAAAGGCTACTTGGGACTTTAGTGGATTACCCATTCTTTATTGCATTTCAATTTTCCCTGTTTGACAGACTCTTTTTATGGCCTCATTCCACTTGCAATCGATTAGATATTGGATCTGTTTGTGAATTATTAATTGCAAGTAAAGCTTAACCCTTTGGAAGCGGTTTCACAGACATTTTTTGTGTGCCACATTATAGGCATATTGCTACTGGGCTTTATTACTGCAAAACACATTGCTTGTTAATATTTACATTTCTCTCATTTAAGTACACATACTTCTAGAAAAAGCTGAAAGTGTGACACATAAACATATCCATCACATTAAAGAGAGAGAAAGAGAGACAGAGAGCTTGTCATACACTTTATTAGTAAAGGTCAGTTTACAGTAGTTGATATTTCTGCACACTACTGTGAAAGCATAAAACCCATGTTATTGTGAAGGTAAGTATGTGCTTTTACACAATTTCTTTCAGTCATGTCAAGATTTCTGCTTTGTTGGACTACTGCCACATTCATAATCATGCGACATAGGGCATCATTCTTTTAATACACCTGCTTTGGTGATGGTGCCAGCAGTATGGATTGGGGATAAAGATGGTGCTTTTTTTATATAATTAAATCCATTCAAACATTCTCACATTCTCCCATGATTCTGTAAGTGAAATTAGTGTATAGTGATGTGCGTTTTATTATTGATCCTTTGCCCATGGTGTAATTATTTGTCTGTGAGTTTGTTTCTCTAAGAGAGGTAATAGAGTACCCAGAAAGCTCATGGTGATCCAGAACTCCTAGGAGTCTGTAAGGAGCTACAATGGACCAAAAAGCCCTCTTACTAAAATGCTATGGAAAACAAAGTGACAAAAAAAAAAAAAAAGTGAAAGCAGATGTGAAGATAATACCCCCAAACTTTGTTTTTTTGTAATTTGTCATCCTCAGTGATTTTTATCACTCTTTAACTAGGGCTTCTTGGCTTATTCATTTCATTAAGCAGCAGCACGAGATCTTATTTTAACTCCCAGGTCATTCTGCCAGTGGGAACCATAAGTGGCTGGATAGTGTAACGGTTAAAGGAGTTTGCCTTTGACACAGGAGACCAGGGTTTGAATTTTTGCCCTTCCTGTACAGTAAAGGTGGCCACACACGATACAATAAAACGATTCGATTTTACAGAAATTCGATAAAAACGATCGGATCTCCCATAAAAATTGAAAGCTTTTTTTCATTCGACTGAAAAATCCGATCGGATTTCCCGTTTTCTTCGATTTTTATCGATCCGGAATGCCAGATATTTTTCTTCAACCTTTCTAAAGATTGTATGGTGTGTGTAATGGTAGCCATACACGGTACAATAAAAACGTTCGATTTTCCCGTTTATTCGATCTAATTGATCGAATTGAATGAAAGTTGAAAATATTTTTTTTTTCGATCAAGAAATTCGAACAATTATCACGTTTTTTTTCGGGAAAAATGATCGGACATGCTGGAAAAATCTTTATATTCGATCTAACGGAATAATCGAACTAAATTATCTAATTAAAAAATTGTACCATGTATGGCCACCTTTAGATTGTCAGTTTATTAATACACACCCTAGTAATTTTCTCAGAGTTTCCAATCATTTTTATCATAATTGGGGGAAAAATTGAACACAGGTGTGTGGTACATTGGTCAGATTTTTGAAATGTTACAATCAGTCAGAAAAATTGATTGAAATTCTTAAATTGAACAGATATTTAAAAAATTGTATGGTGTGTGGCTACCTTAAGACAGGAACTATTCAGTTAAGAGTCCCTGGGCTAAACTCCCTAAGCAGTGGCGTAGTTAAGGAGCTATAGGCCCCGGTGCAAGTTGTACATGAGGTCCCCCCAAGCATTATATACATAACAATTGACATGGCGCGCCAAAACCTGCCAAAGACAACCACAGTGTCAGAGGTGCAAGAAGGGGATGGGGAACAGTTGGTTAAAGATTATAATCATTCAACGCATTTATAGAAGTAACCATTAGAAGCACAGAACCAATAGAGAGCTGATGCTGCAGTTGAGGGACGGCCATAAGGGGCCCCTCCGGCCCAAGCACAATGTAAATGTTACTGCAGCTGCAGTCACTAATCATGATATTTTCATACAATAAACAGCTTTAATACAATAATGGTGCTGACTCTACTGAAGGTGGTAAGGAGTGGTGTCTGAGGGTACGGGGACACTGAGAGTCAGAGCACATTAACCTTCCTTTTCTGGGTGCTTGTCTCATACTGTTTGCAATGTAAATGTTATTTGTCTTGTCTTCTTCCCATTCTCTGCACCAATTACCTTTTTAACCAACATGGACATGACAACCACCCCCACATACGTATCATAATCTTATCCCACTCCTGTAATTGAAATTAAGTGTAAAGTGTCTAACAATGACAATATTATATTAAAATAATATATTCTCAACAAAACTCTTCTCATTTAAAGACCTCCTACACTACTTTAAAACCATTAACAAAAATATATTTAGGTGTATCATAAATACACATCCAAGCAAATTGGTGTTGAGTAGATAACACAACATGCAAATTTAGTAGTACATAGAATGTACTTAAAGTTAAAATATAAACATGTGATAAATACCATGCACATAGAAGCTCAGTTATGACGCCTGTGTCATGCAACCCAGAATCCCCGTGTTTGTTTGTTAAGAATCATTGGCTTGTGCAGTGGATGCATCTAAGCCTGTGATTGTATACTATACATGGTGCACTCATCCTGAAATAGTTATGTGCCTATGGGATAAAACATAAAATCACTCAGCATGCAGCTTCAGTACAGGGAACAACACTCATGGGACTTGTAATGAAATAAAGATTTAATTAAACAAAAAAGGCGACAGCCACTATTACAGAATATGAAATTATTACATGCATGTATAAAATATATCTGGGCATATCTAATAAAGCAAAGAGCATTGTGCAAAGGTCAATAACCCAGAGCAACCAATCATTCATTACCTTTAATTACTCTAATTACTCTGGAAGCCTTAAAACGGTGAAAGATAATGTCTTATTGGTTGCATGGGTCACTGTTCATTTTCAGTTTATCATTGCTCTTAGTATAACATTGGAAATGCATAAATACAAAAAGGGCCCAGAGGGATGAGTAAACTGCAAAGTTAGCTCTTCTATAATACGTCAGACTATAAAGAATAGTTAGTTCTCCTCAATGTGCAAATCTTTGCACTCCTCTTACTACACCTAACAAAAGAACAATTGGTTTGCAAGAGATGATTGTAGATCACTGAGCTGCTGCTTTTCACCAGCCACTCCTTTAGCAATATTGCAAGGACAATAAGCTCATCCTCAATGCATCAAAAACTGCTGAGCTGAACATAGACTTCCGGAAACAAGCCTCCACAAGCAACCTAGTTGTCATCGATGAGACAGAAGTTTCCAGGGTATCAGATCAGATAATTTCCTTGGCCCAGAGGGATGAGTAAACTGCAAAGTTAGCTCTTCTATAATAGGTCAGACTATAAAGAATAGTTAGAGCTCCTCAAAGTGCAAATCTTTGCACTCCTCCTACTACACTTAACAAAAGAACAATTGGTTTTCAAAAGACAACTTAAAAAGGGGCAAGAGACAACTTAAAAAGGGGACAGGCACTACCAAAATTCAGAAGAGGGCACAGCGGAGGTTATTCTGCGACAACTGAAGAAATTTGATATGCCATGTGAGCTGCTGACCAGATTTTACCCTGCTACCATAGAATCCATCCTCTGCTAATCCATCATAGTTTGGTATGCAGGTGCAAGCACCAGCAACAGGTACAAACTCCAAAGAGTGATCAGCTCTGTGGAGAAAATCATTGAATCGACCCTGCCACCTCTCAATCTTCTGCATACAGTGAGAATGAAGACAAGAGTCACTAAAATCTCGCGTGAACCCTCCCATCCGGGTAACAGGTTCATCAAGCTCCTCCCATCGGGCCCGTGTTATAGGACTATCCCTCTAGAACCATTAGGCGCTGGAGCACCTTCTTCCCTCAGGCGGTCCTCATGCTGAACTCTGCCAAAACCAACCCCCACCCCTTATTGCTGCCTGCTCAATGTATTCCTCGCAAAGTTGCAAATGATTGTCTGCATGTATGTTTGTTTGTATACTTTTGCTTTTTGTTTGTTGCTGTTGCACTGCTGTTTTTGTTTGTCAAATGCTTGTCTGTTCTGCATGCCAATGCCACGTGTACTGCAATCAATTGTAAACTTCCACAACTAATGCCTACATCAGAAAGTTTCTTGGCCCTTTGGTAAAGAAAATATGGGAACATAGCTTTTTACTCCTTTGGTTATATACTTGGACAATGTGATTTAAGCCTTTAGTACTTGAAAACTTGTATAAGCCTTCATATTTGTGTATACCAGTGATCTGCAAACTTGGCTCTACAGCTGTTAAGGAATTATACGTCCCACAATGCATTGCAGGAGTTTGACAGCCACAGGCATGATTCATAAAGGCAAATGCATTGTAGTACTCATAGTTCCTTAACAGCTGGAGAGCCAAGTTTGCAGATCACTGGTGTAGGCTGACCGATATATTAATTTGGACAACATCAATACTAATGCTGGAGAATTCACTCCAGCATGGGCAGAAGACCCAGACTGGACCCGACTGAGCCTGTTACCGGGACTGATCGCGGCTGAACAGCAGACCGCAGGAGGACGCTGAGGGACTCAGACGAGCTTATGGGGCTGGAGGAAGCCCTGGGTAAGTATCAAATATTTACCATTGAACATCTCTGATACACTTTAAACAATGCACATTGATTGGCTGTCCTACTAATCCTCTGCCTCTAACACTTTCAGCCATAGATCCTGAAAAAGCATGCAGATCAGATGTTTCTGACCCAAGTCTAGCCTGATTAGCTGCATGCTTGTTTTAGGTGTGTGATTCAGGCACTACTGCAGCCATAAAGATCAGCAGGGCTGCCAGGCAACTGGTATTGTTTAAATAGAAATAAATATGGCAGCTTCCATATCGTTTCACTTCAGGTTCCCTTTAAAATTGCAAACAAGTTTCACAGTGGCCCATACTGCACTACAATACATTAGTGTGGTGTGAATGGTGCTGTTTACAAGCAAAGGAATCATATTTTTAAACAGTTGTCATTGATTGGGAATCTCATTAAATGTAACTTCTGTATATGATGTAAGTTTAGAGCTCAAAATAGGCAACAGCACTGTTACTGGTGGAGGGTAAACACCAGGGCCCATATGCAATTCTCTTTTTCACCTGAGTTTTCTCCTTGGTGATACTTTTTATCTCCTCTTTAAAATAGCTTTTCAGCATTTCACAATGAAAAAATGTACTAAAAGAAGTAGCAAACGTACTATCAAAATGATTTTGCGCATTTTCTTGCTTGCTGGGGGTTTAAATGGCATTTGTTGACAAGGTGTGAAAATATCAACTTGGAGAAAACTAAGGAGAAAAAATGAATTGCATATGGGCCCACATATGCTGTAAAATGCACTCTCAATACTCTTCAACTAATGTATGTGATAAATGTTGCAGCTACAGTCTGTAACATATCATTTGGCTGAATTAATCATTTTCACACAAAAAGGCCAGTTAACATTAAAGCAGATGGATTCATCTGCTAATGTGCCTGTGTGTATTTTGTCCATCGATTCTGAACACATCCTTAACCCTGTCACATTCAGCAAATTGCTGTGTAGAGTGGTCATGGTTAGAATGGCTGTACAGTGCCCGATACCCACTCTGCCCTTCTCTGTGTGATGATTAGGTCAGGAATGAAACATGTAGTAAGTGAATAACCTGCTTTCAAACACAGACACTTTCCATATTCTCAGGGCAAGTGAGAGCTGGTAATTTCCTTTACTGCTGAGAAAACGGAAGCTGCAAGTGAATTGCTAATGAAATTACCTGCTGTCAAATACAGACATTTTGCACATCCTCAATGCAAGTGAGAGCTGGTTCTTTGCTGCAGAGAAAACAGAAGGAGGCTAAAAGTGGATAGTTAATAAAATTACGTGCTTTCAAATACAGACATTTTCCAGACATTAGTACAAGTGAGAACTGGTAGATTCCTTTCCTCCAAAGAAAACAGAAGGAAGATGCAAGTGAATTGCTAATGAAATCAACCAAGATGCATGAGATGAGAGGATCATTGTTCTATGTTGGTTGTGCTTGGCAAGAAAAGTGCATTTACTCATGGGGGATTCTCAGTATTACCTTTATTTTTTTTTACAAAAGCACTCCCTTGAAAGGATCTATACTAAGACTTCAGCCAGCTTCCCTTCTCATTTTAACACTATTTTGGCAGTTGGACTGAGCACCTGGAATTTAGTAAGTGCTTTTATAAATAAAGAAATACCTGAGAAGTTCTCAGACTAGACCAATCCAAGACCTGTCAGGTTTTTAACTACCTACTGTAAGTGACAGTAACATAGGAGAAAGGTAATTTATAGTACATTTTACTCACAAATGTACATTTTATATGTGTTTATTTTACATTTCACAATTATTCACGATAGTGGTCCTTTAAGGGGCCCATCGACAATACAATTTTAATCCTAATTTGTGGCGAAAACAATATATAGGTTATTTAAGTGTTATAAGTAGTGTTATAAGTAGAGATAAAGTTATTGGTGAATGAAAAGAGGAAGTGCTGAAATGTGAAAATTGCTCTGGTCCATAAGGGGAAAAACCCTTTAGTAATGAAATAGTTAAAGTTATGATAAGAAAAGAATAGCCAGATTGTGAAGCTTGGACTGAGCGGGGCTCTGCAGCCTGAGCTATACCAGCCCACATGGTCCATGTTATAGGGCAGGGCTTTTCAATCTTTTCACTAATTGTACCACTTTTATCACCTGAAAATTTAGAAGTACCACCCGTGGGCCTGCGCACTAGAGCGGACCCAATCAGGCTTGGCTGTTTCCACCAAAATCAAAGTGGAGAGCTGCTACGGCATATGCAGGTATGCTGACGAGATCTTTGGGCGTCCTTTTGCTGGATCCCCTCTACTGTGGAGGAAGGTGGAAGCCTCTTTAACCCTTGAGGTCCTCGCTGTGCTGCCCTGCAGAATAGTTCAGACCTCAGATCCGTAGTAACCCGACTGTCACTGTCACTGTGCACCAATTGCCTGGCTGTCTCTTCACCACTGATCTGAGGTCTGAAGTATGGCGCAGGGCAGCACAGCGGGGAGTGAACGAGGGGAGCTGAACTTTGTGGAGGCAAGATGAGATGATGACAAGTGGCAGACAAACCTGGTGTGTACCACCTGGCCAACAGCAAAGTACCACTGGTGGTACGCGTACCACAGATTGAAAAGCCCTGTTATAGGGGGCTCTGGAAAAGAGGGGTGGTCAAGCCTCCGCCACTCCCCATGGCAAGGGGCTCTTCCTCGTCTCTGGTGCCTGGCAGGAGGTGGGGGGGTCGTATGCCCAGGGTGGTGATGGTGGCACCTAGGAGTCCCCTTTAAGAAGGGACCCCCAGGTGCCTGCCCCTCCTCAGGATAAATGAGTATACGGGTACTAACGTACCCCTAATTAATTTTCACAAAAAGTTAAAATGAAATAAAAATGTTCTTCATTAACCATAAATACTTATGGTACCTTTTGTTATTCCTATGACAGTATTCTCAGAAATGATCCAACTCCATATCCTCTCAAAACCTGATACCACATACACCACATCATTTTCTTTTTATTTAACATTTTATTGTCCAAATCACTGGTAAATTTGCCAGGGATTTTTATACAGCAATACTGTGGCTGTACAGCGATCCCTGGCTGAAGCGTTGCCTTTGATGTGGGATTTGAGCCCTTTGACAAGGGTTCAAATCCTGACTCAAGCCAGTACGTAAAACAGTAAGGTGTCATTGGGCAAGGCTCCCTAATGAGACGCCCGTGGAGCGCCCTTTAAGTGGCTGCAGGTCTGTGGCTTTGAGTCAGTCAGGAGAAAAGCGCAATATAAATTATCTGTGTCTTGATATTAAACACTGCATACTGACCACCTGGAAACCCCGGCATTAAAATTCACGGCTCTTTCATTTGATATATGTAAATTTACAATACCGATAGGTTGATACATGAACTGTCAATTAGCCGCATTAAAAAAAAAGCTTTTTTCCTATCATGATTTTCTCAAAAACTGTAAGGTCCTTTTGAAAAAATGTTTACCACTAACCTCCCTAATATAACCTGCAAATTTGGTGATTCTAGTATGTACGGGGGCTTTGCTAATAACCGCCAAAGCCAGCGGCCATTGACTGTAATGATAAATGGGAACACAAAGTTTTTGGTAACAATCATTCGTAAACAAATGTTCATTAGCCACGAACCAGCACCTAACAAGTTCGTCCATCACTATTTCTGAGTGAGAGATTTTATTGCACATGCACGCATTCAATTTTCTCTGGTGTACAACTTAAGGTTGCAGAAGGCAATGAACAATTCATTCAGCAGGAACGGATAATGTATGCACAATTTGTGTCAATGAGGCGTTCAAGGGGCGTGGAAGAAAACTTTTTGGCACTGTTTTGTGGAGAACAGGAGGAGCGGAATGGTGATATGCAAGTGCACAGAGGTATGAACCTATCTTACTAACATACCTCTGTTCTTATTTCATTAACTTATATTCGGGTTGCGATATCCTTTAAGTAGAAATCGAAAACTGTAGAGCCACATTTACAGCTCTGCTTCCTACTTCCACTTCTGATATCATGTGACTTCCTACATGTGTCATTGTTTTATGCAAAGAAATCTTGTGGCTGGATGTTATACTGGGCTCTGCTGCCGACACAGGTGACCTGGGTTCAAAACTCGGCTCCTCCTGTTCAGCAAGCCAGCACCAATTCAGTATGAGACCTTGGGCAAGACTCCCTAACACTGCTACTGCCTATAGAGCGCACCCTAGTGGCTGCAGCTCTGGCGCTTTGAGTCCACCAGGAGAGTGTTATATAAATGTTATTTGTCTGTTATTGTCTTGTATACTTGCGCTAGAATTAGAGAGTATGCCTGCATCTTTTAGCTATAGCAATGTGCCAATAGAGCAGCCAGGTAAGTTACCTTTCTAATTATCCCCTTAGCATTCAATTAGCCTTCATTCCTATTTACAACACACATTTATCTGTGCTTTTCTTGTTCTAGTATTGTATTATTTATTGCCTGCTACAGCAAGTATTGTCAGCTCTCATTACAAAGAGCTATATTTCCAGTTATTACATTTTTATTCTATTTTTCAGAGAGAAATGCAATAAAAAATAAAAATAAAAAGCAAAAATAAAATGTATTCCCTTACGGTAGTTTATATCCTTTTGTTAATATAAAAAATAACTTTGAGAATCTTCCCCTTTGCTTGTTATGGCCTTTGCTTTCCACTTTAAAGATGTATATCTTTAATATTATATAACAGGTTCTTAATGTGGATGCGACTTTCCTAGGTCATGCTTCTATGTCCCTGTAATTGTATTTGCTTTCACTCTCAATTAGGCACCGAAATGATATGAAGTGTAAAAGGGAGGAATAAATCCATCCACTGCATAAAAATAAGCCCCGAGAGCTCATTGATATGCCTCGTTGTACAGGCTGTTATCAGTCTGCCTCAGATGCATGATTATCACAGTGTGCAACATGAGCAGAGCATTGTGGGAACAGCACAGAAACAATTGCAGGAACTTCATTCTACCGACCTAAAACTCTATCCCCCTTGGTACAATATAAGACTATTCAGAATAAATTACACTGTGCAACTTAGTTCTAAAACTATACTTTTGATAGAATATGTCTGGTTACCTCTATAGGATCTTCAAAGATAGACAAAAACACATTAAGCTTTAAATGTAAGTATTTTGTTACACACCATCATGGACAAGTGGCAAAAGCAGCAAGAAATCACGCTGCAGTAGGGATGTTACCTACATTTTGCATGTCACAATTTCTTATATGATTTATATCATGAAGCAATGAGGTAGATGAACTAAAGCCTGGTATACACTTTCAATTTTGATTGACAAATGACTGGACAATATTATCACTTCCATGTGGTATGTGGGGCATCAGATTTTGAATACTATGAATACATTGTGTAGGTAAGCTCTCCTACTTCATGAAGGCAGTGACATTGGCCAACGTGTACACAGAAGCATGGAATTCCATCACTTCCTGAAGCCTTGTTATTAGCAAGACCTCCTATTGTCCATTTTACTTCACTCATCAGTATGTATTCCAAGTATAAGTACTGTTTGTGTACTTCTTGTATAGCTGTTCAGTATATTCTTGTCAACTTTACTGAACATCTTCTGCTTCTGTCAGATACCTTCTATTTTTGCCTTTCACCATTCCCATTTTTGCACAGAACGTTCCCTTGATAATGCCAATCTTCTAAAAAAGATCTCTTGTGTTTCCTATTACATTGTTATTTTCTATTTCCTTGCACTGTTGGTTCAAATAAGCTTCCTTATCTTTGTGTGGTATTCTCTGGAACTCTGTGTTCAGCTGGGCGATTTTTTCCCCCCCTCCATTGGTTTTAGCTTTCTTCCTTTCCTCAGCAATTTTTAAAGCAACAGTGGACAACCATTTTGCCTTCTTAATATTTCTTCCTTTTGGGCTCTTATTAATTGTTACCTCTTATATTATATCACAGTTCCTCAGGTGTTCTGTCTATCAGATCTAATCCTTTGAATTTATTCTTCACCTCTTCTGTGAAGTCATATGGAATATAAGATCATATGTTTTTGGTCTACAGGCTTTTCCTGTTGTCTTGCGCCTGGTCTTACTTTAGCTGTTTGTATAGAAAGCTTTAATTTCTTCCTACCATGTACTGTATGCAGGCAATACTGATCATTTGCAATGCTCATGTGTAAAATCTTCTGTTGTGCTGTTGAAATAAAGTATTTGCTATAACCAATGTATTGTTTTGGCAAAATTCTATTTGTCTCTGTCCTGCTTCATTATGTTTTACAAGACCAAACTTGCCTGTCATTCCTCTTGATTGTCTGCTGCCAACTTCAGCATTCCAGACACCAAAAGCGTTCCTAGTGGGTTCCAGGCCTAAAACTGATCCACTTCCTTCTCATCAGCTTCAAGTTTTGGAGCATAAACTTGAATCGCTACAATGTTGAATGGCTTGCCTTGCAATGTAAACCTAAGTACGCACCTGAAGATGCACCGAGGAATCAACGGCGATGATGACCGATGCATCTTCCATGATCACATAAATGACAAGTAAATGTTGCGGCACAAACAATCGTTTTAATGATCTCAGTCATTTATGTGAGCAGCAATGGCATTCTGAACGATCACTCCTCCAGAGATCACTAATGGCGGTCGTTCAGTACAAACTCTGCAGGTTGTAACGCATTGTTAAACATCGTTTAACCCCCCTGGCGTTATAATTCCCGCGGCTGCGCAGCCGCGGGAGGGTTTTTTTCACCATTTTTTTTAGCATGTAGCTAGCCTAGCGCTAGCTACATGCTTCCCCCCTCCCCGCGGCGTCCGCCTGTCCCCTCCGATCGCCGCCGGTGCCGCTTGCCCATAAGGAAATCCCGTTCTGAACGGGATTTCCTTGAGGGCTTCCCCCGTCGCCATGGAGGCGATTGGCCAGGCTGCGCAAGGGGTATGCGGGGGGGGGGCCTGTTTCCGCGGCGGGTAGCGGCGCATCGGCGGTGGGCGGCGGCGATCAGAGCAAACACGCAGCTAGCAAAGTGCTAGCTGCGTGTTTGAAAAAAAAATTATGTAAATCGGCCAAGCCGGGCATTAGCGGCACCCTCCGGCGGCTTACCCCGTGTCACACACGGGGTTACCGCCAAGGAGGTTAACAAAGCGTGTAATGCAATATTGCGAAAATGGTCATTTGTC
Source organism: Hyperolius riggenbachi (assembly GCF_040937935.1). NCBI lineage: Eukaryota > Metazoa > Chordata > Amphibia > Anura > Hyperoliidae > Hyperolius > Hyperolius riggenbachi. Next base: position 206,908,331 of record NC_090648.1, on the reverse strand, counting down.
GCAAAAATCATAAGGTTGTGGGTATGGACCTCAAGTGAGATCTTTCTGTCACTTTTTGAATTGTAACCAACGACTGATGTTGACACCGTTTTATTGATGATGATAGCTACTCATTTCTTCTGTGAGTATCCTGTCCACAATAGAAAAGCTGATGTCTATGTAATGTAAAATGACCTCTGCCAGTCTATGTTTGTTTACTAATACCCAGGATGTCAACATTTAGCCTTGCCATCTCATCTTTGACCATGTCCTCCTTTCCGTTAATCATAGATCTCACGTTCCAAGTTCCAATGGTATATTGTCCTTTGAAGCATCAAACTCTACTTTCAATATTTCTGATCACCTCAGCATTTGGATGTCCTCTTGGTTTTGATCCATCTGCATCATTGCGTTCCTCTACTTGCACTTGTCTTCTGCTCTTCCTCAGTAGCTTGTTGGGCATCTTCAGACCTGGCCAGATGGCAGATCAAAATAGCACTGGTTGCTTCTGTTCATCTGGTTTTCTTGGAAAAAGTTAACTGGTGTAGGTTGCCAGTACCTTCTCCAGTGGAAATATAGCTCATCATTTCATTGATACATACAAGCCCCTTCACCTCGGCAAAGGAAACTATCCAGAAGAGTTAAAGCCTTGCACACACATCCAATTTGGTTGTCCAATCTAGTGGTGCTCAAATACCCCTTTTCAAAATTCGAGTTAGGTCGAATTCGAATAGTAAATTATTCGAGATCAGTCGAATATTCGAGTCGAATAATTTTTACTATTCGATTCGACCTCGGAATTCGAGCTCACTATTCGAGTCGGTATTCGAGCTCATTATTCGAGCTGACTATTCGAAATGGCCTTAAATAGCTTCCAACACTTGTTTTGAGGGTGAATGATGCAAGAAACCTCTTTTTTTCCAAGTAACAACAGCAAGTGATTATGTGGGGATGTTCCTTTAAAAAAAAAAAGTTGAAAAGAGAAGTTGTGTCCAGAAATTTGTTCAGTACTGTATATACTTCTTCTTCTTCTTCTTTATCTTCTATATCTTCTTCTTCTTCTTCTATATCTTCTTCTTCTATATCTTCTTCTTCTATATCTTCTTCTATATCTTCTTCTTTTATATTGTCTTCTTCTTCTTCTTCTTCATCTTCTTCATCATCATCTTCTTCTTCTTCATCTTCTTTTTCTTCATCTTCTTCATCTTCTTCTTCATCTTCTTCTTCATCTTCTTCATCTTCTTCTTCATCTTCTTCATCTTCTTCATCTTCTTCTTCTTCTACATCTACTTCATCTTCAACTTCTTTATCTTCTTCTTCTTCATCTTCTTCATCATCTTCATCTTCTTCATCTTCTTCATCTTCTTCATCTTCTTCTTCTTCATCATCTTCATCTTCTTCTTCATCTTCTTCTTCTTCATCATCTTCATCTTCTTCTTCTACATCTTCTTCATCTTCTTCATCTTCATCTTCTTCATCTTCTTCTTCTTCTTCTTCATCTTCTTCATCTTCTTCTTCATCTTCTTCTTCATCATCTTCTTCTTCTTCATCTTCTTCATCTTCATCTTCTTCATCTTCTTCATCATCTTCATCTTCTTCTTCATCTTCTTCTTCTTCATCATCTTCATCTTCTTCTTCTTCATCTTCTTCTTCTTTATCATCTTCATCTTCTTCTTCTTCATCTTCTTCTATATCGTCTTCTTCTTCACTTATTTCTCTTTTCAAATTTTTTTTTTTACAGAAATGCAGCTATTTTTGAGCGTAACAAATAGCTGGTGGCGCACGCATGTTGGAAGCGCCATTGTATGTGCTCCCTGGCAGTGGAAACACACAGACAGCAGGAGGTAAATTCAGCAGCAGGAGGAGGAGGATGAGTGTGTGGCAGCAGGCAGTCAATGAGGCAGGCAGCGTGACATAATAGCCCTGGTACCTAGCGGTGATACCAGGGCTGTAAATAAACACAGCAGGCAGGAGGTCCCAGACAGCGGTCGTGCAGCCCACATTGTGTCCAATACACAACTGGGACAACACAGTTTTCAACCCGGGCACCTCAGAAAAATTAAACCCTTTTTTTTTTTTTATGGTTTTGTAGTTTTGGTTTTACAACCAATTACACAGATATAGCTATTTTTTGACGTAATAGCTGGTGGCAGAGTGGCAGCAGAAGGTAAATCTGTGTACCCTGGCGTTGGGAAACACAGACAGACAGCAGCATCAGCAGGAGGAATGGAGGAGTAGTGTGAGTGTGGCAGCAGGCAGGCAGCGTGACATAATAGCCCTGGTACCTAGCGGTGATACCAGGGCTGTAAATAAACACAGCAGGCAGGAGGTCCCAGACAGCGGTCGTGCAGCCCACATCGTGTCCAATACACAACTGGGACAACACAGTTTTCAACCCGGGCACCTCAGAAAAATTAAACCTTTTTTTTTTTTTTATGGTTTTGTAGTTTTGGTTTTACAACCAATTACACAGATATAGCTATTTTTTGACGTAATAGCTGGTGGCAGAGTGGCAGCAGAAGGTAAATCTGTGTACCCTGGCGTTGGGAAACACAGACAGACAGACAGCAGCAGCAGCAGGAGGAATGGAGGAGTAATGTGAGCAGCTATTGTTTGACGTAATAGCTGGTGGCAGAGTGGCAGCAGAAGGTAAATCTGTGTACCCTGGCGTTGGGAAACACAGACAGACAGCAGCATCATCAGGAGGAATGGAGGAGTAGTGTGAGTGTGGCAGCAGGCAGGCAGCGTGACATAATAGCCCTGGTACCTAGCGGTGATACCAGGCCGTAAATGAACACAACAGGAGGTCCCAGACAGCGGTCGTGCAGCCCACATCGTGTCCAATACACAACTGGGACAACACAGTTTTCAACCCGGGCACCTCAGAAAAATTAAACCTTTTTTTTTTTTTTTTTTATGGTTTTTTGGTTTTGTTTGTAAAACAAATTACACAGATATATAGCTATTGTTTGACGTAATAGCTGGTGGCAGAGTGGCAGCAGAAGGTAAATCTGTGTACCCTGGCAGTGGGAAACACAGACAGACAGCAGAAGGGCAGTACACAGCAGCCCACTGTAGGTGTAAAATGTGTGGCTGCAGGCGACGTAATAGTCAAAGTGAACCAGGCTGGCTTAGTGAGCAGGAGCCAGGAGGTGGTAAAGGGTGGTAAGGCACATTAACGATGGTTCTTAGCCAGTTCATGTCCCCCTCTCGCCGACAACAGGGGCCAGGAACTCGCCTTCCACCCACGCCTGGTTCATCTTGAGAAACGTCAGTCTGTCCACAGACTTGTGAGACAGACGTGAGCGTTTCTCGGTGACCACACCACCAGCTGCACTGAAGCAGCGCTCGGACAGCACGCTGGAAGGGGGGCAGGACAGCACTTCCAGGGCGTACTGCGCCAGCTCGCTCCAGATCTCCAGGCGCTTGACCCAATACTCCATGGGATCAACAGGGGCATCGCTGTCAAGCCCGCTGTAGGACCCCATGTAGTCAGCCACCATGCGGGTCAGGCGCTGGCTGTGACCGGTGGAGGATGCTGCTGCATGCACCTCCTCTCTAGTCACTGCTGCCGGAGCCTCTACAGTCCTGTAGAGCTCGTGGCTGAGAGACAGCAGGTCTGTGGGGCGCTTGCTGCTGGATGCAGGCACCTGCTGCTGCCTCTGTGCTGGCTGCTGGACAGTGGGGGTGGAAGGCTGGGGGAAGGCTTCCTCCAAGCGCTCAACAAGGGCCTGCTGCAAGCTCCTTATTTGTTGCGCTGGGTCTCCTCCTGCAGGCGGCAGGAACTGGCTCAACTTCCCCTTGAGGCGTGGGTCCAACATCATGCTGATCCAGATGTCCTCCCTCTGCTTCATCTGGATCACCCTGGGGTCTCTGCGCAGGCACGTCAGCATGTGCGCTGCCATTGGGAAGAGGCAGGCCACGTCTGCTGGCACATCGACGGCAGTGCTGCTGTCCTCATCCTCCTCCTCTGCCTCGTCAGCCTCATCCTCTCTCCACCCCCGCACCAACTCAGCTGCACTGTGCTGCTCCCCCTCATCAGCAGCAAGGTCAGGGACCTCCACCAAGTCCTCCTCCTCCTCCCCCTCAGAGGTGGACTGTGCAGCTGCTTGCCGCTCCTGCTGGTCCAAGGCTGCCGCTCCCTGTTCCAGCAAAGCATCGAGGGCCCTGTTCAGCAGACAAACCAGGGGCACCCACTCGCAGACCATAGCATGGTCCCTGCTCACCATGTTAGTGGCCTGCAGAAAGGGAGCCAGCACTAAGCACACCTGCTGCATGTGCCTCCAGTCATCATCGGGGACGATGGACGGGATGTTGCTGGTCTTGTCCCTTCTCTGAGCGGCAGAAACAGTGGCCAGGGCAAGGTACTGTTTGACAGCGCGCTTCTGTTCAACCAGACGCTCCAACATCGCCAGGGTGGAGTTCCAGCGAGTCGGAACGTCAAGGATCAGCCGATGGCGTGGCAGATCCAGCTCCTTTTGCACGTCTTCCAGGCTCGCACAGGCTGCAGCCGAGCGCCGGAAGTGACGCACAACGTTCCTTGCCGTTTCCAGCAGTTCGCCCATCCCCTGGTAGGTGCGCAAGAACTTCTGCACCACCAGGTTCAGCACGTGGGCAAGACAGGGGATGTGGGTCAGGTTTCCCCTGTCTATTGCGGCAACCAGATTGGCCCCATTGTCAGCCACCACCTCTCCGACTCTGAGGCCTCTGGGGGTCAGCCAAATCCTCTCCTGCTCCTGGAGTTTGGCCAACACATGGGTTGCCGTCAGCTTGGTCTTCCCAAGGCTGACCAAGTGCAGCAGCGCTTGGCAGTGGCGAGCCTTCACGCTGCTGCTGAGGCGGGGGGTTTGGCCAGGTGTGCCGGAGGATGGCAGAGGATCGGAGGAACCTGCTGCAGTTCCCCTGACCCTGCGGGGTGGCACCACCCACTGTGTTGCTGCTGCTGCTGTGCCCGCTGCTGCTCTCCCATCCTCACCCCCTTCCACCAAGCTGACCCAGTGGACAGTGAAGGACAGGTAGCGGCCTGTCCCGAAGCGGCTGCTCCAGGAGTCCATGGTGACGTGGACCCTTTCACCAACCGCGTGCTCCAGCCCTCGCTCCACATTGGCCATCACAAAGCGGTGCAGTGCAGGAATGGCCTTGCGGGAGAAAAAGTGTCTGCTGGGGAGCTGCCAGTCTGGGGCTGCGCAAGCAAGCAGCGCACGAATGTCGCTCCCCTCCTGCACGAGCGTGTACGGCAGGAGTTGGGAGCACATGGCCCGTGCCAGCAAGCCGTTCAGCTGCCGCACGCGACGGCTGCTGGGAGGCAGAGCCCTAACCACCCCCTGGAAGGACTCGCTCAAAAGGCTCTGGCGTGGCCTTTTGCTGGCACGGGAATCAGCAGACACAGCGGAGGAGGCCACTGAGGACTGGCTGCCAGAACAGGCCTCAGTGTCGGCGGCAGGAGTTGCAGAGGGGGGAGGAGCAGTGCGTTTCCGCACTCCTGCTGGTGCTGCTGGAGGAGCAGGAGGGCGGGTGGCTGCTGTTGCTGCTGCTGCTGAAGGCTGTGCAGTGATGGGTGTGGTGCCACTGCCAGCACCAGATGCCTTCAGCCTCTGGAACTCCTGATGCTGGTGGAAATGTTTCGCAGCAAGGTGGTTGATGAGCGAGCTGGTGCAGAACTTTAAGGGGTCTGCACCTCTGCTCAACTTCTGCTGACAGTGGTTGCAAGTGGCGTACTTGCTGTACACTGTGGGCATGGTGAAAAAGCGCCAGATTGGTGACAGAAACATCCCCCTATGGCATGGAAGCGCTGCTGCCTGTCTCCCTGTGGTGGTTTGGGGGGGGGGCTTGGGGGGCTTGGGTGCGGCTGGTGGTGGTACTGGCAGATGCTGCTGCTGCTGCTGCTGAGCCTGAGACACCAGCAGGCTGTGGGACCTGCCTACTGCTGCTGCCAATGCTTGCAATGATGCGCCTCCTTGCAAGGCCCACAAGAGCATCCTCCTCCTCCTCCTCAGAGCTGCTGAGGACGACATCCCCTGGAGGTGGTGGCACCCAGTCTCTGTCTGTCACCGGGTCATCAACATCCTCCCCCTCCTGAAACATGTCCTGCTGGGATGAGGACCCCCAAACTCCTCTCCTGATGCATGGATGGGCTGCTTGACTGTCGCCACAGTCTTGCTGTCCAATCCCTCATCCCCCAAAGTGCCCATCAGCATCTCCTCCTCAAGATCGCCAACAACAGCAGACAATTTACTCATGATGCCTGGGGTCAAAAGACTGCTGAATGACAGGTCGGCGAGTGACGGTGAACTGTCCTCCTCCCCAGACCCTGCTGGGCGGCTGCTGCGAACAGGGGTGGTGGTGGTGGTGGTGAGGGTGGAGGCCTCAGATGCAGAGCTGATGGCGGGCTGCTCATCCTCCGTCATGAGTTGCACCACAGTGTCTGCATGCTTTTCCTCAATGGGACGTTTCCGACCCGGCTGGAGGAAAATCGGAGCAGGTGCTACACGCTGCTGCTGCTGTGTCTCTGCAACGTGAGTTGCAGATGCTCCTGCTGGGCGGCGCCCAAGGCGTCCATGGCCAGTGGCTATGGGAGGAATGTTAGCCACTGACGCTGCTGCTGCTGCTGCGGAACTGTGCATGGTGGCGCGCCCGCGCCCGCGGCTTGCCACAATGCTGCTCCCTCTCCTCCTGATTCCCTTGCTGCCCTTCCCCTTGCCCAAACCGCGCTGGCTGCCACTTCCAGACATCTTCGATGTTTTGGGCGTATAGACAAAAGTTTTTTAAAAGGGCGGGTGAAAAGTGGGGTACTTTAATGGAGTGGGTTGGTGGGTGAGGTGACTGAGTGAGTGTCCCTAGTACAGTAAGTAAGTAGTAACAGTCAGGAAGTACAACTAGCAGTTACAACTTACAATAATCAGTAGTAATCAAAAGTAAATTTAGTGTGTGTACACTACAGACAGTGAGTGCACGCACGCGCAAACACGCGCAGGAGCTAGCCTATGAACAGTGACTGAGTGAGTGTCCCTAGTACAGTAAGTAAGTAAGTAGTAACAGTCAGTAAGTACAACTAACTAATTACAATAATCAATCAGTTATCAGAACTTGGAAATAGAGTGTGTGTAGTGTGTACACAGACAGTGAGTGCACACACGCAGGAGCTAGTAGCCTATGAACAGTGACTGAGTGTCCTAGACTCCTAGTACAGTAAGTAGTAACAGTAAGTACAACTAACTAATTACAATAATCAATCAGTTATCAGAAGGAAATAGAGTGTGTGTAGTGTGTACACAGACAGTGAGTGCACACACGCAGGAGCTAGTAGCCTATGAACAGTGACTGAGTGTCCTAGACTCCTAGTACAGTAAGTAGTAACAGTAAGTACAACTAACTAATTACAATAATCAATCAGTTATCAGAAGGAAATAGAGTGTGTGTAGTGTGTACACAGACAGTGAGTGCACACACGCAGGAGCTAGTAGCCTATGAACAGTGACTGAGTGTCCTAGACTCCTAGTACAGTAAGTAGTAACAGTAAGTACAACTAACTAATTACAATAATCAATCAGTTATCAGAACTTGGAAATAGAGTGTGTGTAGTGTGTACACAGACAGTGAGTGCACACACGCAGGAGCAGCTAGTAGCCTATGAACAGTGACAGTGAGTGTCCTAGTACAGTTACAGTATATAACTACAATACTAATACAATCAGTAGTAAAGGACAGCAGAAATACTGGTATAGATGAGAGAAATAAACAGAGGACAGGAGGACAGCTGCCCACACAGGCAGGCCCTGAGGCCTAAAGCTGTAAGCCTGCAGCAGCTGGCCTGTCTCTATGTAACACAAAAGCTACTAACTAAAATACAATGTCTAACTAACTAACAACAATATAGGTGTGTATAGGAGGTGTATGTGAGCAAAAACGCTAGGTAAATGACCACAATAAAGCTCTTGCTAAGCCAAAGCACAAAGGAGCAACTCTCTCTCTATGCAAGTCTCAGGCAAGGACGGAGAAACGTAACATGGCGGCCGCTATTTATAGGGTAGGGGCTGGCCAGGGTCCCCCTCTGTGATTGGCTGCCGTCAGAGGGCCTGGGAGCCCTCTGATTGGCTCTAAGGACATCAATCTGGGCTATGACGCTATTCGAGCTCGGTACCGAGCTCGAATAGCGCCGTTTGCTCGAATAGCTCGAATAGTGAATGGGCTATTCGAGTGTACGCGAATAGCCCATTCGAATAGCTGCAGCTATTCGGAGCTCGAATACCGAGCTCGAATAGCTGAAAAAGAGCTCGAATATTCGAGCTACTCGAATATTCGAGCTCTGCTGAGCACCACTGGTCCAATCATTGGCCATTTTTTTTTAACAAATAAGGTTTATTGAGTTTTTCAAAAAAAATACAACACATGGTAAGCATATCAAAATACATACCATATTCGCAGGGCCGGCCTTAGGTTTCACAGTGCCCTGAGCGAAACCTGATTTTTGTGCCCCCCCCCCCCCCCTTCATCCTCTTTGCGCGTACACACACACACACACACACGTACGCACGCGCACACACACACAGGCCCATATGCAATTCACCTTTTCTCCTGAGATATCTCCTAGGACAGTGGTTCCCAACCTTTCTGACATTGAGACACATGACGCCAAATGAACAGATTTCTGTGACACATCACATAGGTATTATAGTAAAAATACTATTAATAACCATGAATGGATGGAAAGAGTGCATTATCCTGAATATACTTAAAAATGAAGGTTAGAACCTTTCTAGAATATTAATAAAAACAATCAGTGGGACAGTTAGCCGCCCCCCACCTCTCACATTTAGAATGATAGCACAGCACCGACAATTTGCACCACGCGTTATAGCCGCAGTGCGCACCCCCCCCCCCCCAAAAAAAAAACGCCCTCAGACTCAGTATAGGTAGGCAGCTAGGTATAGGTGCCCCAGTATAGGATGTCATGTGTATTTGCCCTCAACATAGGTTGCCAATCATAGGTGCCCCCAGTATAGGAAGTCAGTTGAAGGTCTCCATCGCTGCCATAGGTAGCCAGGCGTAGGTGCCTCCAGTATAGGTAGCCATGTGTTGGTGCCCTTAGTAAAGGTAGCCAGCTATAGGTGCCCCCAGTATGGGAAATCAGGTGTAGGTGCCCTCTGTATAGGTAACCAGCTATAGGCACCCCCTTGGAAGCCGGCGCCCTAAGCGACTGCTCCGGTAGCTCAGGTCAAAGGCTGGCTATGCATATTAGACATGACTACATTTTATTAGACCTTACCCGCCAATACCCCTATCAACCCCTTCCCTTCCTTCCCTCAATCATTGGCCAATTTTACCATCTCCATGTAATGAGAGTTTCCTTACAAAATCTGTTCATAGCATTCAAAATCTGGTGAGACTCGTACTACACAAAGTGGTAAAATTGGCCAGTCATTGGTCAATCAAAATTGGATATGTGTACTAGGCTTTAAGATTTTCCTGAGCTAAGGAACACTAGAGAAGATAAATTATTCAGCACACATGGACTGGAATTTTGAAAAATATTGTGCCAAAACAGAATAAATTGAAGTTGCAGAAAGTTCAGCAAAAGACGATGGCTAATGGAAAGTTAATGATTCCAGATAGCATCCAAATTTAATGCATGTTGTATGCAGCTGTAAATTGGGCCTATCATAAATGGCAGCAATGCATATGATTGGTCCACCTCTAAGCTGCATACAATTTGCATTACATTTGCATACCAGCTGGGATAATTTCATACGCATACATGTAAATTAGCATTTATTCTCAATGCACAACGTTTTCAGTCATGTTAGTTTTTTTCATATCTTTAAATATCTGCATACCAAATGGGTATTTTCACAAAAGATGGTGAGTGGGGCTTAAAGGGAACCTTAGGTGAAAGGGATATGGAGGCTCCAATATGTATTTCCTTGTAAACAATGCCAGGTGCCTGGTAGCCCTGTTGATTCAAAACCCTGGAACAAGCATATGGCTAATCCAGTAAAACATGAGTCAGCAGAGTCAGAGTACCTGATCTGCTGCCTGCTTGTTCAGGGTCTATGGCTAAAAGCATTTGAGACGCAGGATCAGCAGGCTGCCAGGCAACTGGTATTGTTTAAAAGGAAATAAATATGCCAGACTCCATATCCCTCTCACCTTGGGTTCCTTTTAATAAAGGGCACATTAACCTACATAACATGTTGTAGCCATGGTATTAATATAGCCGATTTCCTTTACCCATAATATAGACCTAACCATACAGGGCCACCAGCATTCATCACTGCTCCTCATTAGTGTTGGGCGAACAGTGTTCGCCACTGTTCGGGTTCTGCAGAACATCACCCTGTTCGGGTGATGTTCGAGTTCGGCCGAACACCATCAGGTGTTCGGGCCAAACCGTTCGGCCACATGGCCGAACTAAGAGCGCATGGCAGAACGTTCCCCGAACGTTCGGCTAGCGCTGTGATTGGCCGAACGGGTCACGTGGTTCGGACCCGAACGCGCTCTGATTGGCCGAACGGTCACGTGGTTCGGGTAAATAAATACCCGAACCACGTCATATCTCCGCCATTTGTCTGTGGGTTTAGCTTTGGGTAGGCAGGCAGGGTAGTTCGCTCTCCAGCCACGCTAGCCAGGGTCCCCCCCAGTCATTGTGTGTCGCTGCTGGGAACAGTAGTACACCGCTCGCTCAGCCACACTATATATAGCATTGTTTACTGCCACTGTGTACCTCGCTCAGCCACACTATATATAGCATTGTGTTTACTGCCACTCTGTGTACACGGCTCAGCCAGACTATATAGCATTGTGTGTACTGCCACTGTGTACCTCGCTCAGCCACGCTATATATAGCATTGTGTTTACTGCCACTCTGTGTACACGGCTCAGCCAGACTATATAGCATTGTGTGTACTGCCACTGTGTACCTCGCTCAGCCACGCTATATATAGCATTGTGTTTACTGCCACTCTGTGTACACCGCTCAGCCAGACTATATAGCATTGTGTGTACTGCCACTCTGTGTACACGGCTCAGCCAGACTATATAGCATTGTGTGTACTGCCACTCTGTGTACACCGCTCAGCCAGACTATATAGCATTGTGTGTACTGCCACTCTGTGTACACGGCTCAGCCAGACTATATAGCATTGTGTGTACTGCCACTCTGTGTACACCGCTCAGCCAGACTATATAGCATTGTTTACTGCCACTCTGTGTACACGGCTCAGCCAGACTATATAGCATTGTTTACTGCCACTCTGTGTACACCGCTCAGCCAGACTATATGGCATTGTGTGTACTGCCACTCTGTGTACACCGCTCAGCCAGACTATATAGCATTGCGTACTCTGCCAGTCAGTGTGTATATTGCTGGGATCAGTAATACTCCACTCACCGCCAACCACTATATGAGCTCACCATGAGTTCCTCAGAGACCTCCGCTGTGAGCAGCACTCCCAACAACAGCAACAGCCAACACCCCACGCAAGCTATAACATCCACCCCAGCAGCCAGTGGTCAGCAGCAGCCCTCCCCGGAGGAGAACGTTGTGTCCATCGGTCCATCGCCAGAGCGATTAATGAGGGCTGCCATTGAGGAGATGATGGGGCCTGATGTGGAGGAGGAGTTCTGGCTCAGGCCCGCATCCCAAGTTAATGTTGAGGACGATGAGGGGTCTGTGTCTGGGGATGTTGGGGTGGCAGAGGTGGTGGGTGGGTCAGACTCAGTAGAAGAGTTGTATGATGAGGATGATGATCGGGACCATCTGTATGTGCCTCAGAGTCCGACCCCGGAAAACATGTTGTATCGTGTGTTTAGGTACTAAAACCTGCGTTCCCACTTCCCAGTACTGCCCGCAGTGCCCGGGTCCACGGATCCATATAATTTTTTGGGAAGCACTATCAAACTGTGGTACTATGAGTGAGTTGCCATGGTCCTTCTGTGCTGCCTGTCACACTCACCGTCTGTCTGCAGATGGATTGTTCAACACAGCTACGCCATCTGACATGTAGTCCTGGACCTTGACCATCTTCTCCAGGCGATTGGTGTTGGAGGACGTGGAACTGCCCGATTGCTGTTCTGTGGGCTGCTGCATGGGTGTCAGAAAATGTTCCTACTCCAAGGACACTGCCAATACCATTCCCTTTTCGGCAGTAGCAGCAGCTTGTGTTCTTTGCTGCCCTCCTGGTCCTCCTGGGTTTGCTGAAGTCAGTCTGTCGGCGTACAACTGGCTAGAGAAGGAGGAGGATGTCAATCTCCTCTCTAAAGTCTCCATCCTCAAGGGCCTGCTGTTATTGTTCCATTTTTGACCTGTCTGACACTTTCTTCAATCAGTTTTTTAACATTGTGTTTGTATAAACTGGGTATAAGCCCAGTAATTGGTGTTGTCCAGATTCCAGAATAATGAATAATAATGAATAGTGAATAATGTGCGGGCCGCGTTCAATGCAGTCTAGCATGAATTGAGCCATGTGTGCCAGAGAGTCCTGCCAGACTCCTCTGTCTTCATGTTCTTGTGAGCGTTGTGATTGTTGTTATGCACCATATTCGTCACCAGCATCACTTTCTTCCTCTTCTGCTGTCCATTCCCGCTAAATTGTGGAACTCCAACGTGCACCGCTCTGTCCCTCGGCAGTGGGGGCATCCAATTCCTGCTCCAACTCCAGCTGTTCCTCGTCCTGTTCTTTGTCATAGCTGGGACCAGCGTTTCCTGAGGCAGGTTGCCTGATGTTGGTATCATCACGCTGATCGTTTTCATCTTCAGAATCCCCCACTTGCATCATGCCAGCGGTTTCCATCTTCAACATTGATTTCTTCAGTAAACACAGCAGTGGTATTGTAATGCTGACTGTAGAGTTGTCACTGCTCAGTCACGCAACGTGGATTGCTCACAATTTTGGAGGACTTGGCAGAGATCCAACATGGTGGCCCAATCAGATCCACAGAAGCTTGGTAGCTAGCTGCTGGAATGCGCCTCGGCACTGCGCAAAAGCGTGCTAGCATGTGCAGCGTAGAATTCCAGCGCGTAGGGAGGGACATCACCCAGCGAGCGATGGTGCGCTAGATTAAAGCGCTCCTGCATCTCTTGGTGAGTCCTTCAGAAGTGGTACTGGACTTTTAACAATTTTTTTTTTCCTTCAACAGAAGATCTGCCACGTTGGAGTGAGGAGGACGCCGCCGACCCCGACACCAAGCTGAACCCCGGCGAACTCCAAGCAGAGGATCTTCAGGAACCCTCAAGGCTTTGAGCAAGCTGAGGAGGATCAGCAGTCCCGACGAGACTTCTCCTCATATGCGACTGAGTGCAGTGGAGCTCCCCAGAACAACCTCTCAGTTGTCACTTTGTCGCTGGTCACTTTGTCACTTTGTCATTTTGTCACTTGTCACTTTGTCACTTGTCACTTGTCACTTTGTCACTTGTCACTTTGTCATTTTGTCACTTTGTCACTTGTCACTTTGTCACTTGTCACTTGTCACTTTGTCACTTGTCACTTGTCACTTTGTCATTTTGTCACTTTGTCATTTTGTCACTTTGTCACTTTGTCACTTTTCACTTGTCACTTGGTCACTTGTCCAGATGATCTCGGTACACCTCCTGCGATTCAAATTCCTGCACACATTGCTCTGGGATTTGGGTGTGATGAATGATGCATCTAACTGGCCACCGGAGGCAATTAAGGCCTTCAAAACATTGAAAGCAGCTTTCTGTTCCGCCCCCATTTTGCGTCATGTTGAGTTGTTGACGTCATGTTCATCCTCGGCCTCGCCTTGCATTTCAGTGCGAGGTGCATTTTCCACAGAAAAAGGTTGTGAATCCGGGCACAACATTTGTGGCTGTTCCATTGACCTTTCACAGGTAGAAGATTGTGGGGGTGGGAATAGCTCCTCCGAATAGCCCATTGTGTCCTGAAAACTACTCATTGCATTGCTTTGCGCACACATTTTTTTGTCCTCATGCAAGGCCTGAGTTGCACCTGAAAGCATGGCCTTCTCCTCCTGCGCCTCCTCCTGTTCCATCACGTCTGCTGCTGCTGGGTTAGCGTTGACGCCCGGTCCCTGTTTATTGAACCTCTTATCTTTATTACATTTATGACTGCATGGCAGTAAAAAGCATGCTATCCGCACGCTTCTTGTCCTCATGCAAGGCCTGGGTTGTTGTGTCTCAAAAAGCATGGCCTTCTCCTCCTGCGCCTGCTCCTGTTCCATCACGTGTGCTGCTGCTGCTGGGTTAGCGTTACCGGTCCCTTTTCCTGGAACCTCTTCTCTGTATTACATTTATGACTGCATGGCGACAAAAAGCATGTTACCTGTGCAAAGAAACATGACATTTTCCACATTTAAAAGACAGTTTTTCCTTTGAAACTTTACAATCAATTTTCTCAAAAACTATAAACTCTTTTTCAAATATTTTTTTTCCTCTTGTACCCACTCCCAAGGTGCACATACCCTGCTAATTTGGGGTATGTAGCATGTAAGAAAGCATTACAAAGCACGAAAGTTCGGGTCTCCATTGACTTCCATTATGTTCGGAGTTCGGCGCGAACACCCGAACATCGCGGCGATGTTCGGCGAACGTTCGCGAACCCGAACATCTAGGTGTTCGCCCAACACTACTCCTCATACCCCATCCTAAGGAAATAGAAGTAAGAAAATAATGCAGAGAGTCAGAAGCACAGGGAATACATTAGGAAAAACTGGCAAGGTTATCAGTAGGAATGGTTTGGCGGTAAGTATACTTGGTGGCATGCTCTGCATCTAGCTCAGCTACTTCACACACTAGGTGCATCGGGCAATAACTAAACTTTTCTGGTCAAAATACTGGCAAGGTGATGCCCTGAAAATGAAAGAGTGTCACTCAATGAGCCTATTTATAAAGCTGTGTTTAAAATGTTACTTTATACAAACATTTCAAACTGCATTTGCCTTTTCCCCTTGTTTATAGAAATGCCAGAAAAGAACACTGACAGGCAATATTCAGAGAAAGGACACATTGAAACGCTTTCTAAATGTTGTGAAAAAAAGAAAGCCAAGGTATTAAACAGAATAGAGTGTTGGGTAATGCAATCTTCTATTGATGTGCATTGACTTCATCACCTCTAACCGTGAAAGTTACTGCACAGCAATTAGTGTAACAGAAAGACTTTTTGCTACTTTGGGGTCAATTCAGCAAACTTATTTGGTTTCATTAATGCCCATATTAGCTCTTTTTTAATGATTTTTTTTAAACTCTAAGTTCAAAAAGATTTAACACTGAAAAGCTTTGTGTGAATTTATTGCCTAATTATGTACATACATTAGCGCATTTACATAACGTGTGCATAAATTAATGTTTCTTGCATTACTGAGTGATTAATCAAAACTGTTCAGTCGCCTTTCAAGCGTGGTTAAGGGACTTGCATACAGCAGGTCTTTACTAATAATGCAAAGCAGACCTGTGCTTCTGTTTTATAGCATACAGTAAACCTCTCTGTAGTTCAAGGTCTTGAGGACACCTAGACGTTGAAACAGTTAGGGTGAAGCTCAAATAGCAATACCTGGTTTTGATAAGCGCTGGAAATCTGCTGGGTCCCTGTCATAGCGCCCACGATGTGAGTTTTGAACTTTTTATGTGATTTAACTTTTGATTTATTTTTAATTGAAAACAATATAATTAAAGGGAAGGTTCAAGCAAAATAAAAAAATGAGTTTCACTTACCTGGGGCTTCTACCAGCCCCATGCAGCCATCCTGTGCCCTCGTAGTCACTCACTGCTGCTCCAGTCCCCCGCTGGCAGCTTGCCGACCTCAGAGGTCGGCGGGCCGCATTGTGTACATTTTTACGCATTCCCGCTAGTGCAGGAACATTAACACATACATTTTTACACATTGCTGGTTCAATGCGTAAATTGACCGTGCACTAAAGTACAATCTCCAGCAAGCTGGAGAAACAATACTGAAGAGGCTGAATCTCCCGAGGAGTGGGTAATTCAGAATGTACTGCAGGCAAATGAACACCCGAGGGGCGGGTGAGTCATACTGTATTGCAGCCTAAGAGACACAATAATACTACAATGTCAGATTACCTAATGAGCAGGTAATTAAGGCTGTACTACAGCCTAGCAGAACTGCTTCCCCAGCGGAGCTGGCGTAGTTATCACCTCACCAGTGGCGAGGGCCCACTGATGAGTAGAATGGTCAGGCAGGCAAGGTTCAGCAACAGAGAGGTAAGTATTGGTACAGGATCGTGAGACAAGAGAGTAATCGGTAATCAGGCAGAGGTTCAGCAACAGGAAGGTACGTATTGGTACAGAATCGTGAGACAAGAGAGTAATCGGTAATCAGGCAGAGGTTCAGCAACAGGTAGGCAGATAGGCTAAAGTACAGGATCAGAAAGCAGAATCAGAGTCAGATAAATAGCTAAGAGTCATACACAGGAGATCAATACAGTAAGCAATATCCTAGTCTAGGTGCGAAATCCTTGGCATCAACACCCAGGATCCAGTCTACAAACAACAATAGCAAGGTAACAATATCCTAGACTAGGTGTGAAATCCTAAGGTCTGAGCGCTAACACGCAAGCATTCACGACAACAGACAGTGTGTGAATGAAGCCCGCAGGCTTAAAGAGACTCCGTAACAAAAATTGCATCCTGTTTTTTATCATCCTACAAGTTCCAAAAGCTATTCTAATGTGCTCTGGCTTACTGCAGCATGTTCTACTATCACCATCTCTGTAATAAATCAACTTATCTCTCTCTTGTCAGACTTGTCAGCCTGTGTCTGGAAGGCTGCCAAGTTCTTCAGTGTTGTGGTTCTGTGATGCATCTCCCTCCTCCAGGCCCCTTTCTGCACACTGCCTGTGTGTTATTTAAATTAGGGCAGCTTCTCTCTGCTCTATTATCTTTTACAAGCTGGATAAATCCTCCTCTGAGCTGGCTGGGCTTTCACATACTGAGGAATTACATACAGGCAGAGCTGTCTGCACTCTGCAGGAAGAAACAGCCTGACACTTCAGTGGAAGATAGCTGCAGAGGGAAAGAAACACACAACTGATCTCTTGAGATTCAAAAGGAAAGCTGTATACAGCCTGCTTGTGTATGGATGTATTTTCTATGTGTGGACATACTGTACATCAACCTACTTCCTGTTTTGGTGGCCATTTTGTTTGTTTATAAACAAACTTTTAAAAACAGTTTTTAACCACTTTTAATGCGGCGGGGAGCGGCGAAATTGTGACAGAGGGGAATAGGAGATGTCCCCTAACGCATTTGTATGTTTACTTTTGTGCGATTTTAACAATACAGATTCTCTTTAAGAAGCAGAGGAGACCCCACTGACACGCCCCTCCAGAATCAGCCAATCCTGGGCGCCGTGGGACTCCTCTGACGTCAGCCAACCAGCAGGTCAGCTGACGGGCTTCCTCCCCGCATAAAGGTCCCGTCTGTGCGCGTGCCCGCGCGCTACGGCGACCCCCTGCACCTCAGAACGTTCCGTCCTCGGCGTCCTAGACGCCGCACGGACGGATGGCCACATGGAGGCAGCTGCGGCGGCGGTGCTGCTCGCCGCAGCTGCCTTGTGTATTACATACATTCTGCTTTAAAACCATTAAACTTTTGTGGTGGTCTCAAGTACATAAACACCTTTTTTATTGTTGTCTTTGCAGTATATATCTTGTATCAAAAAGTTGCATTCATTTACATACAATATAAAATCGGCATTCCTGATAGTGAGTGCTCACTTTCTATGTATCTGGGACCAGCGGGAGTTACTGAGCGTAACTGTCACCCAGTGATTTTCCTCTGCAAATGGTCTGAGCCACTGCCCCTTTTACAATCTCCTCAACCCACCACCAATGACACCCCAAAGTGTGGTAACTGCTGGTCGGCCCTAATTGCAGTCTCACTACATTGTGCACTTGTGGTTTGCTATAGGCATGCACTATGATAGGCTGCAGCAGCATGTATAACCTGATGTTTAAACCAGCAATCACTTATAGATGTGGTGTCATCTCTACCATATCCCTCAAAGCAATATGGATTGTGACTCTTGGTGGTTATCCGTAACCTCCAAGACTGAAAGGATGAGAGAGACCAGGAGTCCAATGGTGCGATATCACTATTATAAGTGGATGCATTTCAATGGATAATGTTATACTCACAAGGTGGATGGGCCGAACCTCCGATTTTAGGTTCGCGAACCGGGTTCGCGTAACGTTCGGTTCGCGTTAAAGTTCGCGAACCGCAATAGACTTCAATGGGGATGCGAACTTTGAAAAAAAAAATAATTATGCTGGCCACAAAACTGATGGAAAAGAAGTTTCAAGGGGTCTAACACCTGGAGGGGGGCATGGCGGAGTGGGATACATGCCCAAAGTCCCGGGGAAAAATCTGGATTTGACGCAAAGCAGCGTTTTAAGGGCAGAAATCACATTGAATGCTAAATGACAGGCCTAAAGTGCTTTAAAACATCTTGCATGTGTATACATCAATCAGGTAGTGTAATTAAGGTACTGCTTCACACTGACACACCAAACTCACCGTGTAACGCACCGCAAACAGCTGTTTGTGTACTGATGGCCGTGCTGGACTGGTGCGCACCATGGCGAGAGTGCAGGTTTTGGTGGCTTTACAGCCCATATGGTCGCCGGCCTGGCTGATGTAGCTGAATGACAGAACAGTGACTGTCCAGCTGATCAAATTTGGTCTGACCACAATGAAGCAACGACCTTATTATCTTTTGTGTGCCCCCCGAGACACTCATCTAGGCGCCGGTCATTGCTTCATTGTGATACGCAAGCCCCTTCACCACGGCAAGGTAATGATCATGAAGGGGAATGGGCGCATGTACATGCCTTTTCTTTTGTTGTTGCAGCTGCCCGCAGTGCAGCCAGAAAAATTAGGCAGTCATGTACACGCACCAGAAAAATTATTACAGCGGCCGCTGCTAGCAGCGGCCTAAAAAATTCAGCAATCCGCCTGGAGTCCCGGACCCTGTTGGTGGTGGCGGAGAAGGTAGTCAAGCGGCCTGCAGGCAGACATGCTGTGTGGAGGGACTGGGAGCGACTTAGTCTTCTTGGGGCAGACCAGGCAGCCAGTCACACGGCGTGCAGGCAGAGATGCTGTGTGTGCGGGGACTGACTTAGTCTTGGGGCGGGCAGCAGCCCTCCGGGATCCATGCCTCATTCATTTTGATAAAGGTGAGGTACTTAACACTTTTGTGATTTAGGCGACTTCTCTTCTCTGTGACAATGCCTCCAGCTGCGCTGAAGGTCCTTTCTGACAGGACGCTTGCGGCAGGGCAGGAGAGAAGTTGGATGGCAAATTGGGACAGCTCTGGCCACAGGTCAAGCCTGCGCACCCAGTAGATCAAGGGTTCCTCATCGCTGTTCACAGCAGTGTCTACATCCACACTTAAGGCCAGGTAGTCGGCTACCTGCCGTTCCAAGCGTTGGTGGAGGGTGGATCCGGAAGGGCTACGGCGAGGCGTTGGACTAAAGAACGTCCGCATGTCCGACATCACCATGAGATCGCTGGAGCGTCCTGTCTTTGACTGCGTGGACACGGGAGGAGGATTAGTGGCAGTGGTACCTTGCTGGCGTTGTGCTGTCACATCACCCTTAAAGGCATTGTAAAGCATAGTTGACAGCTGGTTCTGCATGTGCTGCATCCTTTCCACCTTCCGGTGAGTTGGTAACAGGTCCGCCACTTTGTGCCTGTACCGAGGGTCTAGTAGTGTGGCCACCCAGTACAGCTCATTCACCTTGAGGTTTTTTATACGGGGGTCCCTCAACAGGCAGGACAGCATAAAAGACGACATCTGCACAAAGTCGGATCCAGTACCCTCCATCTCCTCTTGCTCTTCCTCAGTGACGTCACGTAAGTCAACCTCCTCCCCCCAGCCGCGAACAATACCACGGGAAGGTTGAGCAGCACAAGCCCCCTGCGACGCCTGCTGCGGGTGTTCTCCTGCCACCGTCCCCTCCTCCTCCTCCTCCTCCTCCCCCAAAGAAACACCTTGCTCATCATCCTCTGAGTCTGACTCGTCTTCTGCACACGACTTCTCTTCTTCCTCCTCCTCCCCCCTGTGTGCTGCCGCAGGTGTTGAGGAAACAGCTGGGTCTGATGAAAATTGGTCCCATGCCTGTTCCTGCCGTAACGGTTCCTGGTCACGCTCATTCACAGCTTCATCCGCCACTCTACGCACAGCACGCTCCAAGAAGTAAGCGTAGGGAATTAAGTCGCTGATGGTGCCCTCACTGCGGCTCACCAGGTTGGTCACCTCCTCAAACGGCCGCATGAGCCTGCATGCATTTTCCATCAGTGTCCAGTTGTCGGGCCAGAACATCCCCATCTTCCCAGACTGTTTCATTCTACTGTAGTTGTAGAGGTAGTGGGTGACGGCTTTCTTCTGTTCTAGCAGGCGGGAGAACATGAGCAGGGTCGAATTCCAGCGAGTCGAGCTATCACAAATGAGGCGTCTCACCGGCATGTTGTTTTTCCGCTGAATTTCCGCAAAGCGTGCCATGGCTGTGTAAGACCGCCTCAAATGCCCACAGACCTTCCTGGCCTGCTTCAGGACATCCGCTAAGCCAGGGTACTTTGCCACAAATCTTTGAACAACTAGATTCATGACATGTGCCATGCAGGGTATGTGTGTCAGCTTCCCCATATGCAAAGCGGCAAGCAGATTGCTGCCGTTGTCGCACACCACGTTGCCTATCTCCAGGTGGTGCGGGGTCAGCCACTCATCCACCTGTTTCTTAAGAGCAGCCAGGAGAGCTGCTCCAGTGTGACTCTCCGCTTTGAGACAAGACATGTCTAAGATGGCGTGACACCGTCGTACCTGGCATGCAGCATAGGCCCTGCGGAGCTGGGGCTGTGTAGCTGGAGAGGAGAACTGCCACTCAGCCAAGGAGGAGGAGGACAGCGAAGAGCATGTAGCAGGAGGAGAGGAGGTGGCAGGAGGCCTGCCTGCAAGCCGTGGAGGTGTCACAATTTGGTCCGCTGCGCCCTGCTTGCCATCGTTCACCACCAGGTTGACCCAATGGGCTGTGTACGTAATGTAGCGGCCCTGCCCGTGCTTGGCAGACCAGGCATCCGTGGTCAGGTGTACCCTTGACCCAACGCTCTTCGCAAGAGATGACACCACTTGCCTCTCAACTTCACAGTGCAGTTGGGCTATGGCCTTTCTCAAAAAATAAGTGCGGCCTGGCATCTTCCACTGCGGTGTTCCGATGGCCACAAATTTACGGAAGGCCTCAGAGTCCACCAGCTGGTATGGTAACAGCTGCCGAGCTAACAGTTCCGCCACGCCAGCTGTCAGACGCCGGGCAAGGGGGTGACTGGCCGAAATTGGCTTCTTCCGCTCAAACATTTCCTTCACGGACACCTGACTGCTGCTGTGGGCAGAGGAGCAGGAAGCGCTCAAGGGCAGAGGCGGAGTGGAGGAGGGTGCCTGTGAAGGTGGAAGGGAGAAAGCGGCAGAAGCAGATGATGCACCTGAAGGAGGAAGAGGAGAAGGAGGGTGACTTTTCTTTTGTGTGCTGCTGCTGCTTTTGCTCAGGTGGCCATCCCATTGCTGTTTGTGCCTTTTCTCCAGGTGCCTTCGTAAGGCACTTGTCCCTACGTGAGTGTTGGCCTTTCCACGGCTCAATTTTTGTTGGCAGAGCGAACAGATGGCTTTGGTCCGATCTGAGGCACACACATTAAAAAATTTCCACACCGCTGAGCCACCCTGGGACGTGGGCACTATGGGGACCTCAGCAGCTGATGCTGAAGGGCAAGTTGGCTGGCTGTACATAGGTGGCGATACATGGTGCCGGACTCTGCCACCAGCTGTTTCTGATGAAGAGCTGCCCCAGCTTCTTTCAGCAACTTCTCTCCTCCTACTACTCTCTGACTCCCCCTCTGAACTGTCCCCCTCTTCATCTCCTCTATTGGGAACATACAGAGGATCCTTATCATCGTCAGCATCGTAATCATCCTGCCCAGCTTCGCTTGCCTCAGAAAAATCCAAACATGCACCATCAGTAGGTCCTTCATCCTCCTTACACGTTACATCCATAGTGTTGCCGCGTAACGCAGACATATGAGCTGGTGAAAAATCATCTGGCTGTAACAACAATGGCTGTGCATCAGTGATTTCACTACTAAATAATTCTTGCAAAGTGTCAAATGCAGCGGAAGTGGTGCTAGTAGTAGCGCTGGTGGCTGAGCAAGATGAGGTGTTCTGTGTCGCTAAATACTCAACCACATCCTGACAATCTTGGGAGGTGATGGGACGTGCCTTCTTCCAAGCACTGTACTGTGGGCCAGGTCCACACGAAATTACATTTACACGACCTCGCGCAGACCTGCCGGGTGGCCTTCCTCTGGCTCTGGCACTACCTCTTCCTCTACCTGTTTTGTCCATATCGGGTATGCACGGAGTGGTATATCACACTGCGTGCACTCACGTAGGTAGGTGGGTTCACTTAACTGCACAGGTATGCGCACTGATGCGGTGGGTTCACTGAACACAACAGGTATGCAGTGGCGGGTTCACTGAACACAACAGGTATGCAGTGGCGGGTTCACTGAACACAACAGGTATGCAGTGGCGGGTTCACTGAACACAACAGGTATGCAGTGGTGGGTTCACTGAACACAACAGGTATGCAGTGGCGGGTTCACTGAACAGGTATGCAGTGGCGGGTTCACTGAACAGTACAGGTATACAGTGGCAGGTTCACTGAACACAACAGGTATGCAGTGGCGGGTTCACTAAACACAACAGGTATTCAGTGGCGGGTTCACTGAACAGGTATGCAGTGGCGGGTTCACAGAACAGGTATGCAGTGGCAGGTTCACTGAACACAACAGGTATGCAGTGGTGGGTTCACTGAACAGGTATGCAGTGGTGGGTTCACTGAACACAACAGGTATGCAGTGGCGGGTTCACTGAACAGTACAGGTATACAGTGGCAGGTTCACTGAACATAACAGGTATGCAGTGGCGGGTTCACTGAACAGTACAGGTATACAGTGGCGGGTTCACTGAACACAACAGGTATGCAGTGGTGGGTTCACTGAACAGGTATGCAGTGGCGGGTTCACTGAACACAACAGGTATGCAGTGGTGGGTTCACTGAACAGGTATGCAGTGGTGGGTTCACTGAACACAACAGGTATGCAGTGGCGGGTTCACTGAACAGTACAGGTATACAGTGGCAGGTTCACTGAACAGAACAGGTATGCAGTGGCGGGTTCACTGAACAGTACAGGTATACAGTGGCAGGTTCACTGAACACAACAGGTATGCAGTGGTGGGTTCACTGAACACAACAGGTATGCAGTGGCGGGTTCACTGAACACAACAGGTATGCAGTGGCGGGTTCACTGAACAGGTATGCAGTGGCGGGTTCACTGAACAGTACAGGTATACAGTGGCGGGTTCACTGAACACAACAGGTATGCAGTGGCGGGTTCACTGAACAGGTATACAGTGGCGGGTTCACTGAACAGAACAGGTATACAGTGGCGGGTTCACAGAACAGGTATGCAGTGGCAGGTTCATTGAACACAACAGGTATGCAGTGGTGGGTTCACTGAACAGGTATACAGTGGCGGGTCCACTGAACAGAACAGGTATGCAGTGGCGGGTTCACTGAACACAACAGGTATGCAGTGGTGGGTTCACTGAACAGGTATGCAGTGGTGGGTTCACTGAACACAACAGGTATGCAGTGGCGGGTTCACTGAACAGTACAGGTATACAGTGGCAGGTTCACTGAACAGAACAGGTATGTAGTGGCGGGTTCACTGAACAGTACAGGTATACAGTGGCAGGTTCACTGAACACACCAGGTATGCAGTGGCGGGTTCACTGAACACAACAGGTATGCAGTGGTGGGTTCACTGAACAGGTATACAGTGGCGGGTCCACTGAACAGAACAGGTATGCAGTGGCGGGTTCACTGAACACAACAGGTATGCAGTGGCGGGTTCACTGAACACAACAGGTATGCAGTGGCGGGTTCACTGAACACAACAGGTATGCAGTGGCGGGTTCACTGAACAGGTATGCAGTGGCGGGTTCACTGAACAGTACAGGTATACAGTGGCGGGTTCACTGAACACAACAGGTATGCAGTGGCTGGTTCACTAAACAGGTATACAGTGGCGGGTCCACTGAACAGAACAGGTATGCAGTGGCGGGTTCACTGAACACAACAGGTATGCAGTGGTGGGTTCACTGAACAGGTATGCAGTGGTGGGTTCACAGAACAGGTATGCAGTGGTGGGTTCACAGAACAGGTATGCAGTGGTGGGTTCACAGCACAGGTATGCAGTGGTGGGTTCACAGAACAGGTATGCAGTGGTGGGTTCACAGCACAGGTATGCAGTGGCAGGTTCACTGAACAGGTATGCAGTGATGGGTTCACAGCACAGGTATGCAGTGGCAGGTTCACTGAACAGGTATGCAGTGATGGGTTCACAGCACAGGTATGCAGTGGTGGGTTCACAGAACAGGTATGCAGTGGTGGGTTCACAGCACAGGTATGCAGTGGCAGGTTCACTGAACAGGTATGCAGTGATGGGTTCACAGAATAGGTATGCAGTGGCAGGTTCACTGAACAGGTATGCAGTGGTGGGTTCACAGTACAGGTATGCAGTGGTGGGTTCACAGAACAGGTATGCAGCCAGCCAGGAACAAGTTAAGCCTAACTAATCTTTCCCTGAGAGACAGTCTGCAGCAGCTCGCCCTACTCTCACTAATGCAGGCAGCACACGAGTGACCGTAATGGCCACCGCTGCCTGCCCTATATAAGGGGGGGTGGGGCTCCAGGGGCTAGTGTAGCCTAATTGGCTACACTGGGCCTGCTGACTGTGATGTAGAGGGTCAAAGTTGACCCTTAAGGTGCATTATGGGGCGAACCGAACTTCCGCAAAGGTTCGCCAGCGGGACGCGAACCACCGAAGTTCGCGTGGAACCGTTCGCCGGCGAACCGTTCGGCCCATCTCTAAAGGTGGGTTGCAAAACTTGTAACCACCGTCAGAACCTGCGGGAAATGTACCGTCTCCGCTCGGTATCCCGGGATTCCTGTGCAGGTGCTGGTTGGTCACTCTTCTTGTAATTTTTTAGGGACGCAAAAGTGTTTGAAAACTATGAACCCCAAGCAGGGCTATGAAATGGCTAAAAATCACACTGGTGGAGGCATCCTGGGTATACACTATGCAAGCTATAATCTTACAGGTAAGAGATAATCAAGTTGATTCATAAAAGGTAAGAGGTAAATTGATGACCACGCTATGCGTGCTACAAGAAGTTCATTAAATTATTAGCATCCGCACTAGTCAAGTATCACGGTCGCTGTGCTGCACTAGCGTGCATAATTGACAAGGAGCGTGAGCACCTTGAGAATGCATGCTTAGCTGCCGGCAGTATGCGTAGCGTGCTGGCATAACATTTACCTCGTTGTCATCAATTTATTACAATATAGATTGATGAATCAACCTGATTGTGTCTTACCTCCTTAGAAGGACAAACCAAGTTTAATGGAAAATTGTCTATTCATGCTAAAAAGACAATCCATTTCATGGGTATTGCCCAGCTTCCTCAAGTCAATAAAGTACATTACTAGTAGTTCAACATGAGTGTCAGCTACTCTGATACCTGGGGATTTATGAGACCTACTGCACACAAGCAGCGCAGGCTAATACTAGCGTGCACACAATACTCGTGGTCCTGTCAGCGTAACATGCCCTCTTCCCTTACGCGCAATCCTTCCTACTGCCATGCAATATGCTGGAAGCGTAACTGCAATACTTCACTAGCACGGCCAGTACTGCGTTAATTAACATGGTAGCGGCCACGCTAGTAAAGTATCACGGTCACATAGGCAGTAGGAAGGATTGCGCATAAGGGAATAGTGCAAAGTGCGCTGACAGGACCATTCCTAGCGTGTGAGTGCTAGTATTAGCCTGTGCTGCTTGTATGCATTAGGTGTCGTAAATCAGCCCCATTGGCCCATATGCAATTTTCCTTTTCTCCTAGGAGATAATTTTTTGTTGCTAAAGCAGCGCAGCTTAATGTGAACGAGTGCCTTACATAGCAGTGCTCACTGCCTTAGTTACGTACGTTGCTTACATAGCAACGCGCATAACTTTAAATGTGGACGGCCCTGTGAAGTAACTATGTTAAGTAAGATAGTAGCGGCGACTAGTGTATGTAAGTGCCATGTAAGCAACGCACGTAACTAAGGAAGACATGCTCCTTACATAGCAATGAGCGCTGCTATGTAAGGTGTGCATAAAGGGCGCTCCTTCACATTAAGCGGCGCTGCTTTAAGGGTAATCAGAAACTCCCACAGTCCGGTAACTGGAATATTTGCAGTCTTATTGGTGTGCTCTTCTCACATGTACGACGGATCTAGCGCCAGTGCACTGGTGAAGTCCAGCTACATCCAGCTTCGCGAGCAGAGAGTTCCTAAGCAGGTAATTTCGCTGGGCGCCACCAAAGCACTAGTGCTATGCTATGCACCTCACGGAAAGGTAATTCAGGGATTCGGCGATAGCCAGACCCCAGAATACATCTCCCTCCAAGTTGCTACAATTTGGAGGGAGAATTGTATTTAACGCCGCTGGGGATTTGAGTGGCAGCAGGGTGAGCGGCGGGACAATTCGTACTCAAAATTTCTGCCATCAGGCTTGGTTCACTTGTGGCTGCCAGCCAGTTTGCTGTCCATGTGTGGAGGCATCAATGAAGCGGTTAGCGTGGTGTGCCCAGAATCAGGGACACACCTACTGACGAGATTTTCCCCACCCCCCAGGGCTTTCTCAAGTAGTATGGAGTATTGTATTTCTACTAGATTCCATGATGAAAGAGTTGACTATATAGAAAACTACAATCAGAGAAAGAACATGTGTGCATCAACCAAGTGAACCTGACAAATCTGGCTTTGCAAATTTGGCCTATTGGCTAATCACGAGACATTGCTCATGCAAATAAGCATTTGCTTTCGCATGCCTAAATATGCAGGGTCAAAACCAAAAACCGCAAAACAATCGCCCTGCGGGAATTAGTTCATGCTATACAGCACTATCCAGGGGCGCCACGAGGAGGCTTCCCATTGCCATCTTTCTCTGATTATAGTCAGCATTGCATTTCTTTCTTCTGAGGGCAGGTAGTGAGTGGCTTGTTTTAGGAGGTGAGAGCCCTGGAGCAGGCTATTTACGCCTGCCCGCCCCTTATGTGTCGCGCCCAGGTTATGCGCATATAGCAGAACGCAATGGACGTTGAGGTAAGTGCCTGTTTTTAATCCTGGGAGGTGTGTGCGGGCGGCTCTTCCCGGTGCTGGCCACGCTGGGGAGATCGCCTGCACCCCCTGGCCTCCACCTCCGGGGTGCCGCTGTGTGGGTTCCAGGCGGTGAGAGTGCCTGGGACCCCCGCGGCCCCCCGGTTGTATGGGGGCAATGGGAAGCCTCCTCGTGGCGCCCCTGGATAGTGCTGTATAGCATGAACTAATTCCCGCAGGGCGATTGTTTTGCGGTTTTTGGTTTTGACCCTGCATATTTAGGCATGCGAAAGCAAATGCTTATTTGCATGAGCAATGTCTCGTGATTAGCCAGTAGGCCAAATTTGCAAAGCCAGATTTGTCAGGTTCACTTGGTTGATGCACACATGTTTTTTCTCTGATTATAGTCAGCATTGCATTTCTTTCTTCTGAGGGCAGGTAGTGAGTGGCTTGTTTTAGGAGGTGAGAGCCCTGGAGCAGGCTATTTACGCCTGCCCGCCCCTTATGTGTCGCGCCCAGGTTATGCGCATATAGCAGAACGCAATGGACGTTGAGGTAAGTGCCTGTTTTTAATCCTGGGAGGTGTGTGCGGGCGGCTCTTCCCGGCGCTGGCCACGCTGGGGAGATCGCCTGCACCCCCTGGCCTCCACCTCCGGGGTGCCGCTGTGTGGGTTCCAGGCGGTGAGAGTGCCTGGGACCCCCGCGGCCCCCCGGTTGTATGGGGGCAATGGGAAGCCTCCTCGTGGCGCCCCTGGATAGTGCTGTATAGCATGAACTAATTCCCGCAGGGCGATTGTTTTGCGGTTTTTGGTTTTGACCCTGCATATTTAGGCATGCGAAAGCAAATGCTTATTTGCATGAGCAATGTCTCGTGATTAGCCAGTAGGCCAAATTTGCAAAGCCAGATTTGTCAGGTTCACTTGGTTGATGCACACATGCTTTTTCTCTGATTATAGTCAGTGACTATATAGAAAATGTGGAGATCCCTCATTGAAATGCGAGAGTATACTGTGCTGTAGGGTGTCATTGGTGTGGCGACAAGCTTGCTCTCACGAGTAATCACGAGTGATTACTCGTGATTCAAATGGGGCTTAATTGGGGCAGGTGTGCAGCGGGGATACAAGGGGTTATAATAATTCCGCCATCCGCCCTGTGTTCCAAACAGCTTGCAAGCGTCCTATTGGTCGCAGTGCAAGCACCACCACGGCGCACTTCCTCCTTTAAGCCGGAAGGAGAAAGTGTGCTGGTGTGAGGCTTGCAACGTGGCCAATACAATGCGTGCAAGCTGTTTGGAATGGAGGGCGAACGGCGAAATTATGTGTTAACAACCTCTTGTATCCCTGCTGCACACCTGCGCCAATTAAGCCTCATTTGTGATTACTCACAAATGAGTGATTACTCGTGAGAGCAAGCCTGGACTGACGAGTTGAGAGGATCATAACCGGCAGTGGCGTGGACCGTTTGCAGAGGCAATCGCTGGGTGTCGGTTATGTACAGTAGCTGTCGCTAGTCCCAGATGCATACAAAGTGAGCGCTCACTATCAGGAACACGGTTTTTAGATTGTATATAAAAGTTAGGGAAAAAGTCTCAAGATCAGTTGAATATCTTAAAAGAATAAAACAGTAGTGGTAAAACGAATGCAGGATTAAACAGCTAACTTGCTCTGGACATGAAGTCATTAAACTTGCAGTAAGATTTTTTATGGGTTGTTTTAAATAAGGTTTCATCCTATTTATTAACAGACACAGGGACACAAAATACATAAAAATTCAATTATTATCATAATCATGCATTTTAATTATTATACAGACAGTCCCCTACTTACAAATGACTCACGTTACAGTGTTTAATACATACAAAGTTGTAAAAGAATATTTAAGTCTAAAAGAAAAGATTTTAACTTACCAGGGGCTTCTTGCAGCTCCCAGAGTTGGCCTGTGCCCACAACGTCCTCCTGATCCCCTTCAGCCAGCAACGGCGACCATAGGTAGTAGCAATTTCTGCTTACTGCTCATGCGCAGAGAGCTCCTGGCAGGGAGATTGCGATCAGGGTAAGGGCGGTCACACATGCGCATTAGCTACCCCCTGGTGACGATGGGCCAGCTTTGCTGAGGTCACCGATGTTGGTCGGAGGGGATTAGGAGGACGTCGTGGGCACAGATCAACTCCAGGGGGCTGCATGGAGCCTCAGGTAAGTTAAAATCTTTTTCTTATTTTTTTTTTTTACTTAACTATTGTTTTTAAAGAGGAACTGTACTAAAAATAACATCATAAATATAATAAATAAAAATTGCTTATTTTTTTTTTACAATATTTATTTATAGATTATTTAGTCAGTGTTTGCCCGTTGTAGAATCTTTTCTCTCCCTGATTTACATTTTGAAATTTATCACATGCGGCGACATCTTTAGTCCTGCCAGGCGATCTTTGTGGAATGTTTGCGTACTGAGAGCTGTATACACAGAGGGAGATGCTGCTTGCTTGGCAGTGGGAAAAAAATCTT
Organism: Hyperolius riggenbachi; assembly: GCF_040937935.1. NCBI lineage: Eukaryota > Metazoa > Chordata > Amphibia > Anura > Hyperoliidae > Hyperolius > Hyperolius riggenbachi. Next base: position 206,878,605 of record NC_090648.1, on the reverse strand, counting down.
TACTTCCCACAGTGCAACAAAGTTCACAGACAGCAAACTGTTAGGTCCATGGTCATGATGACTTCCCACTGTTGGAGAGGCTTCACCACAATACCACCCTGATGATCTATTTGAGAAAAGGTAAACATTTCTGGTAGGAAACAGAGTGTCAGCTACTAATTGGAAGGAACTTCAATCCTGGGTTAAAGTTCCTCTTTAAAATACATTAAAAACTAAAATAAATGATTCTATATGACTAAGTTGTCCAAAAAGTAAATAATGAATCCATGTTTTACTATGTACAACACATGACTTACCTTTACAAACAAATCCAACGTACACAAGACTTTTTTGTAAGTCAGCGCTGCGTAATATGTTGGCGCATTATAAATACATAAATAAAATAAGTAGTGGACCGCTTGTATTGTTTACAAAACTGCATGTTAGTATACGACTGCTGAGCAACCCAATAATATTGGCCATTTGTCACAGAAGCATAAGCCATGTGAGCTGTAGTGGGAGAGTTAGTCAGTAGATGGCGCACTTCTCGCTCGCTAGTGACTGGAGTAGAGTGTGTATGTATATAACGTGCTCCGGGCACACACAAGCTCATTCATACAGATTGGATCAGCTGCTCGCCACGCTGCTTCCAGTTCCTGGTTGTTTGGCTCTCATGCTGCTGAGCGGACACTCCTCGGCTCCAGCCAGCGGTGCCCAACAGCAGCAGCAGTCACTAGAGCCGAGCAGAGGCGTCCGAGCGGAGCCGAACCGCAGCAGCCTCAGCAGCAGAGGGAGCTCCCCACCAGCCTCCAGCACGGGACAGCAATGCGCCGGCAGCATGGCCAAATGGATCAAGGAGCACCTGGGCTTCAAGAGCTCCAAGCCGCCTCCTCCTGCCCCTCCTAAACCGGATTACAGGCAATGTCTGGCTGGAGGAGCCCAAACTCACCATCACCACCATCACCATGTGCACTGCACAGGAGCCCAGTTCCCGGTCACCCCGGCTGGACAGCCCGATATCCTGGCTGCATACAAGCTACAGAAAGACAGAGACTTTGAGGACCCGTATACTACTTCTAGTGCTACTGGTCCAAGTCCCGTAGCAAACTCCTCTGTAGTACCTTCAGCGCCTCCTGCCTCTACTGCACAGTCCCCATCCTCCCCTTCTCCCTCTCCTGATGTCAAGTATGTGTCACCAAAGCACAGGCTCATCAAAGTGGACACTGGAGAGAAAGGGGGCTCCAGTCCCACCAGCAGCTCTCATCCCAATGCCAATAACCCTTCCAGCACTGGAGTAACTGCCAGCAAGTCCCCTCCTGCTACAGCTGTGGCCCCCCAGCTGGATGACAGCAAACAGGACAAAGTAAGTCAGGCAGATGTATGGCAGCTGTTCCCTCCTCTCCACAAGGGTGCCTGTCTGCAGAGTCATCCATGGGTAGTCCCATGAGTAGTTGTGGTGCTTTCCTGTATGTCATAGGTGCTTTCACGTGCATCCCTTATGTGTCTGTGAGAACGGGAACTTCCATCTCTTGCATCTTTTTGGTGCTAGGCTGTGCCAGAGTAAATGTTCAATACAATGTAGTGTATTTAGGTGCTTCTTTATGTTTATGCAATCTATAAAGTGTGTTTTTTTTTTTTTTGTTTTTTTTAAATTTCTTCTGAGGTATGTTCATGTGCAGTTCTCTTACCTCCCACATCCCATAACAAACAGATAAGTGTCTTCCTCCCTAAATTGCCCCTAGACTATGATGGACCTATGACTATGGCAGAGATTAGATTGTGAGGGACATTAGTGACATGACTATGCTCTACAAAGTGCTGCAGAAGATGTCAGCAGCTCTACATAAATAAGTGCAGATGTGTGACTAGTGTATATGCATAGGTGACCATACACTATATGAGATTTTTGGCAGATAAGTGATCAATCACTTTAGATTACTACAATCCACCACTAAACATTTAATCAGATTTCAGTAGAAACCTAAATATGTGCACACTGACACTACTGTATCTTGTGCCAGTTGATGCAGTGTGAAGCTATGCAGCTTTTGACTGGCTGCTGCACCCATCCATAGTTGATGAAAGAAAGGATGATTCTTCCCAATCAAATTTCAATCAATACTTTGATAACAAGTTCAAGTGAGCCCTGGTTTGATATACATTTCAGTCAGTTTGATGTTTTATGAAGTCAAAATAGCCTATAATTTGATTGGATTAATCAATCTCAGGCAGCGTGAATTGATTTCTAATGTTTTCATGTATACATTGTTTTGAGATTGTTCTATAGGAATTGAAGGCAGAATCCCTTTTGAAATGTGATGGTGCACAGAGGAAAATTTCATCTTCAACATCTGATTGTAATTGGAGGTTACAGGATGTTTCATCAACTGGTCCTCCCTGGCAGGGATATGCTAAAGACTGGATGAATATGCAAATTACTGTTCGCGAGGAAGTGGAAATTGCAGTGTTGGAACTGGAAATTTGTAGGGGGCTAATGTGATTTGGGAACTGCCAATCAATGAATCAACAGGAGATTAACCTAGTCAGCTGCCAGTTAATTGGCATTTCCTAAATCTGATGTGCCCATCAAAAATTATGATTCCAGATTTACTAGAACTTGCATATTTATTTTTGTAATCTTTTGGTTAAACATCACTTCTACGTGACTCTAATTTCAACCAGGAAGTGTCAGTTACTAGTCAGGCTGGGGAGATATTTTTGTCAGGTAACTTTTTTTTTTTTTTTTTTTTTTAACTGGTAATCCATCTAATCTGCTTGTTTGACTCCAGTCACTAGCGACTGGACTTCCTGCACAAAGTGGATGATTGTAATATACAAAAAAATGCACTTGTCAGAGGTCTAGAGGCATTTTAATCTTGGCATTATCAGCTCTTTAGCAGTGGTGTTCAAAGTAATACTGAAGAAGGATGTATTAATTGGTTGTGATAACATCTGCACAGTATTCAAGTGTTTTTTTTTTGTTTTTTTGTTTTTTTTTGTTTTTTTGTGTGTGGTTATAAACATATGGTTAGTTTTGTACAAAAGTACTCTGTCAATAGGATGAGATTTATTACAATAAATTTGAATAAAACAAGTTTGAAATATGATCTGTCAGAAGCTGCTGTACTGATCTAACATGAGGAACAAGGTTTCACTCTTTGATTGCTGGTAGTTTTTTAAGAGCATTAGGCCACATACAGACATCAGACCATAGTCTTTGGAAAATGAAAGATCACAGACCAATCTTACCACCCTTCCTGTAGTATAAGAGCCATACTCTACACAGTCTTTTCTATGGAGCTGAACTCCACATGAGAAAAAAATCTTTGCAAGATGCTGCACACACAGATGCTATACAGACACAAAAGATCAGTATCTGCAAAAGATCTGTTCCTGCCAAAAATCCATTCCTGCAAATTGCAATGATAGTCTATGAGATCTGCAGATCATCATACACACATGATTTAACTGACATTCATCTGCAGATCTGCAGATCTGAAAATCCATCCTGGTGGATCTGATCTGCAGATGAATGTCAGCTAAATCATGTGTGTATGATGATCTGCAGATCTCATAGACTATCATTGCAATTTGCAGGAATGGATTTTTGGCAGGAACAGATCTTTTGCAGATACTGATCTTTTGTGTCTGTATAGCATCTGTGTGTGCAGCATCTTGCAATGATTTTTTTCTGATGTGGAGTTCAGCTCCATAGAAAAGACTGTGTAGAGTATGGCTCTTATACTACAGGAAGGGTGGTAAGATTGGTCTGTGATCTTTCATTTTCCAAAGACGATGGTCTGATGTCTGTATGTGGCCTCAGTATCATATTCAGAGTTGTTTTGTGTTGACATTCCAAATAGCTGAAAAATGAAAGGTAGACTATCATAATGTATGTATATTTCTTTTTTCCGCTAATTTGTCTTCTGCAAAGGTAACTTATTAAAAATATGAACAAATGTTCTTCCTTGTAATGGTAGGTAATAACAGCAGTAGTGTTAAAAGGTGAAGTATGCCTTTAATTCATTTGCATGTTATCCTGACAATGAGTGTTAGCAGATGATGTGATATCATTTGTGATGTTGCCCCTGAGACTTTAGAGTGTAGAAAATGTGTGTGGAGGGAGGGGGTGAAGGGCTTGTGGTGTGATCAGTGGAGGAGGAGGGGGGAATGTGGGACTTATCAGAGTAGGTGAATATCTCTCTCTGAAGGCTTACGTGAGAGTGATGACTTTCTGCTGTATTTTTCAAGAACAAAACGCCAGAATAATGCATGTATAATTGCCAGATGTACTGTAATTGGTTAGAGCACAATGCACATCTTTAAGAAATTGAAATCCAACCTTTTTGTATGTTAATTATTGCACTAAAACATTTTTTCCCACTCTCTTCATTTAGCCTATGGCTTAATAGCTATTGTGTTATGAATGATACAGTATTATATTTATATAGCACTAACATTTTTCCAAAGACCTTTACATAGAGAATGCAGATGAAGTCAATTTGCCAAAGGTTGCCAACATCAGACAATATATTTTAATACTTAGACATCCAACTCAAATGAAAGTGTGCAGGTTTTTGTTTATTTTTAGTAGGGGAAGGGAGCTTCCTCTATCAATCTTGATCAAACCTTAACTGGGAAAGTGTTCTATTCCTGAAATGGCAGAAGTGTAGGGCAGTACGGCAGGTGATTGGCCATTTTTCTTTGTATTGCATCACATGGTACACAGTGGCAGCATTCTGGCCAACCTTCTGTTGAAGCCTGATATCGGGGGGGGGGGGGGGGGTAAAGCTGTAGACATTCCCTGATCAAATGTATTTTTTTTTTTTTTTTTTCTTGTTTCAAGCATTCATCTAATATTGCGTGTCTTCTTATACGGTCCTTCAGAGGAGTGCTGCCTTGGCGGTGTGTTTGGTGTGTGGGGTTAAACCAGAGTGACTTTAGGAAACCCAAGCAAATGCTGTGAAGATAACTTCATGCAGACAATGTCGTGGCCAAGATTTGAACCTTAGAACTCTGAGAGTCGTGTTCATTATGCCACAGTGCTGGCATCTCCACTGTAGTCTTAAGCCTCATCTACACGCGTAGATAAGGTTTCGATGTTGCTTATCAATCGAGCCGCTGATGCAGGTCGGATCTTGCTACCGCCGATTCTCTGCTCGTTCCCCGTGAGGGGACAATGGCAGGGAATCGAGCGGAAGATAAGCTGCGTGGGGATGAGCGGGTATCGAATCCAGCGAGCAGGGACGCGGAAGAGGCGATCCGGGGGCTAATCGAGCCACCGGATCGGGGCCTCATCTACGCGTGTAGATGAGGCTTTAAGCCTGGTACACACATCCAATTTTTGATTGGCTAATTTTACCACTTCCGTGTAGAATGAAAGCTTACCTACGCAAAATATGTTCAGAGTATTCAAAATCTGTTCTCATACTACATGGAGGTGGTAAAATTAGTCAGTTATTGACCAATCAATATTGGATGAGTGTATAAGGCCTGGAACCCACTAGGAGTGCTTTTCTGAGCGCTTTGTGATTTGAAAAACTCTTGCTAATGTAATGCTATGGGTGTGATCCCACTGGAGCGATGTGGTTTTATATAAATCCCCCATAGCATTGCATTAGCAAGAGCTTTTTCAAATCACTAGCGCTTAGAAAAGGCTGCTAATGGGTTTGAGCCCTGGTGTCTTGCGATGGGAAGGAACCAGAGTGCCCTGAGGAAGTCCACACACATAGGGGGAAAACATGTGAATTCCATGCATAGTGTTAAGGCTGAGACTTGAACCTGGAACTCAAGTGCTGCAAGCCATAACCACGTCTTGCCAGCCAGCGCATTGAAACCATGTGGGCTCTTTAGCTGAAATAAAGTTTCAATTCTGCTGGTTTCAGTTGTGCCAGGAAAATGTATCAGTTTATTATGTGTCTAGTGTGAGGGGCTTGTCGTGTGTGGGGTTTTTTTTTTTTTTTTTTTTTTTTTTTTTTTTAGGTTAAGGTGCCCATAGACTTGATGATTACGGGTGGATTTGACAGACACATTAATCTCTAATCGAATCAGATTAGAGACAAATTAGCTTTTTGTTGATTCTGCCCATACACTAAAGGTAGCCATACACTGGTCGATTTGCCATCAGATCGACCAACAGACAGATCCCTCTCTGATCGAATCTGATCAGATAAGGATCGTATGGCTGCCTTTACTGCAAACAGATTGTGAATCGATTTCAGCCTGAAACCGATTCACAATCTGCTGAGCTGCCGCCTGTCTCAGCCCCACCCCCGGCATACATTACCTGAGGCTGGCTCCCGGGCGTAATGTCCCCGTCATGTGGCACCTCCGGCTCTGGCATCCGCATATAACTTACGCTATCACACCAGTGACAGCGGAAGTTCAAATAGAGCGTCCTCTATTTGTACTTCCGCTGTCACTGCAGTGAAAGCGGAAGTTATACGAGGATGCCAGAGGTGCCATGACGGGAGCAGTGACGGACGGGATGCCCGGGAGCCAGCCTCAGGTAATGTATACCTGCGTCGAAATGCCCCGACTCGTACACTGCAAGCGAAGCGCTCCCTACCCGTGGGCGATCGACTGTAATTTCCTGCATGGCGCGATCGACGGACTGATTGATATCAGGAGGAAATCAATCGGTCGGGTGCGTTTAGCGCAAACTATTTGACAGCAGATTCGATCCCAGTGATCGAATCTGCTGTTGATCGGCGGGAAATCGGGCCAGTGTATGGCCAGCTTAAAGGCTGATTCACATCCAATTTGAGCATGAAGTCTTTAGGGAATCGGCTGAGTCCACACTGTCACTGCCCCCAATGTATAATGCCCTCCCCGTTTGTGCATTTATACATTACCTGTCCTGTAGCAGCCTCCGGACAGCTATTCGTACATGCCACTGGCGCATAGCGCCTGACGTCAGACGCGATGTACCAACGTCAGACACTATGCGCCACTATGTGCCACTAGCGTGTACATAGTTACATAGTTATTTTGGTTGAAAAAAGACATACGTCCGAGTTCAACCAGAACCAGACGGATAGCCGTCTGTAGGATTATGGGGTGGGGGGCACATTTATACATTGCCGCGTGGGTTTCGTCGTCTTGTCGCTCGTTCCGGAAATTGCCGCTGCACACCCGACCAACCAACTTCGTCCCTGACATCTTGCGGCATGCGCGATCGACCATGTGACCAATTTCCGTCCCGAAATTGGTCACTTTGTCAGTCGGGCATGCACTTGATGCCACTGATTTTCATCCAATTCGATTTATAATTGAATTGGATGGTTGATCGGCCACCAAGTCGCCTGATGTACGGCCACCTTAAAGTTAGTCTATGGCTTGTCCAGGTATACAGATTTTCTGTAGTCCCCTGAATATTTCAGCACTTGTGTAATCTTGGATAAGATTACATCACTGTATATTTTGCCTTACGGATTTCAACTCCATACATCTCTGCAGTTCCTCTACATCCCTACAGCCTTATCCCTAAGTGCAGAATTCAGATCACTGCCTTGGGTCTTATCATACATTTTAGCAGCTTTTTTTTAACTTTTTTTTTTTTTTTTAACACTGGTTATCCAACAATAAGGTGTTGCTGCATATTCAGCACCTACTGTTACAGTGATGGTGCTTCATTTGGCACTCTCTGGAAATGTGTATTTATACATCTTGGAACAGGAAATGAGCAATCAAATTTATTTATTTTTTACAAGTGTAATCCCTTATGCAGATTATTAATAAAGTGGTATGAAACTCAAAATTTCATCTCTGCTCTAAAGGATTAAACACAGCATTACTTTTAACACTTTACTAGTAGATTGTTAAAATGGACCCAAACTCTTGCACAGGACAGAGGGAAAACAAATATAGAAATGTACCCTGTATGTATATAAAGAGTTTAGCCTATCTCTTTTCCCCCTCATCTGTGACCAGTCATAACTGTAATTTGATCTCTCAGCTGGCTGCCTCAGCAGAGCAGCTAATTTGTAACACACTGCATATTTATTGCAGGATTTCTATCAGCTGTAAAGTTTTTTTCTTTAGTAATTGGAAGTCCTTTATGAGGGGAAAAAAAAAAAAAAAGATACTTAAGGAGAGGGAGGGCTCTGAGTCCTAATGAGCATTCCCTCTCCTCTTCCGGTGCCCTCGTTGTGGCAGAAACTCCTCCGTTCAAATTCCCCACCGCGAGGGACTTCAGAAGTCTTTGGGAGCTGAGTCCTCTTGAAGACGGACAGCTTCATACTGCACACGCATGAGTGCAATATGGAGCAGCCCGTGTTCGGGAGCACTTGGGCTCCCGAAGACTTTTGAAGCCTTACTTACGTGGCGGAGATGGCAGCATCTGACTGAATTGGTCGAATGCTGCTATGGGGATCATGCGCTGGAATGGGCATCAGGAGAGGGAAGGGTCATTAGGACCAGAGCCGGCCCTCGGGATCCGTTGAAAAAGGGCTCCTGAGTTGCCTGTATGAAAAGGGCGCCTCCATAGACATCAATGTTATTTCTGCAAATATGGGCTACAAGGTGGTGAGAAGGGCACCCGAGTTTTTGATATAGGCTACAAGCGGGCGCCCTTTTGTAGCCTTTTTTTTTTTTTTTTTTTTTTTTTTTTTTTTTTTTTTTTTTTTTATTCAGCTGCAAGGTTTTAGGTTACAATGTTTTTGATTCTGCTACAAAAGGGCACCCTTTTGATAGCCGAGATTTTAGATTCGTGGGTGCAGGGAAGGTTTAGATTAGGCATCACAAGCGTGGGGGGGGGGGGAAGGTTAGGCACCGCCTGGGGGGGGTCTTGGGGTTAGGCACCGCCTAGGGGGGTCTTGGGGTTAGGCACCATCAGGGGAGGGTTCTATGTGAGAGTAGAGAGCAGTTAGGTCATAATAATCACTTTTCCTAGCTATATCTAGAGCCCTTTTATAGCCCAACAAATTTTGCCTATAACCGCATCCTTCTTATAAACTAAAACCTAACTTTTTTTGGCTACACCAGGTGCCCTTTGTAGCCGAATTTGGTATATTTCGGCTACACCAGGAGGCTTTTTTTATTTTTTTTTTATTTATTTATTTATTTTTTTTGTTTACCCAATTACTTTAAAGGTTATTATGCTATTGTTTATCTTTTAGAGCAGAGAGGAAGAATATATCTATTTACAATTTAGTTTTGGAGACTGTTTAGAGGATTTAGTGGGTGAGTGTTGTGAAGAAAAGTCCATGGTGGGAGCTGGTAATAGTCTAGGGGGTGAAAACTGTAAAGGATAGATGGCTGGTTAGAGTGCAAAGGGTTGCACCGTGCATGCAAAAAGGACGTGTGGAAATGTGGGTGCCGGGTGAAACCGCCAGTAGAATAGCGGCAAACTTACCAATCTTCTACTGATGGGTGATTGAGGATACCAATAGTAGAACATCTGTAATTTTATTGATATTCTACTATCACTTAACTTTCCTCTCACAGTAACCCTCCACCCTACCTCTACTTACACCTAACACCCACCTATGGCTAATGTTATACCGATGTGGGGTTCGGCTGCCCGACTTATCACCCGGCGCTGATGCTTTCTGTACCTTTGCTGCTATTTCCAATGCTTCAGCTATCACGGACACCTAAATTCTCTGGTCGCTGCTGTAGCCGCAGTTAACTTTGGTCTATGGTAGCACCCAAATTTGTAACATTTCCTTATGAACAGGATGTTACGGTGGGACTGGTTAGTAGTGCAGGAAGTTTGAGTTTCACAGTGTGGGTTCTGGGGGATGCAGGTCCAATGGAGAGGGAGGATAGTGGTGACAGCAGGGGAGACTAGTGGTGGCTGGATAGTATGCTGGTTAAGGGGCCTCTGACGTAGGAGACCTGGGTTCAAATCTCGGCTCTTCCTATTCAGTAAGCCAGCACCTATTCAGTAAGGAGTTCTTTGGGCAAGACTCCCTAACACTGCTACTGCCTACTAACTGCGCTCTAGTGGCTGCCTCACAAGCGCTTTGAGTCCGACAGGAGAAAAGCTCTAAACAAAAAAAGGAATTATTAGATTGGTGGCAGACCAATAATGAATCCAGTCTGTCAGCAGAACTGTGATGTTTATAATTGAGTCACCCTTTGAGCGTATACAGAAAAAATCAATTAACCCTTCGCACACTCACATGCAAATGTTCAAACAAATGCATTCACAGATTTACTCATCCAGGCACAACTGTTATCCCTACAGCTAAATTAAAAGCCAGGGTTTTAGTTCACAGAAGAATGCATTCTTATGCTTAGTCACCTATACTGCGTAGAAGTACCCAGGTAAACATAGGTGTCCTAACTCTGGCCCTGTAACATGCATAGTGCAGACATGCAAACACATTCATTGCATCAAACCTATCAATGGATTAGGAGCACACATCCTAACTTCCTCTCCTGGGAAAGACAGTGCATCTTACCAATCGCACAAGGGAGCTAACATTATGTGTCCATGTGCACCATGTGCATACACCAGCATAAGCTGTCTGCATGCTGACAAACATACAGGGGAAGGGGGAGTGCACCGAATTGGACCCTAGCCACAGGGGTCAATGATAAGAATAAACATACATATATCCAGGCACATCGCGATGTGCCTGGATATATGTATGTTTATTCTTTGAGCGTATACAACGAAGAGGGTAAAAAAAAAAAAACTCTGGCTATAGTAAACTCAGTCCCCAAGTCTCAGCCATGTGCCTGTAGGAATATACAGTGTATGACCAATAGTAAACTTTTGCTATAGTAAGCTTCAAGGGACCTAGCCAAGTAGTTTACTGTATTTTTATATTGCACTTTGAGTGTGCAGGGATAGTTGTATAAACCTTTTCTCTGGTGTGTAAATAAAAAAAAAAAAACCTGAGGGAGAGGAATATGGAGGCTGCCTTATTTATTTCTCAACCATACCAGTTGCCTAGCAGTCTTGCTGATCTATCATGCATGAGTGCCTAAATTGCCACCCTGAAACTAGCATGTGTCAAATCCAGTCAAACTTTAGTCTAGCTGTGAGCACACATGGCTGTGCAGAAAACCATGGGTTTTTTGCTCTCTGCATTTTTTTGGTGTGTGTAGTAAAATGCACATCTTCATCTCCACTGAAAAACATTAGATGACATTGCTTTATCCCATCTGTGAAATCTATCTATTTTCTGTATGTGTGTATGTATGTAAAAATCCACATGTCACTTCATCCTCCCACTGTCGGCAACACCATACACATTGCTCCCTCTCTGCTATCATCTCCCCTTCTCTCTAGCCACAAACTATTCCTATTTCTCTGCTCACACTACCCCTCCTCTGCTCTCGCTAAACCTAACTTGCATACACACAAGTCTCACCCCCACATCTCTCTGCTCTGCCTACTACTCCTCCTGGCTTCTGGGGACATATCACCAAACCCAGGGCCCACTACTAGACTTCACACTGCTCAGACTGCAACTCATTCCACCAATAACAAACCTCACCACATCCCCTCCCAGAACACCTACAACCTTATTGACATCCCCCTTCTTCCCAGCTCTCCCCTCTCCATATCTGGGGCTCTATGGAACTCCCGCTCCGTTTGTAAGAAACTGGCCTTTATTCATGATATGTTTATCTCCAACACTTTGTTGATAGTTATCCATGTTTCGGTGAGCCCCAGGAAAGTGAAGGTGACAGTGTCTCCAGCTGCTCTATCATATGGTGGTCTAAAATTTAGTCATGCCCCTAGACCTGGCCACAAACAGGGAGGCGGAGTGGGGATCCTCCTCTCTGAACACTGCTCCTTTAAGCCACTCACACCACTGCCCACACTCTCACTCTCATCCTTTGAAGTTCATGCTGTCTGTCTCTATTCTCCATACGACATCCAGATTGCTGTTATCTACCGCTCGCCTGGTCCAGCCTCTACTTTCATTGATCACTTTTCAGCATGGCTTCTCCAGTTCCTCTCCACTGATATACCCTCTATCATCATTGGAGATTTTAATATACCCATCGATACTAACTGCGCTACTGCCACCAAACTGCTCTCTCTCACCTCCTCGTTTGACCTCGCGCAATGGTCCTCCACTTCCACCCACAAAGACGGCCACACTCTTGACCTTGTCTTTACCCGCCTCTGTTCTATTTCAAGCTTTCATAACACTCTTCCCCTTTCAGACCACAACCTTCTTACCTTCTCAATTAATTCTGCTCTACCGTCAACTCCTCCAACACTACACCATACAGTCATGCGCAGGAAATTACCGCAACCTGGATGTGAATTCCCTGACTGAGGCCTTGCAACCTCTAAGTACTCTGTCTTCCTACACTGACCCTGAGGCAGCATCCAGTTACTTATTTAGTGTAGTCTCCTCTGCCATGAATTCAGCCGTTCTACTCACCACCACCTGCCCCCGCTAAACTAACTGGCAGCCCTGGCTCACTGAACAAATCAAACAGCTGAAAAGGCGCTCCAGGGTGGCAGAAAGGTGCTGCAGAAAAAGCACTGCTGTAGAGGACTTCAATCACTATAAACAAACTATGCAGGAGCTCAGGGATGCCCTCACCTCTGCTAAGCAGTCTTATTTCTCCTCGCTCATTTCCTCACAGTCCCACAACCCAAAACAATTGTTCAACACCTTTAACTCCCCACTTCGTCCCCCACCTCCTCCCCCTACCACATGTCTGTCAGCCGACGACTTTGCATCATACTTTACAAACAAGATTGATGCAATACGTAATCGCCTCAACATACAACCATTTTTACCAGCTAAACCGTCACCTATACATTCCTTCTGTCCGCCTGCACCCTCGCCCACCACTAACTGCCCCCCCCCCCACCCCACAAGACCACTCTAACATCTTTCACCACACTAACTGAACAGTGTCTTTCCGCCCTAATCTCCAAAGCGCATCTCACTACCTGTGCCCTGGACCCCATTCCCTCTCATCTAATCCCCCAGCTTTCCTCCTCCTTTAATCCTGCTCTAACTCTATTCAACCTGTCTATCTCCACTGGCACTTGTCTTTCCTTATTCAAACAAGCTATAATCACACCACTAATCAAAAAACCCTCTCTTGATCCAGCTTCTCTATCCAATTACCGGCCTGTCTCACTCCTCCCCTTTGCTTCTAAACTGCTGGAACGTCACATCCACTCAGAATTGTCTGCCTTTCTCTCTACCAACTCCTTACTTGACCCCTTTCAATCTGGATTCCGCACACACCATTCCACTGAAACTGTCCTCACGAAAGTTGCTAATGACCTACTGGTAGCTAAATCCAAAGGTCAGTTCTCCATTCTAATACTGCTTGACCTTTCCTCTGCCTTTGACACTGTTGATCATGCTCTGCTTCTGCAGACACTGTCATCTTTAGGAATCAAGGGACAAGCACATTCCTGGATCTCCTCTTATATCTCTGGGCGCTCTTACACTGTGTCCTTCTCTAAAACCAATTCCTCTCCACACCCACTGTCTGTTGGTGTACCTCAAGGCTCTGTTCTTGGGCCACTTCTTTTCTCAATCTACACCCGTGGCCTGGGACAACTAATTAACTCTTTTGGCTTCCAGTATCACCTGTATGCGGATGACACCCAAATCTATCTCTCAGCTCCTGACCTGTCCTCACTACTATCTAGAGTCCCCGACTGTCTACGTGCCGTTTCTGCATTCATGTCCTCCCGCTTCCTCAAACTCAACATGACTAAAACGGAAATTGTGATTTTTTTTTTTTTTCCACCATCGCTATCTACACCCCCACCAATTGCAACCATAACGGTAGACCACACCCCAATAACCTCAACCACTAAGGCCCGCTGCTTGGGGGTTATACTTGACTCAGAGCTCTCCTTTAAACCTCACATTGCCTCATTAACAACCACCACCTGCTATTTCCAGCTCAAAAATATATTCCGTATCCGTCCCTTCCGCACACAAGAAGCCACCAAAATGCTTGTTCATGCCTTAATCGTCTCCAGCCTAGACTACTGCAACACCCTGCTCTGTGGCCTACCAAAAAACAGGCTAGCACCTCTCCAATCCCTTCTAAATTCAGCGGCCCGCCTCATTCACCTTTCCACACGCTAAAAAATGTAAACAGGTAGATTTGCGCCCACTCAATATAAAATGAATTCAATTGGCTGCAGTCAGTGATAAATGGGGTTACTCACACCCCCACCATTCAAGCATTCATAAAGTTTTAAAAATCACTCATGCGCCTATATATACCATCACATATACAGTTTTATTCAATTCATAAATTCAAATTCATATATATTACATTAATATGCAAGCAAACACTAGCCAACTTTCTCAGTCCCACCTCCCTATGGTAAACAGTCTGGCACACGCCACAACATATACCTATAGATTGATTCGCTGAGTAAACTTCGTTTTCTAGCATAAAATTGCACCAATCCCTATAGCACCTTTCCAATGTTAAAAAGTGTTTTTGCACCTTAAAAATGGCAATAATAGCCTTTCGTGTTCAAAAATCAATTAAATAAAAATAACGTCCTGTGAGCTCACAAAGGTATAATTCATAAATCCAACAGGAAAAAGTTCATGTTAAATAGCTTGGATCTCGTCTTGCAAAGCTTTAGGCATACAATTTCATATACATCCACCAGGAGTAAAGTGGCTAATTCCGCATTCCTTGGTATGCAAATTAGATCTTGCAGGATTTTGTATAAGCAGATTGCATTTGCACAGACCTCTAGAAACAAATAGCGTCCTGCAGAACTTTACAAAAGCAGAACTTTTCAAAAACAGATAATGTCCTGGCTAATTCCGCATTCCTTGGTATGCAAATTAGATCTTGCAGGATTTTATATAGGCAGATTGCATTTGCACAGACCTCTAGAAACAAATAGCGTTCTGCAGAACTTTACAAAAGCAGAACTTTTCAAAACTTTTCAAAAACAGATAACATCCTGCAGACTTTTCAAACTTCCATTTCTTTGCATAACATTCAAGCAAAATAGCGTGCTGCGGGTCCAAAGGACAGTTCAAATAACTCACGCAGCTTAAGGGGTAGATAACTGATTCCTTTATGCTTACGGTTCCGCTATGTCTTCTGGCAGCATGAGCCCCGGCCGGTGGCTCCCGTGTTAACCTGACGTCTGCCGCGGATGTTAAGCACTTTGCTGAAAAATCGTTCCTCAGATTCAATCTGGAACTGTAGATGTGACGTCAGGGCGCCCTGAGGAAGGTAGGCGTATCCTACCGAAACTAGTCGGCATTGGGTTGTCGGAGTGGTGACGTCACCTCTACAGTTCCAGATTGAATCTGAGGAACGATTTTTCAGCAAAGTGCTTAACATCCGCGGCAGACGTCAGGTTAACACGGGAGCCACCGGCCGGGGCTCATGCTGCCAGAAGACATAGCGGAACCGTAAGCATAAAGGAATCAGTTATCTACCCCTTAAGCTGCGTGAGTTATTTGAACTGTCCTTTGGACCCGCAGCACGCTATTTTGCTTGAATGTTATGCAAAGAAATGGAAGTTTGAAAAGTCTGCAGGACGTTATCTGTTTTTGAAAAGTTTTGAAAAGTTCTGCTTTTGTAAAGTTCTGCAGGACGCTATTTGTTTCTAGAGGTCTGTGCAAATGCAATCTGCTTATACAAAATCCTGCAAGATCTAATTTGCATACCAAGGAATGCGGAATTAGCCACTTTACTCCTGGTGGATGTATATGAAATTGTATGCCTAAAGCTTTGCAAGACGAGATCCAAGCTATTTAACGTGAACTTTTTCCTGTTGGATTTATGAATTATACCTTTGTGAGCTCACAGGACGTTATTTTTATTTTTATTTAATTGATTTTTGAACACGAAAGGCTATTATTGCCATTTTTAAGGTGCAAAAACACTTTTTAACATTGGAAAGGTGCTATAGGGATTGGTGCAATTTTATGCTAGAAAACGAAGTTTACTCAGCGAATCAATCTATAGGTATATGTTGTGGCGTGTGCCAGACTGTTTACCATAGGGAGGTGGGACTGAGAAAGTTGGCTAGTGTTTGCTTGCATATTAATGTAATATATATGAATTTGAATTTATGAATTGAATAAAACTGTATATGTGATGGTATATATAGGCGCATGAGTGATTTTTAAAACTTTATGGACACCTTTCCACACGCTCTTCCGATGCAGCCCCACTGTGCCATTCTCTCCACTGGTTACCCATTACCCAGAGGATCCAGTTCAAACTCCTGACTAACATACAAAGCCCTCCACGAGTTCTCTCCTCCATACATCTCCTCACTAATCTCAAGATATTGTCCCTCCCGCAACCTTCGCTCCTCCCAAGAAGTTCTCCTGGCCTCTAAGCTGATCACCTCCTCTCCATGCTCGCAACCAGGACTTTACACAAGCATCATCCCTCATCTGGAACTCTCTTCCTCAGCCTGTACGTCATGCTCCAAACCTGGACATCTTCAAACGCACTCTTAAAAACACACCTTTTCAGACACGCTTATAACATTCTATAGCCCTTATTTACTTCTATGTCACAATGTAATCAGACGCAAAGAATCACTGCCTCATCCATCCTCCACCCCCTTACCTAGTGTGTCCCCCACAACCCATTAGATTGTAAGCTCGCAAGGGCAGGGTCCACCTCCTAATGTTTACTGTTCTTGTAACAATATTTGTGCTGCTTGGAACTCTGCTGTACATTTGTTCGTTGTATCTATGTTCCCCTTGTCGTCTTATTGTGCTTTGTAAAGCGCTGCGGAATATGTTGGCGCTATATAAATAAAAAAATAAGTGTCTCAACCTTCAAGCAAGAAGTAGCACCCTGCTCCCAGGGCGGTCCAAGCAAGAAGAGGTAGCGCCCTGCCCCCAGGGGCGGTCCTACACTTGCCGCCAAGCTGGAGGGGGTAGCAGGCCGGAAGGGGGTATTGGTCACAGTGGCAGGGAGGGGGGTCGGACCCCCCCTCCCTCACCTGGGTCCCCATCTGCACTCCCCCTCTAGCTTTAGTTCAGCAGCACCCACCGCTATTAGTAAGAGGCAGTGGGCGGAATTGACTCACCGCTTTTGCATTCCAGCGTGTGTTCCACTGTCGTCACTTCCTGCAATGCCGTCCACTTAAAATACATCGGGCGGCATTGCAGGAAGTGATGACAGTGGAATGCGGAAGAGGTGAGTCCTCCCCGACCGCTGCCTCTTACTAATAGCGGCTGCTACTGAGCTTACGCTGGAGGGGGAGCGCAGATGGGGGTCCGACCTGCTCCCTCCCCGCCGCTGTGCCCAATACCCTCTTCCTGCCCGCTACCCTCTTATGCGGCGTATGCTACGCAGTGGGTGCGCTAATATAATTTATAGTGGTATTCTAGTTGGGATTTGGTTACTGTGTCTTGCCCAGGACAGTAAATTGGAAAAAATAGCATATTATTGATCATTTGTAATTACAAATATAATTACTCAAACTGTCCGCACAAGTGTGTATTTTACCCCCCCTAGATTAGTGTATGGGTAACTTATTCCTTAGTAAAACAAGCACATAGTTTAGAACATTTTAATGCTAGGTAGACGTCATGCAATTTTCTGACAGATTTACTGTCAGATCGATTATATCCAGTATATCTGACCTGATTTCCGATCAATTTCCATTCACTTCTATAAAAATCGATCGGAATTCAGATCAGGCATGTTGGAAATAATTAATCTGACAAAGAGTCTGTCACAAAATTGTATCATGTGTACCTGGCATTAGCTAATAGTTCCCATTATCTAGTTTGAGGACTTGCGTGAAAATGAATCCATGTTTTGAGTCATTAATTCACCATTTTAACTGTGCTCAATTCTCGCTGTCCTTTTTCAATGAGATCTCTTATCTGTGAATGGCAGTTTGTGTACTTGATCTTCCACTGACACTGCATGTGTTTTATATGTCTCTTCTCCCTTCTGGTACTATGATGGGTTGTCAGATCCACATTGCTGAAGGCTGGGGAACTGCTAGATGAAAGGAGCAACCAACCAATGTATGTGACATTGCCAGAGGGGAAGAATCCAACCCACAGAGCTCCAGTGCCATTTGCCATTACCATGGAAACTTTGTGTAAGCAAGTTATCAAATGAGGCTTGAAGCATGATTGACTGAAACTGTAGATGGCAGCAAGTTTTGCAAAGAGGTTTTTTTATTGGAAATAGAAATTATAAACTGCTGAAATATTACAATTTCCAGCTTCCCATAGAATAATAATTGGTTATAACCCTTCTGATTTCGTAATTCAGATATTTGTATTCTCATTTTTGAGCTGCATCTTTTGGTTATTGACATTGTTTTTCCACAGGTGTTCTCGCCTCCTGTTATGACATTGTGGCTGCTCTTAGTTGGTTCTGTTCAGAATCCTTAAAAGTTCATTTAAAGGGAATCTGAAGTGAACGGGATATTGAGGCTACCATTTTTATTTCCTCCCAACCCTTTGGGGACCGGCTGCCTGACCCACGTCGGGAGCGGAAACGGCAGTTGGCATAAATCCTACGCCGCATTAGGCATAGACGTCCACAAGTGCGGCATAGGATTTACTTGCAATGGTCCCCAAAAGGTTAAGCAATACCAGTTGTCTGGTTGTCCTGAAGATCCTCTTACTTTTAGTCACAGACCCTGAACAAGCATGCAGCAGATCAGGTGTTGCTGACAATATTGTCAAGTCTGACAAGATTACTGCATGCCTATTTCTGGTGTGTAAATCAGACACTACTGCAGCCAAATAGATCTGCAGGGCTGCCAGGCAACTGGAATTGTTTAAAAGGAAACAAATATGGCAGCATCTATATACTTAGTTCAGATTCTCTTTAAGTGAACACATCTGTTTGTTAAAGGAAAAAATGAACATGTGCACAAAGAATTGACAATATACCACTGTCATGCACACACCCTACCTACCTACCTACCTACCTACCTTCCTCTCCAAGCTCTACTTTTGGCTTCTGTTCTTCACCTTCCAAGCAATGAGTAATGTTTGCCAAACAATCTGTCCAATATCCATTTAAAAGTGAAGAACAAAGTGGTGGTCAAAATATCCGGTTTAACAAATTGGTCCTGCAGTGCTATCTGGGGGTGAGGCTGCATTGCTTGTAGCCTCACCATCCTCATAGCCGTACTTAAAGAGGAACTCCAGTGAAATTAACGTAATGAACAAAAGTCTTTTTTGTTTTACAATAAGTATGTATAAATGATTTAGTCTATCTCTGCCTGATTTACATTCTGACATTTACCACATGATGACATTGTTACTGCTGGCAAATGATGTCAGTGGAAGTAGCTGCTGCTTGCTTTTTTGGCAGTTGCAAGCAGCTGTTATTTCCCACAATGCAACAAGGCTCCTACAGTGTGATCTCAGGACACTGTGGGAGGGGTTTCTACACTATCAGCCATACAGAGCCCCCTGATGGAAGGAAAATATTTTTCATAGGAAAGGGGGTCTCCGCTACTGATTGAGATGAAGTTAAGGCCTTGGTCATGGTTTCTCTTTAAAGCAATGGGGCTTATAGGGAGCTCTGGTGGGTCTAATGCTACATACACACTTGAAAGATATCAGACCAAATTTTACCCCCTTCCATGTAGTATGAGAGCCACACCTACACAGTCTATTCTATGGTGCTGAACTCCCCATCAGATAAAAATCTTTGCAGGATGCTCTGCACAAAGATGCCTGTACACATTCAAAAGATCATTATTTGCAAAAGATCTGTTCCTGCCAAAGATCCATTCCTGCAAAATGCATTCATCGTCTATCTGCAGATCATCATACACACCTTGTTTAGCAGACATTCATCTGCAGATCATCTGCAGATCAGATCCACCAGGATGGATTTTCAGATCTGCAGATGATTGTCAGATATGCAGATGAAGTCTGTTAAACAAGGTGTGTATGAGGATCTGCAGATCTCATAGACTATGAATGCATTTTGCAGGAATGGATCTTTTACAGGAACAGATCTTTTGCAGATAAGTGCAGCATCTTGCAAAGATTTTATCTGATGGGGAGTTCAGCTCCATAGAATACTGTGTAGGTGTGGCTCTCATACTACATGGAAGGGGGTAAAATTTGGTCTGATATCTTTCATTTATCTTTCAAGTGTGTACACACCATAATGCTCTCATTTCATGTGACTTCAGAAGTCTTTAGTAAGAGCTTGGTACCATCTGCAGGTACAATTTTCTGTATAATAACACTGAAGTATAGATGTATTACATAGCCACTATGATTTTGAATAGCCTTGTTCCTTTTTCAAGTGACTCTGACCACCTCTGACTAGTGGTAGGTAGTGGAGTGCTGATGGCACAACCACTGAGCTAAAGATGCTGCTTACATCCACCCCATCCTCTTCCCCCCACTATCATGAAGCCAGCAAAATGGGCAGCAGAACTGAGTGCTTTGAGCTTTGTATCCACTTATTCAGCATTAAAGGATGTGGTTTCCTACCTAAATTTCAGGAGAGGATAAATTCACATAATCATATTATTGCTTGTTTCTTGCTAGGCTTGCACAGTTCTGGTATATGAATATCACCTTTTTACCATTGCCACAAGTCAGCATATGTCATAAGTGTCGTATCTCTTCAGCAATTTACTTCAATTATTTGTGCTTCCTTACTCTGCAACCTTTTATATCGCATGTTGGTATCTTAGATGGTAAGTCTTGTTACTATTCTGTGATATGCAAGAAATGACAATCTGCCCATCATTTTGCCCTGTCTTTGGGTGATTTCTGTTATGGTTAGTAAAAAGAAAACTGCTCATTCTTTTTGGACAAGTTATTAAGAAACCTAGACCTAGTATCCTAGTATTTCAGCATCACTGGAACATGTCTAATTTATAAAATGTTGGTGATGTTGATCCATTAAGATACAACTTTAGAAGTTTGGGAAATGAGTTAAATAACTCTAGTGTATTTTTAGAGTTTATCAACCACTTCAGCTATGCTTTAAGCTAATACACCTTGCCAAAGTATGTACCTTCTCTAGGCTGTAGTGGAGGCAAGTGCTCGCTGCAATGCAATTACTTGTACACTATATTTAAATTTGGGCAGACTTCTTTCAAAGCAGGGAAGGCTACATGGCTAGTAACAATATAAACTAAACTGTTACATATTGTGAAAAAAAGTTGCACAAATTTTTTTTTTATGCATTGCTAATCAACACAAGTTTACTATTTGCATTACGGTAAAAAGGCAGACTACTCAAGCAGCTCGGGGTGACCCAAAACTCCTAGGAAAGTAAAGCGGACCAAAAGAGACTGAACAGCCCTCCTACAAATAAAGCAATGCTTAGTGTGGTTTGCCTTCTTAAAAGGCTGAGAGGCTGATCTAGGGCTTTACCATAGGTTAATTTACCCTTTTTAAACTTTTGAAAGATCTCCAAGCATAAGTCTGCTGATAGGTTATGAACAACAGAAGAGTTTTACCTGACACAAACACTGACCTGCCCAAAGTCCTGATAATTGCTTTGATCTTAGAGTATAAGAGCAGAGAAACACTGTTTTGACTGCTGGAGCTCAGGGCTTGCTATTGCTATGTAATCTGTTCACAGTTCTACACAAATACCTTTACAATATGAATGGAAATTTAAGGATGTGGTTTTATGTAGTTGCCTAATATAAAATGTATTCAACTTATATAAATTACTTTATGGGCTGTTACGCTTGCAGCTCGACAAATGCTTTTAAAGCGGACCCAAACCAAACCTTTTTTTTTTTTTTTTTTTAATTAAAAATATTTAGTTGCACCACTCTGACACATACAAAGATAAACACTCCTTCAAACCTATGATCATTTCAGTGCATGCTTTTCACCCTTCTCTTTTCATAGCTAGGGTTATACTGGGGTCAGCCATTAGCAATTCCTCCATTGCCAGACACCATCTACTCCTCCAGTTTGCTGGAAAAATCCCAGCAATTTGAAAGGAAGGGAGGAGTTCCTCCAATAAATGTAAAATATTTTATATTTGTCATGCAGCTGAAAAAAGGCTGCTATTTATTATTCTAATTTAGAAAATAGATTATATTCCTGAAATCTTGTATTTTTAATTTGGGTCCACTTTAATGTACTTTGTTTTATAGCGTACAGTATTTTTCGGACTATTAGATACTCCGGACTATAAGTGTCATGCAGTCAGCCAATCGCCATGTGGCTTAAGTCCCCGCATGGTGATTGGCTGCACGGAACTTGCTAACTAACCAGTAACTTGAGGAGACTCGATCGCCAGGAGCAAGTAACATAAAGCTTCTGTTGTGCATTCTGCATGATAACATTAGGCACAAGACTGACTCTCTTTTTAATATGATTTCAATAGAAATGTTTCCCAAAATTGACTTTCTGCTAGCTAGTACAAATTTTATGCGCTGTTGAACCCAACAAAAACTTGCCTTTTTCCGTTGAACGCAGCAGCACAAAAACCTGTAGCAGATCTGCCAAACTCTAGAGGTTTTTGAAGCAGATTTTCAGAGCAATTCTAGGCATGTTTAGAGAGGTTTTCTAAACATGCCTAGCGTTTTTTGGAGCGTTTTTGTGTTGCAGATTTCATGTATTGTTACTGAACAGCTACTGTAACAAAAATACCTGGAAAACCGCTCTGATCTAGTGTTTTAGAGTTTTTTCCACTCTCCTATACTTTAACATTGAGGCAGAAACTCCTCAGAAATCTAAAAAATGCTGCAGCCCCCGAGTTTGTTTGTGTAAAAAAACGAACCGCTCTGGTGTGCACCAGCCCATTGAAATACATTTACCCAAGCGTTCTTCTATCCCCAAGCGTTTTTAAAAACGTTACAGAAACGCTCTGGTGTGCGCCAGCCCTGTGTGTAGATTTTGTGTCAGATAAAAAAAGAAAAAAAACTAATGCATTATAGACTTTGAGTGGTTCAAATATTTAAGACTGTAAACAATGTTACAGAGGCGCCAGAAGTATAAAACGAAATAAAATGTTTAAAAAACAGGGAGGTCGTTGGTGGACTTACCTCCCCGATGCAGACACAAGAAAATGTCGGATTTTCGACAGAAAAAACTTTTTGACATACTCCAATTAAACTGCAACACGTTTCACGGGTTTTACCCACTTCATCAGGCTATAGGTAGGAGCAAAAAAAACACTTGTGAACAGCTTCAGTCAGCTTAGCGCCTCGGAGGCGCTAAGCTGACTGAAGCTGTTCACAGGTGTTTTTTTGCTCCTACCTATAGCCTGATGAAGTGGGTAAAACCCACGAAACGCGTTGCAGTTTAATTGGAGTATGTCAAAGTTTTTTTTCTGTCGAAAATCCGACATTTTGCTTAGTCTGAGGTATGAATAATACATTACCGAATAATACATTAAGTGGCAACAGCTGGCTCCCAAATTAACCACTTCCCGACCGCCTAACGCACAGCGGCGGCCGGGAAGTGGAGCCCGCAAGGACCAGCTCACCCACAGAGGCGGCGGTCCTTGTAAGGGCATGGGCGGAGCGATCGCATCATCCATGACGCGATCCGCCGCCTGGCTCCGCTCACCCGCCGCAACATCCCGCCGGCCATACGGAAGCGCCGGCGGGATGTTAACCCGACGATCGACGCATACAAAGTGTATAATACACTTTGTAATGTTTACAAAGTGTATTAATTATACAGGCTGCCTCCTGCCCTGGTGGTCCCAGTGTCCGAGGGACCACCAGGGCAGGCTACAGCCACCCTAGTCTGCACCAAGCACACTGATTTTCCCCCCGCCCCCTGATCGCCCACCCCCCAGACCCATGTTTACACCCAATCACCCCCCTAATCACCCATCAATCACTCCCTGTCACTATCTGTCACCGCTATTTTTTTTATTCCCCCCCCACCCTTCACATTCTCCCCAGACCCCCCCCCCCCATGTACTGTATGCATCTATCCCCCCTGATCACCTGTCAATCACCCCCTGTCACTGCCACCCATCAATCAGGCCCTAACCTGCCCCTTGCGGGCAATCTGATCACCCACCCACACCAATAGATCGCCCGCAGATCCGACATCAGATCACCTCCCAAGTGCAGTGTTTACATCTGTTCTCTCCTCCAAACACCCACTAATTACCCATCAATCACCCCCTGTCACTGCTACCCATCAGATTAGACCCCTATCTGCCCCTAGGGCACTCAATCACCCGCCCATACCCTCAGAACGCCCTCAGACCCCAGCCCTGATCACCTCGCCAGTGCATTGCTTGCATCTATTCCCCCCTCTAATCACACCTTGAGACACCCATCAATCACCTCCTGTCACCCCCAAGCACACCTACCCATCAGATCAGGCCCTAATTTGCCCCGTGTGGGCTCCTGATCACTCGGCTAAACCCTCTGATCCCCCTCAGACCCCCTTCCGATCACCTCCCCAGTGCATTGATTGCATCTATGTTACCCTCTAACCACCCCCTGAGACACCCATCAATCACCTCCTGTCACCCCCTAGCACTCCTATCCATCAGATCAGGCCCAATACAACCTGTCATCTAAAAGGCCACCCTGCTTATGACCGGTTCCACAAAATTCGCCCCCTCATAGACCACCTGTCATCAAAATTTTCAGATGCTTATACCCCTGAACAGTAATTTTGAGACATTTGGTTTCCAGACTACTCACGGTTTTGGGCCCGTAAAATGCCAGGGCGGTATAGGAACCCCACAAGTGACCCCATTTTAGAAAGACACCCCAAGGTATTCTGTTAGGTGTATGACTAGTTCGTAGAATTTATTTTTTGTCAAAAGTTAGCAGAAATTGATTTTTATTGTTTTTTTTTCACAAAGTGTCATTTTTCACTAACTTGTGACAAAAAATAAAATCTTCTATGAACTCACCATACTCCTAACGGAATACCTTGGGATGTCTTCTTTCTAAAATGGGGTCACTTGTGGGGTTCCTATACTGCCCTGGCATTTTAGGGGCCCTAAACCGTGAGGAGTAGTCTACAAAACAAATGCCTCAAAATGACCTGTGAATAGGACGTTGGGCCCCTTAGCGCACCTAGGCTGCAAAAAAGTGTCACACATGTGGTATTGCCGTACTCAGGAGAAGTAGTATAATGTGTTTTGGGGTGTATTTTTACACATACCCATGCTGGGTGGAAGAAATCTCTGTAAATTGACAATTGTGTGTGTAAAAAAAAAAATAATAATAAAATCTCAAACAATTGTCATTTACAGAGATATTTCTCCCACCCAGCATGGGTATGTGTATAAATACACCCCAAAACACATTATACTACTGAGTACGGCAATACCACATGTGTGGCACTTTTTTGCAGCCTAACTGCGCTAAGGGGTCCAAAGTCCAATGAGCACCTTTAGGCTTTACAGGGGTGCTTACAATTAGGCACCCCCCAAAATGCCAGGACAGTAAACACACCCCACAAATGACCCCATTTTGGAAAGTAGACACTTCAAGGTATTCAGAGAGGGGCATGGTGAGTCCGTGGCAGATTTAATTTTTTTTTTTTTTTTTTGTCGCAAGTTAGAAGAAATGGAAACTTTTTTTTTTTTATTATTTTTTTTTTTTTTGTCACAAAGTGTCATTTTCCGCTAACTTGTGACAAAAAATATCTTCTATGAACTCACTATGCCTCTCAGTGAATACTTTGGGATGTCTTCTTTCCAAAATGGGGTCATTTGGGGGGTATTTATACTATCCTGGAATTCTAGCCCCTCATGAAACATGACAGGGGGTCAGAAAAGTCATAGATGCTTGAAAATGGGAAAATTCACTTTTTGCACCATAGTTTGTAAATGCTATAACTTTTACCCAAACCAATAAATATAGGCTGAATGGGTTTTTTTTCATCAAAACCATGTTTGTCCACATTTTTCGCGCTGCATGTATACAGAAATTTTACTTGAAAAGTCAGCACAGAAAGACAAAATTCATGTCTTTTTTTTTTTTTTTTTTTTTTTTTTTGTTTGAATATAATAAGTAAAAATCGCAGCAGCAATCAAATAGCACCAAAAGAAAGCTGAATTTTGGCTCCTTTTCTTGCCACTAATACATTTAGGTGGTAGGTTGTATGAGCGAGCAATAAACCGTGAAAGCTGCAGTGGTCTGAATGGAAAAAAGTGCCTGGTCCTTAAGGGGGTTAAAGCCCAGGGTCCTCAAGTGGTTAACAGGCTACCTTATTAAATGTATTCTAGTTAGCTGCTGACCTGCACAGTACAGTCATTCATTCTAGCTTTGTTGCTGGGTTAGTGGATGGAATTGCAAACCTTCAAAGTTATTTTATATACTGTATTTCAATTGTTTGTTTAGCTATCTGCCTGACGTTAAGCTTACTGAATGTTTATGTGCTTTTCTAGATATCAAAAACTGCTTTGAAATCTTTTACCTAATTTTTTTTTTTTTTTTGCCCGAGGTTTGAAACTGGCACATATATCAAATATTTCTTATCTTGAAAGCTCTTTTAGATGCAAGCTTTGGTGAAGTTGTGTGTTTAACTCTTTTGATTGAAGTTTTTGCTTTTTATTTCCACTTATCATACCTAAGCACTTGTCAGTGTTTAAGGACCCACTACTATTGAAGGGAATTGCACTTGGACTGATATTAACGTTCTATTTTCCAAAGCACACCAAAGCAGTGAGAATTAAACTCCTCATTGCTGAAGAGACCCACAGAGCTCTAGTAATGAACTTCTTTATTGCTAAAGAGACACACAGAGCCGTTTTAATTAATCCCTCCACTGTTGTGCGATTTGCATACCCACAGAAATAAATGTCTCTTCTCTGCTGGAGGGGAACCTGCAACTTTGTTGCCATTTTCCGAGCTGCTACTGAGACCTGCAGAGCTGTCTGGCTTCTGTTCTATCCAATATCGTCGCCTATTAACCACCTGCGAGATATGTAACGTTTAAACGCTCCGGGGAAGCTAGGGATTCTTTTAAAGCTGCAGGCTCATTTTCAAACCACCTTTTTATTTCTTAACTGTTGTTTCATGGGCATGTAAATCCTTGTCTAATAACTTTCTTGGATCAGCTTCAACACAAGTTGGTTGGTCTTAGAAAAATGTGAAATTCTGAGCAGTTAAAATGAAACCGTTTGGATGTGCAGATGGGGAGAGAAAAATAAACTTTTTTTTTTCTTCTACTATATTGTTATGGTCCCAATATAATTTCCTTTTTTACTCTGTCTGGGAGCCTTTGCTTAACTGCATAAACTGTGCAGTGCCAGCGGGATTGTGGGATTTTTTTTTTCTCTTTAACCACCTGAGGCAAACTTGTGAGGATGCCACCCCCTCCCCCCCCCCCCCCACCATAGGTAGTATAATTGCCCCCAGTATAGGTAGCCTGGAGGGGGTAGCAGCCAAGAAGGAGGCCAATGGGCACAGCGGTGGGGAGGGGGGCCGGACCCCCCCTCCCTCACCTGGGTACCCCTGGTCTGCGCTCCTCCTCCAGCTATCGGTGCAGTGTCAGGCAGCGAGTAGGGAAGTGATTACTCCTCCTTACATTCCACTGCTCCTCACTTCCTGCAATGCCGCCCACTGTACTTCCGTAAGTACTGTGGCCGGCATTGCAGGAAGTGATGAGTGGTGGAACGCAAGGCGGTGAGTTATCATTTCGCTGCTTGCTGCCTGACACTGCGCTAATAGCTGAAGGGGGAGCGCAGAACGGTGGGGGTCAGGTGAGTAAGGGGTCTGACCCTACCCCCCCTTCAATTCCTGGCTGCTTACCCCTCCAGCTCGGTGCCCCCCCACCCATGGCCAGGCGAGCACCACCCCCCTTCTGCCGCCTGAGGAACCTGCCTTACCCCGGTGCTCCATACAAATAACACAGAGCTTTGTATTTTGGATAAGATAAGGACACATGATCAGAAATGACTGAATCCCCTCTACCTTTTTACATAAAATCAAATTCCATTTACCCACTGCTCTGTGTTTATTATGCAGTCTACAACCAAACCCTGCATTGCAAGCATTCCAATATAATCAAATGTTTCTGCTGTAACAAATCTTATCTGTCAGCCTGGCTCTATTTGGTACATTGCCGACAAGAAGGAAAGTTTATCTCCACTCCCACATTACTGATCCTG
This sequence comes from Hyperolius riggenbachi, assembly GCF_040937935.1. Lineage (NCBI taxonomy): Eukaryota > Metazoa > Chordata > Amphibia > Anura > Hyperoliidae > Hyperolius > Hyperolius riggenbachi. Next base: position 206,850,651 of record NC_090648.1, on the reverse strand, counting down.
CCTGATTGGCTGAGAGCAGTTCAGTGTGAAACCGTAATGTAAGACTCATGTCTATGTGATTGCTGTGTGAGGGACAGTAAAGGTAGCCATACATCAGGCAACTTGGCGGCCGATTGACCATCCGATTCAATTATTAAAATTGAATTGGATGAAAATCTGTGCTGCCAAGTGCATGCCCGGGATGAAAATTGGTTGCATTGTCGATCGCGCATGCTGCAAAAGTTGGGCTGACTTGCTCGATTGGGTGTGCGACCCGGTACCCAGTGCAAGGTATACATTACCTGACCGCGGCCTATGCTTGTCCCTCTGCTGGCTCTCGGGCGCACACCAATCTACATACACACGTGCCATGTGGTTTCCTAGTGAGGGTGCGCCTGTGATGTCACTCACCCACACACCCTTACTAGGAAACCACGTGAGGCACACATGTATGGAGCAAACAGAGCGCCCAGAGCCAGCAGAGGGACAAGCAGAGGCCGCAGACAGGTAATGGGACAGGAAATGCATACCTTGCACTGGGTACCAGGGGGACATTTATCATTTGGGGGGGCAGCGTCAGTGCGGCATCACAAGGCCGATTCCGGATTAATTTCAGCTTGAAATAGATCAGAAATTGGCCTGTGGTGTATAGGCAGCTGACAGACCTCTCTCTTACCGGATTCTATTAGAGAAAGGTTTGTCTCTTGGTCGAATCTGCCCATAAATCGCTAGATGTATGGCTACCTTAAAGGGCATCCGAGGTGAAAATAAACTGGTAATTGTATCGTTCCTCCTTCTTGTAAAGATTACTTTTTTTATTTTTTCTTATTTTTTTTATATTTAAGTCAACTTTTTAAGTTTTAATGTGTTTATGGCCTCTTCCCAATGACCCATTCATTGAAGTAGGCCAGAGCTAAAACTATAGACCCTTATCTCTTTCCTCCTCTCAAAAGCAATTTACTGCCAGGAAAGTGTTCGTCTGCAATTCTTTCAGTGAGGGTTATGCTATGGTCCGACCCAGTCCCGACCCAGATAAAAACTGTCACTTGCACAACAGAATTTTAGCTCTTTCAGGCAAACAAAGGAAAAAACGCTGCATAGTTATTTGTGTGCTTGGCACTGTACACACGTCTCACCATGTCACGTAACCTTGAATGTCCTTTAAAGTGGAATATAACCCTGCATTTCAACTTTGCTCTAAAATATTATTTACAGCATATTATATGCAAAAAGCATTTTTTTTTTTATACTAGACCAGCATTGGAAGGGTTAAACACAGAGGTTTAAAGTTCCGTGGAGAGATATGCAGAAGTTCAGATTGTTACATTCTATTTAGTTATATGTATCTATTGATAAATGTTACACTCTTTGGCTGTCCTCCAAGCTCCTTCTCAGTCAGAGAGATGAGTCACATTCAACACTTAGATACATTTATGTAAACAAAATGTATCTATTTCAGCTTCGGATGCGTCTGCAGAAATCTCCAGGAACTTTAAAGCCCTGTGTAACCCTTCCAATGCTGGTCTAGTAAAAAAAAAATGCTGGTTGCATATAATATACTGTAAATGTTTTAGAGCAAAGTTGAAATGCAGGGTTATATTCCGCTTTAAGTTTCGGCAATGGATGGTGTGTACCATCTTGTCAGGTTTTACTGGTCATCCTTTGAGATCTGTAGATAAAACCGTTGTACAAACACAATTTTAATTTTCTAATGCTAGGCTGTATACCAGCTCCATGATACTATGTAGGTCACAGGTCAGCACAGTTCAGTTTCTAACTACTAGCTATTATCTATATGACACATACAATTCATGATATCATTAATTTTTATTTTTTGCTTTTAAAACAGATTCCCTATAAAAATCAGGTAGCATCAAATGTTGTTGTGCTACAAATGTTGTGGACGTAAAAATGTTCTGTCTGTTACTCGGATCTCCTACATCTGTGTTCAGATTGTGGAATGCTGTTTGAAGAAATGCATTAGTGTAATGAAAATACATTTCTACTACATTCTATGAATCCCTCTCCCTCCAAATAACTGCTGGAAAGAAATTAGAAAGGGTCATATCCAGTTGAGTTGTTTCTATAGACTGTAGAAAAGGGAAACATTAAGAACACCATTCAGACATGCGTCATGTCAACACAATTGATAACCTTTTATATCTTCAGCACTAAAGGATTTCAGTTATAGTTGACAGTGACTAATGCAGAACACATCCATTAATTAATATTTCTAATCAATGTATCTATTTGTACACTCTTTACTACTGAGACTTAATCTAGTGGTGTTCTGAAGGATACTTAGAGGAACTCCAGTAAAAATAATAAAGTGCTTAATTTTTACAATAATTATGTATAAATGATTTAGTCAGTGTTTGCCCATTGTAAAATCTTTTAAATCCCTGATTTACATTCTGACATTTATTACATGGTGACATTTTTACTGTTGGCAGATGATGTAGCTGCTACATGCTTTTTTGGCAGTTGGAAATAGCTGTAAACAGCCATTTCCCACAATGCAGCAAGGTTCCCAGATAGGAAACTGCCAGGAGTACCACGGTCCTCAGTTTCTTGTGAGAGGGGTTTCACCACAATATCAGTCATACAGCTCCCCCTGATGGTCTGTTTGTGAAAAGGAATAGATTTCTCATGTAAAAGGGGTATCAGCTACTGATTGGGATAAAGTTCAATTCTTGGTCGGAGTATCTCTTTAACTGACACCATACACAACCTGCTTTTCCTCTGCAAAATCAAACTGCCTCACCCCTGCAACTGTTCAGCCATCTGTGTGGTAGGCAGCCTTGCTCAGCTATAGTGAAGCCTGGTATATTTGCTTGTTTCAGATTTTAGGCTATCCCATTTTCACTGAGGGTAAGCTGTAAGGGTGGGGACTTCAAAGGAGCTGTATTACAGCCTGTTGGGGAGCTTGATGCCTGCAAACCAGTAATTCTACAGGAAATTCTGGTAACTGATTATGAGACTTCAGAATGTCAAAAGTGATAAAGCCAAGTGGAGATGTGCGAATCCTGATGCCAGACATTCATTTGTGTGGCTGAACAGCATAGTAGTGTTTGCAAGTTTGTTGCTTGTCATAGAATGATAAAATAGTTTCATGGAAGTGTTAATGAGTGATGCACTGTGTATACATATCACAGATCTATTAACCTTCCTGGAGGTAAGCCTGAGCTGAGCTCGGGCTATGCCGCGCAGGAAGATATCTCAGCCCCTGGTGGGGCGATTTGCGCCATTTAAAGTGCTGTACGCGCAGCTCGCACTTTGCTAGCCGCGCGTACAGCTTAATCGCCGCCGCTCTGCGGCAATCGCCTGCAAGCAGCGGCGGAAGAGGGCCCCCGCCAGAGCCCTGCGCTGCCCGGACCAATGAGTTCCGGGCAGCGCTATGGGCTGGATCGGAGGCGTCTGACGTCAGGATGTCGGCTGATGTCCATGACGTCATTCCGATCGTCGCCATGGCGACAGGAGAAGCCAAACTGGGGAACGCGTTATATACGTGTTCCCCTGTTTGCTATTGATGCCGGCGACGATCGCACTAGAGGGACACATGCGCCCTCTAGTGGTGTTTCATGTAGCTACCACTCTGGTAGCTTTACATGAAACAAAAACAAAAAAAAAAAGTTTTCAGAAAAAATCAACCGCCAGGAGGGTTAAACTAATGAGTACATGTCCTCAGATTGCCTGCTAGGGTGAAAGGGGCAACTTTGTGTAACACTCACGTCTAGTTCATTTGCCCCCCCCCCCCCGGAGAATAACATGGTGGTGCCATCTGTGTAATTTTGTTGCGCAATACTACACAGTGGGATTTTTGACCGACCGCATTAGTGGGTTCAATTTGTGTGTGGGGAAGGGAGGTGGGTTAGTGTTAGGCATATGCAGGGGAAGGTTTTAATGAGAGCAGGGTTAGGATAGCCAACAGTAGGCTATCAGTAACATTAACTTTATTACACAGAAATTTTGCCTTTACTGTGCACCAAAAATTCCAAGTGCTTTTTTTTTTTTTTTTTTTTTTTTTTTTTTTTCCCCACCTGTATGCATCCTGGGAACCTACTGTTCACATTTTTTATGTCTATTTTATTTGTATAGTTTACCTCAGGTGATCCCTTGCCCAGTGTTGCTTACATCGATCAATTAGGTTCAGTGTGTGAATAGCATCAGCAATGAACTGACTGAATATCATTTTTATTTTTTGTGTTGCTTGTTAATTCAATCATTGTTTTTTTTTTTTTTTTTTTCATACTGTAAAACAATTATTCATCCATTAAGGAGGGCTGCCCATCATTTATCAGTGTGGGCAGGATGAAGCACAAGTTAAACATTCAGTGGGCCTTGCCTGCTTGCACGTCACATTATATTGGTGGGAACTGAGATTTACTCATTAAGTTGAAACACCGGGTGTAGACAAATGGCTGTTTAAATACACCCAGTGCTCATTTACTAGCTGGAAATAAGTCTTCATTAAAGAGTGATGTATTTTTTGTTCTTTGTAGTTCAGTGTTATGAATTCTAATGTGGCGACATGATTAGATGTTATGTGACTGTCCTCCATGCTGGAAGTGCTGTAAAGTAGACCAAATAATGCATTAAATTTACTTGTTTAAAAAGGCTCACAGAATGCCTGTGCTGCAGTCTCATCTTGTTAAGTCTAGTTCAACAGTCACAATATACTTGTCCTTGCGCAACAATGCTTGACTTTGTTGTGTGGCTGCTATATATAGATCCTCCATGTTCAGACAATGCATGCAGTTATAATCCAGCAATTTTGAGAGCACAAGAAAAGTTGTCATACAGCAAACCATACGTAAAACTACTTTTACCCTTTAGCCCACCTTGTAAACTAGATTGATGCATGTTGGGAGTGTCATGCTTTGATGACCAGCAGGGGCTGTTGAAGATGGTCTGTACATATTATCAATGCACATCTTTCTTTTTCAAATGGCCACGAGACTATGGAGTGGTGTGTCCTTCATTCCCAATTGTGAACAGATGTAAGACTGATGACTCCAAGAAAAATGTTAAGCTGTCAACTATTCAAACAAACCCTAAAAGGAAATGCTGCTAGAATTGAGTAAAACCTGGAACTTTGACTGCATAGAATGGAGACGCATGAAACCTCTTTAGAAGAGGACATGTATAGATGATTGGATTAACATGAGATGACATCTGGCATTCATGGATGCAGAAAGTAATGCAAGTACACAATAAAAAACCATACATTTTTTTTTAATACTGTACTAAACATTTTGTAGACCTTGCTTCTTATGAGTCTAAAAGGATCCACTACTTGTATTGTCTAGAAAGCATGCCAAGCCTACACTCTGGGTGCTTTATGCCCACATTGCCAGATGGTCTAGGACTGGGCCCCTTATACCCCATTTATCCTGAGTGCCTGCTGCACCTCTCTACTAGTCATAGCGTTTTGGAACAGTTTATTTATTTATTTTTTGTCATATTGGTCTATTTCCGGGAAAAGGTGGCCACTGTGTGTGTGCTGAAAATACAGATAATTGTGCATAGTGTTACAGAACCAGAGAAGCCATCTTATAAAACCCTTAACCACTTCACACCTAGATGTGCTTTATATGATAATTTGTAGATGAAAAGTCAAATCCTCTGAACCTTTTTATGGTGTATCCTATAAACAGGGCCCACTGTACAGAGTAAATTCTGCATTTTTTTTTCCCCTGTGAACAAACCATTTTGCACAAAGGACTAGGGATGATCACAGATATGCAAATTATCCTGAGTTGATGCAAATGTATGCAGCTTGAAAATGAACCAATCCGTTTAAACCTGGGTTTAAGTTGATTGGTCCATTTTCAAGCTGCATAAATTTGCATAAAATTTGCATAATTTCAGAAAAAGTTGCATCTCATTGATCATCCCTACTAAGGACTGTGAACCCTACTATTATCCATGCACTTAGCCTGGCTTGGTTGTATGGGATGCTGCAAGGGTACCAAGCACATCACCACTGCTACCCCATCCAAAGTTGGTATTATTATTATTATTATTATTTTTGTTGTTGTTGTTGTTTTGTAAAGTTGTTTTTTGTAAGGGAACTATCCTGACAATAATAATTTTTTTAAATATTTTTTTATTTTACTATAAGTACAATTAGCGTATAAACCGCTCTGTTTCCGATAAATGCAACTTAACATTGTATTGGCTATAGCAGAGCTCCCCAACCCTGTCCTCAAGGCCCACCAACAGTACATGTTTTGCAGAAAACCACAAACGTGCACAAGCGAGGTAATTAGTGGATCAGCAGAGCTGATTATCTACCTCTGTGGATTTCCACAAAACATGCAGTGTTGGTGGGCCTTGAGGACAGGGTTGGGGAACACTGGGCTATGGCATGTAAGTTTGAGGCAGGGAACACACTTGACTGTTTTCGTGCGCGTTTTCTGCACAGAAAAACTGAGAACTCATGTTAATCAATGTGCTAGTGAACACTTACTGTGTTGTTCGCACGCAGAAAAAAAACTGATCTGCATCCTGACTCTGCACATTTTGGCAGTTTTCTCTATCAATTACATCAGCTGCTGTGAAAAAAAGTGCGCGTTTTCATGCATGGAAACACACTTGGTGTGCAGAAAAAGTATACAGAAAAACGCACGCGGAAAACTGAAAGTCAAGTGTGTTCCCTGCCTGAAGATTTAAAAGTAGGCAATTTGAAGGGCATTGCTAGTGGTTAATTTAACAATGTATTAGAACATAGATGTGAATTTTTATTTTCTAATCTGTGGAGCACACTGTTCTGTCAATAGCCCACAAGCTTTGGCAGTCATTGGCTCATTCTTTCACTGCACACAGCAATGGCAACACTAACAACCAGTCTGGTGTCTGTACAGAACATTCGCTGAATCTTATTCAACAAAGGTATTATTAGACTGTAGCCTCTGGGTATTGTTCTATGAATCTGGGTCTTTGTGTGGCTTTGAAACCTGGCCCAGTTTGGTTAACCTTCATATTTTAGTGGCTTTATGATGATTTGTAATACCTGCTTTGCACAATATGTAACCTCCTAAATCTGTTTCAGCTCTAACCTTTTCATTTGGATAGGGAAGGAGCAGATTGGAATCCTAAATTCAGAGGATTACATTTTCACATATGTCCTACAAGTTGGGGCCCATTCACACTTGAGCGTTTTGCCAGCAATTTCAGCAAAATGCTCAAACGTTAGCGCTTTTCAAAGCACTAGGGTAATTAACGTCTATGGGCCCGTTCTCATTTGGGCGATTTGCGCTAATCATCACAAATCGCCCAAAAACGCTAAACGCAAGCGCGTAGCCTGCACCATTTTCAGACTCCCTTGTAAGGATTTCACATTATATCAGACTTTTATGTATAGTGCCTTTTCGGTTATCCTAACTAGTGCCACCATGACCATAGTATAAACGGACTGAATTTTTAATGGCATTTTGGGTGAAAAAAAATTGTTTATATGCGGGTATTTGTAGTTTTCTTTTGTTTGTTTTACATTTTTTTTTTTCTATCGAGACTGTACAATTTAATAATTCACTATAGTCCAATATTCCTCTTGAACAGTAATTGGGTGAAATTTTTTTTTTATTAATGGCACTTATTCTACACTAGGATGTGCGAGATGGCATAAAGAGGATTACTCCTTTGCCTAAGCAATGTGTATGAAAATATAAATGAAAGCATACCTGAGGTAGTAAACCTTTGAAAAAAGCTTTTAAATGTGGTTTATTTGAGCACTAAGGCTAGTTACACACCAAGACGTTGCGTTAGGTGCTACGTTAAGGTCGCATAATGTGCACCTAACGCAAGGCCTGGTACACTTCGATGGGGACGTCAGAGTGAGCCGCGTTGTACAGTTCACTCTGGCGTCCGTGATGCGTACTCTTGGACGTATGCGGCATCACGTGGTCCCGCCGGCCAATCGCCGCACAGAGCGGCCGCACCAGGAAGTAAACACTGTACGTCACAACGTGCAGTGAATATTAGCCATGTGCCTGGCGCTCTCCGCTCCTTCCCAACCTGACTGAGCATGTGCAAACAGTCTAACGCGGCTTAAGCCGCTGTAACGCTGTAGCATGCTGCACTTTCGGGAGAACGTGCAGCGTTACATGTAACGCAACGTGGGCTGTGTGAACAGCCCACTTGTGTTACATTGCTGTGCGTTGGGGGAGTGTTACAGGCTGCACTAACGTGCGCCTGTAACGTCTTAGTGTGTAAGCAGCCTAAAGCAATGCATTTCAGGGGTCACAACCTGCTTCATCGGGTACGTATAGTGTCTTAGAGGAGAAGAATCCATTACAGGCAGACTCTTCTCCTCAAAGACCTATGTATCTGATGAAGCAGGCTGTGACCCATGAAATGTGGTGGTTTAGTGCTCAAACAAGGACCATTCAATTTTTTTAAAATTAATTTTGTCATTTTACTGCCTTGTGTAAGCCTTCACTAACATTTTATAGACGCATTGTTGAGCCAAACGAGTAATCCTCTTTGGGGTGCCTCTTACATTCCAGTGTACATCCCTACTCCTCAAGTTCTGCTGGAGGGAGGGGCTTAAGAATAGTAATTTCGAACTTTTTTTTGATAAGCTTTTTCAAGGGAGCGAGTGAGGAGAGGTTTTTTTCCCTCAACTGTTTAGCACTCTGGTTACCGGTGTTGCAATTCACACTTGTGAGTAGTTTTATTTTTCACTTTATACATCTGGTATAAAAAACTACTATACCATAATGGGCTCCTGTGTCTTTTGTGTGCTTTTGTCTTCTGGAAGGTCCTTGGAACCACACCAGATGTCTCCAATATCTGCTTCAAATTATCTCGTGTTCATGAACTTTAATAAAATCAGGGTCAACTGTTGGAAGTTAGCTATCATTGGCGATAAATTTTACTGAGATTGATTTAGATTTGCTGAATTTGGCTAGCTGTTTAGGCCTGTGCTGGTGGGTACATCAGCAGACCGGATACTTGGTGTAAGCAAGGCTGTACATGAAGCCAAAGATTTTTTGTGTGTTTGTGCTTGTATTGTTATAAATTGTTTCAGTTGATTAAAATTTGTAAACACTGATGTTTGTGGCCTTCAAACCTAGTGAAAGCTAAGAACTCTTTGAATCATAAACTAAAGAACATCACAGTTTACACATGATACCTCTTTAAACTTGATCCTCACAGTGGAATGATACTTCATTGCTTGTGTGGAAATGTATGAAAACATTCCTGCTAAACCGGTATTGAAAGTTGCCTAAATGAAAACACCATTTTTGTCAGGTGACCTAAACATCTGATACATTAACTCTGGGAAACTTTACCTGAGAGACCACTCCTAACTTTTTGAATAGGTTATTTTCCACAGAAGCTTTAAAGCTCTTAAATGCTATTCAGAAGATCATATAACTATTTTACAAGCAGGCTGTCACAACAATAAATGAGATTGTAGCAGCTGGTATAATAGAATGACCTGCAAAACTGATAAAACCCCAAAGGCTACTTGAACTATTTTGTTAAATGACATCCTATAGAGAGCGGAATATGGATATTTCCTTTTAAGCAATACCAGTTGCCTGGCTATCCTGCTGATCTGCCTCTAATATGTTTAGCCATAGACCCTGAACAAGCATGCAGCAGATCGAGTGTTTCTGACATTGTCAGATTACACAACATTTGGCTGCATGCTTGTTTCTGGTGTGCAGTGTTCTCCCCAGAATTTTTTTCCAGCCGGGTGGCATGAAATAGTAGCCGGGTGTGGAGAGATGATAGAATGCAGGGCTAGTGCTTCGGTGCGCAACTCTGCTTACAGCAGAGAAGGAAGTGAGCCGATGACAGCCGGGTGCTCACCAAAACTAGCTGGGTGGAGTACCTGGCTAAAAAAGGCTGGGGAGAACACTGGGTGTGATTCGGGCACTACTGTAGTCCAAAAGATCAGCAGGGCTGTCAGGCATCTGGTATTGTTTAAAAGGAAATAAATATGGCATACTCCATATCCCTCTTACTACAGTCCTTTAAGTTACAGTACAGGACCTTCTCAAAAAATTTGCATATTGTGATAAGGTTCATTATTTTCTATAATGTACTGATAAACAGACTTTCATATATTTTAGATTCAAATACACACAACTGAAGTAGTTCAAGCCTTTTATTGTTTCAATATTGATGATTTTGGCATACAGCTCATGAAAACCCCAAATTCCTATCTCAAAAAATTAGCATATTTCATCCGACCAATAAAAAGTGTTTTTAAAACAAAAAAAGTCAACCTTCAAATAATTATGTTCAGTTATGGACTCAATACTTGGTCGGGAAACCTTTTTGCAGAAATGACTGCTTCAATGCGGCGTGGCATGGAGGCATTCAGCCTGTGGCACTGTTCAGGTGTTATGGAGGCCCAGGATGCTTCGATAGCGGCCTTCAGCTCATCCAGAGTGTTGGGTTTTGCGTTTCTCAACTTTCTCTTCACAATATCCCATGCTCCTTTCAGAACTGACAGATACTTGAGGGGTTCAATATTTACTTGCAAAAAGGATTTAGTGAAATGCCCCAAAATATATTCCCTTTTTTTTTTTTCCCACTCATTTTCTGCTATGTTGAACACCTGATCCACTCTCACGTGTCCCCCTTCCTCCATTACTATAAAAGTGTGTGTGTGTGTGTAGATAGATAGATAGATAGATAGATAGGTGTGTGTGTATAATTTTTTTTTCTTCCCCCAGGCTGACCCCCACCCCACAGCACTTTCATCATGAAACCAAATCACTAATACAGTGCTCACTTGTCCTTAAAGTGCTTTCGTTGTGGCCTTCCACTGTCTTGCATTTATAAAATGTATTTGTTAAATTTTACTTTGAAATATAGCTTGGATACACCTGTTTCTAACCCCAGAACAACTGTGTTCAACAGGAAACCAACAGGTCAGCAGTGAAGATAATTTAGCACCTTTAGGTGTGTGTGTGTGTGTTGTTGTTTTTTTTTTTTTTTTTTTTTTTTTTTTCTTTGTGAATGACAGCCTCTGTCACTGTAGTTGAGGGTGTAGCTTCCTGCCTTCAGGCTCTAAGCTTTCAGGTTCTGTCCTTGCATTGTGTGTGTGTTTTTTTTTTTTTCTCTTCAAGTCTTTGTGTATGTGCTCTTTCTTTCTTTGTAAGGTGTGGGTTGGAGCATTGGGAATGCAGCCAACATGTTGCATGTTAAGGCAAATTACTATTTTGTATACGTAGAGAGGGAGCGGTTTACATGTTAACACAGCTGTGCATATATTTTGTAGAAAATGATGAACATGTGAAACATGCATTATTGTGTACATCCTTTTGATGATGGTGCAATTAGGAAATCGTTGAATCTGTGTGTGGCGTTGTTTTTTTTTTTTTTTTTTTTTTTTTTATACTTCAGATTTTAATTTCAGCATTGACTAAACACCCTTACGTAATGCACTTTATCTGTCGTGTCTTGTTTGGAATGTCTCAGTTGCAGCTCTTCATTCTAATAATGCTGAGGACATGTGACTATAAGAGCTACCTGATGTTTTTTGTTTTTTTTTTCTTTTTCCTGACATTGAAAATTTGATAGTTTGTAAAATAATTGATTTCTAGCATAACAATCATATCATCTGATAGAAATTTGAAACCTGACAGTTCTTTAAATGATGTTTATGGAAATATTGCTTATAATTTTTTATTTTTTTTTGTGCTGGCGGCAAACAAGATACAGTGGGTTGCTCAATTTTACATTGTTTTTATCATGAGCATTTTGACTGGCTTTTTCTTCTTTCCAATACATACGAAATTGATTAGAGGCAGAATATATAATTTTTATTTTTTTTGTTTGGCAGTGATTCAGTAAGTTCAGTGGGCGTTGCGATTTTTCCTGTGACAGCAGCAACAGATCAGGACAGTGGCACCGCACATAATGCTTGCATTGTTTACAGTTAAGAATACAGTCAAGGAAAAGTGTGCTTTACTTGTACTGGTAATGTGCACACTTAAGCAATAATGCGCTGCATGCAGTTCATAACGATACTGCATGCAGTCCCAAAAAAAAAAAAAAAAAAGTGTGGCGTGGTTTTTGTCTGAAGCTTTTAAATGACTTTCACTGATTGGCCTCAGTTATGGCAGCTATGTGCGGTAAATATCTTTTGGCTGGTAGAATTCTTTATGCTGTATTTTCTGGTTTTTGTGCAATTCTGAAAGATCTTTCCAAATTACTAAAAGTGTTGAAAATGCAGTAAACTTGCAGTATTTCAGCAGTAAATAGTCTTTTTAATTTGTCTTCCATAACTTAGGCTAGTCTTTGAAAGATCTGTTCTTTTTCCACTAACTGCTGCAAAATGCACACAAATTGACCTTAACACCAGGTACAGGCAGGTCTTAAAGGGGTTCTGTATGTGTTTTTAAAAACAAAGTGTCACTTACCTGGGGCTTCTATCGGCCCTCTGCAGACATCTTGTCTTGTGCCAGCCTCAACGATCCTCCGATTCCCGTGCCGTGGGTCACTTCCCAATTATTCATCTAACGAGACGAATACCATTGCATCTGTGTGGCCGTGCGCCTCCTCGCATCTCTGGGAGCTTCCTGCACCCGTACTGAGCCTGCACAGGCAGCTCCCGGAGATGCAAGGATGTGCGTGGCTGCACAGAAGTAGTAGCATTCGTCTAGTTAGATGAATAATTGGGAAGTGACCCATGGCACGGAACTGGAGGATCATTGAGGCCGGCACGGGACAATATGTCTGCAGGGGGCTGGCAGAAGCCCCAGGTAAGAGACACCTTTTGTTTTCAAAAACTCATACAGAACGCCTTTTAAACTGACGGTAAATGATGTGCCAACATGCCCCCTATTTATCATAAGCATTCCAATTTTTGATAAAATACGGCACATTTTATGACCTAATTTACAGCATACGGTAAATTATGACTAAGATTTACCACAATAGCAAACTGCTTTTACCGGATGCAGTAAAATAACACTTATGCGGTAAAATGGATGGTAAGTCGACTATAATTGTGTTCATGTAGATTATTGTTGGCTAAAAATGTGTTTTTGGGCCCATGGTAAAACTTTTTTTTTTCTCACTCCAGTGTGAACTTTTGACTGGATCTTGGATCCGTTATGGCTCACTGATGGATTTTCAGCTTTAGGATGTAGGTTGATTCAACCTGCTATCACTTTTCACCTGAAGCGGCTTGCCATAATCCATCGACCATTGAAAGTTAACAAAACCTAACTTGTTATGGCTGCCCTTGTGACTGCTTATTAGTAATTTTATGTAATGTCAGCATCTTGAAAATACCTTGGCAGGATTTGCTTTGTTCCCTTTCAAGCTGCATAGATGTGCATAATACTGCCTCAACTTTTTTTTTTTTTTTTTTTTTTTTTTCTGCATCTCTGATACCATCCCTGATAGAACCAGTTCTAAAGAGAGAAGCTAGTCATGGTGAGTTGGCCTAGTACAAAATCACTGCAGTCTATGTGGAAAGCTTACTGTTTTGACAACCTAGTTCCTTTTTATAACTGTTAAAGGACATCCAAGGTGAAAATAAACTGATGAGAAAAACAATTTAATCTATCCTCCTCCTCCTCCTAAAAATGACTATTTATTTTTTTTAGCTATCCCAAAGTTTTATCTTATATTTAAATCTAGTTTTTAAGTTTTGTACTGTTTTATCTCTGCTCAATGACACATTCATTGCTAGGTCTAAAATCTATGAAATATTGACCTTTTCTATCTCTTTTCTGCTTTTCTGCTTTCAAATGTCCTTTACTGACCGGAAAGTGTTTTATGGCTGTAATTACTTATCAGTGAGGGTTATGCTGTAGTCTGACCCAGTCCAACCCAGAAAAACTGTTACTTGCATACCTGATGTTTAACTCTTTTTTTTTTTTTTTTTTTTTTTTTTTTTTTTTTTAAAGACAGAGAAAGTAAAAAAGGAACTCAACCTCGTTATTTGTGTGCTTGGCACTGTACATACACATGTCTATCTCATTAAGCCACGTCACCTCAGTTGTCCTTGAAAAGTTCAAACTTGTGGTCAGCATGTGTCTTGAGTGCAGAGGATTAATATCATCCGGGGATCAAGAGTGCAGGCAGCTGGCACCAATAAACTACTGGAATGGGCTCAGAAAGCAAGCCACTCCACTATCAACCCTATTGGTTGTTACAAAAGGGCAGGGGATATACAATACAATACAATACAATAACATTTCTATAGCGCTTTTCTCCCATAGGACTCAAAGCGCTTAGGCTCTCTCAGATTCAGTAATTAGTAGGATGAAGTATTCACACAACAAAAGTTATATTTCTGCAAATGCCAAACTGAACAGGTGGGTTTTCAGTCTGGATTTAAACACGTCCAGGGATGGAGCTGTCTTGATCTGTTGAGGTAAGGAGTTCCAAAACGTAGGGGCAGCATGACAGAAGGCTCTGGGACCAAAAGTTTCCAAGTGGACTCTGGGTATGACTAGATTATTAGAACCTGTTGATCTGAGAATGCGGGGATTGCTACGCAGCTGCAACATATCTTTCATATATCCAGGGCCTAAATTATTCAGGGATTTAAATGTCAGTAGGGCGATCTTGAATAGGACCCTCCATTCTATAGGTAGCCAGTGAAGGGAGTGCAGGACTGGCATTATGTGGCAGTGACGGGGTTGGTTGGTTAGCAGTCTGGCAGCAGTATTCTGTATCAGCTGTAGTCGGTACAAGACCTTTTTTGGAAGGCCAGTGTAGAGAGCATTGCAGTAGTCCAGTCGGGATGTGATGAAGGCGTGGACTAAGGTTGGCAGATCTTCTGGGGGTATGAGGTGCTTGATTTTTGCAATGTTCTTCAGGTGAAAATAGGATGATTTCACCATAGCAGAGATTTGAGTTCTGAAGTTTAAATCCCAATCAATTAGAACTCCCAGGCTACGCACATGATCAGAGCTGCGCAGATCCGTGCCTCCTATTCCCAGTGGTGAAGACTGCAAGTTAAGTTGTTTTGTTATCATGCTCTGCCCTCCTATCAGAAGGACTTCAGTTTTGTCTGCATTTAGTTTCAGCCAGTTGTCATTCATCCATTGCTGTAGTTCACGTAAGCAGGCGTTTATAGTTAGAGTTGGGTCTGTCACACCAGGCTTGAAGGAAAGATATAGTTGAGTGTCGTCTGCCTAGCAGTGGTATGTCAGGCCATGTTTTTGGATTAGTTTTCCCAGCGGTAACATGTAAATCGTGAAAAGCAGGGGAGAGAGGATTGAGCCCTGGGGCACCCCATACCTAAGTGATACAGGGGTGGACAGGAAGGGCCCCATAGACACTTTGTGGGTTCTGCCACTCAAGAAGGATTGGAACCACTGAAGAACTATGCCATCAATGCCGCAGTATTCCTGTAGCCTGTTTATCAAGATGTCATGGTCAACTGTATCAAAGGCTGCAGAAAGGTCTAGCAGTATGAGGATGGAGCACTCTCCTCTGTCTCTTGCCATGAGCAGGTGGTTGCATATTTGGATGAGGGCCGTTTCAGTGCTGTGGTGTTTCCTGAAGCCAGACTGGAATGGGTCATAACTGTTGTTTTGTAGGATTTTGACTTCTAGCTGGAGGTAAACAGCTTTTTCAATTAGCTTGCCCAGAAAGGGAAGGTTAGAGACAGGTCTGTAGCTGGTCATTGCATCTGAGTCCAGGGAGGGTTTTTTGAGGAGAGGCCTGATTGCTTCCTTCAGTAAAGCAGGAAATATCCCTGATTTTAAGGAACAGTTAACAATTTTTAGGAATACCGGTACGAACAGGTCGGGGCAGTTCAACATGAACTGTGTTGGGCCAGGATCTAGGTCACAGGTAGTTAGGCGGACGTGAAGGAGGATGCTTGATGTGACTTCTTCATCAATTTCTTTGAAGTTTGACCAAGGTGTTACATTGTCTCTGCTAATGGTCTTCGGCGCTATATTAGGCTCAGATGCTGTAAGTTGGATGGCGGACCTTATAGCGGAGACTTTGTCTGAAGAAATGGGCAAATTGGTCACAGAGGTCCTTTGAAGACTCGATGTTAAGTTTTTGACATGCCGGGTTGCAGAGTTTTTCCACTGTGCGGAACAGTTGGGCTGGTTTGTTAACTGCATTTGCAATCTCTTGTGATAGAAAGGATGATTTTTTTCCCGTGATTACCTTTTGGTAGCTCTTCAAGTGGAGGATTAAGGCATGTTTGTCTTTTGGGGACTGAGATTTGCGCCACAGTCTCTCAAGTTTTCGGCCTTGTCTTTTCAGCTCTTTTATAGCGTTATCAAACCACCGTGCATGATGGTGTGGAGTAAGATATTTGGTGCGCAGAGGAGCAATGGTCTCAAAGGTGGAGGACACACATTTGTTGTATTTAAACACCAGAGTATCAGGGTCCAAGCTGGAGTCAGTCAATTCATCAAAGCTAAGGTTATCTCGGATATGTTGAGGTGTTAGCCCTTTTAAGCGGCGATATTTTATTTGATTCTTTACCTGGTGTTTGACAGCTGGTATTGAGAGGGAGAAGTGGATAGTGTGATGGTCTGACCAGGCAACAGGATTAATTTCCACATTGGCTATTGACAGCCCAGTATGGAATATAAGGTCCAGAGTGTGGCCTTTCCTGTGGGTAGCAGAGCTAATTGATTGGAGGAAGCCCAGTTCATGTAAGGCACGAGGTAGCTCTATTCCAAGTTTTGAAGAGGAGTCATCCACCCATGTATTGAAATCTCCAAGAACAATCCATCTGGGGTGTTCCAGTGTTAGGTTGCATAGGAGGTCTACAAGTTCCTTAAGGAAGTCTGAGTGTTTTTCTGGTGGGCGGTAGATCAGCAATATGTTAATGTTTTTCTCAGCTGAAAGTTGCACCCCCAAGCATTCAAACGAGTTGGTAGGACCTACAGTAAGTGGTCTGATTTTCAAAGCTGATCTAAAGCAAAGTGCAACCCCTCCTCCCCTGCGTTCTTTCCTGTTGCAGTATATCACGGAATAGTTTGTTGGCACGGCAGCCTCCAGGGTGGGGCCAACTGGTTCAGAAAGCCAGGTTTCAGTCAGGCAGGCCAGATCAGAAGACTCTATTAGATCATGTATGATTGCTGTTTTGTTGTTTATCGATCTACCCCTCAAGAGATCCCATAGGATATTGTAGAAAAAAACAAGGAAGTATCACAATTCTAAATATACCCAATACATTGTATGTATCTGCTAGGCTGTCTTCCCCCCCCCCCCCCCTCTTTTGGTTCTTTTATTTAGAGCTAGTGATTCTTTTTTTTTTACTATTTCTAGCACTTTAGGCATGGTTGCTGTCGTGGGTCAATATGTAACCTTTAATACAAGTTGGACTCTATGATTATTGATTTCTGATTTTGGGTGCTCATCTTTACATGCACATTCTGCTAATGTATGTTCCGTTGGGGGTTGAGTACACACACATAGGTGTTTTTGTGTTAATTTGCAACTTTCTGGTCGCATGTGGTGCATTTCTTGTACGCATGCGCCCTGCACTAACGCGTATGTTTTTACTCGTCATAACTCTTACATACGGCATGTGTATATATATATATATATATATATATATATATATATATATATATATATATATATATATATATATATATATATATATATATATATATATATATATATATATATATATATATATATATATATATATATATATATATATATATATATATATATATATATATATATATATATATATATATATATATATATATATATATATATATATATATATATATATATATATATATATATATATATATATATTTACCTTTTACGCATGCGCTTATACTAATACATATGTTCTTACGCATGCGCTTTGTATTAACACGTATGTTTCAACGCTTAGACGCGTTATGTATTTATAAAAAATCTTTTACGCATGCGCTCTATACTAATACGTATGTCTTTACGCAGTACGACGCTTTCATACGTCGTAAACGTTTTTCTTTTTACGCATGCGCTCTGTCCTTATACGTCATGACTCTTCTATACACTAGATGATGTATGCGGATATATATATTTTTCCTTTTATATGACACAGCATTTTTATGGGTCGCATCATGATCCATGCGGACATTTTTACAGGTTGCGGCATTTTTACGTGTCGTGACATACGGTGTGCGACGCCGGAAGTAGCGCTGTCTGCATTCCAATGATTCACCTAGAGTTTGTAGGCAGCATTTTTCCTCTGATGGTTGTCTGCATGCTCTTTTACTACACTGGGTGGCAAGTAAATATACATTGATTACTGTTTGTGGTTTGATTGGATGTGCTATTTGTGTTACCACATTCACTGTGGAGCTCTTAACACGCTGTGATTATAATGTGATGTTTTTTACATGGATTGCAGACATACCATATGTCATTTTCTATATTCTATATAGTTTCTGGGTACTTATAGATATTTTCATTACTGTGTGGGTATATTTAGAATTGTGATACTTGTTTTTTTTTCTACAATAATCTCTTGAGGGGTATATCCCCTTCCTTTTTGTAACAACCAATAGGGTTGATAGGGGAGTGGCTTGCTTTCTGAGCCCATCCCTTCCCTCTTGTTCAGTAGTTCATAAATTTGGTGCCAGACGCCTGCACTCTTGATCCCCTGATGACGCAAGACTGCGAAACCAGCCGGTATAGAGACAGGCGGCACCTTTTATACTTACTGGTTGTGGACCAGCATACAAGCACAATACTATTTCGGGGTTCCCATTGCTTGGGCCCCGTATGTACGTTTTTTTTTATTGATTTTTATTCCTCTTTTTATGGCTATGTGCTATGCTTTTTAATAAACGGGTTACACTTAGATCTACCGTTTATTTGCATGTTTCATTGGCCTTAATCTTCCGGATTGTGTACCCGTTTTAAAACATCTGTTGGTCGGTTAACCGGGACCAGGATGTTTTTAAAACAGCGTGTGGGCGGGTAGTGGTTACATTTATGGTAGCCCCCTTGCTACAGTTGTCCTTTTAAGGTGCCCAATAACTGTTCAATTGTTTTTCACCAAATGCGAATTTTCAACTACCTTTTTATGATGACATTGTACAGAAAGCTGTTCAGTGTAGCAAAATTGATGTAAAGCTATTCTTTGGTCGATTGGAACAGAAAATACAACTGATCTGAAAGTTTGATTTTGCGATCCTATCTGAAGAGTGGAAATACCTTAACTGACCCATTTATGGGAACAATCGATAATTCCTTTCCCATTACTTACTTTCTATGATTGTATGTCGAAAGATTGCATCTGATGGAAAAAACTGTACCGTTAAAAGGCACCTTTAAACAAAGTATGTATGTATGTATGTATATATTTGACCCCCAGCAAGAATTTTAAATATTGACAACGTAGTCAGATTTGTTGGGCATTAGTTGACCTTTTCCCTTGGGTTTGGCTTCTCTCTCTGGTAGTTCTGTAGGGGCAGAATGGTGTGACTTATTAGGCATAATGTGAATTTAAAATATTTAAAGAGACACTGAAGCAAAGAAATAAATACATTATGATATAATGAATTGGTTGTGTAGTATGGATAATTACTAGAACATTAGTAGCAAAGAAAATATTCTCATATTGTTTTCAGTTTAGTGTGTTGTTTTGTTTTATTTTTTATTTATATCCCCCCCCCCCCCATCATTTTCTAATATTTGCAGTTTACACACTACTCAGCATTCTAAATGATTTTACAGAGCAGGCCAGTGAACTTTTGAACTGTCCTCTGGAAAGAAAAACCACATACAATGACTAACAGTAGAGATAACAAGCTTCAGAAGACAGAGCTCTCTGCAACTTTGAAAGTGTTGGAGCTCAATGGCTCTTTTGCATAGATAACTGGAATTTCTTAACCCTTCCTGTACTGGAAACAATATTAGACTTATGTCTCTGCGCCTGTTGTATTTCTTGGCTGTACTACACAAACAAATCATAATACTACCTTTTTGTTTTGGTTTTGTTTGTGTCTCTTTAAAAATATTTTGAATATATGCAGTGTATGTTATGATTAATGGCTTAAAAAAAATAAATCACGTCTTGTGCGGGTTTTTTTTTTTCTACTTGCATTGACTGCATCCCATGAGAACAGAGCAGGCAATGACAGCTGAGCTGGGTGTAAGCCTCTATAGCTTCCTTTCTTTGGGATATATTGTGCTGAGCTAACTTGCTAATGCTTACAGGAAGCGTTTTGTGTTTTCCTGCAAAGAAGTCAGTTAGAGGTTAGTGTGGCAAGGTGTGGTTTACTCTTGAAATACCAGATTCATGAAATGTTTAGTGCAGTACTTTAAGTGAAGTAGTAGTATTGAAACGTTTCTGAAAACTTGAAGGGTAATAAGTTGCATACCTTCTTAACCACTTAACATCTCAGTCGTTTTCAGCTTATGCATCCGAGCAATGTTCACCTCCCATTCATTAGCCTATAACTTTATCACTACTTATCACAATGAACTGATCTATATCTTGTTTTTTCCGCCACCAATTAGGCTTTCTTTGGGGGGTACATTTTGCCAAGAGCCACTTTACTGTAAATGCATTTTAAAAGGAAGAATAAGAAAAAATGAGAAAATTCATTATTTGTCAGTTTTCGGCCATTATAGTTTTAAAATAATACATGCCTCCATAATTAAAACCCACTATTGTAATTGCCCATTTGTCACGGTTATTTCACCATTTAAATTATGTCCCTATCACAATGTATCGCGACAATATTTTATTTGGAAATAAAAGAGCATTTTTTTCCGTTTTGCATACATCACTATTTACAAGCTTATAAAAAAAAAAATAGAGAGAAATATTTAATCTTTACATAGATATTTAAAAAGTTTAGACCCTTAGGTAAATATTTGTGTGTTTTTTTTTTTCTATTAAACATTTTATGTGGGCATTTTTGGGAGGGTGGGATATAAGTGTTTTATATGGGGAAATATTTGTGTAATGTAATGTTTTTTTTATATTGTAGTTTTACTTTTTGGCCACAAGATGGCAATCTAGTTTGTTTACATGCCGTCACTCTAAGCGTACAATGTACGCTTAGAGGGACACAGCTTCAGAAAGAGTGAAGCTTCCGAGAGAAGCTGTCGCTTTTTCAGCGGGGGAGAGGAATCAGTGATCGGGCTCCATAGCCCGATACATTGATTCCGTGGCTACCGAATCCGCGGCCGGGAGTGCGCGTGCACGCGCGCGATCGGCCGCGGGAGAGCTCCTGTCCTCGACGTTTTTATACGTCAAGGAGGACAAAGTGGTTAATGTCACAACTACAGGATGTTTATTTAAGAATTTTAATTTTTCATCTGTAGCACAGAAAACCATAAGCTTCCGCAACTCCTCAGTGTAAATAGATGAATGTTTCTCAATTTCTGTTCTTGTTTTTGATCTTAGTGATGTCTCGGGTTAGAGATGGATAAATCAATTGTTGCTCATAAGGTGGCTATACAGCTGATGCAAAAGTATGAACACTAATATTCTGTAATATAAAAATAAATATCATCTTCTCGCTCACAATCACACAACAGCTATAAAAATAGAAGTGCACATTTATGACCGTTCTTAACAGTGTTTTTTTTTTTTTTTTTTTTTTTTTTTTGCTGCAAATGTCATAGGAAAAATTTCTGATGTTTGACCTGCTTGTCCAGCATTGATGTTAAATGAAACACAAGGACTTGCAGCTAAAATGAGCCCATTGTTCTAGATCTCCTGGTGACCCTGTAGTGATATAAAGTATGTATAAATATGTACCTTTTTTTTTTTTTTTTTTTGTAAATCCATAGTCATACGCGTAATGATGTATTTGGTCTTGAGTTATTATTCCTTATTAAAAAATGATCATGTTGTGAGAGGAATATGGAGCCAGTCATATTTTGTTTTTAAAGGATACCCGAGGTGACGTGACGCGATGGGATAGACAAGTGTATGTACAGTGCCTAGTGCACAAATAACTATGCTGTTTCTTTTTATTTTTTTCTCTGCCTGAAAGAGTTATCCAGGCATGTAAGTTGCAGTTCCTGTCTGATTCAGGACTAGGTCCGACTACAGTGGGACCCTCACTGATGAGAAATTACAACTATAAAACATCTTCCTAGCAGAAAATGGCTTCTGAGAGTAGGAAAGCGATAAAAAGGGTCAATAGTTCACAGATTTTAGCTCTGGCATACTTCAATGAATGTGTCATTGAGCAAAAACAAAACCGTAAAAACGTAAGTTGATTTAAATATAAAATAAAACTGTGGAATACAAGTCATTTTTAGGAGGATAGATACAATTGTTTGTTTCATTAGTTTATTTTCACCTCGGGTGTCCTTTAAAACCATGCCGATCTGTCACAGTTCTAAACATTTTCAGGTTTTAGTAGTATCCAATTTGCACGTCGAAAACAACCAGGCTGCTAGTTTGGTCACACTTAGGCCTCTTGCACACTGCAAGTGATTCCGATTCAGATTCCGCTTTTTAATCAGTTTTTACATCCGATTTAGATTTGCAGTTTGCTCCCTGCACACTGCAAATCGTAATCTTAACCACTTAACAACCTCTGCCACGCTTATCTACGCCCCTTTAAAATTCACCTGAGTCACAGGGGCGTAGATAGGCAACTC
Organism: Hyperolius riggenbachi; assembly: GCF_040937935.1. Taxonomy (NCBI): domain Eukaryota; kingdom Metazoa; phylum Chordata; class Amphibia; order Anura; family Hyperoliidae; genus Hyperolius; species Hyperolius riggenbachi. Next base: position 206,828,130 of record NC_090648.1, on the reverse strand, counting down.
CTGTTTATTTTCCTGCTGTGCGCGATCGCGTTCGCGTGCGCGATCGCGTTCGCGTGCGCGATCGCGTGCGCGATCGCGTCCGCGTGCATGCGGACGGGCATACGCGTCGGGCACCCGCTGGTCTGTGATTGGCTGATGTGAACATGTGTTCACAAAGCCAATGACAGTGCTTATTCATGCAGAATGTGTGTAAACATTGTATCAGTCACTATGCTGTTACAGTTACTGAGATCACTCTTGAGAGGATCTCAGATAACTAACACAGCATTAGTGACTGATCAGCATCAGTGAGGTTTTTTTTAAATAAATTATACCCCCATTAAGCCCATTAACCCTTGCCTCCCTTAAATGTGAAAATTGCTGTGGTTTTTAGGTGAAAAACCCTGTGGTAGAGAAGTGGTTAATCGGAAATGCATGCAGTGTGCAAGAGGCCTTCAAGGGACACTGTAGTGGCACATAGTAGTATAGTAGAATACATACATTATTCAGGATACCCACTTTTGCATAATTTTTCTGGTTTCAGAATCACTATATAACTAACTACGTAATTGTAATAAATTTCCAGTATAAATTGTTGGTTGTTATGATAAAATGTCAGTTAAATGTATAATATGAGAGACACCGTGATATTTGAGAAGTGAAATGTTTATTGGATTTACAGAAAGTACACAATAATTGTTTCAATTTAGGCAGGTGCATAAATTTGGGCACTATTTTATTGATTCCAAAACCTTTTAGAACTAATTATTGAAACTCAAATTGGCTTAGTAGGCTCAGTGACCCCTGATCTACATACACAAGTAAATCCAATTATGAGAGAATATTTAAGGGGGTCAATTGTAAGTTTCTCTCCTTTTAATTTTCTTTGAAGAGTAGCAACATAGGATGCAAAACAACTCTCAAATGACCTGAAGGCAAAGCTTGTTCACCATCATGGTTAAGGGGAAGGATACAGAAAACTGTACCAGAAAATTCAGCTGTCTGTTTCCAGAGTTAGGAACATATTGAGGAAATGGAAGACCACAGGATCAGTTCAAGTTAACACTCGAAGTGGCAGACCAAGAAAATCTCAGATAAACAGAAGCGGCGAATGGTGAAAAAATTCAGTCAACCCACAAACCTGCACCAAAGACCTACAACATCATCTTGCTGTAGATGGGAGTCACTGTGCATTGTTCAACCATTCGGTTCACTTTACTCAAAGAGATGCTGTATGTGAGAGTAATGCAAAGGAAGCCTTTTCTCTGCCCACAGCACAAACAGAGCTGCTCGTGGTATGCTAAAGCACATTTGGACAAGCTTCATTTTAGAATAAGGTGTTGTGGACTAATGAAACTAAAATTGAGTTATTTGGGCATAACAAGGGGCGTTACATATAGAGAATAAACACAGCATTCCAAGAAAAACACCTGCTACCTACAGTAAAATATGGTGGTGGTTCCATCATGCTGTTGGGCTGTGTGGCCAGTGCAGGTACTGGGAATCTTGTCAAAGTTGAGGTATGCATAAATTCCATTCAGTATCAGCAGATTCTGGAGACCAATGTCCAGAAATCAGTGACAAAGCTGAAGCTGCACCGGGGCTGGATCTTTCAACAAGACAACGAACCTAAACACTGCTCAAAATCCACTGAGGCATTTATGCAGAGGAACAAGTGCAACCTTCTGGAATGGCCATCTGTCCCCAGACCTGAATATAATTGAAAATCTGTGGTGTGAGTTAGAGAGCTGTCCATGCTCAGAACCCATCAAAACTGAATGAATGAGAGGTTTTGTAAAGAGGAATGGTCCAAAATCCCTTCAACCAGTATCTAGACTATCATTAGAACCTACAGGAAGTGTTTAGAGGCTTTAATTTCTGCAAAAGGAGGATCTACCAAATATTGTTCTCATTTCTTTTTTGTGGTGCCCAAATTTATGCACTTGCTTAATTTTGTTTAAACCATTATTGCACACTTTCTGTAAATCCAATAAGTTTCATTTCACTTCTCTAATATCATTTTGTATCTCCTATATGATATATTTAAAGAGGAACTCCAGTGAAAATAATGTAGTAAAAAAAGTGCTTCATTTTTACCATAATTATGTATAAATGATTTAGTCAGTGTTTGCTCATTGTAAAATCTTTCCTCTCCCCGATTTACATTCTGACATTTATTACATGGTGACATTTTTACTGTGGGCAGGTTATGTAGCTGCTCCTAGCTGTTTTGGCTGTTAGAGATCGCTGTTACAGCTATTTCCTGTCTGTGAACATTGTTACATTGTGGCAGTTTGCCCAGAGTACCGCGGTACTCAGAGCTTCTTGTGGGAAGGGTTTCAGCACAAAATCAGTCATACAGCGCCCCCCTGATGGTCGGTTTGTGAAAATCATTATATTTCTCATGTAAAAGGGGGTATCCGCTACTGATTGGGATAAAGTTCAATTCTAGGTTGGAGTTTCTCTTTAACTGGCATTTTTTTTTTTATCACAACAACCAATGATTTATACAGGATCATGACAATTAACAAATCATGACAATTAACAAGGTTGCCCAAACTTTTGCATCCCAGTGTGTATGTATGTGTGTGTATGTATATATGCATGCACACGCACATGTATGCACACACATATATTATCTGTGTTTTGAATCTAGCCCAGCCCTCCCAGTGATGTTTAGCTTGGGCTGATTAGCTATGCAAAATATTATAATCTTATTGCCTGAAAAATTCTGCATGTCTGCTCACTGCCCATACAATTCTATGGGACTGTTCACAGTAACAGATCAGGCTAACTTGCTGCATGCAGACTTTGTATTAGTCTATCGCCAGTCTCCATTGCAGTTCAGTCATAACGTGTGAGTTATACATTGATCACTGTGAACCTAGCCTAAGGCCTAGTTCACATTCTATAGCGCAAGCGCTGATCGCTTTTGTGAGTGCTTTTTCTGGCGTTTTTAGAGAGATTTGTGCTTTTCTAAGTGCTTTTGTTTGTCAAGTGCTTTTTTTTTTCAACACACAATTATGAAGTGAACTTTTGACCTGAAACTGAATCTCGTTTTGTCACTAATATTTTGTACACAATCGCAATTTTGCATACACCATGCACTTGCATTGCAAAATCGTGGTAAAAACCTCTCCCGAACGCTATCGTGCTTTGGACAAAATTTTAATCGTGGTAGTGTAAAATACCGTGGTTCCTATGTTAATTGCAAAACATAGGATTTAGCTGAATCGCAGTTCAGTGGAAAAGGGCCCCAATTTTTTTTAATTTTTTTTTTTTTAAATCCCTGAAATCGCATTGCGATTTTTCCCTTACTAAAGAAAAAAAAATGCAAACGGGACTTCTTATGCTGTTCTGTTAACAATGGCTTTCTTCTTGCCACTCTTCCATGAAGGCCAACTTTGTACAGTGCATGACTAATAGTTGTCCTATGGACAGATTCCCCCACATGAGCTGTAGATCTCTGCAGCTCATTCAGAGTCACCATGGGCCTCTTGACTGCATTTCTGATCAGCGCTCTCCTTGTTCGGCCTGTGAGTTTAGGTGGACGGCCTTGTCTTGGTAGGTTTACAGTTGTGCCATACTCCTTCCATTTCTGAATGATCGCTTGAACAGTGCTCCCTGGGATGTTCAAGGCTTTGGAAATATTTTTGTAGTCTAAGCCTGCTTTAAATTTCTCAATAACTTTATCCCTGACCTGTCTTGTGTGTTCTTTGGACTTCATGGTGTTGTTTCTCCCAAGATTCTCTAATGCTGGGCATACACGGACCGTGTTTGCGCCGGTATCGAGCCAGCGCGTCACCGCTCGTCCGTGCGGATCGATTGCCGCTCATCCCCGCAGGAGCAGCTAATGAGCTGCTCGTTTCTTGCCATTGTTCTCCCCGCCGGTATTGAGCGCAGTATCGATCCGGCGGGGTATCACATGTCGGATATCATCAATCGAGCCATCAAGCTCAATTGATAAGCCTCCCTCCTGTCCGTGTATGCCCAGCATTAGACAACCTCTGCAGCCATCACAAAGCAGCTGTATTTGTACTGACATTAGATTACACACAGGTGCACTCTATTTAGTCATTAGCACTTATCAGGCAATGTCTATGGACAACTGGCTGCAAGCAGACCAAAGGGGGCTGAATAATTACGCACACCCCACTTTGCAGTTATTGATTTGTAAAAAATGTTTGGAATCATGTATGATCGTTCCACTTGTCACGTGTACACCACTTTGTATTGGTCTTTCACGTGGAATTCCAATAAAATTTCATGTTTGTGGCAGTAATGTGACAAAATGTGGAAAACTTCAAGGGGGCCGAATACTTTTGCAAACCACTGTGTGTATATATTTTTTATGTATGTATATATGTGTATATTATACTGTTATGGCATATGACTACTTTTTAACCCTTGAAAATCATCGGAAAAGTCAGGGATCGTCTTATACGCCGGGTGATAACGTCCTGTTACAGAGGATAGTAGTGGGGAGGGATTTTTTGTTTTTTTTTTTTGTTTTATGGGCACAGCTCCGTCTTTTCTTCCATAACGCTCTGATAAACAGGTAGACAAGGAGAGCTGACCAATCCGCTTAGGAAGAGGAAGAGTTGCCCAATGCAACCAGTCAATCGCCTATATATTGGGTACCACATACAGTACAGCACCAGTATCTGTTCATACATAGCACCAGTATATGTCTTTTTTTTATTTTCATTTTGGTGTGCATTCGAAGAGGGGTAGTTTTATACTGAGTATATCCAAAACACTATATTTTAACTGGAAAAGTTGGGGGGTCGTCTTATACGCCCAGTCGCCTTATACGCCAGAATATACTGTATGTATGTATAGTATAATTTTAACAAGGTGCTGAAAGCATTCTTTAGAAATGTTGGCCCTTATTGATAGGATAGCCTCTTTCAGTTGGAGATTTGTGGGATGCACATCCAGGGCACAAAGCTCCCATTCCATCACATCCCAAAGCTGCTCTATTAGGTTGAGATCCGGTGACTGGGGGCCATTTTAGTACAGTGAACTCATTGTCATGTTCAAGAAACCAATTTGAAATAATTCGAGCATTGTGACATGGTGCATTATCCTTCTGGAAGTAGCCATCAGGATGGGTACATGGTGGTCATGAAGGGATGGACATGGTCAGAAATAATGCTCAGGTAGCCCATGGCATTTAAACGATGCCCAATTGGCACAAAGGGACCTAAAGTGTGCCAAGAAAACATCCCCCACACCATTACACCACCAGCCTGCACAGTGGTAACAAGGCATGATTGATCCATGTTCTCAATCTGTTTATGCCAAATTCTGACTCTATCGAGACTCATCAGACCAGGCAAAAAAAAATGTTCAGTCTTCAACTGTCCAATTTTGGTGAGCTCGTGCAAATTGTAGCCTCTTTTTCCCATTTGTAGTGGAGATGAGTGGTACCTCGGTTGTAATGAGTGGTTATTTCAGTCAACATTGCTCTTCTAGCTGCTTGAATCAGTCGGTACAGTCCCCTCTGACCTCTAGCATTAACATGGCATTTTCGTCCACAGGACTGCCGCATACTGGATGTTTTTCCCTTTTCACGCCATTCTTTGTAAACCCTAGAAATGGTTGTGCGTGAAAATCCCAGTAACTGAGCAGATTGTGAAATACTCAGACCGGCCCGTCTGGCACCAATAACCATGCCACGTTCAAAATTGCTTAAAGGACACCCGAAGCGAAAATTAATGAAATAAACGATTTGTATCGATCTTCCTTCTCCTAAAAATGACTTTTTACGATATTCCACAGTTTTATTTTATGTTTAAATCTAGTTTTTACGTTTTTACTGTTTTTTTGCTCAAGGACACATTCATTGAAGTATGCCAGAGCTAAAATCTATGAACTATTGACCCTTTTTTTTCTATTCCCTGCTCTCAGAAGCCATTTTCTGCTAGGAAAGTGTTTTCTAGTTGGAATTTCTTATTAAGGGCCACGCTGTCGTCACTTCCTGCCTGAGTCAGGACTGAAGGTGCGTACACACATGCGACTATAGTCGTTTGTAACGATCGTTCCCCGATCTTTACCAACGACGATCGTTACAAAAAACGAACCAACGACTAAGGCAAACGACGAACGAGTCAAATCGCTACAAAACAAAGTTCTGTCTTGGCGGATTTTTACCACCGACGATCGTTAGCAAAAGTGGTACATCGTTGGAAACGATCGTTCGTACCAGGCTGGACATGCGCATTTCACTTTTTCTCCAAGGAACTTTACAATTTTATGCGCAGGCGCAATAAGTGCTTTTACGTGGTGTAACGTTCGTTCTAACGATGTGATCGTTACACACTTTTTACAACTAACTTTACTTCGGTCGTTCTTTCGTCAATTAAAAGATCGTTCGTCGTTAGCATAGGTCAGCCACTTACATACCTGATTTTTAACTCTTTCAGTCAGAGAAAGGTAAAAAAAAAGGAACCTAGCATAGTTATTTGTGTTCTAGGCACTGTACATACCCATGTCCATCGCATCATGTCACACGTCACTTCAGGTATCCTTTAAATCTCCTTTCTTTCCCAGTCTGACATTCAGTTTGGAGTTCAGGAGATTGTCTAGACCAGGACCACACCCCTAAATGCATTGAAGCAACTGCCAAACTGCCATGTGATTGGTTGATACGATAATTGCATTAATGAGAAATTGAACAGGTGTTCTCAATAATCCTTTAGGTAGGTATGTATGTGTGTGAACAAGCCCTAAAAGTGGTTTATGGAGAGTCGTTGATACTACATTTAAAGTGAACCAGAGACGAAGCACCCTCATGTATTTTACCATATATATCAGTGGGAACATTAGAGAAAACGCATACCCTGATCTGTTTTATTTACTGTTCAGATTGCTTCTCATCAGCCCAGATAAAACCTCTTCTAAGAGAGGAATACAATATTGTATAGTTTCCTAGAAAAATCAAAGATGGGACTTGGCTTTAACAAATAGAGTTGGAGTGACTCAGTCTATTTTAGTGAATGTTTAAAGAGATTTATAATGGGATGGCATCTCCGTGCTTGAGAATACAGCATCCAGTGCATGCCCACGCCAGTAAATATTTAGTTTATATTTGTGGTTGTTTAAAGTGTTTAATTATATTTTTGATGTGCCTTTGTGCATGGGTGGGGTAAGGACTTTTTTTTTTTCTGACAGGCTCTTTTTATAGACTTTTAATTATTTCAAAATGTGTCTGTCTGTTTTCACTTTGTAGATGTGAGGTGTACAAAAACAGAATGAGTAATGTTATGACTGAAGTATTTATTAAATGTTATGACTTAAGTATTTACTGTTAAACTCCAGGGTCACAGATTACAGATTTGTTTTACATTAAATGCAACACAACAGGCATGATTCACAAAGAGTTTTCACCTGTTTTCCTCTGTTTTCACCTGGTTTGTTACATTTTTAAGCTTCCAAAGAGCAAAAATATAATTTAATTAAGGTAAGAAAAGTAATGTTGAAATTACCGTATTTCGCGCCGTATAAGACGCTCCGGAATATAAGACGCACCCAGGTTTAGAGGGCAAAAACCAGGGAAAAAAATATACTAAACCTGGTGCATCCATATTCCAGGAGCGTCTTGTACATGTCGTCCTGTGTGTCCTCATGTGTGCTCCTGTGCCCCCCATATCCTCATGTGTCCTTCTGTGTGTCCTCCTGTGCCCCCATGTGTCCTCCTGTGCCCCATGTGTCCTTCTGTGCCTCCCATGTGTCCTCCTGTGTGTCCTCATGTGCCCCCCATGTGTCCTCATGTGCCCCCATGTGTCCTCCTGTCCTCCTGTGTGTCCTAATGTGCCCCCCATGTGTCCTCATGTGCCCCCATGTGTCCTTCTGTGCCTCCCATGTGTCCTCCTGTGTCCTCATGTGCCCCCCATGTGTCCTCCTGTGCCCTCCATGTGTTCTCCTGTGTGTCCTCATGTGCCCCCCATGTGCCCCCCATGTGTCCTCATGTGCCCCCCATGTGTCCTCATGTGCCCCCCATGTGTCCTCATGTGCCCTCCATGTGTCCTCATGTGCCCTCCATGTGTCCTCATGTGCCCCCATGTGTCCTTCTGTGCCCCCCATGTGTCCTCCTGTGCCCCCATGTGTCCCTATATGTTCTCCTGTGCCCCCCCACGTGTCTTGCTGTGCCCCCTCATGTGTGCTCCGGTGCCCCCATATGTCATCCGGTGCCCCCATGTGTCCTCATTTGCCCCCCTTGCCTGAGTCTCTTGGCCCCCCATAGAGTGTCAATAGCGGCGGCAACTTACCTTTGGCATGCTCCCGCGCTGATCCTAGATGATTGCGCTGCCCCCCGCTAGCCTCCTCTGCCTCCCCCCTGCTTATCTGGCCCCCCCGGGTGTAGCAATAAGTAGCGGTAGCTTACCTCCGCAGTGCGCCCGCGATGACTGCAGACGTCCGTCTTCCAGGCACTTCTCGCTCTAGTGGCCGGCTTGAACTGATGACGCGCAGTTCAAAGCCGGCCACTAGAGCGAGAAGTGCCTGGAAGACGGACGTCTGCAGTCATCGCGGGCGCACTGCGGAGGTAAGCTACCGCTACTTATTGCTACACCCGGGGGGGCCAGATAAGCAGGGGGGAGGCAGAGGAGGCTAGCGGGGGGCAGCGCAATCATCTAGGATCAGCGCGGGAGCCTGCCAAAGGTAAGTTGCCGCCGCTATTGACACTCTATGGGGGGCCAAGAGACTCAGGCAGGGGGGAGGAAGGCAGGCACAGAAAGGCAGGGAATCCCCGACGTGGCGGCGGGTAGCGGTTCGTATCGGCGGGCGTTATTAAGTCGGGGATTCCCTGCCTTTGCCGTATAAGACGCAGGGACTTTTTCTCCCCATTTTTGGGGGAGAAAAAGTGCGTCTTATACGGCAACAAATACGGTAAGTTAAACAGGAGCAATGTACTTTGAGTGAATATGTTGCTTGTAAATGGGCTGAAAGGTTATTTTTATCAATTAGGTGATAAGTCATTTTTTGAGAAGTTTTGTGAATAGAGCCCAAAGTATAATATAAAGTGGATATTTTAGAACACACACATAAGTATAGTTAGCACTGCCCCCTAAAGTTGCCCTAAATCGAATTGTTGTGTACTCTGTTCCCATTTTGTAGAGAATGACCAGTGTGACTTAGTATCACAAGACAGTGGTGGTCAGTCAGAAAAAAAAAAATTGCTAAGGTCCCGTTTCCACTAGTGCGGAAATTATCCCGAATCAGCAGAGTTTCCGTGCTGGCAAATAACGCAGGAAAACTCTGCCATAGGGAACAATGCAGCAGTCGTCCGAATCATTAGCCATATCGATTAGGCTGACATTGCAGCCAGTTTTCACCCAAATGGCAGTAAATCCCATAGCCGTGCTGAATCTCGGCTTCCGTGATTCAGCTGCAGAACAGGAAGTGCCGCTGTGCGGCTCGTAGGACGCGCGACGGCTATTGGAAATGTAGCCTGATGTATATGGAAGTAGCAGCAGAAAATGTGCCGCCACTATGATCATGTGTGTCAATCATTATAATAGGTGAAGTCCAAGCGTTGATATTTTCATAGGCAGGAGGGGTGACATCAGTGGTTTGACATGGCACCACCAATGAATGCTATTGGGATGGATGAGCAATGGCTACTAAAGAGAGCTCTAAGGGGCACAAAGATTACTACTCATGCTGAAAGTACAGTTTCAGGCTGTGCGACTTGCCATCATCCCTGGTACACATTTAGTGCTGTTTTGTGTGCCACAACCTTAGTAATGTTCCTTTTTATAGTAATGCATTATGATCAAATCCCCCACCGCGGGGGACTTCGGAAGTCTACGGGAGCTGAGTCCTCCCGAAGACAGACCGCTCCATACTGCGCATGCGCATTATAGAGGGCGCTCGCGCATGCGCATCATAGAGGGCGCATGCGCATCATAGAGGGCGCTCGTGCATGCGCAGTACGGAGTGGGCAGTCTTCAGGAGCCAGAGTGCTCCCGAAGACTTCCGAAACCTTCCTTCGGCAGCGGAAGAGGCAGTATTTGACCGAACTGGTCGAATACTGCTACGGGGGATCCTGAGTGGGACCGGGGGAGGAAAGTTGTTTTTTTTTTTCATTGGGACTCAGAACCTTTTCTCTCCTTAGGTGAGTATCTGACTTTTGTTTTTATAGGTCAGGTAACATTGACTTTAAAAGGAAACACCATGAATATGGGAGCCTCTGTACCCCTCTCACTTAAAGGGAACCTGAAGCGAGTAAAATTATTTAAAATAAACACATGACTTAGCTATAAATGAATATTACATACTTTCCTCACCATCAGTTCCTCTCAGAAGCTAACCATTTTCTTCTTACAGTGATCCCTTCCAGTACTGACAATATTTTGTCAGAACTGAAAGATACCAGTTGCTGTCAGGTATATATCAGCAGCTGTCAGTTACAACTGAATGTACAAGGTAATGTCCATGTTTCCCTATGGCTCAAGTGGATGATATTACAGTTTAACAATGTGCTGACCAGGAAGCTGTTAGAGGGTAATGGCCATTTTTAAAATGGAGGACAGAGAAATTGATTGATCAGTGGACAAATGGGATGCAGGAGAGGAGAAAGAGATTGAGGAGTAGACTACACAGGAGGCAAGTATGACCTGTGTATGGTTATTTTGACTTTTTTTTTTTTTTCCAGTTCAGGTTCTCTTTAAGGTCTGCTATAAAGCTTATCTACAGGCTTACGGAATATGCAAAAGGCATGGGTAGTGCTGCCTATTTCAACTCTGCTCTGCATGTCTTATCAGCCAGAAGTGCAATTTCGTGTATCTATGGCTTTTTCCTCAGGGCTTACTTGAACCTACTTAAGTAAATATGAAGCTTTGGTAGCGCTGTCTGAGCTGGAAGTAAAGAAAATGTACCTTTATTGGAACACTGATGACAATACCCTAGAAGCATTTGTATATATATTTCTGTTCCATCTACATACACAACTAAAATAAAAGTATAAGGAGCTTGTAAGCTTGATTTTGTTTTTGTTTTTTCTCTGCTACAATCTGGATAGATGCAGGGGGTGTTTAGTATTTCACATTGTTCCTATGCCACCATAAATGAGGAAATAGAAAAAAATTATTATATTTGCAAGTTTTTTTTTTCCAGGTGCACAGAGGGTTAATGAATGTGGCCATTTTATTTTATTCTAGGTGTGAAAAAAAAAATATTCATTTCACCTGCCGATTTGAGGCTGAATGGACAGGGAAGTGACAGGAACATTAAACTAAGGCTAGGAAAACAGATACTCTATATTGAGAGTTTCTCAAATCTAACAGCCCGAGGCACTACAAGTAAATAAATTGCATGTTCAGAAAAATAATCAGAATGGTTTCTGAAATGGGCAGATGGGGAAAATACATTCTGACTCCAAAGATACACACCGTTATTTCTCATAAATGTGGAAAGCGAATTTGGCTCTGCATTTCATTCTGTATTGTTCTATTGACACTAATGATGATTTTTGGAGAAATCTTTGTGTCTTTACAAAAGAGAACATTAGAGACTATTCTAATCAAAGCAGTAATACGATTTGTTACTAATCTCTTGCACACTTGGAAATGCCTTTAGATTGACATGGAAACTTTTTTAAGTTTAGTCTTGCAGTAAATCGGCCCAAAATAGGGCCCAGTCTTGCTTAGGGCTATTTTCCAATCGCATGCAAAATGCAAGGACATCAGCAAAATGTTGAAAATCACAGGAACCCTTTTATACCAGCGCAATGTGATTGTGATATTTTTGCCTGAACACAGAAGTCCAGCATGTAGCATTTTTTTCTGCATTTGTGCCTTGTGTTTCATGGAGTGGAAATTGCATTGAAATCGCTATGTAAAATGGCATCAACAACGCAAATGCAATTTTTTTTTCTTGTAAAGAACGGCCCTTAGGCCCCATTCACACTGGAGCGTTTTGCCGGCGATTTCGGCAAACTGCTCAAGTGCTAGTGCTTTTTAAAGCGCTAGCGCTTGAGCTTTTATAGAGCTAGTGCTTGAAAACCCTATGGGTCTGTTCTTACTTGGGCGATTTGCGTTAATATCCGGCAATTAACACAAATCTCCAAACGCGTAGCCTGCACCTTTTTCAGGCAATTTCCCGGTGATCACGTTTCAGTGCTATAGAAGCGCTAAATGCAATCGCGGAAAAATCGCCGCAGTGTTCAGTGATTTTTCCACTGAAAAGTCACTCACGCAAAACACCGGCGGTAAGCGCCGGCATTTTGTACTTTCAAGTGTGAATGGGACCTTAGTGAGATTCTCGTAAGATCAGCAGCCAATTTTGCCATTCAGCCATGTTAAGCTAAAACAAGGGTTTGCCATAACAATTGTAAATAGAAGTTAAAATGTTAGTATAGATTTTTGATCAATCTTGGCCCTAAATAATGATCAAAAGATTGTTGGCAGATTTTGAGCTACGTTTTCCATTTAAAGTGAACCAGAGGCGAAGCACCCTCCTATATTTTACCATATAGATCAGTGGGAACATTAGAAAAAAACGCCTACCATGCTTTCTGTTTCATTCTGCACTGCACAGCTTGTTTCTTATCAGACCTGATAAATCCCCGACTGAGCATTCAGTCTGGCTTTGCTATAATGACGAAAAAAGGTTTAAACCCGGTGCTAGCTGTGGCTAAGTATGGCCCTTTAAATAAGTGTTATGCCCACGGTGCTGCTCCCTCCACTGGGTGGTGCCAGGAATCTAGCATATGAAAACAAAAGGAACAAGGGTGCGCTCCTATGGTGCATTAACTCTTTATTCACCAATATCACGCTAAAACAATTGCACTTACAATGAATGTGCAAGTATTGCACATGTCGGGGGCCGCTAGCGAGCATCTCCCACTTCCTGAGCCTGGCCAGGGCTTCAAGGGTCCGTGTGCGGTGAAAGGCAAGTGGACTGGGGACAACCGCCGGCTCCTACTCCTCTCGGCAAGCTGTTTTATCGTCGCAACGTGTTTCGGTGCTTAGCCACGCTTTCTTCCGGTCGACCGGAAGAAGGTGTGGCTAAGCGCCGAAACGCGTTGTGACGATAAGACTGCTTGCCGAGAGGAGTAGGAGCCGGCGGTTGTCCCCAGTCCACTTGCCTTTCACTGCAGACGGACCCTTGAAGCCCTGGCCAGGCTCAGTAAGTGGGAGATACTCGCTGGCGGCCCCCGACATGTGCAATACTTGCACATTCATTGTAAGTGCAATTGTTTTAGCGTGATATTGGTGAATGAAGAGTTAATGCACCATAGGAGCGCACCCTTGTTCCTTTTGTTTTCATTTGCTATGACTCAGCTATAATGATTCCTGGGCAGAGCCAGCAGGGGGCAGGCTTGGACTTGAAAAAACATGAGAACACAGACTGAGCTATAAACATTCCTGAGCAAAGCCAGACTCAATGCTCAGTCGGGGATTTTATCAGGGCTTATTAGAAGCAAGTTGTACAGTGCAGAATGAAACAGAAAGCAAGGTAGGTGTTTTCTCTAATGCTCCCACTGATATATATGGTAAAATACATGAGGTGCTTCGTCTCTGGTTCCCTTTAACATTGAAGTTAGTGGTACTGATTTCTGCAGTTAATAACAAAGCCCTCATACATTGGTTTTGCAACTATACATGAATCTTTGTAAATCTCCAGCAAAATCACTGAATTTGCCACCAGGGTTTCCTTTTTGGCCAGTACACTTATACTGTAATGACCAACAGTAAACTCCAGTGCAAGTTTCAGTGCTTTTTGCCAGGGATTGTGGTACAGCCAAAATAGGGCTGTTTAGGGAAACTTAGCAAATATACTACGGATTTTCCATAAAAACAAACGTAAATAGAAGTAAAATTATTAGTGTGATCATTTTAGTCAACTTTTAGCCTGGATTAACCACCTATTGCACTGGAGGTAGTATGTTTACGCCCCCTGAAGCTTCATCTAAAGTTCCAAGGGGGTAGATATTAATCCGCTGCAGTGTTCTCCCCAGGCTCTTTTAGCCGGGTGCTCCACCCGGCTAGTTTTGGTGAGCACCCGGCTGTCATCTCTTCTGAGTTGTGCAGAGAAGCGCCGGCCCAGTAATCTCTCATCTTGCCCCACCTGGCTACTTTTCCATGCCACCCGGCTGGAAAAAAATTCTGGGGAGAACACTGCGCTGCTTGTGATGTGCGCTCCTGCCGGCCCCTGTGCACGTGCACGCCCAGTGACTTAGAGGCAGTAATGCAAAAACAACAAACACAATCCATTATTTAAAAAAGTAAAAATAAAATTCAAAATTATGATCAGACTTTGGAAATATGCTGCAACATTACACAAGTCTGTAGCTTACAAAACACTTACTGGTACTTTTAAGTAGTCCTACTTTTTAGCTGTCCATAATCGTTACATTTGTGGCCTTTTTCTCATTTACTGATCGGGGGCTATGCAAACAAAGAATGGCTCTAAAATACTTGAAGCAAAAAAGTCTGTAGAAAGCCACATGTACCCTTCAGGGTTAATGGCCTACAAAATACCCAACTAGCTATCAATTGAGAAACCGTGATAAGATGTAGAATAGATTTGAGGGTTGCAGCCTTTTTTTTTTTTTTTTTTTCTTTTTTGTGGCTGATTCAAAAGCAACAACATTGTTTGGGTTTTCTTTGTTTTTTTCCCCCATATACGTTGTACCAAAATGAAACCCTTTCATAAAAAAGTGAGGGGAATTTAAAACCGAATACCAACCGGTAATTTTGTTGCCTTAGGAACTCTGTGTCATGAGGGCATATTACTGTTATTTATCAATAAATACAAGCCATTATTTGAAAAAAGTACAATGACAAATTTAAAAAAAAAGGAAAAAATACATTTTATTTCTGAATAACTTATAGTCCCCATACATTGTACCAGAAACCTAATATAAATGTTGTGATAGCCAAGACAAATGTGTAAATTAAGTGTGTGGGTTTTATCAACCGTATCATTGTTTATTTTTAAAACAATAGTGGATTAAAATGTATTTTTTTTATTTTTTTTATTATCTCTTTTCCTTTTGAAAATGTATAGAAAATTAAGTTTATTACTTAAAGGGAAGGTTCACGCTGCTAAAAAACAAACTGCACTCACCTGGGCCTTTATCCAGCTCCTGGCAGTCGATCGGTGCCCTCGGCGCAGCTCCTCTCCCTCCGTGCGTCCATCGGTGAAGAAGCCGACCTCGCCAGGTTGGCTTCCAGGTCTGCTTCTGTGCGCTCCGCGGGGGGGGGGGGGGGGGGTCACGTGGTGTAGAGACGTCATTGGGTTGCTACTGTACAGGCGCAGAACTACTGCGCCTGCGCAGTAGAGACCTGATGACATCACATACACCACGTGACCCGCGCCGTGGAACGCACATCACGCCGACCCAGAAGCCGACCTGGCGAGGTCGGCTTCTTCACCGATGGACACCCAGAGGGAGAGGAGCTGCGCCGAGGGCACCGATCGACTGCCAGGAGCTGGAAGAAGCCCCAGGTGAGTGCAGGTTTTTTTTTTTTTTTTATTAGCAGCACGGATCTTCCCTTTAAAAACAATTTCACCCACAAAGTCAAATTTTTATCCGGGAAAACTATATAGATCAATTAGGTGTGATAAGTAGTGATAAAGTTATTGGCAGATAATTGGAAGGAGGGCTGAAATTGGAAAATTGCCCTGGTCCATCAGGGGAGAGCAACCTATAGTAACCAATGGTTAATAACAATAAAATGATAGGATTTATCAATTTCACTTTGATTTGATGATCATTTTTACTTTGATTTGACGATCATTTTTACTTTTTGATTTTCTGATGGAATGTGCCAATTTTGCAAAACTGATTAAGCGAGATTCATGTGGACCGATCAGAAGGTTTAATAAAATCTTGCAAAACTGCCAACCATGATTTTGCTCAGTCAGAATGACTGTGTAATGATCGCTGCTGCAGCAGGTGTTGCTGGAAGTAGTAGTGCTGCAGCTCAGGCAGTTCTGATCTCTTTCCATGCAAGCTGCATAGCTTTGTCTGCCTTCCCCTGCTGTCAGCTTGTGACTGATTATCATTCACCTGTGTGGGAATCTGCATGTCTGCTCCCATTGGATGACCTCAGTATAAAGATCTGCTTCCTGCAGGACTCCTCGGGTTTTCATAGCTTCAGTTTCAGCCTGTCTTGCTGTCGCTTCAGCCCCCGATCGTGTTTCTTGTTCTAAAGATACTTTGCTGGTTTTGCATCATATATTGTTTCATTGCCCATATATATGCATACCAGCACGTTTATTATTTTCCTTGTATTCGTGTTACGTTGATACATCAGTGACGCTGATATATACGTACACGAACTGTTTATATCCTGTGTTCAGCTAGTCAGTTCTAGCACGTTGATCCCCCGTGCTGAGCTAGTTATCCTGTTCCTGGTCCTGTTTGTGGATTGCGTTCATCTCTGCGAGGAGATAACGAATCCTTCTGAATCCTGTCCTGTTACCGTTGTGGATTGCGTTCATCTCTGCGAAGAGATAACGAATCCTTCTGAATCCTGTCCTGTTACCGTTGTGGATTGCGTTCATCTCTGCGAAGAGATAGCGAATCCTTCTGAGTCCTGTTCCCTGTATCGTTCCAGTCCTAAGTCAGTGTTCCTGCTTATGTCATATATCGGTTCATTGCCGATATATACATATGTTAGTCAGACGTTACAAATAGTTTCATTGATAGCTGTAATTGTAATAAGCTAGGAAATCATACTTATTGTATATTTATCTGTGTTACATTCATCTATCTTGATCCTGCTATTTCCTGACTATCCTGTCCTGTCTTTGTGAGGCACGCCATCGCCGCAACGCATTGGCTGCCTCATTCCAGTCTGTTTTATTGTGGACGCTTGCTGTCACTAAGTAGTGGCTAATTAAGCAAGCGTTCATTCTGACTACCTGTCCTGATTTCCTCAGTTCTGGTTTATGCGCTCAGCGCTACTTTGCGCTGAGACGTTATAGCGAAAGTATTGTTTGTGGCTGTCGGATCTGCACTGGCTCTGTGCGCCACAATCTCCTATTGGAGTCAGTCCTCCCCTCCACTATACTAGGGATAGCCTGTTTCCTTGTGCTAGTGTGTGTACCTCCTTCACGTCAGCTCATGCGTTGCATGCTGACTGTGGAGAATACACCACCAAGCCTTACACACAGTTACTTGTCTAGCTGGTTGTACCAGCCCCCGCTAAGGCCACAACTCGGTCTCCGACTCACACTGAGGGAAGAGAGAAGCCCCCAAAATTACATCCCTGTTGTCCTCTCTTCTTCTAAGTGTCAATGTTACCCTCGGGGTGGACCCCGGACTAACTGACCTCTAAGGGATTAATGTGAGATGTCGTGTAAAGGGAAGGGGCCTACCATATAAACAAACCTGCAGTAGAGCTTGTCACCAGCCCAGCCTATGTATAGTTGTTTAAAAGGTCTTGTTGAGTGCGTAACAGTCCCGCCCTCTCTCCCTCCCCTCCCGTTGTGAACCTCCCTCTAACTATAGCAGGCATTGACATAAAATACATTGTACTGAGATGGGTATTCATGGAAGAAATTGTATAGCAGACTTGCAGTAAATTATGATGTGGGTTAGTTGAAACAAAAGCCCCGCTTTGAATATGAACTATATCTGGTCCTCTGTCACTTAAAAAGAGTGGGGGCATAGGAGTAGACTGTATGACCTTGTAAGCTGGAGGAGGTGATTAGATAACCGAGGGCCATATGCAATTCACTTTTTCACCTGACTTTTCTCCCAGAAGATAATTTTTCAACTTTGATTTAAAATAACTTTTCAGCACTTTTCAACTAAAAAAGTACCAAAAGTAGTTGAAAAATTACTATCAAAATTATTTTGATTATTTTCTTGCTTTCTGGTGCCTTAAAAGACATTTTATTGACAAATTTAAAAATATCACCTAGGAGAAAAGTCAGGTGAAAAAATGAATTGCATATGGCTCCGAGTCTCTTCAGAGAAGAGAAGAGAAAAAGTCTAGGCATGCAACCGAAGGTATTAATGGGAGTGGGAGGGTAAGGTGAGCCGGAATAAGAAGAGAGGAAAACATAACATCAAGGGACCTCACATGACCTAATCAGCACAGAAGTATTAGAATCAAAAACATGTCATAATAGCACATCACAGCATTAGAGTGGGGCCGAACCTCCGATTTTAGGTTCGCGAACCGGGTTCGCGAACTTCCACGTAAGGTTCGGTTCGCGGAAAAGTTCGCGAACCGCAATAGACTTCAATGGGGATGCGAACTTTGAAAAAAAAAAAAATTATGCTGGCCACAAAAGTGATGGAAAAGATGTTTCAAGGGGTCTAACACCTGGACCCCCTGGTGGAGGAGTGGGATACATGCCAAAAGTCCCCGGAAAAAATCTGGATTTGACGCAAAGCAGCGTTTTAAGGGCAGAAATCACATTGAATGCTAAATGACAGGCCTAAAGTGCTTTAAAACATCTTGCATGTGTATACATCAATCAGGTAGTGTAATTAAGGTACTGCTTCACACTGACACACATATCCCACTCCAGGAAGTGTGTGCGGCCCCCCAGGTCGCATACACGTGGGAATTATTTTCTATAAACGACTTGTGTTAGTTTACACTAATACGTATGTTGGTCCATCACGGGGAGGATTTCTCTTCTCGTACCCTTCGCTTTCTCTTTTCTACTTTCTCTTTCCTTTTTCTCCTATCTTCACTCCTCTCTCTAACTACTATCTCTACGGGGAAAAATTTGGGTGTTGGGGGGCTGGTACAACCAGCTAGACAAGTAACTGTGTGTAAGGCTTGGTGGTGTATTCTCCACAGTCAGCATGCAACGCATGAGCTGACGTGAAGGAGGTACACACACTAGCACAAGGAAACAGGCTATCCCTAGTATAGTGGAGGGGAGGACTGACTCCAATAGGAGATTGTGGCGCACAGAGCCAGTGCAGATCCGACAGCCACAAACAATACTTTCGCTATAACGTCTCAGCGCAAAGTAGCGCTGAGCGCATAAACCAGAACTGAGGAAATCAGGACAGGTAGTCAGAATGAACGCTTGCTTAATTAGCCACTACTTAGTGACAGCAAGCGTCCACAATAAAACAGACTGGAATGAGGCAGCCAATGCGTTGCGGCGATGGCGTGCCTCACAAAGACAGGACAGGATAGTCAGGAAATAGCAGGATCAAGATAGATGAATGTAACACAGATAAATATACAATAAGTATGATTTCCTAGCGTATTACAATTACAGCTATCAATGAAACTATTTGTAACGTCTGACTAACATATGTATATATCGGCAATGAACCGATATATGACATAAGCAGGAACACTGACTTAGGACTGGAACGATACAGGGAACAGGACTCAGAAGGATTCGCTATCTCTTCGCAGAGATGAACGCAATCCACAACGGTAACAGGACAGGATTCAGAAGGATTCGTTATCTCCTCGCAGAGATGAACGCAATCCACAAACAGGACCAGGAACAGGATAACTAGCTCAGCACGGGGGATCAACGTGCTAGAACTGACTAGCTGAACACAGGATATAAACAGTTCGTGTACGTATATATCAGCGTCACTGATGTATCAACGTAACACGAATACAAGGAAAATGATAAACGTGCTGGTATGCATATATATGGGCAATGAACCAACATATGATGCAAAACCAGCAAAGTATCTTTAGAACAAGAAACACGATCGGGGGCTGAAGCGACAGCAAGACAGGCTGAAACTGAAGCTATGAAAACCCGAGGAGTCCTGCAGGAAGCAGATCTTTATACTGAGGTCATCCAATGGGAGCAGACATGCAGATTCCCACACAGGTGAATGATAATCAGTCACAAGCTGACAGCAGGGAAAGGCAGACAAAGCTATGCAGCTTGCATGGAAAGAGATCAGAACTGCCTGAGCTGCAGCACTACTACTTCCAGCAACACCTGCTGCAGCAGCGATCATTACAGACTGTTTGGACAGTAAGGTCAGTTAAAAACAGTCACAAATAATCGGGCTCTAGGAAGTGTTTGACTGCTACTCATTTTAATGTTCATCACCAGCACTAAAAGGTCGAGCATAGCACACCTGTCACATTTTGGTAAACAAAGGCTATAATGTCATTAGCAGTTCCATATAAATCATGAAATGTAGAAAATAGGTTTTCTTGTGCTGGCCTTGGTGAATTCTTAATGGTTTAAATAAGTAGGATTCTTGAAAGTACAATGCAGACATGCTTACTAAACCGTATGTATTCTAAATAAAGGGCTTTGTTTTTCAAGGACTGTAGCTTTAAGTGGTTTTTTTTTTTCCTTTTCAAAAGCGACCTAAAGAAACAGTTGTGGAAAGCAGAGAGTACGGCTTGCATTCACAAGGCCATGTGACAGTTGACTGATTCCATTTTATTGATCACCAAGCGCCATGCAGGCTGCACTTCAGAATAATTTGCTGAGCGTATGAAAGCGAAGAGCTTCTTGCTTCTGCTATAGGGTTGTCACATTTAAGTCCACATTTCTCCACTGGCTTGTTTGTTTAATAACAATATATGAATAAATAAGTGTGTGTATGGGTTTGTTTTATTTTGTTTGTTTTTTTTCAAGGATGAAATTGTTTTGACATAATAGTTTGTGACTCTGATAAACATGACAGTACAGTTTGTAGTGACATAGTCTCGGGTTAGGAGTGATTCAAAGGAGAGAAATGGTTGTACCCATTAACATTATTATTATCATTATTATTATTATTATTATTATTATTATTATTCACTTAACAATTTATGTCCCTGTCTGCTCCTGATGATGTGATGTACCTACTATAATCTAGAGTATTTTTTGAAACATGGAGTATCTAAACTGCTGCAGCGGGATGCAGAGCTCCATGAGGATAGAGGCATGTTTTCTTAAAATGTATAATATATACTTGTATACAGAAGTCTTTAAAGATATTAACCACTTAGGTCTATCTGGACGGATATATCCGTCTAGATGGCCTGCACTGCTGCTGCGGCACCGTGCGTGTTCCCGCAGCCTTTCCGCTGCCCCTGAGATCAAGTAATGGGAATACAGATCCCATTCATTGATCTATGTCCCCCTAAGAAAAACCGATGGCTTTCTCTGAAAAGCCACAATTTTTCTATGTCCCACGTCACCCCTTCATTTCCTGTAAGCGAGAGCTCTCGCTTACAGGAGGAAAAATAAAAAAAAATCATTTGGCCATCTTGTGGCCAAATAGTATAACTACATCTGTGCATTTATTTAAATATACACAATCCATTACATTTAAAATTACCTGTTTACTCCCCACTCTGTAAACCCCAACTAAAATTGTTAATAAAAAAATTCCAATAAAAAAGTTACCTAAGGGTCTGAACTTTTTTAATATGCATGTCAAGCGAGTATATTACTATAACTTTATATATATTTTTTTAAATTATAAGCTTGTAAATGGTGGTGGCCGCAAATTGAAAAAAAAAATGCCCCTTTATTTCCAAATAAAATATTGACGCCATACATTGTTATAGGAACATAATTTAAATGGTGTAATAACTGGGACAAATGGGTAAATGTGGGTTTTAATTATGGTAGCATATAATGGCTGAAAACTGAGAAATTTTTTCCCCATTTTTTTTTTAACCTATTTTGGTTCCTGGACGTAGAAACTACGTCCAGGAACCATGCGCGCTACCGCGGCCGATCGCGGGCGTGAACTAGCGCTCCCGGACCGCGGTTTGTTAGCCAGGCAATCAGTGAATCGGGCTATGGTGCCCGATCACTGATTCCTCTCCCCCGCTGAAAAAACGACAGCTTCTCTCAGAAGCTGCGCCTTTTCTGGCTGTTACCTCCCCCATGCGTCTCTAAGCGTATGTTACGCTTAGAGTGACGTCATGTAAACAAACTCGTGGCCGCCATCTTGTGGCCAAAAAGTAATACTACAACTAAAAGTAAAAAAATAAAAATCTACACACATTTACATTATAAACCTATTGTTTACATCCCACCCTCCCAAAACTATCCAAATAAAATGTTTAATAAAAAAAAATTACAATAAAAAAAAAATACATGTAAATATTTACCTAAGGGTCTAAACTTTTTAAATGTAAAGATGAAATATTTCTATATATTTTTTTTTATTTTAAACTTGTAAATAGGGATAGATGCAAAACGGACAAAAATGCACCTTTATGTCCAAATAAAATATTTTCTCCATACATTGTGAT
Source organism: Hyperolius riggenbachi (assembly GCF_040937935.1). Lineage (NCBI taxonomy): Eukaryota > Metazoa > Chordata > Amphibia > Anura > Hyperoliidae > Hyperolius > Hyperolius riggenbachi. Next base: position 206,805,976 of record NC_090648.1, on the reverse strand, counting down.
AGGGACATAATTTTAACGGTGTAATAACCGGGACATATGGGCAAATACAATACGTGAGTTTTAATTATGGAGGCATGTATTATTTTAAAACTATAATGGCTGAAAACTGAGAAATAATGAATTTTTTCCGTTTTTGTTCTTCTTCCTGTTAAAATGCATTTACAGTAAAGTGGCTTTTAGCAAAATGTACCCCCCAAAGAAAGCCTAATTGGTGGCGAAAAAACAAGATATAGATCAGTTCATTGTGATAAGTAGTGATAAAGTTATAGGCTAATGAATGGGAGGTGAACATTTCTCAAGTGAAAACGACGGAACGCGAATGGGTTAATATTCCTGTTAAAATGCATTTAGAAAAAAATAATTCTTAGCAAAATGTACCACCCAAAGAAAGTCGGTGGCAGAAAAAACAAGATATAGATACATTAATTGTGGTAAGTAGTGATAAAGTTATTGGCGAATGAATGGGAGGTGAAAGTTGCTCTGATGCATAAGGTGAAACGACACTGTAGGTTGAAGTGGTTAAAGAGAACCTGAGTCAAAACTTGAGTTTAGAAACACATACTTAAGGAGAGGAAAGCCTCCTAATGAGACTTCCCTTGGCGTCCTTTGCCAGGACCCTTCTGGTGATTGGTGCCACACTCCTATGTTTGCTATGCCTGTGCAGTAGCACAGAGCCACTAGTGCACCAGCCGCTCTGACTTGCACATGCCCAGTACGGCCGTGCATGTGCCTGAAGAGTGCAGCCCCAATTGGACACTGACAATCACTTGTCTGTTATCTTTGGAGGGTTTGCACTCAGCGATTTGAGGATGCTGAGGGAAGTCTCATTAGGGGAATCAGTTGAAAACTGCTCCTCAGCCATCTGTATTAAAAGGCCTCCTCCATAGACATCAATGTTATTTCTTCAAATATAGGCTACAAGGTGGTGAAAAGGGCTCCTGAGTTATCATTTGACTACGTGGGCGCCTCTTTGTAGCCCATATTTTTGATTAGCTACAAGGTTTTTGATTCTGCTAGAAAAGGCGCCCTTTTACAGCCGAGATTTTTGATTTGGGAGTGCAAAGGCCGGGGGGGGGGGGGGGGGGGGAGAGTTAGGATTAGGCATCGCAAGTGTGTGTGGGGGGTCTTAAGTTAAGGCCCCACCAGGGGAGGGTTCTATGTGAGTAGGGAGAAGTTATGTCATAGTAATCACTAGGGGGGTCTTGGGGTTAGACACCACCAGGGAGGGATTAGGCACCACCAAGGGGGGTTTTAGGGTTCGGCACCACCAGGGGAGTCTCTATTTGGGACATCAAGGTTTCTGTACTTTCTGTCTGATCGCTTTTATCTAACCGATATGGTTATTCTTCACTGAAAATGGTACCTTTTTAAGTGGGAACCTTTAAAAGCCAAGTACACACATCCAATCTTGATTGGCCAATTTTACTACCTACATGTAGTATGAGAGCTTTCCTACAAAATCTGTTTAAAGTATTTAAAAATCTGTTTACACTCATAAGGTAAAATTGACCAATCATTGAGTAAGATTGGATGTGTACTGGGTTTAAGGGCATGCACATGTGATCAGCACCCACGGCTTCAAAAATACTGAAATTGAAAATTGCGCAAAAGGTGGATCAGCGCAACACCAGGCCGCCTCTGAATGGCCTCCAATCAGAGGTGCGCTGAGCCCCCCCAGAAACTACAAACGCACCTTGAACCCAAACAGAAGCTCTGCATATACACCAAAAGCATGGCTGTTAAATGGGAGCAGCTGACCAAAAACGAAATAAATTAGTACATAGCAAGGAAATGAACAGCGATACTTAAAAACAGGCAATTGCCTACCTGCAAAAGAGTGCAAGCCCCACTTGTTGAGTCGAATACACACCGAGCATACACATGACCTGTCTACCACTGGAGGAGGATGTTAGTTTCCTGTAACAGCTTGCATGCAACCTATTAAGTACTCGTCCCTCCCACTGCGAAGAAGTCGATCCTCCATGGGAGGGGCCTAACACTATCTATCTAAATCCTAACCTATGTATATGCATAGCCTGGGTGCGGCTATGAAATGGAGTGCTATGACCAACCGTCACTGAGTACCTCTTAGACGGCAGCAAATGTTCCAAAAAGAGTGGTTAGTACCTCCAATAAGATAGCTCTTTTACGTGTAAAACATAGCTCTTTGTTCAAAAAAGATTAAATTCCATAAAAATAGATGAACAACATATGGGGCTGAGTTCCAGCGACAGCCCGCTGCCTTTCTTCAGGCTGGACAGCCTGAAGAAAGGCTGTGAAGTCTGAAACAGCGGGCTGTCGCTGGAACTCAGCCCCATATGTTGTCCATCTATTTTTATGGAATTTAATCTTTTTTGAATAAAGAGCTATATTTTACACGTAAAAGAGCTATCTTATTGGAGGTGCTGACCACTCTCTCTTTTTGGAATACTGGGTTTAAGGGCGCATGCACAAATACAATTTTGGTTGGCCAAGGATTGGAACACTTTACCACTTTCGTATGTATGAGGGCCAACAGATTAAAGGTGGCCACTAACGGTCCAATTTCTAGCGAAAAATCGTTTGAGCGATCAGAAATTCTGATCGGATTGGTTGTAAATCTCTATAGGTGGACACAATCTATTATGAATGAGTGAAAAAAATGTCGTCCGAATTTTCGTCGTACCAAAATTTGGATTTTTTGTTGTTGGTTGTTGTGATAGATAGGAAGCAAAGATTGGTTCGTTAATGGTGTATTGACCGATGTATATCAATATTTCACGTCCGATCAGAATTGTGTAGGTAAGCTCTAATACTACAGGTAAAATTGTTCAAATAAAACCACACCCGAATTGAGAGGAATATGGAAGCTAACATTTATTTCTGTTTAAACAATACCAGATGCCAGGCATCCTGATGATCATGTGCCTCTAAAGGTGGGTACACACATCAGATAAAAGTCTTTTGGAAAATGAAAGATCACAGACCAATTTACCCCCTTCCATGTAGTATAAGAGCCATACTCTACACAGTCTACTCTATTGAGCTGAAATCCCCATCAGATAAAAATCTTTGCAAGATGGATGCTGCACACAAAGATGTTGTACACATTCAAAAGATCAGTATCTGCAAAAGATCTGTTCCTGCAAAAGATCCGTTCCTGCAAAATGCATTGATAGTCTGATATCTGCAGATCTCATACACACCTTGTTTAACGGACATTCATCTGCAGATCAGACAATTATCTGAAGATCCATCCTGGTGGATCTGATCTGCAGATAATTGTCAGTTAAACAAGGTGTGTACGAGATCTGCAGATATCATAGACTATGAATGCATTTTGCAGGAACAGATCTTTTGCAGATACTGATCTGTTGCATTTGTACAGCATCTTTGTGTGCATCATCTTGCAAAGATTTTTATCTGAGGAGTTCAGCTCCATAGAATAGACTGTGTAGAGTATGCCCTCATACTACATGGAAGGGGGTAAAATTGGTCTGTGAACTTTCATTTTCCAAAGACTTTATCTGACGTGTGTACCCACCTTAAAGCATTTAGCCATAAACCGTGAATAAGCATGCAGATGAGATGCTTCTGACTGAAGTCTAAGGGCTCGTTTCCACTATTGCGGTGCGAAATCCACCGCTGACGAAATCGCATGCGGATGCGATTCCGCATGCGTTTTTTGCCGCGAATTCGCATAGGTGAGTGTATATGCGATTTTAACCATGTCACTGCCTGTGTGAATTTACATTGGTACCTATGCGAATTCGCGGCAAAAAACGCATGGGAAAAACGCATGCGATTTCCCTATTAAATACATTGTGTGCGATTCGCCTGCATTCCACACGCAGGCGAATTCTGAGGGCTCTGCCGTGCAGAAAAATCCTGCACAGAAAAACGCACAGCAAAACTGACAAGTGGAAACAGGCCCATCCACTTGTATTGGCTGTGCGAATCTGCATGCAGGAAACGCATGCAGATTCGCGATAGTGGAAACGGGCCCTCACTGGATTAGCTGCATGCTAGTTTCAGATCTGCGATCCAACTACTACTGTAGCCAAAGTACTCGGGACATAGGTTTTTTTTGCCCATTTGTCCCAGTTATTGCAATGTTTAACATATTTCTCTAAGGGCTTGTTTCCACTATAGCGAATCCGCATGCGGGGCACTGCATGCGGATTCGCATACTTAATGTTAGTGGATGGGGCTGTTTCCACGTGTGCGGCGGCGGCGTTTTTCGGTGCAGGGGAAATTCGCGTGCGGCAGAAATGCGGGCGAATCGCCGCTAATGTATTCAATAGGGAAATCGCATGCGGCTTTGTCATGCAGATTTCCCCGCGATTTCGCATGAAAGCCAATGGAACTTAACACAGGCAGTGACATGGTTAAATTCGCATGGCTCCTTGCCATGCGAAATCGTGGGGAAATCCGCATGGGGAAACGCAGCCGCATGCGATTTCTTCAGCGGTGGAATCCAGGCGATTGCGCACCGCTACAGTGGAAACAAGCCCTAATACAATGCATGGGGCCAACATTTTTATTTGGAACTAAAGGTGCATTTTTCAGTTTTGTGTCCATCACTAATTACAAGCCCATATAGGCAAAAGATAACAGAAATATACCCTCACAACATGCGTATTAAAGCTTAGTCCCTATGGTAACTGTTTTTGTTTTTTTAAGCTAAGGGGAGGTAACCAGGCTTTATAAAGTGTGTGTGTGTGTGGTTTTTTTTTTTTTTTCTTCCCCCGACTTTAACTTTACTTTTTGGCCCCTAGGTGGCACTAAGCACTCTCCTGTAGAGATGATCAGATAAGCAAATGTATGCAGTTTGAAAACGGACCAATCCATCTAAACCCAGGTCTATATTGATTGGTCTTTTTTTCAAGCTGCATATATTTGCATTAAAAAATTGCATAATTTCAAAAGTATTTGCATCTCGTTGATCGTCTCTACTTTCCTGGAAGATACCAGGAAGTGCTCAATGTGCGGATTGCTGCTAAAACTGCTCGGTGTGCACTGGGCCTAAGTCTTAAATTGCTTTTGGCCATAGACAAGACTTAAAAGATGAAGGCTGTTATAATGGAGCATTGCCTGCTGCACAGTTGGTTATAAAAGAATGGGTTCATGTTTGAGAAACGGCAAATCCATTTCAGGGGAAAGATTGAGAGGTGAAATTGTGTAGCGTACAAAGCTATATGTACTCTTGCTGGGCTGCTGAGACCCTACAAGCTATGATCATATGTCACATACAGGATGCACAGGCTGAGCTCTTAGGACTCATTTATCATAACATGGTTACATGTTCTTCCCTGTTGAGATGAGTTAATTCACAGACTGACTTTTACCTAATGAGTTTTACAGACATTGTTATATATAATTATTTCCAGCCTTGAGTTTCCTCTGACTCGTTCAATACTTTTTTTTTTTTTTTTTCTTTTTAGGTCTCTACCTTCAACCTAGTTCTTTAGAATGCCGGTCACATATAGCCTGAGGAAAATTAATATATTTTTATACATCTTAAGCTTTGCAGGGCAAAATAATTGGATAAGTGAAGGACTTTGACTTCTTCAAGAGCTCCCAATTGCCCAGAACAGAAGTCACATGGCAGTTTTGTTCTCTTATAAGGATAGAAAAATAAGTGGCAGAATTAGCACAACAAAAGATTCCACGTGAATGAAATCAGCCCCTTGAGATGCATCCCATCTACAGTAGCTCTTGAACTGCACAGCAGCCAAAGCTCTATTACATAAACCTTAGCAGGCATGTCTAAGCTGCTCTGAAGCCAGATATTAACCATTCCACTATCCCATAATAGAGGAATAGAAGTGTGTGTGTGTGTGTGTGTGTGTGTGTGTTTTTTTTGTTTTTTTTTTTCAAACTTGAAGTTTTAAACTTATCTCTAAAAATGCTTTTATCTGCTTCAGATGTTCCTCACCTAAAATGATCATTCCTAATTGTTTCTATCGTAAATCTAAAAAATGTGTACAGGTATCACACTGTCACTGGCCTCCACTATTCATCAGGTCCGATTGCTGTCTCCATACTTTTGTCTTCTAAGGGTACTAGGAAGACTGTTCCCATTGGGGATACTTAAACACCACCCTCCCCCCATACAGAACATTCCGGGTGACCAGAGCTGTACAGCGACTGCTCCAAAACCACCACCCAAACTGATATGCACAAATAGTTTTGGGAGCCAGTTCTAGTAAATATGTAGCTTAACTTTCACAAAAGTAAAATGGTTTCCCACCAATAGTAGCTTAACATCAGCATGTATCGCTAAACAAAGCCCTGTTATAGGATTCATGCATATTTCTGTCATTGATTACATTAAGAAAGAGTCCTTGCCTAACCAGTCTTCCAAAAAACACTGTTCTTGACCAGATAGTCACTGTAGAAAGAAGTTCTGCCTCCAGATCGAGCTGCTCCTTTAATAACTCATGGGAGGTGAGCGTGTAATCTATCAAAGTAAGATGAAAAAGGAGCGCTTCTCTGGTGCATTAACTTTTCTTTAATATGCTTCTATCAATAATTAAAATTGCACTTACAAGATAAAAATGAAGTGAAAGCTTGTTACACCGATAGGTGTATAGCATCGGGCTCACTCAGTTGGTATAACGCGCCTCGGTCTCCTCCACGCTGTGGACAGTAGCGTGGGATTCCAACAGAAACAGAGCGTCGGCAGTACGGGGACAAACGGACCAATAACTGGAGTGCGCCTATTGCATAATTATGTTTTTCGGCACTCTATGCCTTCGTCAGATGACACAATGGCGCAAAGGATGCATAGACATACGCGTCCCGTCTCCTAGTAACCATGAATGCGGGTGGTTCTTTTTACATTGCCTTACCAGTATACTATTTGACTGTTTCATGTTCTGTAAATTATGAAATATGTTGATTTTGTACCATGGACAACATTTTGCCTAGAGTCCCCTAACCTCTTAACCCCCAGAACACAACTTATCATACATGTCTGCTGTTATTGCTGGGGAAGTTTGTTGTATTTCACATTGGGCAAGAAATCCAATCACGGTCTGGATGGGAGAGACATTCCAGAAGTCGGTTCTGAAAAACAAGTACTCTAGTTAACCAGTACAGATAAAATTGTAATGATTAAAAGTATCAACTTTCATGTGAAATCATGATTAATTTTCTAAAAAACAAACGTTGTAAAAGCCAAAGACTTGTTGCCAATCCCTCACACTCAATAAGATAGACCTGTACCTTTAAAAAGGGCACCAAAATGAAAAATAGTAGAATGCTGTACATTATTCAGTGACTATTTTTGACATCACAACATTCTACACCAGAGGACTTTAGGAGACCAGGTGGTGTTCCTGATCACTTAACAAACATCCAGAGTTGCCCAGCAAGCTCCTGGTGAACCAGAAATCCTAGGATTGTATATGGGGCTAAAAGGGACTTAAAAAAATCCTTACTAAAAATGCTATCTAAAAGAGAATTCTGTCATCTTAAAACAGACAGTGTTTGTTATTGTTCAGGTTGGAGTGAGCATATGAGGTGTCTCGCAGTGCATCACTGCTGCACGGCTAACAAGCGGACACATCATTGCATTCCAGCGTTTCCAGAGGTGTGTTTAGTTCAGGGACAAGATGTATATATGCTCACTTCAACCTGAATAGTTGTACCATTGTACACATTGTAAAATCTTTACTCTCCCTGAATTACATTCTGAAATTTATCACAGGTGGTGATAAATGTACTGTTTTGTAGGTGCATCACTGCACAATGTTGTCTGTTCCGAAGTCAGTAGAAACCTCACCTGGTCTCTCATGATGTGCAGGGGGCAGAGTTCTGCATATCTAAACAGCCTAGGCTAAGCATCACTAGGTGGATGCGGTTACATACCAATTTACAGCTATCTATAGATATGGGAGGTGTTTCTGATGCTGAAATCGGGATAATTGACCTAAAAGTTGTTATCCTGAATAACTCACTATGTTCTGTATGTCACTAAGGTGTCTCTTTAAAGAGAAACCGTGACTAAGGATTGAACTTCATCCCAATCAGTAGCTGATACCCCCTTTCCCACGAGAAATATTTTACTTTTCACAAATGGATCATGTATGGCTGATCATCATCTGTATGGCTGATTTTGTGGTGAACCCCCTCCCACAGTGTGATGTCAGGACCATGGTACTGACATCACACTGTGGGAGCCTTGTTGCATTGTGGGAAATAACAGCTTTTTCCAACTGCCAAAAAAGCAAGCAGCAGCTACTTCCACCGACATCGCCTGCCAGCAGTAAAAATATCACCATACGATAAATGTCTGAATGTAATCGGGGAGAGAAAAGATTTTGCAATGGGCAAACACTAACTAAATCATTTATACATAATTGTAAAAATTAAGCACTTTTTTTCATCGTTATTTTCACTGGGTTCCTCTTTTAGTAATTTCCTATGATTTTATTAGTGCCAGAATATCATGTTTTCTGTAATCCTCAGTAACATTCTTATTAGTGACGGACATATTACTTGTGCTGCATATTTTCATGACAGAAGCTTTTGTTTTGATTTTTCAAAAACAAGGTGAGTAGTCGAAAGAGTGAAATTGGTGCATTACGTAAGCAGATTATGATGCATCATTGCCTTTTTGCATACATGTTGGACAGATATTTAGGGACATGACCTGAATTATGCAAAACCAATCAGAAAATATCAGCCCTTTTTCCTGCATTTGCCAACCTATTCAAAATTGTTTTAGGGGTTTAAAAAAAATTGCATTCTATAAATATTAAAGGGGTTAAATGATGCGAGGATAATCTATCCTTTATGTTAACAATAACTAAAATGGAGTCTCTTTAATGGAGATAACCACGGCACAATAAAATCGTGAGTTTTTATTTACCTCATATCCCCAGGGCAGACATGTCAGCCTACTGATGTTTTAGAAAGTCTAGCTGATTTTAGCATTTAAAATTTTAATAGGATTCCTACTCCTAGACCTTTATTAAAATGTCATTTTGGTGCCACCAATTTGAGCCTTTTGAATACTGAAATGTCTGCTGGAGAAGTGACAGGTCTTTTTGTTTTTTACCTTTTACAAATGAATGTTCTTTTGTAGCTGCCTGACAGTGAAGTGAGAGCTCAAGAACAAACCTCTTTCCTGCCTCAATTGTTGCGTACACAATTAATCTCCTGAGTCAATTTATGATGTGACCTTCACCAAGCATTATCATTTTCTAGGTAGTTTTCTTTATTCTATATAGGATAGCTCCATTTAGGATTTTTTTTCTTTTATAGTGCATTGCTTCACAAAATAATTGTGCTCTCTGAAACCTGAATGTGCTTTGTTCTTTATGAATAGTTGGCACGCAGCAAGGCAGTTATCTGTTTATGTATTCAGTGTTTGCTTTATCTTATGAATGTTATCAGGATGTGTGTGTGTGTGTGTGTGTGTATACACATTATAGCATTACTCAAAAAGGTGAACCGGTAAATGGGTAATTATGAACCGTAAGTAAGTTCGTAGCCTTCTAATATCTTGAACCAGTTGTATACAGTGTCTAATTTTATTCAATGTATCCATGGTATAATGAAAGTGTGAAAGTACATTTGATTTTGTCACTATGGCGATACAAATGCTCAGTAAATTGGATAGATGGCTGGATAGTGTGCTAGATGGTGTAATGGTTAAGGAATCTACCTCTGACTCAGGAGACCTGGTTTCAAATCTCTGCTCTTCTTGTTCGGTAAGCCTGCACCTATTCAGTGAGGAGTTCTTAGGCAAGACTCCCTAACACTGCTACTGCCTACTGAGCGCGTCCTAGTGCCTGCAGCTTTTATGGTTCGAGTCTACCAGGAGAAAAATAAGTTATTGGTCTTTTTTCTTATAAATTCTCTATACAATGGGCTCTATTCACTATGGGCAGTTCAGTAAAATGATTTTGGACGGTAAAATACCTCATGCGGTATTATACACTTTTTTTTTGTTTTTTTTTTTTGTTTTTTTTGTTTGTTTCCAAATTCACTAAAGTTTTCCACCATGAGGCAGAAGTTCGGTAATTTACCGAACAAACATGCCTCAATTCACTAAACCCTGCTCTGTAAGCATCACTTACCAGCGTGGAGCAGGGCAGCAGGCAGGGAGCTGCGTGTATCACTCTGACTGTTTATTTACTGTGCATCTCAGTTATCCCTTTAGATGTGCTACAGCCACCAGAGGGAGCTCTTCTCTATGCTACAATACAGATTTACACATCTAACGGGATGCAGGCCAGTCCTCAGAATTGTCAGCTTCCTCTGCTTTGTTACAGTGAAAGAGCCACCCGATACCCCAAATCAGAACGAAGAATCAGCCTGTGTGGCTCTCCCTATTGGCTGCCTGGCTCTCCCCGAAGGTTGTCTGTCAAATCCACCGCACAGAGACAGCATGGGGAGAGCGAGTTATCGGCTGCTGTGAGCTGGAGAAAAATGCCTAACACTTTTTTTCCCGGTAATTGAAATGCGGAAATCTTTGTGAATTGACATTTCCTGAGGTAATTACCACGCAAGTCGGTAATTTACCTCACTAGTCGTGAACTCTGATTTTCTGTGCGGTAGTAGGTTTAGTGAATTGTAACTTGGGAAGGTGATTGGTAAAATCAGCTGTTTTGAGCATTACAGAATGCGGTGATGCTTTGTGAATGGAGCCCAATGCAGCACCATAAGCTAGTAACCCAGATGTAGGACTGATTCAACAGGTGTTTGATACACCCAATTCAAAATACAATTTGGTGAATTTTGATCTGTGAACCACGCTGAGGACTGCAATTATTTTGCTTGGATTTTGTCAGAAATTGATTTGAAAATGATTAAAACTACTATTATGCCCTGTATGGTAGTGATTAATGTAGTACAAAAACCACATAATTATGATTTGATTTACACCACCCACATTTTTTCTGAGTCGGCCCTTGAAAACAAAGCATTATCCTTTTTTTCCAAACGATCAGTCCCAACCTATTGTTTCCTGGCCTTGGTGTTAATCAAAATATACAGAGGCCCAGATCTGTAGATGCATTCAGTTAATTATAATCTGCTTTGCCAAATTGTATTGTTGTCTAGGGAAATAAAGATGTGGCTTTACTACATTTACATCCTAGGCTATTGTTGGGATTTATGTTTTTACCATCCCATTTCTGATTTTATCTTTAGAATACATTGCAGGGAAATCACAAGACCTTTCATTTCCCTGCCATGTCTCAGTCTTTTGCTAGACTCTGTATTTATCATGCAAGTCCTTGAAAGATGATTTTGTTTGAAAAGCTTGACATTTAAAGTTAATTACCGGGCCGTGATTGCTAAGTAGTGAATCTATTCTATATTTTCTGCGGCTGTGAACTCCTTGAAGGATGACCGAGGCTGGTGTCACTGGCCCTTCATTTTGTTGCTCTATGCCTCAGTGATCAATTAGGACTCAGTGCTATCACTGCTCACAGCGGCATAAAACCATTTAACTAAATAAGAAATGGCAATAGGAACCCGTTAGATTGTCAGGGAATGCATTTGGGTGAATTATATTAGAATTTATTTTGTTGCTGTTGGTGTTTTTTATTGAACCTGCATTCCAGGAGGGGAAGGAGTTCACTGCAGAAATAGGTTGATAAGCTAAATAAACGGTCATTGCTCTGTGCTACTGCGTTTTTTTTAGTTACACTTCTATCCATCCTGATTTCTACTTTAAGTGTATGCAGTAAACACTCTTTCCAGTCTTGAAGGGAGTTCTGCTTGTGAATAGTGTACAGGACATAGCCAGGAGGCTGTGCTGCATGATCTAGAATTACTGTATAATCTGGTTGGTGGAAGATGGTGTATTCTCAGTCTCTAACAAAACCTTTGCATCTTGCTTTGTGTAGTGGCTGGATAGTGCACTAGTTATAGGCTCTGCCTCTAAGGATGATCAATGATATGCAAATACTTCTAAGTTTATGCAAATGTATGTACATTTGTATGCACATATATGCAGCTTGAAATGGGACCAATCAATGTAAACCTGGATGGGGCTTTATTGGTCCATTTTCAAGCTGAATATATTTGCGTTAAAAAAAATTACCGTATTTTGCGCCGTATAAGACGCTCCGGCATATAAGACGCACCCAGGTTTAGAGGGCAAAAACCAGGGAAAAAAAATATAAACTAAACCTGGTGCGTCCATATTTCAGGAGCGTCTTGTACATGACCTCCCCCAAATGGTGCCCTCCTGTGTCCCCATGTCTCCCCCAGGTGTCCTCCTGTCACCCCCAGTTGTCCTGTACCCCCATGTGTCAGTGCTGTCCCTCCCAAGTGTCCTCCTGTCCCTCCCAAGTGTCCTCCTGTCCCCCCAAGTGTCCTCCTGTACCCCCAAGTGTCCTGTCCCCCCAAGTGTCCTGTCCCCCCAAGTATCCTGTCCCCCCATGTGTCCTCCTGTCCCCCCCAAGTGTCCTCCTGTACCCCCAAGTGTCCTCCCAAATGTGCTCCTGTCCCCCCCCAAGTGTCCTCCTGTCCCCCCCAAGTGTCTTCCCAAAGTGCTCCTGGCCCCCCGAGTGTCCTCCCGAGTGCCCTCCTCACTGTGTATCCCACTGTGAGTCCCCCCCCCCCTGTCGCTGGGTCCCCCCCCCTGTGTCGCCGGGTCCCCCCCTCTGTGAGAAGCGGCAGCGTCAGAAGCTTACCTCCTCCATCTTGCCCGCGGCGACTGAAGGCCTTCGGCATTACAAGCCGGCACTAGAGGAAGCCGCCCACAGGTGCCGGAGGCCTTCAGTCGCCGCGGGCAAGATGGAGGAGGTAAGCTTCTGACGCTGCCGCTTCTCACAGAGGGGGGGACCCGGCGACACAGGGGGGGGGGGACCCAGCGACAGGGGGGGGGACGGACTCACAGTGGGATACACAGTGAGGAGGGCACTCGGGAGGACACTCGGGGGGCCAGGAGCACTTTGGGAAGACACTTGGGGGGGGGGACAGGAGGACACTTGGGGGGGCAGGAGGACACTTGGGGGGGCAGGAGGACACTTGGGGGGGACAGGAGGACACTTGGGGGGACAGGATACTTGGGGGGGACAGGACACTTGGGGGTACAGGAGGAAACTTGGGAGGACACTTAGGGGGGACAGGAGGACACTTGGGAGGGACAGGAGGACACTTGGGGGTACAGCACTGACACATGGGGGTACAGGAGGACAACTGGGGGTGACAGGAGGACACCTGGGGGAGACATGGGGACACAGGAGGGCACCATTTGGGGGAGGTCATGTACAAGACGCTCCTGAAATATGGACGCACCAGGTTTAGTTTATATTTTTTTTCCCTGGTTTTTGCCCTCTAAACCTGGGTGCGTCTTATATGCCGGAGCGTCTTATACGGCGCGAAATACGGTAACTCAACTTGCTGTCTGCCTAGGACCCCCAAAACACCGTCCCCACCGTCAAGCATGGGGGTGGAAACATTTTGCTTTGGGGGTGTTTTTCTGCTAAGGGCGCAGGACAACTTAATCGCATTAACGGGAAAATGGACGGAGCCATGTATCGTGAAATCCTGAACGACAACCTCCTTCCCTCTGCCAGGAAACTGAAAATGGGTCGTGGATGGGTGTTCCAGCACGACAATGACCCAAAACATACAGCAAAGGCAACAAAGGAGTGGCTCAAGAAGAAGCACATTAAGGTCATGGAGTGGCCTAGTCAGTCTCCGGACCTTAATCCAATAGAAAACCTATGGAGGGAGCTCAAGCTCAGAGTTGCACAGAGACCGCCTCGAAACCTTAGGGATTTAGAGATGATCTGCAAAGAGGAGTGGACCAACATTCCTCCTAAAATTTGTGCAAACTTGGTCATCAATTACAAGAAACGTTTAATCTCTATGCTTGCAAGCAAGGGTTTTTCCACTAAGTATTAAGTCTTTTATTGTTAGAGGGTTCAAAAACTTATTTCACTCAATTAAATGCAAATCAGTTGCTATCTTTTGTTTAAGGTTATTTTTTCGATTTTTCCTTTTGATGTGCTATCTGCCACTGTTAAAATAAACCTACCATTAAAATGATACTGTTCTGAGACTTTTTATTTCTTTGTCATTGGACAAACTTACAAAATCAGTGAGGGGTCAAATAATTATTTGCCCAACTGTATATCTATTTTTTTTTTTCACCTGACAAGTTGAAAGACTTGAATGTAATGCCACATGGACTTCAGCTAAAGACGCCTTGTGCATGAACTCGTATTATACATAATTCGTGGAAAAAGTGCTGCTATAGGGATAGAGAAGCAAACCTTTATTGAAACCCTTAAAACCATGACCCACACTGATGTCAGATTCGAAAGAATAGCTGCCATTTAAGAGATCTAGAATGAGGTGCCAGATAAATAGTAAGGGAATTGAGAGAGTGTAGGGTATGGGGTGGGTGAGGGTGGTCAACCTTGTCAGAAGAAGAGGAGAGATGTTGCCTTGTGACCTGTCTCAGAAGGGGCATATGAGAGGAATCGGCGTGGAAGACTTGGGCGCAGGATATAGCCGGTGTATGGCTGATCCTGCTGCACAAGTCCCGACCATGTTAAATACTACTACCCCCAAACCCCCCCAGGCCGGCATGGATGGTGGAGAATGGAATAATTTGGCTTCCATCAATTGCTGGAGGCCTAATTATTGTCTTTTTAAAAGTAACTTCAGCTCAGTCTCCTGCACTGGATTCACTGTGTTCGCCGAAGGGGTCATTGGTCACCTTTTTGTGAGAGCTGTTTTTAGTGAGGTATGTGGAGCTAAATCTAGACTGAAGAGGTTAAAGTAGCAAGTTGGAGAACAGAAATTCTATCAGTCCCTTGTCAAGTTCGATCACACTTCATAAGCTGACCACATAGCAATTAAATCAACTGAATGTACCATTAGTTCAGGTGGTTCACTAAAGCAAATATGCAATGTATTTTACTGTGCTCAAACATATGTTTGAAAGCTTCATTGAGTTGCTAAGAGAAATGGGTAGAAAGAAGATTAAAATTGTCAGTGATATGTAATCGCTGCTCACTGCATATTTACAGTATGTCTGTGATTAACTGCACTGTGGACAAAGCTCACCAAAGGGAATGGGGCCCATTCAGGCTGCAACACTGAGATGCAGAAGACCTAATTTTGCCATTGTGTTCACTTTTTAATAACCTGGGATTTAATTTTGTATGTGCTTCTGTCATTTACATTTATATCGTCTTTTTAAAGTGGACCTGGACTGTCCTGAACTCTTGCACAGGACAGAAGGAAAACCTAGAGAAATGCACACTGTATGTATTTAGATAGTTTAGCCTGTTTAATTCCCACTCATTTGTGTCTAATTGCAAGTTTTAATTTTATTTCTCCCCTGTGTCACATGACTGCCATGGCAGATGAGCTTATTTGAAAGCACAGGCTGTTAACACTACGCCTGCTTTTATTAATCAGCAGATTTATTTAGCATTTTTATCAGTTGTAACAAACTTTTTTTTTAATTTTTATTTTTTTTATTTATTTTATTATAAAGGTTGTTATGCTGTTGTGCATCTTTGAGCAGAGAGGAAGTTCTGAGTTCAGGTCCACTTTAATCTTGTGATTTCTGGAAGCCAAGACTTCAGTTTTAAACTGAAGAGGGATTTTCAAAGTCTCTTTTTGGGACCACGCATCTTTTCTCTATATTAATATATATGCACTAATGGCATATTTTTTTATTATTTTTTTGTTAAAAGAATCTTCTCTAAAACAGTAACTTTTTTTTTTCTTAATCTCCTTCCAGGTAGTTATTGTAGAAGACTATGCAGATCCGTTTGATGCTAAGCAGGGCCAAGGGAGCCAGGTTACAGGAGAAGTGGTGACTGAGAATGATGGTTATATGGAACCCTACGAGGCTCAGAAAATGATGGCAGGTAAGGAAGAGTGAAACGATTTGTTTAGCTTGTAGACCTATTTACGCATTCCCTCTCTTTTGATCTCTGCATCTGTACTTGATGTATTGCACTGCTGCCTGCTCCCTTTGTGGAACGATCACTTACATTTTAACTTTGCATATGTAAACTGTTTTCATATCGCAGTGTATGCTTGCTGTGTTTTGCCATGTATGAATATGTTTGAAAGTCTGCTTTACAAGAACATTAAAGGATGCCATGTATAAACTGTAACTAAGCAAGGAAGGGGGGGAGGGATGAACAACAAACTATTTGCATGTATATTAACAGGTGTTAAGTGAAAGGCCAAATACCATCATGATGATCAATATTCCAGTTTCCAGTATGGCATAACCAACATGGAGTTGAAGTCGAGGAATTAGAGCAATTTTTGGGCACGTGGGGCCATATGCAATTCACTTTTTATCCTGAGTTTTCTCTTAGGAGATAATTTTTCATCTTCAATTTACATCAGTGGTTCTCGACCCCTGGGGGTACATCAGTACCTGTCGGGGTCCCCTAAGGGCCGTTGAGAACCACTGCACAGTTTAGAAATGATTATCTGCTTTTAAATCTCCATAGCTATGCTCCATTCACAGGCGCTCATGGGGAGATATGTAGTAGCCTAGCAGCTCTCTGATTAGTCCAAATGCTGCCTGTCAAAGCAGCATGTGCACCCGCCCGCGCCACCATCGCAGCCAATAAGGGCCACTACTGTGACAGGCAGCATTTGGGCCAATCAGGGAGCTAGCTAGGCTACTACACATCTCCCCATGAGCACCTGTGTATGGAGCATAGCGGCACTACGGGGAGCTTTAACAGCGGATAATCATTTCTAAAGTGTGCTGCAGACACAGTAAGTATATTGTATCTGGAAAATATAGTTTTTCGGGCTGGGGGATGGTTGAGCAGAGGAGCAGACCACGGGAAGGGGAGGGGAAGGCAAAGGAGGTGGCAGAGGCTCTTCCATCCAGCGCCATTTGCAGACTGTTGCTACATGTGGCTGGACGTGTGATATTGAGCTCTCACTGTGTATCACTAACAATAAATACTAATCCCAAAAGCCTTTATAAAAGCTATTAGGAGAAGGAGGGGTGCTAATAGTGAGTAGGCTGGTGGTGGGAAAAGTGTTTTTTATTTTTTATTTTTTCTCTCCTGTGTGTGTGTGTGTGTGTGTGTGTGTGTGTGTGTGTGTGTGTGTGTGTGCGCGCGCTGTTAAAGTGTACAATTTGTTCTTTTTTCAGTTTATTGTTTTTTTTCCTTGCTGAGGCCCATAGATTTTCATTGTGTGTGTGTGTGTGTGTGTGTGTGCTGTTCTACTGTGTGACTAGTGCTCCTGTATAACACTAGTATTTGACTCCGCCCACATATCATGGCCCCACCCACTTTTTTGGCGCGCTTAGCGTGCCGCCTTATTCAGTAGGGGGTACATTTGCTTAGGGATGACCCACAAAGAGGTACATGGGCTGAAAAGGTTGAGAACCACTGATTTACATAAACTTTTTAGCACTTTGCAATGGAAAAAGTACCAAAAAGTAGGTAAAGTACTGTCAAAATTATTTTGAGTATTTGTTTGCTTACTGGAAGTGTGAAAAAGGCATTTTATTTGCAAGTTGTGAAAATATCACCTAGGTGAAAAAGTGAATTGCATATGGCCCCTGGAGTCAGGAAAAAATACTCCAACTCCTAATAAATTTAAACTGTAATTAAGTGAGAACATATGATAAAACGTTCTTTCTCAGATAATGGTCATCATTAACGTTATACAGTATATACAGTAATAGCAGTTCTTAGTCCACAAAATGAAATAAACAGTTATTTGTAGCCTTTCTAGAAATCTGGGCCTGGCTGGAACCCGGCTGATATGGGGCTCCGGTGATTATTATACAGATGACCTGCTGGGGCATTTACATTGGCAATGACAAGCCAGGATGCCTGATAGGGTAGAGTGCCGACTTCCTGGCCTGGAGCTATTTGTTCTCAAAAACAGATGCCATCCTAAAGTAGCTTTAACATTTCTAAGTTTTGGCAGTTAAATACTTTGTTACTTTTAATCAACTATATATAGTAGTTTTATCCAAATTAGAGGAGTCAGAGGAATCATAAACTGAGGAGTCTGGTCTGAGTTGGGTGATTTTGTTGACTCAACAGCCCTGGTAACCACAAATCTAAGCCATTCATTTTGACTTTGTGGACTCGATGAAGGATTATTTCTGGATAGTTCGATTTACCCTAGTTGGGCCTTTTGTAAGCTATGGGCCTTCTTTTTTTTTTTTTCTTCTTTTTTCTCTAATTTTCCAGGCCATTATTACTCCACTTTTAAGGAATAATGTGGGTAATAATGTGGGAATAATGTGGGTAAAGGAAGTACTGTATTTTTTTGGACTATAATATACTCTAGACTATGACGCACCTAGGTTTAGAGGGTAAAAACGAGGGGTGAAAAATACTAAACCTGGTACATCTATGGTCCAGGGGCATTTTGTAGATGTTCTCACCCCCCCCCCCCCCCCCTCAATTATTGTGCCCTTCTCTGTGTCCCCCTCTGTGCCCTTCTCTGTGTCATCCTCAGTTTCCCCCTTGGTGTTGTCCTCCACTGTCCTGTGTAAATGTAAGGCCTAGTGCACACCGAGCGGTTTTTGGAGCGATCCGCCGGCCGCATCCGCCTGGAAAAACGCTTGACTAATGTATTGCAATGGGATGGTGCACACCGGCGGTTTGAGTTTTTTGCCAAGCCGCAAACGCGCCTCCTGCTGCACGTTTGCGGATTTCGGAAGCATTTCGTCCTCAATGTAAAGTATAGGGAAAAACGCAAACTGCTCTGAAAAACGCTACTTCAGAGCGGTTTTCCAGGCATTTTTGTTACAGAAGCTGTTCAGTAACAGCTTTTACTGTAACAATATGTGTAATCTGCTACACAAAAACGCACCCAAAACCGCTAGGTATGTTTAGAAAACCTCTCTAAACCTACCTAGAATCGCTCTGAAATCAGCTCCCAAAACCGCTAGCGTATTGCGGATCTGCTAGCGGTTTTGGTGTGCACTGGGCCTAATTGCTGGTGTTAGCCACGGCTATCTCTCACTTGTCCCTGGGAGCCCTCAGTGATCAGCTGCTTCTCTCGCTCACTTCTTCCTAGTCTGAAAAAATATGGTATAAGTTCAGGAGGCATAATAAGAAGTAACTTAAGGACAAACTTTACTCAATATGATTTTACAATGTTTACTTAAAAATGTAGTCAATTTTTGCCCATTGTAAAAATCCTTCCTCAACCTTATTTACATTCTTAACCACTTGAGGATCGCAGTGTTAACCCCCCCCCCCCCCCCCCCACACACACACACACACACACACACACACACACACACACCAGTGACCAGGCCATTTTTTACTAAATGGGCCACTGCAGCTTTGACTCGCTGGAGGGCTGCACAACTCAGCACACAAGTGATTCCCCCCCCCCTTTCTCCCCACCAACAGAGCTCTCTGTTGGTGGGGTCTGATCGCTCCACCAATGTTTATTTTTTTAATTTTCCCTCCCCTCTCCCCTCGTCAGCCTATCGCAGCAGATCGCTCCTGTGTCCCCCAGGGGGATAGTCGTGTCACACGACTGTCCACAGTACAGCGCTGTACATAATTAGACAGTGGTTTCACCGTCTTAAAGGGGAACTGAAGTAAGAGGTATACGGAGGCTGCCATATTTATTTCCTTTTAATCATTACCAGTTGCCTGGCAGCCCTGCTGGTCTATTTCTCTGCAGTAGGATCTGAATAACACCAGAAACAAGCATGCAGCTAGTCTTGTCAGATGTGACTTTAAAGTCTGAAACACCTGATCTGCTGCATGCTTGTTCAGGGGCTATGGCTAATAGTATTAGAGGCAGAGGATCAGCAGGGCTGCCAGGCAACTGGTATTGCTTAAAAGGAAATAAACATGGCAGCCTCCATATACCTCTCTCTTCAGTTCACCTTTAACAGTCTCCGAGCGGTGATCACTGCTGGGAGACTGAAGGCAGAGCGGAGCCCCGACATCAGAGAGGAGATGCGCGCGCATCAGCGCTCTTTCCTGCAAGTCCCATATGAAGCCATTCATGCCATTCGGTGTGCAGTGGTCCTGGGGCTGCCGCCGCATTCGCGCCACTTGCCGTGGAGCGGTCAGCAGGTAGTTAAAATTATTGTGGCAAGATCTTTACTGCTGGTAAGGTGCATCACTTCAGAATGTTAATTTTTGTGTTCCTAAGTGGGAGACCAGGTGTGACTTCTGCTTAGAGTGCTCTGGGGCGGAATTCTGTGAATCACAACTTAGGCTAAGAAACATGCGGTGGGTGGGGTTAAATACTAATATGCAGCAATATATAGGAAGGGTTTCTGATGCTGAAACCAGAATTAATGTAAAATTGAGTATACTGATTAGTACGGGTAAATTCATATCTTGCTGTGGTGCCTCTTTAACCACTTCCCGACCGCCGTATGTACAATTGGCGGCCGGGAAGTGCACCCCGCAAGGACCGCCGTATTGACAATTGGCGGCGGTCCTTGTAGGGGCATGGGCGGAGCGATCGCGTCATCAGTGACGCGATCCTCCGCCTGGCGCCGCTCACCCGCCGCAACATCCCGCCGGCTATACGGAAGCGCCGGCGGGATGTTAACCCCGCGATCGCCGCATACAAAGTGTATAATACACTTTGTAATGTTTACAAAGTGTATTATACAGGCTGCCTCCTGCCCTGGTGGTCCCAGTGTCCGAGGGACCACCAGGGCAGGCTGCAGCCACCCTAGTCTGCACCAAGCACACTGATTTCCCCCCCCCCTGCCCCAGATCGCCCCCAGACCCCTGTTTGCACCCAATCACCCCCCCTAATCACCCATCAATCACTCCCTGTCACTATCTGTCAACGCTATTTTTTTTTTAATCCCCCACCCTGCTCCCTGCCCCCTCCTGATCACCTATCACCCATCAATCACCCCCTGTCACTGCCACCCAACAATCAGCCCCTAACCTGCCCCTTGCGGGCAATCTTATCACCCACCCACACCAATAGATCGCCCGCAGATCCGACATCAGATCACCACCCAAGCGCAGCGTTTACATCTATTCTCTCCTCTAAACACCCACTAATTACCCATCAATCACCCCCTATCACCACCTATCACCACCTGTCACTGTTACCCATCAGATCAGACCCTAATCTGCCCCTTGCGGGCACCCAATCGCCCGCCTACACGCTCAGATTGCCCTCAGACCCCCCCCTTATCAATTCGCCAGTGCAATATTTACATCTGTTCTCCCCTGTAATAACCCACTGATTACCTGTCAATCACCTATCAATCACCCATCAATCACCCCCTGTCACTGCCACCCATCAATCATCACCCCCTGTCACTGCCACCCATCAATCACCCGCTGTCACTGCCACCCATCAATCAGCCCCTAACCTGCCCCTTGCGGGCAAACTGATCACCCACCCACACCAATAGATCGCCCGCAGATCCGACATCAATCACCACCCAAGCGCAGTGTTTCCATCTATTCTCTACCCTAAACACCCACTAATTACCCATCAATCACCCCCTGTCACTGCTACCTATCAGATTAGACCCCTATCTGCCCCTAGGGCACTCAATCACCCGCCCACACCCTCAGAATGCCCTCAGACCCCAGCCCTGATCACCTCGCCAGTGCATTGCTTGCATCTATTCCCCCCTCTAATCACACCTTGAGACACCCATCAATCACCTCCTGTCACCCCCTAGCACACCTACCCATCAGATCAGGCCCCAATTTGCCCCGTGTGGGCTCCTGATCACTCGGCCAATCCCTCAGACCCCCTTCCGATCACCTCCCCAGTGCATTGATTGCATCTATTTTCCCCTCTAACCACCCCCTGAGACACCCATCAATCACCTCCTCTCACCCCCCTAGCACTCCTATCCATCAGATCAGGCCCAATACAACCTGTCATCTAAAAGGCCACCCTGCTTATGACCGGTTCCACAAAATTCGCCCCCTCATAGACCACCTGTCATCAAAATTTGCAGATGCTTATACCCCTGAACAGTCATTTTGAGACATTTGGTTTCCAGACTACTCACGGTTTTGGCCTGTAAAATGCCAGGGCGGTATAGGAACCCCACAAGTGACCCCATTTTAGAAAAAGACACCCCAAGGTATTCTGTTAGGTGTATGACGAGTTCATAGAATTTATTTTTTGTCAAAAGTTAGCGGAAATTAATTTTTATTGGTTTTTTTTCACAAAGTGTCATTTTTCACTAACTTGTGACAAAAAATAAAATCTTCTATGAACTCGCCATACACCTAACGGAATACCTTGGTGTGTCTTCTTTCTAAAATGGGGTCACTTGTGGGGTTCCTATACTGCCCTGGCATTTTAGGGGCCCTAAACCGCGAGGAGTAGTCTAGAAAACAAATGCTTCAAAATGACCTGTGAATAGGACGTTGGGCCCCTTAGCGCACCTAGGCTGCAAAAAATTGTCACACATGTGGTACCGCCGTACTCAGGAAAAGTAGTATAATGTGTTTTGGGGTGTATTTTTACACATACCCATGCTGGATGGGAGAAATTTCTATGTAAATGGACAATTGTGTGTAAAAAAATCAAACAATTGTCATTTACAGAGATATTTCTCCCACTTAGCATGGGTATGTGTAAAAATACACCCCAAAACGCATTATACTACTTCTCCTGAGTACGGCGGTACCACATGTGTGGCACTTTTTTACACCCTAAGTACGCTAAGGGGCCCAAAGTCCAATGAGTACCTTTAGGATTTCACAGGTCATTTTGCGACATTTGGTTTCAAGACTACTCCTCACGGTTTAGGGCCCCTAAAATGCCAGGGCAGTATAGGAACCCCACAAATGACCCCATTCTAGAAAGAAGACACCCAAAGGTATTCCGTACGGAGTATGGTGAGTTCATAGAAGATTTTATTTTTTGTCACAAGTTAGCGGAAAATGACACTTTGTGGAAAAAAACTATTAAAATCAATTTCCGCTAACTTGTGACAAAAAAATAAAAACTTCTATGAACTCACCATACTCCAAACGGAATACCTTGGGGTGTCCTCTTTCTAAAATGGGGTCATTTGTGGGGTTCCTATACTGCCCTGGCATTTTAGGGGCCCTAAACCGTGAGGAGTAGTCTTGAAACAAAAATGACCTGTGAAATCCTAAAGGTACTCATTGGACTTTGGGCCCCTTAGTGCAGTTAGGGTGCAAAAAGGAGCCACACATGTGGTATCGCCGTACTCGGGAGAAGTAGTATAATGTGTTTTGGGGTGTATTTTTACACATACCCATGCTGGGTGGGAGAAATACCTCTGTAAATGACAATCTTTTGATTTTTTTTTACACACAATTGTCCATTTACAGAGGTATTTCTCCCACCCAGCATGGGTATGTGTAAAAATACACCCCAAAACACATTGTACTACTTCTCCCGAGTATGGCGATACCACATGTGTGGCACTTTTTTGCACCCTAACTGCGCTAAAGGGCCCAAAGTCCAATGAGTACCTTTAGAATTTCACAGGTCATTTTGAGAAATTTCGTTTCAAGACTACTCCTCACGGTTTAGGGCCCCTAAAATGCCAGGGCAGTATAGGAACCCCACAAATGACCCCATTTTAGAAAGACACCCCAAGGTATTCCGTTAGGAGTATGGTGAGTTCATAGAAGATTTTTTTTTTTTGTCAAAAGTTAGCGGAAATTGATTTTAATTGTGTTTTTTCACAAAGTGTCATTTTCCGCTAACTTTTGACAAAAAATAAAATCTTCTATGAACTCACCATACTCCAAACGGAATACCTTGGGGTGTCTTCTTTCTAAAATGGGGTCATTTGTGGGGTTCCTATACTGCCCTGGCATTTTAGGGGCCCTAAACCGTGAGGAGTAGTCTTGAAACGAAATTTCTCAAAATGACCTGTGAAATTCTAAAGGTACTCATTGGACTTTGGGCCCTTTAGCGCAGTTAGGGTGCAAAAAAGTGCCACACATGTGGTATCGCCATACTCGGGAGAAGTAGTACAATGTGTTTTGGGGTGTATTTTTACACATACCCATGCTGGGTGGGAGAAATACCTCTGTAAATGGACAATTGTGTGTAAAAAAAAATCAAAAGATTGTCATTTACAGAGGTATTTCTCCCACCCAGCATGGGTATGTGTAAAAATACACCCCAAAACACATTATACTACTTCTCCCGAGTACGGCAATACCACATGTGTGGCACTTTTTTGCAGCCTAACTGCGCTAAGGGGTCCAAAGTCCAATGAGCACCTTTAGGCTTTACAGGGGTGCTTACAATTTAGCACCCCCCAAAATGTCAGGACAGTAAACACACCCCACAAATGACCCCATTTTGGAAAGTAGACCCTTCAAGGTATTCAGAGAGGGGCATGGTGAGTCCGTGGCAGATTTCATTTTTTTTTTGTCGCAAGTTAGAAGAAATGGAAACTTTTTTTTTTTTTTTCACAAAGTGTCATTTTCCGCTTACTTGTGACAAAAAATATCTTCTATGAACTCACTATGCCTCTCAGTGAATACTTTGGGATGTCTTCTTTCCAAAATGGGGTCATTTGGGGGGTATTTATACTATCCTGGAATTCTAGCCCCTCATGAAACATGACAGAGGGTCAGAAAAGTCAGAGATGCTTGAAAATGGGAAAATTCACTTTTTGCACCATAGTTTGTAAACGCTATAACTTTTACCCAAACCAATAAATATACACTAAATGGGTTTTTTTTTTAATCAAAAACCTGTTTGTCCACATTTTTCGCGCTGCATGTATACAGAAATTTTACTTTATTTGAAAACTGTCAGCACAGAAAGTTAAAAAAATCATTTTTTTTGCCAAAATTCATGTCTTTTTTGCTGAATATAATAAAAAGTAAAAATCGCAGGAGCAATCAAATAGCACCAAAAGAAAGCTTTATTAGTGACAAGAAAAGGAGCCAAAATTCATTTAGGTGGTAGGTTGTATGAGCGAGCAATAAACCGCGAAAGCTGCAGTGGTCTGAATGGAAAAAAAGTGGCCGGTCCTTAAGGGGTAGAAAGCCCTAGGTCCTCAAGTGGTTAAACTCTAATCTTAAAACCCAGAGCATTTTAAGTTTGTTTTTTCTTTTTTTTTCTTTTACTGATTAATTTAGTATAACCAATATATAACTGGCTTCAAAATAGTTTTGCTAAACACACAGTTTCTAGCTCTCACAGGAGTTCTTTTTTACAATAAGTACAACTCTAAAAGCTCTCATCTTGTAAACTGTCTAATATCTAGAATAAGTTGTGTAAATTATTAATGAGTCCTTGTTCCTTGAAATGTCATTTACATTCATACATGAAATATTTGTGTAAGCAAAGCCTTTCAAATCTATTATGTTTTCAGTTCTCAAGTTCCAATAGAAAGTGTTCTGATTCAGAGAGAGTATATTATCTAACCTGCTAAATTACACAAAATGAAGTTAGATCAAATAGTTATAGAATAAGGGCAGAGACCTTTATGCCTGTCTTTACTTTCATTGCTTGACACACATCCTCTTTCAATAATATAAATTAACCAGAAAGGGATTTCTTAAAGAGAACCTGAACTGAAAATTAAAAGTCAAAATAAACATAAACTCGTCATACTTACCTCCTGTGTAGTCTAATCGTCAATCTTTCTCCTGTCCTGCGTCATGTTTGTCCACAAATATCAATCGAATTATTTCTTCTCTATTTTGAAAATGGCCATTACCCCATAACCGCTTCCTGATCAGCACACTGTTAAACTGTAATATTGCCCCCTTGAGCAATAGGTAAACATGGACATTAGCTTGCACATTTAGTTGCAACTGACAGCTGCTGATATGGCTGACAGCAACTGGTATATTTCAGTTCTGACAAAATATTGTCAGAGCTGGAAGGGATCACTGTAAGAAGAAAATGGTGAGTTTCTGAGAGAAACTGATGGTGAGGTAACTATGTAATATTGATTTGCAGCTACATCATGTGTTAATTTTCAATAATTTTACTCAGTACAGGTTCCCTTTAAAGGATACCTGTCACCAAACAGGGAGGAAAAAGCTACATACTCGCCTAAGAGGGACCTCCTAGGGCTCAGCCACACTACAAGCGCTTTTCTGAGTGCTTTGTGTTTAGCGCTTTCGGGAACACTTTTTAAAAATCACGATCATTCACTTTAATAAAAATTGCTGTGAATAAGTACGGAAAAAATCGCTGCAATTTTTTTTTTTTATTCTGCAATTTTTATCGCGATTATAATAAAAATGAATGGGAGTGATTTTTCAAAAGCACTCAGAAAGCAATAACTCACAAAGAGCTCAGAAAAGCTCTTCTGGTGTGGCTGCGCCCTTAGAGCCTTTCCGGTGCTTTCTGCCTCCCCTTGTTCCACCGCCAGGCCCAGTTAAATAGAAATGAAACATAATACTAATACAAACATTAAAATATATTTCTCATATGGACTTGATCAGTCAAAGCAAGTGCCTGTTATTGAAAGAGGTGGGAATCGATCTTAATATATAGCTGCATTACAGAAATGGAGTTTGCATTGAATTCCTTGCCAGCAGGACACAATGGCCTCGATTCATAAAGCATTAACGCATGCGTTATCGCCCAAGCGGTAAATTACCGCATGGTATGTTATTGATAGTGGATTCATAAAATTTAACGCATGTTTTACCGCATGAGGTAATCGTGCGGTAATGAAAAAGTTTTGTCGGTAAACTGAATGAAGTGTATTCATGGAAAAGGGAGTAAGGAAGCGATAAATAACATGTTATCGGCAACAAAGACCTGGCGAGTTTGCTCTTTACAGTAGTATTTTAGGTGACAAATGGAGCCCTTTCAACTTAATGTTATGGAATTTTTAAAGATAGAGGAAGGGTGGTTGTAAATAATATCACCCAGGCTTTTAGAAATCGTACAGTTATATATATATATATATATATATATATATATATATATATATATATATATATATATATATATATATATATATATATATATATATATATATATATATATATATATATATATATATATATATATATATTTATATTATATATATATATATATTTTGTGTGTGTATGTATGTCACTTGTGTCTAAATTTGGCCACTTCTACCCAGCATGCACCTCGTCATTACAAAGTCAGAGGCAAACTACCGCACTCAGCAAATTATACTGACAGCTTTCCGCACCACACCGCACACTTACCGCACACTTACCGCACATTTACCGACTGCTATCGCAATCACCTCGCACTCTGAATTTTTTTATGAATTCACTGCAAAAACCCTCATTTACCGCTAGCAGTAATTTCCCACCCGTCTCTGAACTACCGCACTCACTTTTATGAATCGAGGCCAATGTGTACACTGATGTTGCTGTACTCTGTGTTGAAAGTATTTAGTTCCAAGTGTTTGTTTTTTCTTTCAAAGGCATTTAAAAAAAATGTTCATTCACCATGCTCAGTAAAACATATATATTGAATATATCTGCCCCCACCCAGGACACCCAAATGCCCATGCAATACCAAGAGGGAGAGGGCAGGTCTGCCCCGGTGCTCCCACCACCCAGGGGATTCACCCACATTGCCTCTAAATGCTGAATGCAAAACACTAGAGAAGCAAATGCTCACCCCTAGCCAGCAATCTGCCATTTTATATAGTCTACAGACAGCTTTTCAGCCAATCAAGTGTAATTGTATACACCTGTCTGCAGTACCTAATCTAGCAGGAATTGCATAAGTACAGCAACATTCAGGTGAGAGGGTGTGGTCAGACATAATTGTAGACTGTCACCAGCAGGGGGCACCACATGCAGGTAAATCTCTTAAAGCGGACCCAAACCAAACATTTTTTTAACCTCCTTGCCGGTTATCCCTGAGCTCGGGGTAACCCGCCGCGGAGGATTGCTCTGGCCCTGCTGGGCCGATTTACATAATTTGCTTGCTGCGTGTTACCTGCGATCGCCGCCGATTCGTGCCCCCCCCCCGCCGAGACCCCGTGCACAGCCTGGCCAAGGCAGCGCTGAGGGGTGGATCGGGACTCCTGCTGACGTCACGACGTCGATGACTTCATCGTGATCGTCGCCATGGCGACGGGGGAAGCCCTAAGGGAAATCCCATTCAGAACGGGATTTCCTTATGGGCGAGTGCGCCAGCGGCGATCGGAGGGGTGGGAGGGACGCCGCAGGGAGGGGGGGGGCATCATGTAGCTAGCGCTAGGCTAGCATGATAGAATAAAAAAAAATGCAAAAAAAACCTTGCCGCAGGGCCGCGGGATTTAAACCGGCAAGGAGGTTAATTCAAAGTATTTAGTTGCACCACTCTGACACATACAAAGATAAATACTCTTTCAAGCCGATGAGCATTTCAGTGTATGCTTTTCAGCATTCTCTCCATTTCTGAAATCTTATATTTTTAAGTTGGGTCCACTTTAATGTCCCCCCAGCCATGAACCTGAATCTGCATATTGGAAGCTGAAAAAAATAAATTGAAAAACACAAGCACTAGTGCACATGACAGGTGGGGCCCCGAGCTCTGCCATCGCCCGGGACCCCAAACCCTATGCTACACCAAGAGGGGGAGCATAGATGAGCCCTGGTACTCGCTCTGGCGTCCGTGATGCGTACTCTTGGACGCATGCGGCATCACGTGGTCCCGCCAGCCAATCGCTGCACAGAGCGGCCGCTCCAGAAAGTAAACACTGCACGTCACACCGTGCAGTGAATATTAATTACCCATAAGGCTGGCCAAGGAGGAGGAGGGGAGACCTCCTCCTCCAACACTACTGAGCATGTGCAAACCATCTAACGCGACTTAGCCGCGCATAACGTACAGTGCGCAGCACTTTAACTTGACGTGCTGCGCTACAATGTAACGCAACGTGGGCACTGTGAACAGCCCATTGACTTTTTTCATTACTGTGCAGTGGGCTGCGTTACAGGCTGCACTAATGTGCGCCTGTAACGTCCCACTGTGAAGGCAGCCTAAAGGGAACCTGAAGTGAGTTGTATGGTGGCTGCCATATTTGTTTCCTTTTTAAATATTACCAGTTACATGGCAGTCCTGCATCAGTATTGTCTGAATCAGACAAATGAAACAAGCATGCAGCTAATCTTGTTATATTTTTGTCAAACATCTGATCTGCATGCTTGTTCAGGGTCTAAGGCTTAACTTATTAGAGGTAGAAGATCGGCAGGACTGCCAGGCAACTGGTATTGTTTAAAGCGGACCTAAACTCAGAACTTCCTCTCTGTTCTAAAAGATAAGCAACAGCATAATCTTTAAAGAAAAACATTTATTTGTTACAGATGATACAAATCTTGCAATAAATCTGCAGTGTGTCTATTTCCTGCTTTCATGGAAGCGGCATATTAGCTGTTCTGACACAGCTGAGAGAGCAAATTACAGTTGTGACTAGTCACAGGTGAGGGGAAAATTATGCTAAACTGTCTAAATACATATAGGGTGTATTTCTCTGTTTTCCCTTTGTCCTGTGCAAGAGTTCAGGTCCACTTTAGCAACTTCATGCTATGTGCTGAAGGGTTCAGATTTGTGCACGAGGGTACACAAGCACTTGCTTGGCAAGTGTGCACATGCACTTAAGTGGAATAGTTGGATTTTTCCAGCTATACATGCACAAATAGGGTGTTAATAAATGTCCACTTTGCACTAGGTGGTTAAAATAGTGTTTTAGTTTTTGTTTTGCTTTTTCCCGTGGAAAGTGGAGATGACTTTAAATTCAGTTTTCTTATGGAAAAGAAAAGACACATCATGTACTTTATTCTGTCAAATTAGTTTACACTAAGCCTGGAATAAAATTTCAGCTTTCAATTAATTTAATATATCTTTTGAGATGCTGGTAATTCCCTTTGCTGCCCATTTTCCTCTCATTAGAGTGTCCTCGGCATTTGCTGGCTCTCTGATTGGGTAGTCTGTCACCTCTAAAACGTGTTACTCAGCTGAATGGAGAGAGGACACCAGCTGTGCCTGGAATTAGCAATATCTCTGGGTCCTTGCAAAGCAGAATGCTCTGCTGCTGAACAGTGAGCTTTTACTAAGTAATAACTAATTTACGTGATGGATGATGAACCACCAGGAAAAATTGTGTCCATGGATTTTAATACTGAAGATCACTTTTCTCAGGGTCTGTATAATTTATCCCGCTGCTAGTTTATCAGAATAAGTCCTTGATTCAGTAACTGCTATTGATTACTCCGACTGTCCTAATTACTGCCATGTTATTCAAACCTTTGTTTGAATCTTCATTATACTTGGGGAATTGTATCTTTTTCTTGCACATTAACAAAAACTTGTGGCTACCTTAAAGCAAAGCTACTACGGTGAAGGATTTCACCTCAGTTTTTTTGTGTTAGAGCTGCTGCAATTTCCTAAGCATACCTCCATTGATCTCTATGTAAAACTCTGACAGTGCAATCACCAGTGGTGTCCCTTTTGACAGCACTATTTACACTCTTTCCTGGGGACAT
Organism: Hyperolius riggenbachi; assembly: GCF_040937935.1. Lineage (NCBI taxonomy): Eukaryota > Metazoa > Chordata > Amphibia > Anura > Hyperoliidae > Hyperolius > Hyperolius riggenbachi. The sequence goes on along the minus strand of NC_090648.1, from coordinate 206,775,608 downwards.
TGGCTCACAGTGATCAACTGGTAAGGAGCCTATGAAACTGGCTCCTTACCGATGGGAGAAAGTCTTCGGCCGCGGCTAGCAAGGACCGGCTTGGGACTGTGGGAAACTGCAGCATAGAATCTACAATGCATCGAAGTTAAAGTGCCCAGGTGCGGCATTGGTTCTAACGGCCAAGTCCGAAGCTGGTGAAAGAGACTATCATCTGCCAACCATTGAGGTTCTAAACCTTAGTGAATCAGGTTTTCATTTGTTTACTCTGGTAGATGTATTTACAAGCACGTTAAATAATTTTGCTGGGCTATGAATCTGCAGTCCATAAATTATCCTCTTGTTTACCAAGTAAAATTATCAGTATCATGATTTGTATTTTTTCATCCCTTCCTAAATGTCTGCATATAGTGGTAGTTCTGTGTTAGTTTTACGTAAGATGGACGCATCCCAGCTTTTACTAGTCCTTTTCAAGAGCCCCCTATATAGCCCCATATGGGTGAAACCAAAACATGTTTTGTCCTTTTGCATTCAGGATGCCAGCCACACAGCATTTTCCTAGAAATAAGCACACGCTGTTTCACAGACGCTCGACATGCAGATCTGTCTGGGGACACTGGGGAGTCTGTGGGGTTCCCTGGGAATTGGAATGGAGGATAATCAGATATTTCTCCGTTAATAGAATACTTGCTTGTAAATTGTGAAATTCACACAATGCGGAATGTGAGAAATGATGATTATCGGGCTGAGGCATTTGTGACCTGCTACTCTTTTGAAATGTATTTATTTAAATAGAGGTCTTTGACTTCTGCAGAAACCGGTAATGCCAGAAACATATCTGCCAAACCTGTATTTTAAAGTGAAAATTGGCACGCATTTAAGTCTTGTTATGGAAAGAGTATATTTTTGTTATGGTTCTCAAAAAATTGTAATGATTTGTGTCCAATGTTTTATTGATATACGGACTAAAGGGTTATTTTTATGCCTTCAAGCACAGATGCCCTTTGACTTCCTTTCTGGTTTATTCTTTGAATGGACTATGTTCTCTCCAGATCTGTGTTTAATATTCAGCTTCTCCAGTTTCTTTCCTTATTCTGAAAACCTTGATTCCTTTTTTATAAAGCGGATTTTTTAAAAACTCTGGGATCATTTGCCCTTTTTATGCTCACTGGTACATTCTCTTTGATGGGTTACGTTAACTTTTTTATAAGATTTCCTTACTAATAATTCAGGATTATTATTAGGTCTGGTTTGGTGTACCTGATTATCTGTAAAATGAATTGTTCAATGGAAATGATAAACTTTTTCCAAATTGGAGGATTTCATTTCAGAAGCAGAACCACAACATTCTTTTTGTGTGAAATGGTTACAAATTCACAGGAATCATTCACAAACTTCATTGTCAGGACTATAAATGTTAGGAATACTAGGAATGTTGCCTGTGCGTTGTTTGGTGGTCCAAGAGCTTGAGATTCAAGAAAGAATTTTCCCCTGTATTAATAGGATGGCTTTGACCCAGATTTTTCCCCTCAGGTTTGTCTGTGCTTGTATAGCTATGGAGGGACTATTTAGGATGTGAGCTTCTCAGAGTCAGCTGATGTACCCTGTAAAATGTAGTGTTTGCTGTATAATATGTTAGTGCCATAAAAACAGGAAATAGCAATGAGTAGCTTCCAGGAGGATGAATTACTGTGGTATGCATGACAGTAAAATTGACATTCTACTGAAGTACACGCTTGATGCTTTTTTACCATTGCGGCAGTTGACCTTTACCCTAGTAACACACATGTAGTGCCTTGAACATACAGTAGATTTGCCTCCACCTTGAAGAGTTTACATTTCTTAATGTTACAGCTTGACATTCTATCCTCAAAAAGGTCACTGTTCCTAATTCACGCACAAACCACATTGTTCTACTGTTTATAAATGGTTCTATTTTTCTTTTTTTATGGTTAAATCTTGCAGTCACATGACTAAGGGGCTGAAGTAGTCAGTCATTCCCTGGTTCCCTCTTCCTATGCTGATACGAATTTGTCAAATTGCTGTTTTTTAGTAGATGGGGCATGTCACAGACCTCCTCCCAATCTCCTTCCCTTAGTTACATAGTTATTTTGGTTGAAAAAAGACATACGTTCATCGAGTTCAACCAGTATAAAGTACAACACCAGCCTGCTCCCTCGCATATCCCTGTTGATCCAGAGGAAGGCGAAAAAACCCTTACAAGGCATGGCTCAATTAGCCCCTAAAGGGAAAAATTCCTTCCCGACTCCAGATGGCAATCAGATAAAATCCTTGGATCAACATCATTAGGCATTACCTAGTAATTGACAGTAAGATTACTACAGCACTGCCTTGCAACACCTGCTGCCCCTTGTTAATGGATCTATAGGGCAAGCAAGTGAAGCCACTCTCTCTCACAAGCATAGTCTCCACCCTCTCATAGGAACTCAGCATACTTTTGTTTTTATGTCCTGGCTACCATTCACTAAAGCTAGGTGGTGCTTGTGCTTTTCTTTTCACTTGAAAGTCTAGAATCACCAGAAAGGGAAAGCTGTGCCATGATCCTAACAGAGAGGGGAGGCAGACTATGGAAGTCACAAAGGAGTAGGGTAGATTAGCAGTGCAGCGTTGCATTACTCAGCACTAGTTCTGTTTTTTAATGTTGTTTTTTCTATTTTTGAATTTGTCAAAACTTAAAGGCAAATTCCACTGTTATAAAAAACAAAAAACAAAACAAGCTATAAACATAGGTGCTACACATTTTTCTTCTAGGCATTGGTGCACGAACAGCACTCCGGCGTTTACTCTTACTTACTGCATTACCCATAGACTTCCATTACCCCAAGTACTGTGCGTTAAAGATTACAAAATCCTCTTTAACATTACTGCCCTAACTAAAATGCTGCATACCTGGGCTGTAATCTAACTAAATCCCTCCCCCCCCCCCCCCTCCCCAGCTCCCCGTGGGGCAATCCGGGGAGCGCTTCCGTGAGAGGCAGAGCTTTCAGCTGCAGCTCTGCCTCTCCACGCGACTATCAGTGCCGGATCACTGCGCCCGCCCCCCTCAGTCTTCCTTCACTGAGAGGGGTGGGGGGAGAGGTGGAGATCCGCCGCTGATAGATGCGCAAGGAGGCAGAGCTGCAACTGAAAGCTCTGCCTCCTCCAGCAGCAAAATCCACAACTAAGAAAGTCGTGGATTTTGTGGGGGAAAGGTTGGTGGGGGGGGGGGATTTAGTTAGATTTCAGCCGATGGCATGCAGCGTTTTAGTTAGGGCACTAATGTTAGGCCTAGTGCACACCAGAGGAGTTTTTCTGAGCGTTTTGAGTATTTGAAACCTCCTGCTAATGTTATCCTATGTTTCTATGCACACTGGAGCGATGAGGTTTTGTAAAAAAAAAAAAAACCATAGCATTACATTGGGAAGAGCTTTTGAAACCTCTAGAGTTTGGGGAGCTTTTATGGTGTGTCTCAGCCTTTAAAGAGGATTTTATAATAAAAAGTTGTTTTTTAGGAGGCTTTAGTGTCTCTTTAAGCGCAGTGCTTGTGGTAATGTGCTACAGCCCTTGCGTTGGATTGGATACATTTGGGGTTTTCCAACCGACCGCAAAAGGTGTGAAAGTGTCCATAGACTGTACAGCCAACTAGGGATTTCCAAAACTGACCATAAGGTCAGATTGCTCTTCGTTGTAGCCTTGGCATCAGGATTCTGTCAGGAGAAGTTTCTATGAGCCTGTTCAGAATTATCCACGTTGCAGAGTACTGAACAGGGCAAGAGAATCTATTACAAAATTTTTAATACATGGTCCTTTGACTCGAAGTCATTTTTTATAATCCAACCAAATTTTTTTTAGAAACACTAAGGAATGCGTATCCATTTTAGGCACATAAAAACAAAACCATGAAGCCGAATAAATGTTTGCCAATCATTCATGCAATATGTAGATTCAAACTGAAAAACAGATTTTTATTTTTTTCTCAAGAAAAGTTGGATCACCCTTTTCAATTAATAAACAAAACAAACAAAAAAAAATCACATAAAACTTTCTCTCTTCTATACTGTATTGTAAATCTGGATTGCATTTATTTTTGTGTATGTGTGGATTTTGTATGTTTTTTTTTTTACGGTATCTTTTTAAGTCTATGGTAGTGCTTTCCCATATTTAACCTTGCCAGGGTTTAAAGTAGGATCAGTGTTCTGCCTTATCTTCCTTCTACAGGCTGCTGTCACTGTCAGATTAAAGGAGTATCTCTCTCAACCCCTGATCTCTCTCCATAGTATAATGGCCCGAGGGAGATCACTATAAATCTTATTAAATGAGTAGCCATTCTTTGTCACTGGCTCTTATTTCTGTTTGTTACTACACAGTTTAAACAGTGGAAAAGATAGTAGTTAGTATAGTAGTAATTTCTGTTTCTATGTTTAAAAAGAAATAAAAAAAATTACAGAAAAACACACAAGGTATGAACCATGGGTAGTATTCAAATGGATAATTCTGCCTCATAAATGTGTCATGCCGGCTTTATTGGCTGCATGGCAAGATTGATACCTGAAATGACTGTTAATTTATCTGTTTGGGTGACAGTGTGCAGAATCGCAGTACAAACACTCTGCTCAGCTAAGCAACCTGTTGTATTCCTGAGGAAGGGGGTCTAGTTTGAGGATTTGCAGATGAGTGAGATGTGCTCTATTATTGGAAGAAAATTGTTGGCGCTGTGAAGTTAAATCAACATGTTTGATTTTGGTTTTAATTGGGGTTTAAAAGAGTAAACAAGCCTTCTCAAAGCATCCATGTTGATTAGTATAAGTTTTTACCTTTTTGGACTGGGAAGTACAAAATTAAAACCTACTTTTTGTGCAGCTCAGCTTGCCGCTACGCACTTATCTGCATAGAAGTAAGATTTATACGGTATCTAGGTTCAGGTTCCTAAACTAGGGACTTGCAGCTGTTCAACACCTTCTTCCTACTAGTGATGGGCTTCCCAATAGCCCTGCTGTTCGTAATTGTAATTTCGATTTACGTCTTGCTGGCTACGGCAGGGAGGGAGATTAACTTACCCATGCCGTGGCCTATAGCTGAAGCTGACCATGTCCTGTTCCACGTCACTCCAATGAGTCTTCCTTCCGGATTTGAAGAAGAAAGCATTGGATTGCCGTAGAAAGCTAGTGAAGGACATGTGTGCGGTAAGGCTTTATGTACATTATTCTGATTACCATAGTTTAGTAAATACCGTACCCCATGGTTTCTACAGTTGTGCACGGGTGTACTGGTAGCATTGGTGGTTCTTCCTACTTTGTGTCACATGGTCACACTTGACTGATCTGCAGAAGCAGCAAGCTGTAGTGAAGTTGGAAGAAAATTTAGCAGTTAAAAAAAATGTTTGTTGCTTTGCTTCTATATGCTGTCATCATTCAGTTGTCAACCTGATTGCTAATGGAACTTGCCTAGTTCAGTTTTGGAATTAGTTGGGCATTGAGAAAGCAACATCTGCACATTGATATTATTAGCCTGAGCCTGCTTTTCAGCATTAGCCTTCTTAGCTTACTTTTTAAGATGTTGAGTTTCTTTTTTTTTTTTTTTTTTTATATATATCATCTGAGTAAACACTCAACACCTGTTCCAATTTGTCAAATTCACTACTTTATTTTTTTTTTTTTTATCAAAGAAGTACAACAGTTTCATTCACTCGATTCAGGAACACTTTTTTTTTTTTTTTTTAATTTAACATGGTGCAAAATGACAACTGGTTAAAAATGACCACCTGTGTCGACAGCTGTTTCGTGTCACCACACAGGACAATCGGGTCACTAATTTTTTTATACTAGGAAAAGATCCATGCTTGAACCTTATTGCAATGGGCAGTGAGGGTTGTCTTATACCAGAAGTGATTTCCTACATTTTGCGGTCTGTTTCAGAAATTGTAGGAATGGTTTTATACCATTATGATTTAATTTTGCCTGATTGCAAACATCTTGCATTTTTTATTTTGTTCTGAACTTGTAGTTAAATTGCAGTCTTAGCAAAATCTCGTTGTATAATCCCAGAATTTTTATTTTTAGTTATTTCCATGAAAAGGACATTAAAATACTGCTATTTACTGCGTTCACTAAAACCTAGATTAGGGTTACTACTTAAACTAATGCACACTGTATGTGGCCATTTTGGATACATTTTTGCAGTGCTGATGGTACAAAGCAGAACGAAAAACTCTCGGCTCTATACCGTTGCTCTAGTGTGTTGTGAAGATGTACATATTTGAACATAAAGTGGGCAATAAAAATGACTACAGGAGAGTTTAAGCTCTTCTGTTGTACCGTGTTACTTTTCTGTTGTCTTTATGCTAGACGGTCAAAGGGAGTGTCAAGAAAAACTTCAGGTGATCCTATGAGATGTGTTTTATACGCTATACAGCGCTGTGGAAGATGTCGGTGGTATATAAATACTAACTAATAATCCCTTCTGCTGCTAAAGGCCACCTCTGGCTTCCATAACATGCCACCTCTAAGTCTCTAATGCTGGGGACAGAAACCAAGACGGTCACAAAAATAAAAGCTTGCATAATTCCCCGATTCTCCCCCATTTACAGTATACAATACCTATTTCTAATTTTTTTTTTTTTTACAATGAACCTGTAGCTCCCTTCCACCACCTTACATTCTGCAGAGGTTTCTAAATATTGGCTATGCTGTTCAACATTCCAAGAACTGAATCGCCAATTTCATTGTGTGACTGTCATACAAATCCTGCTTATTGCACAAAGGTTACAGTGATGCTTGTTTACATTCTTGGTAGAAAGCATGACTTGTTCTTCAGGCAACTGCTTCATCAACAGTAGCTCTTGTAGGCTAAATATCCGTTCCATCAATAGTATATTGTCTCAGCATAGGTCACAGAGACACACAGCGCTCCCAATGACAAGATGATCTATAAATAAATTACAAACTCCAGCAGAAGCAGTGGGGGTGGAGAGTGACAGAGAAGGAAGAGCAATCCTGCATTTCACTTTACTGATCCTGGTGTAAAATTGGAGGTGCTGGTTGTGAATCAGTTTATGGCACATTTTCTATTTTGTCACATAATTAGTTTTGAGATTACCAACGTGATGTCTCCTGAAAAGAGGCTGAAAATGTACAGTAGTGTAGGATGTGTGTTCTCGCTATGCTACTAGCCATGACAGATGCTGATGCTGCAACATTATAATCTACTGTACTGTTTGAGTGATCAGCAACAGACTGCAACCTAAAGTGGCTCTGCACCCACAAAGACATGATCTCCAGTGTTCACTACTCCTTCCCTGAATACATGCAAAATTGGTGCAGAAGGCAGAGCAGACTTCTCTAAAAGTGCCATCTAAATAATCCATTCAAAGAACATTCAATTTACCATTCTACTACATGGATTTGGTAACATTGTACTATCAAGATGGAATCCTTAGTGGGCACCTTAAGACATGCCTTCTCGGTTAGACATTGTTCTAGGTAACTATATAAGAAATGCCTCTAGTCAGCTCGGTGCACTTTTTTTTTCTTTAGGGAAACAGAGGTGAGAGGGATATCGAGGCTACCATATTTATTTCCTTTTAAAGCCGTACTGTCACCATAAAAATCAAATTTCAACAGCAACTGGTCTCAGTGTATTAAGTGATAAAGATGCTACTCCTGCATTCAAAACTTGAAAATATTTTTCTGCTGTTATGGTTTGTAGTTATCACATACTTTATGAGCGCTGGCCTTAGTGTCAAACAGTGCCAAAGAGTTGAATGCTGGGAGTTCTTTTTATCTATAATATATTCCTCCTCTTCCACTTATTTCCCGATCTAGCTGCTTATCAAAAAACCCTCTGATTACTTGTGTTCTACAAGCAAGGCTGAGGTGACTCAGTGATTGGATGTGTAAATAGAAAAGGACAGTGCAGTTCCTAGTATACACCTGAGTGGGAGTGTCTGAAGACTCTGGGAGGAGGGCAGCTAATGAATACACAATGAGCAAGAGCAGGGAGGGGGAAAAATAGAGTCAGGGAGGCTATGATGTCACCATTAGCTTGGCAAAATGGCCATTGCCTAGAATAGGATTTTCTGCTTTTCCTTTATAAAATTCACAGGAATCATTTTGTGGATCGCACAATACATCTGTTATGTAATTAGAAGTACTATTTATCTACTTATATATGTGTTTATTTCTAGGTTAGCATGGGTGTCGCTTGTTCTTTAAACCGTACCAGTTGCCTGGCTGTCCTCCTAATCCTGAGTCTCTAGAACTTTTACCCATAGACCCTGAACAAGCATGCAGCAGATCAGGTACTCTGACTGCTTTAATGATTTTAATGGGTCAGAAGTCAGTTTAATGTTCAAGGGTTTTCACTCGCCAGTTGCCAGAAGATCAACAGGGCTGCCAGGCAACTGTCATTTACATAGAAATAAATATGGCCGCCTCTATATCCCTCTCACCTCGGGTTCCCTTTAAAGGGTAGCTTTATTAAGGGTGGAACAATCAAATTAATCGAATGCTGCAAAAAAACAAAGGTTACTTCCTCTGCTTGATTGCTGAACACCATCCCAGCCTAGACAGACCATCATGGAATCTCTTGATGCAGTCCCCCTCCTATCGTGGGACCACCCCTTCACTTTATATTCGAAGTCCTCGGCAGGGCCCTCCCTCCTTGTGTATCCTCCCCGATTTGTACATCCTGCTCATAGAATTACATGAATTTGTATTGCTTGGACTGCTACTCCAGTGTATGATCTGCTAGCTATACGCCCTATGCATCGCTTCCAGAGGAGTAGGACTCTAACAACGGCTTCTAACATGCCCTGCATTAATTCACCATAGCTCCCAGCAGCACTATATAGAAGCACCACAGCTCCCAGCATGTCCCCATTGAGGCACTACACCAGCCAGCATACCCCATTAAGCTGTGGTTCGTCTATGGGGGCATGCTGGGAGCTGTGGTTCCTCTATTGGGGCATGCTGGGAGCTGTGGTTGTCCCGGCATCATGGCCAGCTAGCATCACAGCCAGCCATGATCACCGCCAGCTAGCATCACGGCCAGCCATGATCACCGCCAGCTAGCATCACGGCCAGCCAGCACAGCATCACTGCCCAGCCAGCCAATCCAGCAAAGCTCCTAACTAAAGTTTGGCTCCTGTGCTGTAGCTACTTTATAAATGGCATCAACTCTTGGGAATGCTGTAAAATGCACATACTAAGGTAAACACTTAAACTTAATTTTAAGAGCATTTAGGTACCCTGGAGTACAGTACTGTTTAAAGTACCTGACCCTGTCTTCTATATCCACTCCACGTAATCCCTTGCATACTACGGGATAGAGATCAAGTTCTTACACATTACACAGCAGAGTACAAATCGCATACACACTCAAACTTTATAGATGAAAAATAGGCGCTTTTTAACATAAACATGTTTAAATACTTTAAAACCTTGGTAATTGAAATCTACGCCCTGTGTTGATGGCTATCTGGCTGCCAGGGTGTAGATTTCAGTTAACCACCGCTGCACTTCCGCCGTTTCCGTCACTCCCACCGATCTCGCCACTGAATCCCCGGTTCCTCCCATCGCAGCCCACTCGCTCTGCCTGTCTCTGACGCCAGAGCCCTGTGAGCAGGTCAGGAGCCTATTACATTGTCTCCTGGTCCTGTCTTCCAATGTAAGCAACTCCCATTGGCTTATATTGAAAGACAGGGCCAGGAGCCAATGAAAGTGGCTCCTGGCCAGCTCACAGGAACTCTACAGTCCTAGAGATTGCGGAGTGAGTGACCCAGGTTCCTGACATGTGGCGGTGACGCGGGTATGTGCGGCGATTTGTCGGGATTCCGCCATTTTTGTACCAGCGGTCTTTGGTCCTTAAAGGGGCAGAGACCGCTGGTACTTAAGTGGTTAAAAAGACACCCCACCATGCCTCCAGTAACATCTCTATTAAACTTTATTGCTAGTAGGAGAATAGCAAAGCAATCCTTGCTAATGTGTGAGAATCTTGGCCCTCGAAGGACCGGTTTGACATCCCCGATTTAGAGGATGGAAATCAAATTTGGGAAACGACAGCCACTTTTTAATGCACATATACATTTTATTGAAATTTAAATAAGGGGCCAAGGGCCAAAAAAAGGGACTTTAGAGAAAAGGACATAGGTGGACATGCTTCCATATTGGCTACTATCCCTCCAAGAAAACACACCTTATTGGCTAACTGCTGACCTGAACTATTCAGTCAGTGAGCTGGATGAAGGATTTTGCCATGCTGTGTTGCACAAGTGAGATAGGGGAGTGCACAGAGCTGGCTGTACTGTATAGCTGGTCTGTCTGAGTTTCATTTACTATGATTGAACTGTGTTTAGCTACCTGGAACTGAGCTCTCAACTCCATTCAGGGAATGTTTAACTTGACGAGTGCACAGTGAAAGGATTGCTTCCTTTTCTAGGGAGACGTTCTTATTGTCCTTAAAGTGAACATCCGGACTAAAAATCGACTCAGCAGCACTGAAAAGGCTTTGTGTTTCTTTAACAGTTTCACAGCATCAGAACTTTGTTTCTCTTATACAAACCTCATTTTTAGCTGCACAGAAGAAAACTGCCCGGGCTTTTTTCCCCTGATGCTGTGCAAAGCATGATGGGATTTCTGATTTTGTTGTTCTCGTTCTGCTGTTTTGGTGCAAATTTTTTTTTTTTTTTTTTTACATTTTGAATTTGACATTTGAAGCCTAGCGTGTGCAGCTGGGAGGGGTAATCAGGACACAGGATAGTTGGAACTGTGTCTCCTGCTCCTTGTCACTTCCTTTCAACCAAAAAGATGGCTGCCCCATGACAAAGATGGCAGCCCCCATGAATCACAAACATTTGCCTGTTCTTTTAAAACGGGGTGGGTAAGAGATTATATTACCTATCTATTCTAATTAACATAACTAATGTAACTTGATGACAGTATGTTTGTTTAGGCTGAAGTTCCCCTTTAAGCAAAACAGGAAAGTGAGGAATATATAGGCAGCATGCTTCACGACTGTACAATTACATATTCTCTTTCAGACATGCTATATTTTTAATAAAAAAATAAATAAAATAAACATTTTGAGATAGAAATAGGTGAGAGGACCTTTTTTTTTTTTTTTTTTTTTTTTTTTTATACACCTAAGCCCAATTTAGGCCCTTATTTAAAATGCATATCTGCCTCTCCCACCCTTTTGCCATTTAACCTCTCTGCAACCCCCTAACACAGATTGGCAGTTGCAGAGTGGCTCTCTCAGGTCTCAGTGACACCATATGGCGTCATCTCGCAAGGAGCGAGATTTGACGGGAGCTTGTGATCGCACAGGCTCCCGTCATTGTAAACAGACGTCCCCATCATAGCCTGCCTGCGGCTGATTAGCGCTGGGAGGTTGCTCTTTTTATTTATAATAATAAAAAAAATTAAAAAAAAAAATTATGTAGCGCTGACCTCTTGCGCAGCGCTGTTCAAAGGATAGCCTTGTCACTTAACTATCCCTCGGAGGGGCTCACAATCTAATCCCTGCCATGTATGTATAGTGTAGTGTGTGTAACGTAGTCTAGGGCCAATTTGGGGGGGGATAAAAGGAAATTGATTTTTAATTAATAAAAAATGCAGCACCAATCACATAGCACCAAAAGAAGGCTCTATTTGTGAGAAGAAAAGGAGGTAAAATTCATTTGCGTGCTAAGTTGTATGACCAAGCAATAAACCGTAGTTGTGAAGCGCTGGTCTGGTCACTAGTGGGGTAGCAACCTCTGGTCCTCAAATAGTTAACAAAGGATCTACAGTTGAAGGTTCATAAATATTTCCATTTTAGTATTTGCAGTGCAGTCAAATGGCTCCCACTGACGCACAGATTTTCTTACACACAGGCTGACTTCCTCAGACATAAGGACAACGAGGGAGGTTTGCATTAAAAAAGAATAGGGGGAAGCCTGACTTGGTGCTTTACTTAACAGACTTCAAAAATGCACAGCCATCTTTGTTACATAGTGTTCTTGTGCCCTTATTAACAGGTGCAATGCAGATAATGATGGAGACTATCAGTATCCGGAAAGTATTCATAGCGCATCACTTTTTCCACATTTTATGTTAGCCTTCTTAACCATTACAGGACCACAGGCTTTAACCCCCCCCCCCCACCACCCCCACGCATATTGACCAGGCTATTTTTTACAAATCAGGCCACTGCAGCTTTAAGGGCTCACTGCAGGGCCGTACCACTCGGCACAAAAGTGACTCCACCCCCATTTTCTGCCCACTAACAGAGCTTTCTGTTGGTTGGCTCTGACTGCTGCTGCCCTGTTTGTTTTATTTATTTACAGTATATATTTTAGTTTTATTTAAAAAAAAAAAAAAAAAATTGTCTTTTTTCCCCAACCCTCCCTCCCCCGCCTACCAATCACCACGATCAGCTGTCATGCACACTGCAAATCTGTTTTCCGATTCAGTTTCCAATTGTCAATTCCGATTTTTCCCTGAATACATTCAACAGAAAAACGGATCAAAAAACGCAGCATGCAGTAAAGATTAAAAATCTGAATCGGATGTAAAAAGCGGAATCTGAATCGGAAATGCATGCAGTGTGCAAGAGGCGTAAGAGCTGATCGTTCCTGACGCTCTGTAGGGGACAGCCGAGTGACACGGCTCCCCAGTACAACGCTGCCTTAGATCGCATCAATGTACATTGTGTTTCGCCGTCTAACAGTCTCCTAGCTGTGATTGCAGCTGGGAGACTGATAGCGGAGCTCCGTCATTCAAGCGGAGATGCGCTCGCGATCTCCTGCAAAACATGCCCCCAGGACTTCACGACAATTGGCGTTATTGGTCCTGCACAAGAATTCACAGCCTTTGCTCAATACTTTGTCTGTGCACGTTTGGCTGCAATTACAGCCTCAAGTCATTTTGAATATGATGCTACAAGCTTGGCACACCTATCCTTGGCCTGTTTCACCCATACCTCTTTGCAGCACCTCTCAAGCTTCATCAGGTTCCATGGGAAGCATCAGTGCACACTTTTTTTTTTTTTTTTTAAATCTCTCTAGAGATGTTTAATTGGATTCAAGTCTGGGCTCTGGCTGGGCCACTCAAGGACATTCACAGAGTTGTCCTGAAGCCACTGCTTTGATATCTTGGCTGTGTGCTTGGGTTCATTGCCTTGCTGAAAGATGAACAGTCGCCTCAATCCAAGTTCCAGAGTGCTCTGGATCAGGTTTTCGTCCAGGATGTCTCTGTACAATTCTGCCATCGTCTTTCCCTTGATTCTGACTAGTCTACCAGTTCCTGCTGCCAAAAAAACATCCCCACATCATGATGCTGCTGCCACCATCATGCTTCATTGTATGGATGGTATTGGCGTGGTGATGAGCAGTGTCTAGTTTCCTCCAAATATGACACCTGGCATTCTCACCAAAAAGTTCAATCTTTGTCTTGTCACACCAGAGAATTTAGTTTCTCGTATGCTTCACTCTATACAACGTAATGCCCGAGTAACGTGTGTCGCATTCCAGATCCGTTTCATTCCTACTGTCACAGGGAACACAACCGTCACTGTGAATGTGGTCCCAGTTGTTCTAAAGAGCCTGTATTGTTGACGGAAGGTCATGATTAACCTTTTCCAATCCTTTTCCAGTATAGGCTCAATGTTAGACTTTTTATGTAACTGTAGATTGTATACTGTAGATTAATACATAAGAAAGATCTCTACTAGTTTACTACTTCAGTTATTGCTTTAATATAGAATCAGCTGATAAGCATAATAATATAGGCAGCTGATTTGTTTTACCATTGAGTGGTTTGCCTGCTACACAAAAGCCTTCTAGTAGGCAACACGTGATTCCAGGATCTGTATGGAACATAAACGGTTACAAATTGGATGGAATCTGACATTCTCGCTGCATTCTTCCTCTTTCTTTGCATGTCATTCATGCTGATATGTGTAAAAATGAAGGAATTAACTGTGACCAGTTAAGAATTCAAACAGGTTCTGTCATGCTGTTACTGGCAGACGTCACAGGAAGAGAACAAATTACATCCAACAATAATGCTCTATAGTTGGAAGCATTAGTGTTTTGTTATAGTTGTCGACTGAAAATTATTGGTGACATGACCATTAAGCAATACACTTTCTTTTATTTTTACCACCTTTTCAAGATATTGGCACATCATCCAGATTGTGTAGAAGCAGTGTGCAGATCCCAGTTATACTTACCGATTTTGTTAGTACTTCCAACCGTCTCCACTGCACTAAGCAGGATGGTGAACTAATGAGTCATTGTTTTTTTCCCTTATGAGCTAAAATAAGTGAAGATATTTTAACTACCCTTCATGAGAATTACATTTAATATTTTAAATGTGGTGGACAGAAGAAAAAATTCTGGAGGGTCAGAGCCTGTCCATTTGTCAGTGACCTATATTAATCCCAGAATGACAGATTTGTTGTGGACAGTTCTATGGGTTGAGTGCACAGCTTTAGATGTTTAACAAACAATGACTCAAAAGCTGCATAATTATTTTTTTTTTTTTACTGCATTAATTCATGGATCAGTGTTTTTTTTTTTATTCAATCTTTGATCACATTTTCACTGAATTCTAATAGAGCTGATGTGGTGCAGTCAATACACCGATCGCTATGTTTTATATAACTCTGTTTTCAGTGGGTGAGTAAATCATTGCTTGCTGGAGCAAGATGCATCACAAAAACTAATGTAGTTAGTTTATTACCGGTAGGTGAATGAGTTGCTTTCTGTTACCCTGGATGAACAGCAAATAGATCAGATATATGAGAACAGACAGACAAGAAAAGCTTGAATTGCGGATTGCCCTAATCAGATCTGATGTGCCAATCACAGTACATATCCATGTGCACACTCAAATCCATGCATACATTGCGTGTATTTTTTCAGACTGTAATAAAGCACCCATACTACTTTTGAAATGAGAAGTATTGGTTCTCAAAAAAACTGCACTAATTTGCTTAAACCAAAGCCAATTTATCACTGTCTTGGCTTTTGCCGCCAACCATGCATAGATGGCATCGTGGCTGGATTTTGCACTGGTTAAAGTCTCTGCCTTTGACATGGAAGACCAGGGTTTGAATCCTGGGTAGAGTCAGTACCTATACAAACAAAGGTGCCTCGTATGCAGCTTGGTCAGGTGTCAAGCAACCTGAAATACTTTGCCGGTGCCTTGCCTCAGCTGGATTGCTCATACAGCTTGTGTCACATCAAAGAGGAATAAAGAGACAGCACTCTACCGGCTGCAATTAACTTGCTATGTATTTTGCGAACACGACACTACATGTTACGGAGGAACAACCTCCCTCATCAGGTGTAAAAAAAAAAGTCAGTACCTATTCAGTAAGAAGTCCTTGGGCAAGATTTCCTAACACTGCAGGGTGACACCTTGAGCGGTGGCCCCTTGAGCTTAGTGGCTGCAGCTCTTGAGCGCTTTGAGTCCAACGGGAGAAAAGTGAGTTACACATATGGGTCTCAATTCACTAAGCTTTATCAAACACTTTATCAAACGTTTGATAATTTACCTTATGAGTAAAATCTAATTTTTAATTTACTAAGGTGTTATATATTAAATGTTTTATTGATAAACCGTTAAATAAATCTGTAACACCTTAATGAATTCAAAATTAGATTTTACTCATGAGGTAAATTATCAAATGTTTGATAAAGCTTAGTGAATTGAGGCCATAGTGTTACTAACTTAATACATGCAACATATACCTTGCTTGTGTATCGTGCCATGTTACAAACTACATGTAAAAAGTGAGTTATGCTTTTTGCATAATGCCTGTAAACTTGGCTTGTGCCATCTGCGTATGTTGCGTTTACAAATGTGTTGTGAATATAGCTTATGACTTCTTTGGCTTTTTAACCTAATAGCAGCCACTTATAGTAAGAATAAATATGGCTGCAGGGCCATTTTTTTTATGTCGCTGGGAATGTGCCTTTCCCAGCCTATCAGGCTATGGCAAGCGGTGCAAAGAGCGATTATAGTTACCTGTCCGATCATTGAATCGGCTTCTCCTCCTCCCGGGGCGGCATAACACTCCCGACATGTCTTCTGGGTTATAGTTCAACAAATTCTGGCGCTTAATCTTCATAAAACAGCACAAAACAGTACTCAGTCCTCAGAATACCAAAAGATGTTCAAGCACTCTCTGAAACCTCCACCTCACCCCACACAGGTGCAGACTCACTGGATGCACAGACCGATATCACTGTCATTAAACACGTGGGGTATAGGGTGTAAAAGTTGAGTGCTGATGCTAATGTTTTTAGTGGTATTAAATTTGTGTTTTAAAGCAATAGATGGATAACTTTGCATCATCTGGAGGAGAGATCTGCGATTAGCCAGTGAGACCAGACAGCTAGACCCCACGTGTTTAACCACTTCCCGACCGCCTAACGCACAGAGGCGGCCGGGAACTGGAGCCCTTAAGGACCGGCTCACCCACAGAGGCGGCGGTCCATTTAAGGGCATGGGCGGAGCGATCGCGTCATCCGTGACGCGATCCTCCGCCGGCGCCTGTCACCGCTCGCTCGCCGCAACATCCCGCCGGCTATACGGAAGCGCCGGCGGGATGTTAACCCCGCGATCGCCGCATACAAAGTGTATAATACACTTTGTAATGTTTACAAAGTGTATTATACAGGCTGCCTCCTGCCCTGGTGGTCCCAGTGTCCGAGGGACCACCAGGGCAGGCTGCAGCCACCCTAGTCTGCACCCAAGCACACTGATTTCTCCCCCCCCTGCCCCAGATCGCCCACAGCACCCATCAGACCCCCCCCCCCTGCCCACCCCCCAGACCCCTGTTTGCACCCAATCACCCCCCTAATCACCCATCAATCACTCCCTGTCACTATCTGTCAACGCTATTTTTTTTTATCCCCCTCCTGATCACCCCCCACCCCTCAGATTCTCCCCAGACCCCCCCCCCCCCAGACCACCCCCCCCTGTTTACTGTATGCATCTATCCCCCTGATCACCTGTCAATCACCTGTCAATCACCCGTCAATCACCCCCTGTCACTGCCACCCGTCAATCAGCCCCTAACCTGCCCCTTGCGGGCAATCTGATCACCCCCCCACACCAATAGATCGCCCACAGATCCGACATCAGATCACCTCCCAAATCCATTGTTTACATCTATTCTCTCCTCTAAACACCCACTAATTACCCATCAATCACCCATCAATCACCCATCAATCACCCCCTATCACCACTTGTCACTTTTACCTATCAGATCAGACCCTAATCTGCCCCTTGCGGGCACCCAATCACCCGCCCACACGCTCAGATTGCCCTCTGACCCCTCCTTATCAATTCACCAGTGCATTAATTACATCTGTTCTTCCCTGTAATAACCCACTGATCACCTGTCAATCACCTGCCAATCACCTATCACCCATCAATCACCCCCTGTCACCCCCTGTCACTGCCACCCATCAATCAGCCCCTAACCTGCCCCTTGCGGGCAATCTGATCACCCACCCACACCATTAGATCGCCCGCAAACCCGCCGTCAGATTACCTCCCAAATGTATCGTTTACATCTGTTATCTTCTCTAAACACCCACTAATTACCCATCAATCACCCCCTATCACCACCTGTCACTGTTACCTATCAGATCAGACCCTAATCTGCCCCTTGCGGGCACCCAATCACCCGCCCACACGCTCAGATTGCCCTCAGACCCCCCCCCCCTTATCAATTCGCCAGTGCATTAATTACATCTGTCCCTCCCTGTAATAACCCACTGATCACCTGTCAATCACCTGCCAATCACCTATCACCCATCAATCGCCCCCTGTCACTGCCACCCAACAATCAGCCCCTAACCTGCCCCTTGCGGGCAATCTGATCACCCACTCACACCAATAGATCGCCCGCAGATCCGACATCAGATCACCACCCAAGCGCAGTGTTTCCATCTATTCTCTCCTCTAAACACCCACTAATTACCCATCAATCACCCATCAATCACTCCCTATCACCACCTGTCACTGTTACCTATCAGATCAGACCCTAAACTGCCCCTTGCGGGCACCCAATCGCCCGCCTACACGCTCAGATTGCCCTCAGACCCCCCCTTATCAATTCGCCAGTGCAATATTTACATCTGTTCTCCCCTGTAATAACCCACTGATTACCTGTCAATCACCTATCAATCACCCATCAATCACCCCCTGTCACTGCCACCCATCAATCACCCCCTGTCACTGCCACCCATCAATCACCCGCTGTCACTGCCACCCATCAATCAGCCCCTAACCTGCCCCTTGCGGGCAAACTGATCACCCACCCACACCAATAGATCGCCCGCAGATCCGACATCAGATCACCACCCAAGCGCAGTGTTTCCATCTATTCTCTACCCTAAACACCCACTAATTACCCATCAATCACCCCCTGTCACTGCTACCTATCAGATTAGACCCCTATCTGCCCCTAGGGCACTCAATCACCCGCCCACACCCTCAGAATGCCCTCAGACCCCAGCCCTGATCACCTCGCCAGTGCATTGCTTGCATCTATTCCCCCCCTCTAATCACACCTTGAGACACCCATCAATCACCTCCTGTCACCCCCTAGCACACCTACCCATCAGATCAGGCCCCAATTTGCCCCGTGTGGGCTCCTGATCACTCGGCCAAACCCTCAGACCCCCTTCCGATCACCTCCCCAGTGCATGGATTGCATCTATTTTCCCCTCTAACCACCCCCTGAGACACCCATCAATCACCTCCTGTCACCCCCCTAGCACTCCTATCCATCAGATCAGGCCCAATACAACCTGTCATCTAAAAGGCCACCCTGCTTATGACCGGTTCCACAAAATTCGCCCCCTCATAGACCACCTGTCATCAAAATTTGCAGATGCTTATACCCCTGAACAGTCATTTTGAGACATTTGGTTTCCAGACTACTCACGGTTTTGGGCCTGTAAAATGCCAGGGCGGTATAGGAACCCCACAAGTGACCCCATTTTAGAAAAAAGACACCCCAAGGTATTATGTTAGGTGTATGACGAGTTCATAGAAGATTTAATTTTTTGTCACAAGTTAGCGGAAATTAATTTTTATTGGTTTTTTTTCACAAAGTGTCATTTTTCACTAACTTGTGACAAAAAATAAAATCTTCTATGAACTCGCCATACACCTAACGGAATACCTTGGGGTGTCTTCTTTCTAAAATGGGGTCACTTGTGGGGTTCCTATACTGCCCTGGCATTTTAGGGGCCCTAAACCGCGAGGAGTAGTCTAGAAAACAAATGCTTCAAAATGACCTGTGAATAGGACGTTGGGCCCCTTAGCGCACCTAGGCTGCAAAAAAGTGTCACACATGTGGTACCGCCGTACTCAGGAAAAGTAGTATAATGTGTTTTGGGGTGTATTTTTACACATACCCATGCTGGGTGGGAGAAATTTCTATGTAAATGGACAATTGTGTGTAAAAAAAATCAAACAATTGTCATTTACAGAGATATTTCTCCCACTTAGCATGGGGATGTGTAAAAATACACCCCAAAACGCATTATACTACTTCTCCTGAGTACAGCGGTACCACATGTGTGGCACTTTTTTACACCCTAAGTACGCTAAGGGGCCCAAAGTCCAATGAGTACCTTTAGGATTTCACAGGTCATTTTGCGACATTTGGTTTCAAGACTACTCCTCACGGTTTAGGGCCCCTAAAATGCCAGGGCAGTATAGGAACCCCACAAATGACCCCATTCTAGAAAGAAGACACCCAAAGGTATTCCGTACGGAGTATGGTGAGTTCATAGAAGATTTTATTTTTTGTCACAAGTTAGCGGAAAATGACACTTTGTGAAAAAAAACTATTAAAATCAATTTCCGCTAACTTGTGACAAAAAAATAAAAACTTCTATGAACTCACCATACTCCTAACGGAATACCTTGGGGTGTCTTCTTTCTAAAATGGGGTCATTAGTGGGGTTCCTATACTGCCCTGGCATTTTAGGGGCCCTAAACCGTGAGGAGTAGTCTTGAAACAAAAATGACCTGTGAAATCCTAAAGGTACTCATTGGACTTTGGGCCCCTTAGTGCAGTTAGGGTGCAAAAAAGTGCCACACATGTGGTATCGCCGTACTCGGGAGAAGTAGTACAATGTGTTTTGGGGTGTATTTTTACACATACCCATGCTGGGTGGGAGAAATACCTCTGTAAATGACAATCTTTTGATTTTTTTACACACCATTGTCCATTTACAGAGGTATTTCTCCCACCCAGCATGGGTATGTGTAAAAATACACCCCAAAACACATTGTACTACTTCTCCCGAGTATGGCGATACCACATGTGTGGCACTTTTTTGCACCCTAACTGCGCTAAAGGGCCCAAAGTCCAATGAGTACCTTTAGGATTTCACAGGTCATTTTGAGAAATTTCGTTTCAAGACTACTCCTCACGGTTTAGGGCCCCTAAAATGCCAGGGCAGTATAGGAACCCCACAAATGACCCCATTTTAGAAAGAAGACACCCCAAGGTATTCCGTTAGGAGTATGGTGAGTTCATAGAAGATTTTATTTTTTGTCAAAAGTTAGCGGAAATTGATTTTAATAGTTTTTTTTCACAAAGTGTCATTTTCCGCTAACTTGTGACAAAAAATAAAATCTTCTATGAACTCACCATACTCCGTACGGAATACCTTTGGGTGTCTTCTTTCTAGAATAGGGTCATTTGTGGGGTTCCTATACTGCCCTGGCATTTTAGGGGCCCTAAACCGTGAGGAGTAGTCTTGAAACGAAATTTCTCAAAATGACCTGTGAAATCCTAAAGGTACTCATTGGACTTTGGGCCCTTTAGCGCAGTTAGGGTGCAAAAAAGTGCCACACATGTGGTATCGCCGTACTCAGGAGAAGTAGTATAATGTGTTTTGTGGTGTATTTTTACACATACCCATGCTGAGTGGGAGAAATATCTCTGTAAATGGACAATTGTGTGTAAAAAAAATTAACAAATTGTCATTTACAGAGATATTTCTCCCACCCAGCATGGGTATGTGTAAAAATACACCCCAAAACACATTATACTACTTCTCCTGAGTACGGCAATACCACAGTAAACACACCCCACAAATGATCCCATTTTGGAAAGTAGACCCTTCAAGGTATTCAGAGAGGGGCATGGTGAGTCCGTGGCAGATTTCATTTTTTTTTGTCGCAAGTTAGAAGAAATGGAACCTTTTTTTTTTTTTTTTTTTCTCACAAAGTGTCATTTTCCGCTTACTTGTGACAAAAAAATAATATCTTCTATGAACTCACTATGCCTCTCAGTGAATACTTTGGGAAGTCTTCTTTCCAAAATGGGGTCATTTGGGGGGTATTTATACTATCCTGGAATTCTAGCCCCTCATGAAACATGACAGGGGGTCAGAAAAGTCAGAGATGCTTGAAAATTGGAAAATTCACTTTTGGCACCATAGTTTGTAAACGCTATAACTTTTACCCAAACCAATAAATATACACTGAATGGGTTTTTTTTTATCAAAAACATGTTTGTCCACATTTTTCGCGCTGCATGTATACAGAAATTTTACTTTATTTGAAAAATGTCAGCACAGAAAGTTAAAAAAATCATTTTTTTTGCCAAAATTCATGTCTTTTTTGATGAATATAATAAAAAGTAAAAATCGCAGGAGCAATCAAATAGCATCAAAAGAAAGCTTTATTAGTGACAAGAAAAGGAGCCAAAATTCATTTAGGTGGTAGGTTGTATGAGCGAGCAATAAACCGTGAAAGCTGCAGTGGTCTGAATGGAAAAAAAGTGGCCGGTCCTTAAGGGGTAGAAAGCCCTAGGTCCTCAAGTGGTTAATGACAGTGATATCTGTGCATCCGGTGAATCGGCACCTGTGTGGGGTGAGGTGGAGGTTTCAGCCAGTGTTTGAACATCTTGTGGTAGTCTGAGGATTGAGTACTGCTTTGTGCTGTTTTATGAAGATTTAGCATCAGAATTTATTGTACTATATTTGAAAATTGCATTTGGACTGAGCACCAGTGCTTCTTTCTAGACTGCTATTTTTTTGCATATTTATTTCATGTCTTCTGGGTTGCAATCACATGATGATGATCGTGGCCCAGATGATGGTGCCAGAATTGCAGCAACACGCGGTGGTGGAAGAGGGGTGATGGAAGAGTCTGGGCGGCGCTGCAGTGCTGACATCATTATCTTGATTCTGATCATGTCCTATAGTGATCGGAACTCAAGAGAGGATGTCTCGATTGCAGAGCCTCAGGTGGAGGAGAGATGAAGCTGATCCAACCCTTTGTAACAGGTAACTTTGCTCGCTCCCTGTGCCACTCTGCATGGCAGCATTAGGCAGGAAACGCGAGCTTTGCCGGCAGAGGTCAAAATGTGAGCAGTATTTCAAATGAGATATCCTGTTTGAAACTGCTAAAGGGTTAAGGGGAGTTCACATATTCACACATGTAAACCAATTCAGGTAGGAGTCAACATTTTGACTCCATTTATGAAATTCAAATGGGTTATTCTAGAACATGGATAGGGGCACTTTCACATTAGGAGCTGTTCCATCCATTCTGACGGAACGCAGCGCGGATGCGCAGTTAGAAAGGTAACATTAAAGTCTATTGACTTTCATATTGCCTTTCATATTAGACGAAGCGTTCCAGAGTGTTATGTTGTAATGCATCTGGGGGCTTTTAATTGTCCGGCGCAAGCTTTTTCCCATTGGGTGAGTTAGAACTAGCACTGCTGATATGTGTTGAGCCGCAACCTCAACGCCATGCGGGAATTCATAACGCGTGCGCAAAATGGGGTTCATGCGCGCATTAGCTAGTTTCAAGGGTTGCAACATCTTGAAGCTGTATCTTCAAATAAATACTTTGAAATAAATAAAACTGTGCATATTCTCATATGGTGGCCTAAAGTCTCTGGAGGAACAAGTGTTGTTTCATTTGTATCATGGACAGTGTAGCCATAAGTCATTGGCTGAATGTGGCCACATTTGGGAGGTATTTGTCACATTGGGACAGTAAACCAGAGGCAGGTTAGACGTGACCAGAAAAGGCAGTCATTATCAAACATAGATTTTTCCAGGCTGTGAAATATTTGCCATTGAGGATAAGGTTCAGTAAGAAGAGGTAAATAATCCTGTACCGTGCATTTAATGCCTATTATTTCCAGCTGTCCTCAACAGTGCAGAGTGTAAGGTGGTGATGAATATCTATCACTGCCTGCCACTGCCTGCCAATCTAAAGAAAAGACCTCTGCTTGTTTTTGGTTTTAGGACTCATTACATATTTGTTGCCCAGCTCAACTGTTTATAGGCTGATACGGTGACCATCCGGTGTTCCATCATTGCTGTCATTTACTATCTTGCCAGTTGACTGCCCAGGAGAATGGCAACCAGTCAGGTTTATTTATTATTTTACCCTCCTATTATTGCATTGTCCTGCTTTGAGTGACAGTTTGTGTTTATTCCCGTTTCTTTGCTGTAGCAATTGAAAGGAACACTCAGTCAAGCAAAGCATGCGAGTACGGTGATCACTAGCCAGATACAAAGGTGGAAGCTGGATTGTGTTTTGTCAAGTTTAAATTACAAAGAGACTTGTGCAGAGATGATCTGTTTATAGCAATTTTATAACAAAAGTAGAATTTCCCATTTAGTAAAAATCTTTTTGCTTCAACTTTCAGCTAGCTAAGAATTTCCAAAGCTGGAAAGGTTGGGTACCACCATGGGGAGGTTAGGGTTAGGCATTGATGGGGAGGAGGAGGTTTCTGTGTAGAAGTTGGGTTAGGTCATAGTGAAATATCAGAAAAGATTACCAGTATTTTACTATCGGAATTTACTATTACTAGTAGCTATTTGTAATTTGACCGACATTCTAATGGCTACATCCAGCGCCCTTTATAAATAATCAGCTACCTCTGGCAGCCTTTTATTAAATAAAAAGGTTATTGGCTGCACCCGTTGACCTTTTTTACATGTCTACTTTGGAGGACCAGTCTCTTTTGAAAGCAAACCCCTCTGTTCAGCTCTACTTTTCTAATATCCCTTTTTTTGAATTAATGTACATTTTATACATAAATGTTCTTGCCTTCTAAAATGGTTTATGTTGCACTTGATTTAAATTGTTCAGCGTCATGGTAAAAAGGTTTGTTGCACTTTAAATAGTTCAGTGTCATCGTTTGGAAGTGTATTGATGGGGGTGTCTGGAGGTGCGATTAGAGAGAGGGAATGTCCTTTACACCAAAATGTGTGTGCTAAAATGTGACCCTCTTGGGGCTTGGACTGTGTGGCTTTCGACCTGTATCCTAACGTTCTAAAACTGCAACAAAATGTTTCATGGAACTGGACTTAAAAAGTTTGTCATTTTAGAGAGTTTTCTTGGTTGGAACGAATTCAAACAAGCTGCTAATATTATCATTCAGTCACTCATCACATTGCATTACTGTCTGCAGGAGAAGAAAGCAACCACGTCAATTCGCCTTCCAGACTCCTGCATTCAATAAAGTACATTAGTTTAGAAACTGACCTGACATTTCCCGAGACAGTAAATATGCTAAGAATAAAACCTTACTTTAATAAGCAATGTGCTCTGTAAATGCTGTATTGACCTTGACAGTGTTGGACACAGGAGTTGCTTCCTTGTTTATTGTAGCTGTCTGGTGGTGAGTAATTTTACAAATAAATAATTTAGCACTGCTGTGTTAAGTGAAGTCTGCGCCTTGATGCATGCTTGCTTTGTTGTGGAAGTGCAGCGTGTGGAATTCTGCTTGCAGTCCTCTCCTGTGTTCATAAATTGGAGGTTATAGGCTTTAGTGGAGCAGATGGAGAAGACACAGAACTTGCCTGGGTAATTTCCCTAAGGTGTCAGTGACATTTATGTTCTGACAGTTTTTTTTTTTTTTATTAAGTAAATGCTCAGGTACTTATGTTTAGGTTTTTTCTTGGAATACTATTCTTTTATTATTATCGTTTAGATGGACATTAAGTATATTTAAAAAAAAACTGCTGTCTTTGTCATTTAAGATCATGAGCAGTGCCAATTTTTTTGCTGAATATGGATTGTTGCTAAGTGGCCAGATCCTCCTCCTTATAGATCGACTTTCCTCTTTCATCCTGCTGCAGTGTCTGGTCATTCTGCCCAGTGGCCACCGGTACTTGTGAAAAGCATCTCATGAGTATCCGCAGCTGCTGCATAGGCTGACTCTTATTGATGTGGGTTGAAAAATACATTCCCGATCTGTGCATTTTAACATCCAGTTAAGATGCTACTAGTTGGCTGAATATAACACGTTGCTATACTTTATATCCACATAAATTGATTATTTATCATTTGCCCCTCTAGTCAACTTTTTTTTTTTTCGAGGCTACATGTTGTTCTCCAGGCACCCTAGTTATATTGTCATAAATGTAATGACACTGCACTCTCATGGCATTAAGTCAATTTACCTTTTCAAATAAAAGTATGTGGGTAATTTTGGGGACCTGTTGGGTGTCGCTGAAAGATTTAGAAGTATCCATTTTTACAGACAATTACAATATATTTTCTAATATAAATAATATGGAGTGTAAGTCAATTTTACACGATAAAAACTTACAATACAGACTTTATACTAACCCCCACTTCAGCGCACACACACACTCACACTCACACTCACACTCACACTCACTCACTCACTCACTCACTCCATATACAGAATATGCTGGGGTGCGTATACAGAATATGCTGGAGTGTTCAGTATAGCTACTTTCCTTCTTCCAGCTATCGAGTTTCTAGTTATAATCCCACCCACTGATGACGCCCATATCCTCCAGTTATGGTTATATGATCTTACATAACTACAGCAAGGCTGCTGGGTGGAGGCTATGGCAGAGGGCAGTGTCTGAGTGAATAGACACGAATCTCCCCAACTATACTCAGTATGTGTCCTCTGCATGCAGGGAGTGAGTGAGACAAATATCTGATTTTAAGATCCATTTAGGGTCCAAAAATATTTTCTTGTGTAATATTCATGTATATGTGGTTGTATATGAAACTGGTTATCCTTTTCTGTATGTACAGGGGTATTCAATATTTTGATTCTTCCAACTTTGTGACTAACTTTGTTCTAATTTTGTTTAATCAGTCCACAGAACACTACCACAAAAGTTTTGTGATAGTGTTCTGTGGACTGATGAAACAAAATTAGAACTGTTTGGGCTCATGGATCAATGCTATGTTTGGAGGAGGAAGAACAAGACCTATGAAGAAAAGAACACCTTGCCTACTGTGAAGCATGGCAAGGGGGTCAATCATGCTTTGGGGCTGTTTTGCTTCTGCAGGTACAGGGAAGTGTGTGCAAGGTACCATGAATTCTCTTCAGTACCAGGAGATATTGGATGAAAATGTGATGCAGTCCATCACAAACCTGAGGCTTAGGAGACGTTGGCCCTTTCAACAGGACAATGATCCCAATCATACCTCCAAGTCCACTAGAGCATGGTTGCAGATTAAAGGCTGGAACATTTTGGAGTGGCCATCACAGTCACCAGAGTTAAATCTGATTGAGAACCTCTGGTTGGACTTAAAGAAAGCAGTTGCAGCACGCAAGTCTAAGAATGTGGCTGAACTGGAGGCTTTTGCCCATGAAGAAGGGGCTAAGATACCCGTAGATCGCTGCAAGACACTTGTGTCAAGCTATGCTTCACATTTAACCATTTAATGACAATGTATCGTATTAAAACGTCATGCTTTTGCCTGTTAATGGCAACATGACGTTTTAATACGTTGCGTGTTTCCGCCGCCGCTACCGCCGCCATTACCGTCGGGATCCCGTGCTGAGTGATTGGGGAAGAGGACCGAGCAGTCCTCTACCCAATCGCACTGCCTGGAGTGAATGGAAACGACCGCAAACAGCGGCCGCGTCCATTCATAAAAACAGGAAATGTTACAGTTTAATAAAGAGTAAAAAAAAAAAAAAAAAAAAAAAAGTGATCACTTCCCATACGGGAGAGTGTTCACTAGCGTCATCCTGTGGCCAAAAAGTATATTACACATATATATACACAAGTACATACACACTATTAATAAAATTAATAAAATAACACCTCCAACCCTCCCCCCCCCCCCCCCCCCCCAAAAAAAAAACACTTGTAAATAAAAATCAGCTTAAAATAAATAAATAGTTGCCTTAGGGACTCAGCTTTTTTTAATCTATATTTTATGGGGAAAATTAATTTTAATTTATTATATAGGGGCTGGTAATTATGGCCAGAACAAAAAAAAACAGAAAAACATCTATATTTCAAAATAATATATTGCCGCCATACATTGTGATAGGGACATAATTTAAACTGTTTAATAATCGGGACAACTGGGCAAATAAACTGTGTTTGTTTTAACCACACGAGAATGTTTAATTTTAAAACTATAATGGCTGAAAACGGAGAAATTATTTTTTTCATTTTTTTTTTCCCATTAAAACTCATTTAGGATAAAAAAAATTCTTAGCAAAATGTACTACCATCAGAAAGCCTAATTGGTGGCGAAAAAAAGAGGTATAGATCATTTTCTTGTGATAAGTTGTAATAAAGTTATTAGGAAATAAAAGGGAGGAGCACTGACAAGTAAAAATTGCTCTGGTCCGTTAGAGTAAAAACCCTTGGGGGTGAACTGGTTAAAAGGTGTTACAACTGGAAAAGGATGTTGTACGACATACTAAGAATGAATGTCACTTGGGGGGTTGAATAAAACTGATAATGATGTGAGCACAGAAAAAACATTTGTGGTTATTTCATTACATAGTTATGGTTGAAAAAAGACATATGTCCATCGAGTTCAACCAGTACAAAGTGGTAAATTTATAAATGTTATGTTATATTTGTCTGACTTACAAGTGCCCCTTTGATTTAATTGTAAACAAGATGACTGAAATGATCAACATCAATGTCAAACTGGCCAAAACACTCAATATCAGTGGGGGTTGAATAATTTTGAACACAACTGTACGTCAGCTGATCTACTTTTAGCATTGGTTAGCAAGATGCATTTGTAGAAAAACCTTCAATTAGTTTGTGCACAAAAATACAAGGCAAAGTAGATTAATGTGCTAAACAGAAAAGCATTTTCATTTCTAGCATAAAGTGACTGGCTTGCTTCCATGATCTTGCTAAATAGATGGATGAGCGTATATGTTCATTGCATGTGTTTGATGTACAGGATGCTTTCTCGAATGTTTCCATAATACATGGCTCCTACTTGTTCGAAGTGTTGTACAGCATGAAAATATTAGTCATTTACAGAGTGGTGCAATAATTTATGGACATGGCTTCAGTTCTGTTAAAGAGAATCTGTACTCTAAAATTCTTAGAATAAAAAGCATACCATTCTATTCATTATGTTCTCCTGGGCCCCACTGTGCTGTTTCTGCCACTCCCTGCTGCAATCCTGGCCTGTAATTGCCAGTTTTAGGCAGTGTTTACAAACAAGACATGGCTGCTAACCAGCTTGTGATAGGCTGAGAGGAGCTTAGTCTGTGACTCACACAGAGCCTTCAGGAGGGGTGGAGAGGGTGTGTATAGCTTCTATCTTATCAGAAGCAGAGCAGCACATTCCTGCCTGAGCCCGACAAAGCTGTCAGAGGAAAGATTAGATTATATAACAGCGATAATACAGCCACTGTGCAACTAGGAAACAGACCACATTAGAACAGGTATAGGAACTTATAGGATAGAAGAAAGAAGGCTGAAAATGTTGTTAGTCTCTTTAAGGAATACATAAACCCCTACCACTTACAATCTGTCAGATCGTGGGAAAATTTACGAGTGCTATAAAATACATTAAAGTACATTATAAAGCGTGCATGCACAGTCTTATGATTGCATAAAGATGATGTTCTAGGCTTGGGCAAGGTTCTTCAGCACTAGTGGTGGAGATTCCAAAGTGTGTCTGCCCCCTCTCCCCCAACTGTGCCTGCCAAAGTATATTTACACCAAGTAAACCCCCTTCCCCCAGTATTGGTAACTAGATCGACACCCAATGTTCGGTAGCCCCTTCTCTAGTTTAACTTCAACACCGCTGTCAAAGTGAGTGCACCCCTAAGTGAGTATGTAAAAATTGTGGTCAAAGTGTCAAATATTTTGTGTGCCCACCATTATTTTGTATAATTGCCTTTATTGTCTTGGGCATGGAGTTCACTAGAGCTTCACAGGTTGCCACTGGAAACTTTGTTTCCACTTCTCAATGACATCACAAATCGGGTAGATGTTAGAGACCTTGCATTCCTCCTTTTGTTTGAGGATGCTCCACAGATACTCTATAGAGCAAAGCTTTTCAACTTTTTCACTAATTGTACCACTTTTATCACCTGAAATTTTTCAAGTACCACCAGTGTGCCATTACAGTAGATTGGACCCGATCAGGCTTGGCTGTTTCCACTGGACCCCTAGTGGAAAGCCGCTACTGCGCATGTGCACATGCCGGCAAGGAGATCTTTAGAGGGTCCCAGTGCTTGATCCCCTTTACCAAGGAAAAAGGGGGAAGCCTCTTTATGATCCAGAGGCTTCCCCCTCCTGAGGTAAGTATTCCCCTGGTACATTTTTTCTTACAGGTACACTTTAATAAAAGGGGAGCATATGGGAGGGGAAAAGCAGGAGGCGTTGGTCAGGAAAAGGAGGGGGAGCTGAACTTTGCGGAGGCAGGACGGGACCAGGATAAGTGGCAGACAGGCAATTAAGTGGCAGGCAAACCCGGCATGTACCACCTGGCCAACAGCAAAGTACCACTGGTGGTACGTGTACCACAGGTTGAAAAGCCCTGCTATAGAGATTAGGTCTGAAGACATGCTTGGCCAGTCCAGCACCTTTACCTTGAGTATCCTTAGCAAGGCAGTGGTTGTCTTGGAGGTGTTGGGAATCATTCTCTTGTTGGAATGCTGCCCAATGGCCCTGTTTCCGATTGGGGGGGGGGGTCCTGCTCTGCTTCAGTATGTCATAGTACGTTTTCACCCATGTTTCCAAGAGTACGCATCACGGCATCACAGGATGTATGAAGAGCCGCTTAACCTCTTGAGGACTGCTGTGTTAACCCCCCCCCTAAAGACCAGGCACATTTTCATTAAATTGGCCACTGCAGCTTTAAGGCCAAGCTGCAGGACCGCAAAACACAGCACACAAGTGATTCCTCCCCCTTTTCTCCCCACCAACAGAGCTCTCTGTTGGTGGGGTCTGATCGCCCCCCGTGTTAGTTTGTTTATTTGTGTTTGTTTTTTTTAAAAAAAAAAATCCCTGTTGTATACTCCCCTCCCTCCCTCCCCCCCGCCAGCCAATCCCAGTGATCAGCTGTCATAGGCTTCAGCCTATGACAGCCGATCACCTCTGTGGCTCAGGAGGGGACAGCCATGTCACACGGCTGTCTCCAGTACAGCGCTGCTGTTGATCGCAGCGCTGTACGGGTAATTAGATGGCGATTACGCCGTCTAACAGTCTCCCGAGCGGCAATAGCCGCTCTGAGACTGAAGAGGGGGCGGGCTCCGCCCTCCGAGAATGAGATGCGCGCGCAGCGTGTGCGCGATCTCATTCAAAACAGAACCCCAGGACTTTACGCCGATTGGCGTTAGGTGGTCCTGGGGCTGCCGCCACGCCCATCGGCATGACGCGGTCGGCAAAAGGTTAACCCCGCTCGATCTGACGTCCAGCTTCTACCACACTATGTGTTGCGTTAGGTGCACGTTATGCGACCTTAACGTACCACCTAACGCAACGTCTTAGTGTGAAAGTAGCCTTAAAGTAGAGACACTTCATGCCGTTGCAAAGATGTTTGCCTTAAATTGTGTTAACATTATTTTCAATAAATTCCACTGTAGGATCATAGGTATCTGTTTAAAGTGGACCTGAACTCAGAACTTCCTCTCTGCTCTAAAAGATACGCAACAGCATAATAACCTTTAAAGAAATGCATTTCTTTGTTAAAGCTGATACATATCCTGCAATAAATCTGCAGTGTCTATTTTCACGGAAGCAGACCTATTGTTAACATCCTGTGTTTACCAATTAGATGCTCTGCCAAGGCAGAGGAGAATACTAATCTGACACAGCTGAGATCAAATTACAACTTGTGCTTAGTCACAGATGAGTGGGAATTAGACAGGCTAAACTTTCTAAATAAATACAGTGTGCATTTCTATAGGTTTTCCTTCTGTCCTGTGCAAGGGGTCAGGTCCACTTTAAATGATGGACATCAACCCTTTTCCTCCCTAGAGCGTTAATCACATATATCTGTAGTCCTAGGTTACCACTTTACAGGTACCACACATTAAAATCGATATGTCTAGTTGACTGCAAATTGTATTTTGCTTTGCTGCTGTTTGACACCTTTGTAGCTAGAGAGCTGTTGAAGAAGCAGCAGCCAGGCTGACCTCCCTCTCGGGAAGCTGTTGAGCAGTGTGAGCAGGAACTGACAAAGCTGTGCTGCACTCTGCAGGGGAAAATAAAGCTACTGCTCAATAGAGCTTAAATTCATCTCAAACCTCCAGTACTCTGGGATTAAACAAATCCGCAGTGTGTTTTGTCTGAAGGGTGTTGAAGTGTTGGGTGGTGGTTGTGAATGACAAGATGACTTTGCTTGAAAAGTATGTGCAAACTGCTTTTAATTAAAACACTACCCTAAAAACTTGTTTTGTAACTGCTATAATCAATTTGTTCTGTGGTGAGAAGGTGAAGTGTAATGTACCTGGCATTTTCACTTGGCAAACTGCTTTCTAAAATAAAGTTTCAAATTTGTCCTAAAATCTTCTTGCTTTACTGAAGCTAAAGGAGTATCCACTCCAAAAGACTGCACTACATATAGTGCTGTTATTTACTTTATTTATTTTATTATTATTATTATTATTATTATTATTTAGTATGTGTAAAGTGCTGACCTCTTCCGCAGCCTGTACAGAATATATCTTCTCCCTAAGGATGGATTCACAGTGGTGTGTTACATAAAGCATGTTAGAGTGTAAAGCAGATCAGGTAGCCACAATCCCGCTGCTCTCCGCCGCTCCCTTGGCCTGCATTCCCTCAGTTTGGTTATCCTGACCTCTGGGGTCACAAAGCTGGAAGAAGCTGCTGCTCCGTGTCTCATGCAAAGAGCAGAATGCAGGGAGGCGGGGAAGCGGCAGGGGGCACAGCCAGGGAGAGACAGAGCTGCCCAATGGGAGCTGGGGAAGCCTGCAAGAACGCCCCCTGTGGGTGTTTTGAGCAGGTAATACTTCTCCTCCCTTACCCTCTGGAATAGCAACAATCGTTTGACACCAATTTCAGGGTTTTATAGCACGGGGGGCTGAGAGCAGCATGTGTGGGACTCAGGCATGTCTTGCAGCAGGGAACATGCCTGTGTCCCATCCCCCCCCCTCCCTCCCTCGCAATGCCTCGGGCACCCTTTAAAAATGTCATTAGTAAAATTCTTTGACCACCGCTAGTTACTGAATCCTACAGAAGAAAAAGAAGCTGCCTATGCTATGTTTGCTCTGTGTTATCAACAGCAGTTAGTGATCAATCCATAATCTAGAGAGCTGTGGTAGTAAGCATGTAATAGATATGCTTTTGAGCAAAATGAGTTCTAACCTTTTTGGTAACTCTTCACTGAATATTTGACCCTTGAGGTCCTAAAGCTTTGTATGTGTGCTAGATGGTTCTTGACCGTGACAACTGGTCAGGGCCATCTTCAGCAATGCATTGCTTCTTCAGCAAAGCATTGCTGGGAGATCCGGAAGCACCAGATGATCTTGGCTGAGTCCACTGTTCTCCTCCCTGTCCCTCCTGCTCTGCTGTGCCTTGTGTCATCTCTCCTCCACACTCCACAGCAACACAATGACTGTAGTTTAGTGAAACTTCTGTGGAGCACTTGGTCGTGATCTGTCACCTAAGGGATGGCTTTCTAATCTGTGTGTGTGTGTGTGTGTGTGTGTGTGTGTGTGTGTGTGTGTGTGTGTATGTGTGTGTGTGTGTGCACCATTTTGGTGTGGCTAATATGTTGAAGAAAGTGGCACATTTTTACTGCAATTTCACTTTGTAAATGTCTAATTAATTTTCTGAAAGTGAATGGCTAGTTTTTTCTCTCTTATGGTTAATGCCACTCCCCCTTGGTGTTTCCAGTGGTTGCACCACTGTCAATGTTACACTCAGCCAGGGCCGCTCATGAAGCATTATGCGCAGAGATTTCAGGGGCAGCCATTTTGTACTGTGTACCTTCCTGCGGAGGAATGGAGTGGCTGAGGGTGAGCAGTTTGTCACAGATACACAGACAGCCAGTGTGCTATTGTGTTGAGCTGCAGCATGTCATGTGAGAACATGAAATGAAGCAGAGTAAATTGTCAGGTGCCGTGCGTTTATTCCAAATTGGGGGGGGGGGGGGTGCATCCCCACAAGGTTGCCTCAGGCAGCAAACAGCCTAGAACTGGCCTTGCTCTGTGCCACATCAGTGGGCAAGTTTTTGTCTTTCCCCAGCAGAATTAACGGTCTTGTCTGGTTTTGCAGTAACAGCAAACCTGACTTGGACTAGGTTTAAGAGGAGAGCAGATAGTATTACCTCATAAACATACTTTAAATATGTCAATTAAAGGCTCTGTGCTAAACTGTTCAGTTTTTTTTTTTATTGTAATAGTTTGCCTAATTTAAACATGAAGAGACGTGTTTTAATAGGGATATATTTAACACTGGCACAAAAGTTTACAATCTGTTACGATGCATGTAAGTATTTTCATATAACAGGAAAGTTCAGGTTACCCAAATAAAGGATTCCAAAAGCTATACTGATTGTTCTAATTTATATGAACTATTTTCACCACATATAGTTACAGATAATCTAAAGTCTATTTTGCAATGTCTGGGTTTTTCTTTCCCTCCTCTGGGCAGGGTGGTCACATGATCTCCCAGAGTGCTTATGAAGAAGACTGTGTGACAAGCCTAACCTAGGCTAAATCTCACTGGGAGGGTGGGATTACTACATACCAATATACAGCAATATATGGGGTCCGTTAAAAATGGCGCCAGTTATCGTAGTTAAAAAATGGCGCCCCATAGAGAACCATTATCACTAGTTATTTTTCGTTTTTGACAGCTAAAAAATGGCGCCGGCTTTAAAAACGATATTTATCGTTTATATTTATATTTGTATTGCTCCCAAACGATATTTATCGTTTTAACCCCTGCTTTGCTGCCGTTTTGAAAATATCTGCCCGCCGGCTTTAATGTTTAATAGCAAAGCCCCCTTAAAAGCTAAAAACACCAAATTTGCAGGGAACGTTGAGAAGAAAATTGTGAACAAGAGGAAAAAAAAATCTTTCAAAAAGACCTTATAGTTTTTGAGAAAATCGATTTTGAATATTCTTCTTCTGACCGTGGGAAAATTAAACGCCCGC
Source organism: Hyperolius riggenbachi (assembly GCF_040937935.1). Taxonomy (NCBI): domain Eukaryota; kingdom Metazoa; phylum Chordata; class Amphibia; order Anura; family Hyperoliidae; genus Hyperolius; species Hyperolius riggenbachi. The sequence continues at coordinate 206,741,231 of NC_090648.1, read as the reverse complement.
CGACTTTAGCGGTTAATAGCAAAGCCCCTTTAAATGCCAGAAACACCAAAATGTGTAGGGAATGTTAAGAAAAATAGTGGGAACACGAAGAAAAAAAAATTGTTCAAAAAGACCTTATAGTTTTTGAGAAAATCGATTTTAAATCTTCAAAGGAAATGTAACTATTTAAATCGCGTACTGACATTCCCGTGGAAACTTTTTCCGCCGACTTTAGCAGTTAATAGCAAAGTCCCCTTAAATCCTAGCAACACCAAATTTGCAGGATATGTTAAAAAGATACTGGGAAACAATATTTAAAAAAAAAATTTGAAAAATTTTATTTATTTTTTTTTTAAATTAAAATTTTTGGGTTATGTTCAGAGTGTGGGAAAAGTTTTGAAAAAAATGACGTGGGGTCCCCCCTCCCGAGCCTCTGTAACCCCTTGTCTCCCATGCAGGCTGGGATAGCCAGAATGCGGAGCCCCGGCCGACTGGGGCTTCGCACCCTGAGCTATACCAGCCCGCATGGTCCATGGTATGGGGGGGCTTCGGGGGGGAGGGGCGGCCAAGCCTTCCCCTCCCCCCCCGGAGCCCTTGTCCAATCCATGGACAAGGGGCTCTTCCCCACCTCCGGTGCCCCAGGAGGAGGTGGGGGCGACGACTCCCTGGGGGGGGGGTTCATGGTGGCATCTGGGAGTCCCCTTTAAGAAGGGGAACCCAGATGCCTGCCCCCCTCCCAGGAGAAATGAGTATAGGGCTACTTTGTACCCCTTACCCATTTCCACAAAGGGTTAAATGAAATAAAAACACAACAACGAGAAAAGTCCTTTAATGTTCTAAATTAACCAGAAATACTTACCTGTACCTTTAAGAAAAAAATCCCACGCCAATCAGGTCCCACGACAGTATCCTCTATCTTGCGATCTTCTGATACATGTTGATTGAAGATCTCCGCTGCCCCGACGCCACACACGCCGCCTCCGCCGCACTCACTGCTCTTAGCTATACTTAGTATAGCTAAGAGCAAAAAGCATCTTTAAATTTTAGCTCCAATGGTCCCCATTGGTTCCTTAACAGACCAATGGGGATCAGGAGGATCCCCATTGGTCGATAAGGAACCAATGGGGAGCCTTGGAGCCAAAATTTAAAGATGCTTTTTGTTCTCAGCTATACTTAGTATAGCTGAGAGTTGCGTCTATGCATCTATATAGATGCATTAGCGCTAGCTGCCGCTGCCCTCCCTGCCTCCCCCCACCTGTCACCCTCACCCATGCTGGCACCCATGGGTGACAGGTGGGGGGAGGCAGGGAGGTCAGCGGCAGCTAGCGCTAATGCGTCTATATAGACGCATAGACGCAACTCTCAGCTATACTTAGTATAGCTGAGAGCAGTGCGGCGGAGGCGGCGTGTGTGGCGTCGGGGCGGCGGAGATCTTCAATCAACATGTATCAGAAGATCGCAAGATAGAGGATACTGTCGTGGGACCTGATTGGCGTGGGATTTTTTTTTTAAAGGTACAGGTAAGTATTTCTGGTTAATTTAGAACATTAAAGGACTTTTCTCGTGGTTGTGTTTTTATTTCATTTAACCCTTTATGGAAATGGGTAAGGGGTACTCCTGCACCCCTATACTCATTTCTCCTGGGAGGGGGGTGGGCATCTGGGGGTCCCCTTCTTAAAGGGGACTCCCAGATGCCACCATGAACCCCCCCCCAGGGAGTCGTCGCCCCCGCCTCCACCTGGGGCAAGGGAGGCGGGGAAGAGCCCCTTGTCCATGGATTGGACAAGGGGCTCCGGGGGGGAGGGGGAGGCTTGGCCGCCCCTCCCCCCCGGAGCCCCCCCATACCATGGACCATGCGGGCTGGTATAGCTCAGGGTGCGAAGCCCCAGTCGGCCGGGGCTCCGCATTCTGGCTATCCCAGCCTGCATGGGAGACAAGGGGTTACAGAGGCTCGGGAGGGGGGACCCCACGTCATTTTTTTTTTAAAATTTGCTATCAAATTTTTTTTTTAATCTTCTGAGTGTGGGAAATAAATTTAAAAAAAAATGACGTGGGGTCCCCCCCTCCCGAGCCTCTGTAACCCCTTGTCTCCCATGCAGGCTGGGATAGCCAGAATGCGGAGCCCCAGCCAACTGGGGCTTCGCACCCTGAGCTATACCAGCCCGCATGGTCCATGGTATGGGGGGGCTCTGTGGGGGAGGGGCGGCCAAGCCTCCCCCTCCCCCCCGGAGCCCTTGTCCAATCCATGGACAAGGGGCTCTTCCCCACCTCCGGTGCCCCAGGAGGAGGTGGGGGCGACGACTCCCTGGGGGGGGGGTTCATGGTGGCATCTGGGAGTCCCCTTTAAGAAGGGGACCCCCAGATGCCCACCCCCCTCCCAGGAGAAATGAGTATAGGGCTACTTTGTACCCCTTACCCATTTCCACAAAGGGTTAAATGAAATAAAAACACAACCACGAGAAAAGTATTTTAATAATCTTAATTAACCACAAATACTTACCTGCACCTTTAAAAAAATGTTCCCACGCCAATATATCCTCGGAAATGATCCAACGAATAACAATATCCTCTTATCTTGCGATCTTCAATTAACTTGATTGAAGATCTCCCACGCCAATTAAAATACTATACCTTACAATGCGTCCTGCGTAGGGACGCATAGCACGGCTCCCGCTGTCCTCCCCGCCTCCTCACCTGTCACCCTCACCTAGCCTGGCACCTGGTGCACCCATGGGTGCCACCCTAGGTGAGGGTGACAGGTGCAGGCAGACGGGGAGAGACAGCGGAGCTGGCAGCTATACGTCCTGCACAGGACGCATCCTAAGGTATAGTAACCGGCTCATAAATGAGCCGGTTCTTTTTGTATTGAATCAAATGAATCGATTCATTTGATTCTATACAAAAAGAACCGGCTCATTTTCAGGTTCTTTTTGTATAGAATCAAATGAATCGATTCATTTGATTCAATACAAAAAGAACCGGATCATTTATGAGCCGGTTACTATACCTTAGGATGCGTCCTGTGCAGGACGTATAGCTGCCAGCTCCGCTGTCTCTCCCCGTCTGCCTGCACCTGTCACCCTCACCTAGGGTGGCACCCATGGGTGCACCAGGTGCCAGGCTAGGTGAGGGTGACAGGTGAGGAGGCGGGGAGGACAGCGGGAGCCGTGCTATGCGTCCCTACGCAGGACGCATTGTAAGGTATAGTATTTTAATTGGCGTGGGAGATCTTCAATCAAGTTAATTGAAGATCGCAAGATAAGAGGATATTGTTATTCGTTGGATCATTTCCGAGGATATATTGGCGTGGGAACATTTTTTTAAAGGTGCAGGTAAGTATTTGTGGTTAATTAAGATTATTAAAATACTTTTCTCGTGGTTGTGTTTTTATTTCATTTAACCCTTTGTGGAAATGGGTAAGGGGTACAAAGTAGCCCTATACTCATTTCTCCTGGGAGGGGGGTGGGCATCTGGGGGTCCCCTTCTTAAAGGGGACTCCCAGATGCCACCATGAACCCCCCCCCCAGGGAGTCGTCGCCCCCACCTCCTCCTGGGGCACCGGAGGTGGGGAAGAGCCCCTTGTCCGTGGATTGGACAAGGGCTCCGGGGGGGAGGGGGAGGCTTGGCCGCCCCTCCCCCCCAGAGCCCCCCCATACCATGGACCATGCGGGCTGGTATAGCTCAGGGTGCGAAGCCCCAGTCGGCCGGGGCTCCGCATTCTGGCTATCCCAGCCTGCATGGGAGACAAGGGGTTACAGAGGCTCGGGAGGGGGGGACCCCACGTCATTTTTTTTTAAAATTTATTTCCCACACTCAGAAGATTAAAAAAAAAAATTGATAGCAAATTTAAAAAAAAAAAATGACGTGGGGTCCCCCCTCCCGAGCCTCTGTAACCCCTTGTCTCCCATGCAGGCTAGGATAGCCAGAATGCGGAGCCCCGGCCGACTGGGGCTTCGCACCCTGAGCTATACCAGCCCGCATGGTCCATGGTATGGGGGGGCTCCGGGGGGGAGGGGCGGCCAAGCCTCCCCCTCCCCCCCGGAGCCCCTTGTCCAATCCATGGACAAGGGGCTCTTCCCCGCCTCCCTTGCCCCAGGTGGAGGCGGGGGCGACGACTCCCTGGGGGGGGGTTCATGGTGGCATCTGGGAGTCCCCTTTAAGAAGGGGACCCCCAGATGCCCACCCCCCTCCCAGGAGAAATGAGTATAGGGGTGCAGGAGTACCCCTTACCCATTTCCATAAAGGGTTAAATGAAATAAAAACACAACCACGAGAAAAGTCCTTTAATGTTCTAAATTAACCAGAAATACTTACCTGTACCTTTAAAAAAAAATCCCACGCCAATCAGGTCCCACGACAGTATCCTCTATCTTGCGATCTTCTGATACATGTTGATTGAAGATCTCCACCGCCCCGACGCCACACACGCCGCCTCCGCCGCACTGCTCTCAGCTATACTAAGTATAGCTGAGAGTTGCGTCTATGCGTCTATATAGACGCATTAGCGCTAGCTGCCGCTGACCTCCCTGCCTCCCCCCACCTGTCACCCATGGGTGCCAGCATGGGTGAGGGTGACAGGTGGGGGGAGGCAGGGAGGGCAGCGGCAGCTAGCGCTAATGCATCTATATAGATGCATAGACGCAACTCTCAGCTATACTAAGTATAGCTGAGAACAAAAAGCATCTTTAAATTTTGGCTCCAAGGCTCCCCATTGGTTCCTTATCGACCAATGGGGATCCTCCTGATCCCCATTGGTCTGTTAAGGAACCAATGGGGACCATTGGAGCTAAAATTTAAAGATGCTTTTTGCTCTTAGCTATACTAAGTATAGCTAAGAGCAGTGAGTGCGGCGGAGGCGGCGTGTGTGGCGTCGGGGCAGCGGAGATCTTCAATCAACATGTATCAGAAGATCGCAAGATAGAGGATACTGTCGTGGGACCTGATTGGCGTGGGATTTTTTTCTTAAAGGTACAGGTAAGTATTTCTGGTTAATTTAGAACATTAAAGGACTTTTCTCGTTGTTGTGTTTTTATTTCATTTAACCCTTTGTGGAAATGGGTAAGGGGTACAAAGTAGCCCTATACTCATTTCTCCTGGGAGGGGGGCAGGCATCTGGGTTCCCCTTCTTAAAGGGGACTCCCAGATGCCACCATGAACCCCCCCCCAGGGAGTCGTCGCCCCCACCTCCTCCTGGGGCACCGGAGGTGGGGAAGAGCCCCTTGTCCATGGATTGGACAAGGGCTCCGGGGGGGGAGGGGAAGGCTTGGCCGCCCCTCCCCCCCGAAGCCCCCCCATACCATGGACCATGCGGGCTGGTATAGCTCAGGGTGCGAAGCCCCAGTCGGCCGGGGCTCCGCATTCTGGCTATCCCAGCCTGCATGGGAGACAAGGGGTTACAGAGGCTCGGGAGGGGGGACCCCACGTCATTTTTTTCAAAACTTTTCCCACACTCTGAACATAACCCAAAAATTTTAATTTAAAAAAAAAATAAATAAAATTTTTCAATTTTTTTTTTAAAATATTGTTTCCCAGTATCTTTTTAACATATCCTGCAAATTTGGTGTTGCTAGGATTTAAGGGGACTTTGCTATTAACTGCTAAAGTCGGCGGAAAAAGTTTCCACGGGAATGTCAGTACGCGATTTAAATAGTTACATTTCCTTTGAAGATTTAAAATCGATTTTCTCAAAAACTATAAGGTCTTTTTGAACAATTTTTTTTTTCTTCGTGTTCCCACTATTTTTCTTAACATTTCCTACACATTTTGGTGTTTCTGGCATTTAAAGGGGCTTTGCTATTAACCGCTAAAGTCGGCGGGCGTTTAATTTTCCCACGGTCAGAAGAAGAATATTCAAAATCGATTTTCTCAAAAACTATAAGGTCTTTTTGAAAGATTTTTTTTTCCTCTTGTTCACAATTTTCTTCTTAACGTTCCCTGCAAATTTGGTGTTTTTAGCTTTTAAGGGGGCTTTGCTATTAAACATTAAAGCCGGCGGGCAGATATTTTCAAAACGGCAGCAAAGCAGGGGTTAAAACGATAAATATCGTTCAGGCAGGACCAAAAAAAAAAAAAACAACAGTTTTAAAACGATAAATTTCGTTCTGCACTATTTTAACCTTTAAAACGATAAATATCGTTTTAAACATATATCGGGCAGAAGGGGGCGCCATTTTTTTGCCGGCGCCATTTTTCACTAGACGCCAATATATAGACTTAATGGGAATCTAAACTGAGGGATATGGATGCTTCCTTTTAAACAATACCAGTTGCCTGTCAGCCCTGCTGATCTCTTTAGCTACAGTAGAGGCTAAGTCACACACCTGAAACAAGCATGCAGCTAATCCAGTCTGACTTCAGTCAGAGCACCTGATCTGCATGCTTGTTCAGGGGCTGTGGCTGAAAGTATTAGGGACACAGGATCAGCAGGAGAGTCGGGCAACTGGTATTATTTTAAAAGGAAAAATCCACATCCTTCTCAGTTTAGGTTCCCTTTAACACGCATTTCTGATCCTGAAACCAGGCAAATTAAGGTAAAAATGGATATTCTAAATAATTGGCTATATCCTACTATGTTCCAGGTCTTGCCATGTGTAGTATTGATCTGAGGGGAATTGCATTTTATCTCAGTAAAAATTAAGTTTTACTTTAAACAGTCATTTAGAAAAATGAAGACCGGCGAAGAAGTTAAAACATGAACAGTATGAATTTCATGCAGATCTTCATTTCTTATTGAAATAAGTAGCTCTGTACTTTGTCCTGTTAGCTCTTGGAAAATATGAAGTAACATAACTAGGCAGATAGGGTTTTAAGTTGAATGACCTCCATTAAGTTATTGTGCTTGCTGAAGAAATGTGGTAAGTTCCCAAAACCCGAATAAAGCAATGGGAGATGTGTTCTCAGAGTTGCTGTTCTGATTCCTTGTAAGAATTCTATTGTGCTTCCACAGCAATGAAAGTTAATATTTCTATAGTATCTGCTGGGCTGAAGTATTTTGAGACTTGATTCCAAATGGTGCACCTGCTGCTCTTCTCTGTGCCATTTTCAAGGTATTATGCTAGCTTCCATTTTAAGGACACATTCACATGAGTGGTGGTGTTTGTTTACCAGCAGCTTTCCCATTAAGAAAGTCCCTCTTTTTGATAGGAAAGCAGGTGGCATAGTATTCAGTGGTAATGTTGGGGAAAGTTCATTGGAACGTTCAGTAGCAAGGTTTCTTTTTTTTCTTTTTTCTTTTGTGCAATCACAAACAGCATTTCAGCAGCATAGGCTTTCTAAAATGCGAACCCTGCTCATCCACTGTTTGCTCAACAGTTCTCTGACATTCACTGTTAAGTTTCCACTTGCAGCTGCACTTTGTTACAGACCAATAGGCAAACACAGCATTTTCTCCTGAAAGTTTGTGTGACTGCAAAAGTGAGCGCTTGTCACACTTGAGTGATTCCTTAGGGCTAGGTCAGACAGGTGGATTTTGGAGCATGGTCCTCAAGCATTTTGCAAATAAACAATATCCAATCTACCGCCACTTCATGCATTTCATTAAAGTGGGATTCTACTCCAAAAAATAAAATTTCAGTAACAAATGTTAGTTGTAGCTGAAGCTCTCTGCATGTGTCTTCACTCTGCTCCATTCTCTGCTGAATAGACACATCGCCATGGGAACAGCTGAGTCACTTCAGCAGAAAAGGAGGGGACAGAATGAAGGCACAGGGATATTCTTGCCTTTGCCGATGACCAGAGATGAGCAAGCTTTTTCTGCTCTCTGCAGGGAAAATAAACTATTTTACACACAGGGAATACTTGGGAATTTTTTCTATTTTTTTTATGGGGTCAGTGCACACCAAAACTGGCTAGCTTAATCACAAACGCTAATTGTTTTTAGAAGCTATTTTTCTAAGCGATTCCAGGCATGCGATTCTAGTTATGCCTATCGATTAGTGAAGCGTTTTAGTGAAGAGGTTTATTTTTTGTACAGTTTGAGCTGGAAGTGAACAGCTTTTGCTAAAAGATGCTTGGTAAATCACTCGGTTGTAGCATTTTTAGAACGATTTCTAACTTTTCCTCTACTTAACATTGAGGCTGAAACGTTTGTGTTTGGTAAACAAATCATGGCACTCTGGTGTGCTCCATTTCATACAAATACATTAGCCAAGTTCTTTTCAAAGTGCTCAGAAGCTCTCTTGGTGTGCGCCAGCCCTTACTGAGAGCTGAGAAACACTGCAGAGCACTTTGTGATCTGTTAGCGCTCTTTTTGCGTTTTTAAAAACACTCTCCCTTTGACTTGCCTTAAAATTGCCATAATCCAGACTTTCCAATAAAAATTGTGAGCATAGTGATTTTGCTGCCCGTGATTTTAATTCAAGTCAGTGGGAATGTGTTTCTGACGAATATGCAGTGTCTCAGACCTAAGAGTAGCTACTGAAATTTTACTTTTGGGATAATCCACTTTAAGAACATTTTAAACACCGTTGGATTGCTAGTTGTATAAAGCTTAACCATAACCGTTTAATGGGCTTCACGAATGCTTCATGCACACTAAATGTTGACATATATACATTAATTTCAGCTGCTTTATCTTTATTAAAATGCCTTGTTGTTGTGGTGACGTGTCTTATGGGAGGTAATTTGATGCAGGTAGATGATTCCTCCAGTGTCTAGTGCATGGATTCTGCTCGCTAGTAAATATTTTAAAGTCCAAAAGCTGGAGAAGGTGGCTTGATAAATGGGCAGGTATTAAGTCTCCTAACCTTTTTTCATATGGAGAACAGCAGCTCGTGATACAGCTTACATATGCACACTCTAAATCATGACAATATTGCATTCCTTGCCCATGAAAAATACAGGAAAAGTGGCACAAAAAAGTGAAGACTGTGCTCAAGTTCAGCCTGCTTGTCTGACCACCTTATAACTAGTGATTGTCGGTAGATAAATCATGCTCCTTAGCCTAGGGGATTTCCATGGTGGCAGGAGGCATCCGTGTTTAGTACGAGAACAACCAGTAATACAGCTATGTGCATGGGCCTCTGCAGAATTTTTTTTTTGGGGGGGGGGGAAGAGAGCCATGCTGCACTGAAACCGGGCGTGACCATGGATCAGGATGTGGGTGTGGTCACGGGTGGAGCCAAATTTACCTGAATTTAGCAATGGTGGGACATTAGACTAGGACTATGGTAGGGATTAGATTGTGAGCACCTACGATACAGGTGCCCGCCAGTTTAGATAGTGCCAGGGACCCCCCATGTGTAGTGGCTGGGACCCCCATGTTTAGTGAAAGGGACCCACCCCAGCTTAGGTGATGACAGGTGAACCCCTGGGTTAGGTAGTGACAGGTGCCCCCCCCATGTTTAGTGACCAGGACCCCACTCGCCATCAGTCATCCCAGCAGCCAGCTTTAGACCTCAGAATCAGCAGTGAGAACGGGCGCATGGTACCCCCGTGGACACCACGCTGCATGTGCGGAAGTGAGGTCTTAGCGCCCGCACTCGCTTGTCGCCAGCTGTTTGTAGGTTTTATGCTGACTGCTGTATTATATTATAGGCAGTGGGGGGGGTGGCGGGTGATGGCCGGGGGGCATCCTCCTCATTTTGCCCCTATGTGCGGACGCCCATGGCTTTGTGTTCATTAGATAATAGAAGTACTGCAGAAACTAAAAACACTGAAGTGGCTCTTGCAAGCTTGCAGTGACTTGAGAGATCAGAACCAGGGAGTGGTCCTATATTGTCTCATCCTCTAGAGTGCTGTATAGATAAATGTTAATTTAATCACTCCAGGAACCTGGATATTGTAAATTGTATGTAAAGATGGCTACTGATGGAATATGAAGTGCACTAAAATTACATAACAGCTCTGCAAAGTACTTCTAAGCATGTAATATGCCTTTGTATGTTGGTCCTTGGTAGAGGTATTTCTATTAGTTTCATCAGCTCTGTGTGAAGGTGTCAAGCTTGAGGTCATAGTGCTGTGTATTCTCCTGGCTCTCCGCTTTGCTGATTTCTTTAGGGACCACTTTTATGTGCATAGGATGACAGCCCCATCTCTGAGGTCACCTCTGCTTCATGGCTTTGTGAAGGAATCCTGCAGTGTTGAAATTTCTCTCATTTGCTCTCACATTTTTGTCCTTGTGCAGTACAGAAGCAGAGCTCTCAGCTTGTAACATTAAGAATAACTTTGCTTTTATTAACTGCAGCATGTACGGTATATAAGTTGTAAATTGTTCTGTGTGCTTTAAATTAGCACAGACTGTGATCATTCTTGATTGACCTTTTAAACTTTTTATTCTAGGTTACTCGCTGTGTGTTTAAGCAAATGTGATTACATTTTTCAGCTGCATTAAAAGGAAGTAATAGTGGGTTCCATGCATAGGGGTAGGGTGAAAGATCAGTGTCTTCTTATGCATCTAGTGTGGAATAGAAGCCTTATTAAAGGGAGGCTATAGAAACAGAATTGGGAAGGGTGATCATATTTTCATGCCCGTGGAGAGCTATGTAAGACTGAATGAGAACCTAACGAAGTGCTTCTTAAAAGTAACAAGCAGTTAAAAGGTAGAACTCTGGTCATAGATCATCGTAATTCAAGGAAAAGAAAAACCTAAACGTACAGTATCTGCCCTGTGGTGTCTTGTTTGGTCCACACCGCCTCTTCTTACATTGGAATCTCTCTTCTCACTGGATTAATAGAAGGCATGGATTTTGTTTGGTAAACTTAAGAATCTTGATTGGGATGGTGAACTATTACTTTGCAGCTTTTGCGCCACTACAAGTGCAAGGGGAAAAATTGGGCATACGATTGTCACTGCTGGTTACCTCTTAAAGTAAAAATGCAATTTTTTATCACCAGTTAAGTATGGCACGACTGGCACGTGCCAGATTTCTGCTGGCTGTCTGGTCAAGTCCCCCTCTGCTTAGTTTGGCATAAAATCTTATTCCCTATTTACATCAGCAGCGGAACATGCTGTATCTTAGTTTCTCCAACCAGTGCTCATTGTATTTCTCTTCTGTTGTGTGGCAATGATAACCCACATAAAGGAAGCCTGGGCAGTGGCTGAAATGAAATAATATAACCACCAATCCACATCATGCAACCCTGACAAATTATACAGGTTAGTAATGATTCTGTGGCCGAATGTGGAGGGAGTACAAATGGAAGAGCTGCAGAGTTAGGGACAGAGTATAGGGGACACTTGGTGACCAGTAGTTGGATGTCCTGTAGCCTCTGACACAACTATGGCAGACTGACTGAAGCAGACGTATTAGTGAAGCTATTGTAAATTGTTCTTGGTACAACTGAGAGCCTCAGGTTCATATGGAGGATCCAGTTAAGGGTGCAGAATGTAGCCTTTTAGTGTCTGGCTCCATCTAGTGGTTTCTCCATAGCTATAAGAGGCTGGCTCTCCTCTCATTTAATTTTGTTATTGCTCAGGACAGACTATATACCCTTGTGTCAGACCATATACCCTTGTGTCAGACCACACTTACATAGTTATTTGGGTTGAAAAAAGACATGCGTCCAGAAAAAACAGAAAATAGTACAACGCTCGCCTGAACCCTCACATATCCCTGTTGATCATGAGGAAGGCATAAAACCCTTACAAGTCATGGTTCAATTATCACCAAAAGGGAAAAAAATCCTTCCTGACTGCAGATGGCAATCAGATAAAATCCTTGGATCAACACCACCGGACATTACTTTGTAATTATAGCCATGGATGTCTTTCAATGCAAGCATCTAAGCCCCCTTAAACGCAGATATAAAATTTGCCGTAACTACTTCCTGTGGCAGTACATTCCACATTCTAATCACGCTTACTGTAAAGAACGCTTTCCTAAATAAGTGGCTAAAGCATTTTTCCTCCATACGCAGATCATGTCCCCTAGTCCAGACACATGCTGCTTATTTCATTAATTGTTACATTTGTACACTGCAGCATATATCAGATTTCCGTAATGTGCTAGAGCAGTATTTTTACTAATTGATTTTTTTTTTCCTTGTTAAATTTTTTTCTTCCTCCCCATATACAGGCTCTTTAATCTAGAGCTTTTACCAGATGCAACACATTGCTTTAAAATCCAGTAAATAACTATAGTATGTGGTGTGAACAGCTGTGATTATAAGCTTAGCTGATCATTGCCTAGTTTTATATCACAACATAGTATCAAAGAGTAGAAAAAATCGTTAGCAAAGCAAAGGGAAATATAAATGAAATTGTTTGATTAGAAATGTTTGCCTGCTGCAGGGTAGCCTTAGATGTGGGTCTGCCTATCAAAAGAGCAGCTTGTCGCAGATTTGTTTTGATAACCAATAATTTTTCTTCAGAAAGTGTAGTGATAAACATGGAGCCAGCTGGATGCCAATGTCTGCCAGTGTCTCAAAGCCTAAAAGAGATGTAAACTTAGAATGTAAATGTGTTCAATTAACCCTAACCTTCTTACTACTTTCATGCAATTCTACCACATTACTGATATTGCCCCCCTGAAGCGTTCTGAGGAGTTTGTATTTGTCTGTTTTTTTCTGTTTGTTATTTCACATTAATTTCTTTACCTACTAGTAGGCTGTTCTATATACACTCTAGTGCTGCTGCTGCTGCCCAATTGTCTGACAGCGCTGCTCCATTGTGCGTCTCAGCAATACTCACCTGTTACTTGCATATGACCCTGGACAGTGATCGCTCCATTTTATCTCCTTATTTCTATCCCTAAACGTGACCAGATAAGAATTTCATTAATCACAGATATGGCTTTATGGCATGGATATTAAAGAATGGTGAGACCTACTGCAAGGGTTGTGTGAAAGCTACTGTGTTTTCTGTGGCAATATCGGTAGTGTGTTTTAATTATATAATTTTAATTATATAATTTGATAAATGTATGATTGATTCAGCATTATGGTTACAAGTGAACGTGTTTTTTTTATAATGTAGTACTCAAGGCAATGTATAAACTTAGAGGATATAAATTATGTTCCCAGTCCAAAGCCCCCACATGAGCTACTTAGGACAAGCACAGACTTCCATTGCAGTAGCCTAACCCTAGCCTACCCCTTGCCGCAAATTCCGCTGAGATCAGCACCACTATAGCCACAATTAACCAGTCCATGCTGTGCCCAAATTACTTGCTTTGTTACAACTTTTTTTGATCTTTGATGCAACCACCCTCTAGACATGGCATGTGGTTACCTGGTGATGAATAGGCACATGTTCATGCACTGCTGATTCCAGTGGAGCCTGCCATTCTCTGCACCTCATGGCAGCTCATCCAGCTGAAATGGGGTGATCACCTTCTCCATATCCTACTAAACCCACAGGATGATACATTGCACGGCCCCTGCCTAGTCAATCACACTCAACGGTGCCTGTGTGGGATGCAACAAGATACCTTAAAGGGAACTGAGCACATTTTCTTTCACTGGAATCTCATCTGGCATAGAAGTTGCCATGTTCCTTCCTCCCCTTCTCACATTCCTTATTTACAGAAGTCAGAGATGCTATCTTGACACATTGACACACACAATGTCTTTGAAGAAACAGTCCTAATTACTCACCCCCTTTGTTGATGAAAAGGCATTGTTTACCTATTGGTAATTAGCTCAATAAAACAATTAGGTTCCTGAAAGCTCTTTGGATGGGGACGGTCGGGCAGGCCTGCTGAAACAGGCTAATAAAAGTACTTTGAATGTAAAATACAAGGTAAAATGAAAGTTTATTTTAATAATGAAACAGATTGTCGGCATGCATTTTTCATGTGCTATAGAAATGTCCTGAGTGATAAAAAAGTTGCTCGGTTCACTTTAAGCTACATACACACGGGGCACAATTGTCCCCTGTTGCATGGCTACAAGAGACCAGGGAGCGACAGCTATCTACACGTCTCGCCAGAAAGGCAGAGACACGGCGGAAGCTGTCTGTGAATGGAGTATCCCCCAGCCGGATGCTTCATTCACTTGCATTGGGTCTCCTGTTGCTAGTCCGCATACACATGCGGACTAGAGAAGTTGCGGCGACAGCTGTTGCCGGCGATTGAACAAGTCAATCGCCTGGCGACAGCTCTGAGTAGCGACGGTTCAGGGCGCGCGTCATGCACACGGGCGACCTGTTGCCGCAACACGCGCGTGCCACGTGGTTGCAGCGACAGCCGTACCCCGTGTGTATGAGCCATTAGATGTAAATTTAACCTAAAGATTTGAGTGTATATAAATGCACATGTCTGCAGAACAGCTCAAGGTCTGTGTGTGCGCGCACAGAACAGCTTGGGGTCCGTGTGCGCAAAGAATAGTTTAAGGTGTGTGTGTGTGTGTGTGTGTGTGTGTGTGTGTGTGTGTGTGTGTGTGTGTGTGTGTAACAACTCAAGGTCCTTCACATAACCAGTGTATAAAAACCTGTTTTAATCCACTGCTGATTTTAAAAAAATGTTATTTTTTACTCCATGAAGAAGCTTCATAGTCTCATATATTCACAATTTTTTTTACCTTAATTTCACAGTAGACCTTAAAGGGAACCTAAACTGAGAGGGATATGGATGTTTCCTTTTAAACCATACCAGTTGCCTGGCAGTCCTACTAATCTCTTTGGCTGCAGTAGTGGTTGAATCACAGACCTGAAACAAGCATGCAGCTAATCCTGTCTGACGTCAGTCAGAGCACCTAATCGGCATGCTTGTTGAGGGGCTGTGGCTAAAAGTATTAGAGACACAGGATCAGCAGGAGAGTTGGGCAACTGGTATTTTAAAAGGAAAAATCCACATCCTTCTCAGTTTAGGTTCCCTTTAAATCTTCATGAAATATGTACTTTTTATGTATTCATCCTGCTTATTCTTGGCCCCTGTAGTAAATATCTTATTTGTTCCAAATTGTTACAGTCCTTTATTCCCAAGATGGTCTATAAATCCGTACCTAAAAAATAATTGCGCCTCATGACTAGAACATGAATTTCTTAATGGGCATGACCTGTCTACTCATGTTGTCACCTCCTGTAATTCACACTGTAGACAGATCAAGGCTGCTCATTTTATACAAGAAAAATGCTGCATTAATTTAACTAAGCGAAAGCTATCAAAATGATCACATGGAATGCACTATAGAGACTGCTATAATAGAGGATAGTCAAACTGCATTTTCAATACAGTTCACTAAAAGCCCATTCTGCATGTGGTTGCTGCTGTGTTTTAAAGGAAACCTGAGATGGGTAAAGAAAAGATTTGATATTTACCCAGTGCTTCCTCCAGCCCCATGAGCACTGCTGAGTCCCTCTGCGTCCTCCTGGGTGCCTCCGTTCTCCTGGTGTCGGTCCCGGTAATCTGGCTCAGTTGTACCAGCTGGCTCTTCTGTGCATATGCGGCATACTATTAACCTGCTGAGCGGTCTGGACGAGCTCAGCTCGTCCAACACCGCCAGAGGCTGCCGCTCAGGCCCTGCTGGGCCGATTTTAGTCAAATAAAAAGCAGCACACGCAGCCGGCACTTTGCCAGCCGCGTGTGCTGCCTGATCGCCGCGAGCAGCGGCGAAAGAGGGTCCCCCCAGCCGCCTGAGCCCAGCGTAGCCGGAACAAAAAGTTCCGGCCAGCGCTAAGGGCTGGATCGGAGGCGGCTGACGTCAGGACGTCGGCTGACGTCGATGACGTCACTCCGCTCGTCGCTATGGCGACGATATAAGCAAAACAAGGAAGGCCGCTCATTGCGGCCTTCCTTGTTTATTCTGGGCGCCGGAGGCGATCGGAAGATCGCCTCCGGAGCGCCCTCTAGTGGGCTTTCATGCAGCCAACTTTCAGTTGGCTGCATGAAATAGTTTTTTTTTTATTTAAAAAAAACCCTCCCGCAGCCACCCTGGCGATTTAATCAGAACGCCGGGGAGGTTAAGCATGTCTTTCCTATTAAGCATGTATTTTTTTATATTGCCATCCACCATGGAAGCTGTATTTCTGAAAGAAGAGATGAACTCTGGCACAGAAACTGAGTGTGCTCAAATGTCATGCCCTAAAAATGGGCGTCTAGAAAAACAATCATTAAATCATCCTCCTTTCTGCAGATGCCACAGCTTTTTCAGGCAGTCTCCTTTGCTGCAGCTAAGGCTCCTTTCACACTAAACAAATTGTTGTGTTGCGATGTTATGCTGTCGCAATTAGTGCTAGCGATTTGCGGTGGTGATTTTACCGCAATTAACATGGTAAAGTCACTGTACACTCTTGTGATTTTTGAGCGATTATCTTTTTTTTTTTTTTTTTTTTTTTTTTTTTTTTAAGCATTGTAATCCCAATCACTTTTAAAATCGTGAGAAAATGCTGCACGTAACTTGTTCAGCGATCACCGCTAATCACTGGCTATCGCGGCAGTGAGATAACTGCCATATACTTAATAATGTGCTAGTGTTTTAAAAAGCGATAGCAGTCTCTGGCAATTAGCAGTAATCGCCCCTTAAAAGACATACTGCAGAGAGATCTGAAGCAGCCCCTACACAGACTCGCCTTCCTGGGATTACCGCTCTCAACATTTTTTTTTTCTTTTACTCCAAGCCTGACTCGGGATTCCCACCTAGGAGGTTATATTCTGGTAAACCTAAGCCTGTTAATATAATGGTCTCTAGGTCTGTCTCACAAACCCCCCTCCCCTCCCGCCCCTGTGACCACCACTGCATGTCAGCGCGTGCACCCTCACAAGCAACTGCTGCGCGCGTGCACACGTCTGCCCGGCCCCTTACCTCCTCCTGACCCAACGGCTGTCCGTGCTGCACATGCGCAGTAGCGCAAATGCACAGGGACAGGGGACACAGACACTTGAGGATTATTATTCAGGACTAGGACAGCAGTCAATACACAGTTTATGGTTAATGATCGTTCAAAGGTATCCTTTAAATAGTCAATTATTTTCTGATTCTTCTCTTTCAAGATCAGGTATAAATAGACATAACATTTAATGGAAATAATAAGCAATATGTTTAGTTTTCAGATACCGTAAAATGTTAAGTACATAGAATGATTGAGTTGACCTCTGTATAATAAAGAAAACCGGTGAAAGAGCCTTTGAGTTTCAGCTTGTTCATGCAAGGTGCTCAATAAATATAACTCTGTTGCAAGGGAAAATAAAATTACAAAAGCACAGTTCATTTACAAGGTAAGGCAAGAGCCCACATCACATTAACACCATTCGCTGCTCGAAGTCCTCTGATTTATAGCGTATTACCTTTACTATCTCTTCCTAATGTCCTTTTTAGAGACTTGTACAAGCAAGCACATTGCCCATAGGGGAACATTGCACTTGGCATCATTTGCAGAGAGTGTTTCTACTTGTACTTTTGTCATTGGCTCTTTGTACTTAAATCTGCTTCTTCCATCAACTTCTCAGATTCAGTTTCAAAGACAGTTGGAAGTATGTAAGAACTAAATCCAAATTTAAAATGCAAGTTTGTGTAGGGAGACGGTTTCTTTCATTGCCAAATGCCATTCCAGGCATCCAAGCAGACTTTGCCAAGCTTCTGTAGGTGCTCCTTGCCTCCCACTGCACCCACACTGTTTATTCACAAAGGTTTACCTCATTGTGGAGAAATGACACTACACTTGCTGCATCTGCTTTTGTTGGCGTACATGGGAAAGTGACAAATGTTATGTGTTCATGCTTGGCATATAGTGCTGTTGCATTTCATGAAATGCTTTCACATTGTTTTACCCAGAAGCCATTGATTCAGGATTCTGTGTTGCATTTACATGATCCCTTATATAGGTAATATATTTAGTGAAATGATAAATTGTGAGTCCAGCTGAGGGACACTTGGTAACAAAGCTGTAGAAGATGTTGGCGCCATAAATACTAAATAAGGAAATTGGAAAGTATATTTTCTAGAATAAACATAGAATGATCATTTGGATTTTCCCTTTTCTAAGGCAGTCTTGGCCTTCTAATGTACAGGCCTGCAGCTGGGATGAGAGGATTCCTCTCCCTCTGGCTTTAGAAAATCTCTATTGACAGATGGAAAGACAGGCTTTCCTTTACAGTGCCAGCATCTTCAGTGGCCATGAGCAGATAAATATAGAATATGACAAAACACCGGAACAAACAAAAATACTATAGATCAGTGACCCTTGACCGTGTTTTGCTATGTGCCCCTTTTTATAATCTAGTTTGTCTACAGAGTACTGTTTACACCAAGCTTGTGTATAGGCAACAAACATTCATTTCTTTTTGTTTTGGTTATAACAGTCTCATATCTAGTTTTGTTTTTTGTTTTCTAAAACTTATTGTAAAATATTTAATTAAAATAATCTAATCCATGTACTGCCCTTGGCCTCCAAAAGCACACCCTGGGGTACACCAACCATGGGGGGGGGGGGGGGGGATTGGGAGGGGGTGGAGGCAAGTGGGTGGGGGAGGAAGGGAGAGAGAGACGGCCATAGTGGGACACACATGGAGACCTGGAGGACATATAGGGATAACAGCATGACACATGGGGGCAGACAGCAGGACACATTGGTACACAGGACGACACCATTTGGGGGTGGTCATGTACAAGATGATCCTGAAATATGGGTGCACCAGGTTTACTTTGTTTTTGTTTTTCTTGGTTTTTGGCCTCTAAACCTAAACCTTATGTTTCGTCTTATACGGCGAAAAATACGGTATGCATACTTTGATCCCAAATGCCTTTGCGCCTATTTTAGTGCAAAACTTGTATCTGGCTATACATTGTACCTAGAGAGATACAGGGCTGCCTCCAAAAAGACTGTCTGTGAACCATACAAAAAATGCATAATTCCCAACACTGCATTTCTTCCCACACAGGTTTGTAACAGAAGCAGAAGGCATGTTTGTAGCTTTTCCCATAAACTTCCTGTTCTACCTTGAGCCAAATGTACACAGATTGTTTTATATGCGATATCACTTACACAGCATCTGATATTTGCCCAATCTGTTAACAATTGTTGGCCAGGCAGGGTTTTAATTGAAATTAAAGCATGCTAAATGCACCCACTTAGATTCCGTAGAACAGTTGTATAGGGCTGATTTATTTGATCCTCTATCTCTTGCGTGGGCATGTAAAGGAACTGACCAACTGAATTAGCTGGCTCTAGATTCCAGTGTTCCTCTTGTGAATAGTATTCCAGTTATGATTTAGGACATGAACATATCTTTATGGTTTAATCTCAGATATGCCGTATGCTGTTTAACTGCAAAACAAAACTGACTGCATAAACACCTACCATACTAGGATTGTGCTGTTATAATCTGTTTTTCTATGTGGTTTTGAACAATACAGAAAAGGACTGCTTTAGTATTTTACCACCTGCAGGATCTGTGCTGTAGATCTGTGCAGCTTTACATTATAAGGATAGTCTGTTTTACTGACCTGACTTCTTCCACTCGCTTCCAGAATATATTTGGACAATCTGTTTCCTACAGGAATTTCTGACAGATATCCATTATGCCAAGGAATACCGTACCTCCCTGGCAATAGTGAGATGAATGTCTTCCTTTTTACCCAGGTGGTGGTTAAGTTAGTGTGCTGAAAAATTAAGCAAAACTAAAGGCACAAAAATATTTGTTACTGAGGGTAACAGATCTGTATCTACTTAGTTTATATACAATGACTGGAAAATATGATGCACCATGTGGTCATATAAGACGATGAGCACAGAACAATTGCTTTTATTTTGTGCTAGAAAATATGTACCCGAGGGTTCAGATATTGTCCCTCACATACATTTCATATACCACACACAAACTCCTCCCAGAAGTGTGCCCTACAAAACCACAGACAACACCAGGCTAGCTTTAGCCACGATGAGTACAATGCGAAAAATTGGCAAAAGAAAAAAAATCTGTACTGGATGAAGGGTTGTCTACCGCCAGGGTGAGTATGTTTTGGGGTTAAAAGAAAATAAAGTTCTACATTCATAGGAATCTAAAGAGGAATACGTAGCCTGCCATTGTCAATTATTTTTTTCATAGGGATAGACTAGCATTGCTTTTACAAATTTTACAGGGAGAATTTGCAAAGCAATAAGGCCCCATTGACTTTAATGGCAAGCGAACTTCTAAGTGGAACTTACAGATCAATAAAGGACTTGTGGTTACGCTTTTAACTTTGTGGAAATGGGTAAGGGTTATGTTAGTACCCCTATACTCACTCCTCCTGGGGGTGAGGGGGGCAGGCATCTGGGGGTTCAATTCTTAAAGGGGACTCCCAGGTGCCACCATGACCCCCCCCCCCCCCCCCCCCCCCGGGCATCGACTGCCTTCACCTCCTTCTGGGCACCAGAAGTGAGAAGAGCTCCTAGTCCTTATACATGGATTGGGCAAGGGCTATGGGGGAGAAGGGGAGGCTTGAGCGCCCATCTGTTTCCAGAGCTCCCCAATATAATGGACCATGCTGGCTGGTATAGCTCATTGTGAAGCCGCACATGGTTCGGGCTCCATATCCTGGCTTTCCCAGCCTGTATGGGTGACAAGGGGTTAAAAAGGCTCGGTGGGGGCAACTTTTTTTTTTTTTTTTTTCCCCATTAAACTTTTTAGTGTACAAAAATAGATATAGTTGCCAGGTATCCTTTATACAGCAGTATTGCAGGTTTACAGCGATCCCTGACCAAAGCATTACAAATTAAAGTTTCCAAGTGGTCAGTATGCACTGCACACTGATCACCTGGAAATAAAATTCTCTGTCCTCTTTTTGATACATGTAAAATTACCCCCACCGATAGGTTGTTTGTAAACTTTTAATTCATGGCATTTACATTTTTTTTTTTTTTCCTGTCGTAACTTTTAACCTGTTGGCATCTTCAAATGAGTTACTGGACAGGTAACTATGACAGCTCCCCTGCACCACTCTACATAACTTGATAGGCTGGGGAAGCCACCCTTCCCTAATGGCAGAAATAATTGGGCCCTGCAGCCACAGCCACACAGGTGATTTGATAAATATCCTCAGACAACTGCATGTGTTAATTGCAAGTTGCATTGTAGCCTTTTTGTATACAGCTGTTCTGTGTCTCGTACATGTAACTCCCTTGTGAAGGGAGCAAAGCTTGCTTTCTGCTCTTCTGATACACCCGTCAACACCCACACAGATGGACTAGCACAGCACCTGAGGGAAAGGGATGTACCCCCCCGGCCAACAGGCTAAATGATAGCTGATTGCATTGTTCTCATTCACTTGGCTCTCACGTGATGTCGCTTCCATCACCCCCGCATAGCAATAGATCACCTGTAGGCTAGAGACATGTCTTTACAACCTCGGCCCTGCAATGTCACCCGAGGGATCAGGTCCCGATACCTGCTGGATGGCATACCTCATACGTGTGTACAAGGTTTTAGAAAAGTGGTGTCCTGCAGTCTCCCAGCCACCCATATATCCCTTGCATAAACTGATTTAGAAAATCTGGCAAAGGGGGCCATGTAAATAGAATTGTGGTTCAAACAGGAAAATCAACCATTTTACCACCTCTGTTAACATTGGCGAGTTGGAACTTTACCCATGTGCAGGAGGCAGGGGCACAGGTGTGCATTCAGTTTAATTTGGAAAGTTAAATCTTCTGTCAAGTGTCAGTTTTTTGTTCTGTATCTGCTGTCTCAGGTGACAGAAGGCAGGAACAAATCTGAGTTATATGGACACAGTCAAAAGTGAAATATTGCAGAGGATGTTCTTCCCATTCCCACTGAAAGAAAAAAAAACACCCAGGTTCAATTTTAATACATGTCAGTAATACTCCACTCCTACCGAGGGGCTGACCACTGCGTGAATATAACATGCCAGGAAGAAGAACCCTTTATCTTTGCAGTTTTTGTGGTTTTTCTTTATAATGCTATTTACAAGAGATTGTAAGAAACCTCTGACCATAAAACAAGCACTGAAATGTACCTTGCCTGACCTTGCTTGAGTTTAATGGAAAAGTTCATCTGCCCATGAGGGACGTCTTTCAAGCAGCGATTGTAAATGGTATTCTTCTTTGCCACTTTAGCCCCATTGTGTAGCTTGCAAAGAAATGGTTCGCTACCCAAGTATGACATTCTGAAGCGTTTTTTTTATAGCTGTAACTGAGAGTGAAACTCTACTTCTGCATTTGTGTTCGAATCTTGAAACCTTGCTTGTTCTGTATCTGTTTCAATATTTTAATATTTTTGTCTTATTTGTGCTGTAGTATTCAGTGCTAGAAGAGTTTATCCCTTATTATTATTCTCTACGGGCTGGTGCGCACCGAGCGGCTTTTTCAGCGTTTCTGCAGCCGCTTGCGGCTGCGGATCCGCTTGGTCAATGTATCTCAATGGGGTGGTGCACACCAGAGCGGGAGGAGTTTTGCAGAAACGAAAAATGCTGAGGTGAGGCATTTTTTGGATTTCGGATGCGTTTCTGCCTCAATGTTAAGTATAGGAAAAATGCAAACCGCTCTGAAAAACGCCTGTTCAGAGCGGTTTTGCCGGCGTTTTTGTTACAGAAGCTGTTCAGTAACAGCTTTACTGTAACAATATATGAAATGTACTATACTGAAATCCGCTGCAGCAATCCGCAAAACGCCAGCAAAACGCCATAGAAAAATAAGAAAAAGCGTTTCAAAATCTGCTAGCGTTTTGCGGATCTGCTAGCGGTTTTTGGTGTGCACCAGCCCTACCTTGGTATACTTTTTTTGTTTTCTCCCATTGCACCCAGATTCAGTGGGGTTACTTACAACCAACACTTAGCTACTGGTTATTTTGATCTCATCGCCACTTATTCTAGGGCAGGCAAAGCTATTGTTGGGCTTCTTTCATCACATGGGAAGGGGGGGGGGGGGGGGGGGGCTGAAGGTGGTGCGCACTATAGGTGGTGAAGAGGTGCCGCCCCCTCTCTACAGCCTAAGCCACATCTGAGTGTGTCCCGGCTTAGACATCACTTTTTTTTTTTCCTCATTTAGCTGTGCATTGTAATTGCACTTGAATGACATTCATGGCTGGCAGATGCAGTGCTGAGCTGTTCGCAGTTCAGCTGTCTGTCTGAAAACTTTGGATGGGATAGTTGCACCATGCTTGAAGCTGCTGCTGAGTATTAGTCTGTAGGTTGGTTCATAGGGACTTGACAAGGAGTCCTGCTCAGGGAGGATTCTCATTGGTCTGGACAACAGCATTTTTAAAGATACCTTGCCAGGGCTTGCTATACTTTAGTATAGCATGTGATGGCAGTGTAGGGAGACGTGTGCGATGGTGTTCATTGGGGGTATTCAATCAATCAAAATGATCAGAGGATATTGGCATGGGACCTTTTGAGAGGATATTGGCCTGAGAACATTAAAGCGGACCAGAACACAGAACTTCCTCTCTGCTATAAAAGATACACAACAGCATAATAACCTTTTAAACAAAAACATGTTTGTTACAGCTGATACAAATAAGCAGATACAAATACATTTGCACAGTTTCTTCTTTCTGATTCATGGAAGCAGACATATATTGTTTACAGCCTGTGCTTTCAAATGGGCTCATCTGCTTATCTGCCAAGGGCAGTCATGTGACACGGGAGGATCTAATTGCAACTTGTGATTAGACACAAAGGAGGGAGAATGAAACATGCTAAACTCTCTAAATACATACAGGGTGCATTTCTCTCTGTTTTCCTTCTGTCCTGTGCAAGACTTCAGGTCCACTTTAACTAAAGGTAAGTATTTATTATGCATAATTAAGACTACTTAGGGCCCATTCACACTGGAGATCGCTAGCGTTTTGTGATGGGGATTTTTTGGGGGATTAATGCATTTTTTTATTTTTTATTTTAAATCTTTCAATTTTTGAGCGAACACAATTTGCGTTTAACATTTCAATCGCAATCGCTGAAAAAGTGATTGCATTTACAGCGAACTCAAAGTATACAAGATCACTTGCCATATACTTTTAATTACACTAGCGCTTTTAAGAGCGCTAGCAATCGTCAGCAGACGGCAGTAAATGCCTGATAATTGCCCCAGTGTGAATGGGCCCTTAAGGACTTTTTCATCGTTCTGGTTTTAACTTTAAGTCTTTTAGGAAATGGGTAAGGGATGCATTAGTAACCCTATAACAATTTCATCTGGGGGTTGAGCATCTCTGGGTCCCCTTGTTGTTTGTTTTTATGTAGATATGTATATTTGCCAGAGTTCCTCATACAGCAGTGTTGTGGCTGTCCAGCGATCCCCAGCAAAAGTATTGACCCTTTTCCCTGAGGTTTCCTGTGTGTCCATACACAGTAACTGTGTACTAATCCACAGTACACCCTAGCAGGAAATTCACTGCTGTTTCTGGGGGTAAATGTAAATTTTCACTACCAATGGGTGGAGACCTTTATCTGTCATTTAGGCCTGGAACCCACTAGAGCTTTTTTTGTGTTTAGGGAGCGCTTTCAATTGCTAGCATTTCCCCTAAATGCTCTGCCAATGTAAATGGATTTGACAGATTCAACTAGAGCGATTGTGATTAAGGAAATCGCAATGGCAGGACATGCAGCATTTTGGGAGAGTTTCCATTCTGATTAATTTGTATAGGATTAGAGAAATCTCTCCCAAAATCGCTTGCAAAACACTATCACACATCACTAGCAATTGCAATAGCGTTTTGCGCTTTCTAGTGGGTTCCAGGCCTCAACCACATTTAAAAACCATTTATCCACTTGTAAATTTAACATAGATTTTCTCTGGTATAGAACACGCACTCTTGAACTGAACGAAACTCTGTTTAAGGAAAAGCTGCAAAAAAAAAAGGAATACATGTTAGCATTAAAACATTTTGCAGTCCTGGTAATCCCCATTCTGTTTATACATTATTCTCTTGCGTGTGATTTATAAATATATATTAAGCAGTATTTGTTGTAACAATTGCAACATATTCTGTTGCCTAAAAGAACGATGCCACATTGAACTTCTGCATCTAAACATTCTTCACTTACCATTGCACACTTTAATCTCCGCCATGTCTCTCTGGAACTATAAACAGCTCGTTGAGCTCATGTGTTCATTTCCATTACCAGCTTGTGAGTTGCTGGCAGATGTTGTTTGAGCAGTGGGCACTAGCAAGTGTTGCAGCTCATTGCAGTCAACTAAACAGGGATGGCATGCTCTGCTGTGTATACCCTGCCTTCCCTCGCCAATGACATAACTGAGACGTTCTGCGCACAGGAAGTCAATTAGAAAAAGTCCCTCTTGCTGGAATGGGAAATGGATGCAACATAAAGCATGGACATGCCAAATATATTACAGAACACTGTCAGGTGCTAGCTATGTAAACGCCTGGCAGAGCATACAAAGCAGAAATGTCGGTATGAATGTGGATATCCTGGCAAGTAAAAACTCTGCAGCCAGATGCTGATTTATACTTGGCTGCGGCGTGTCGCAGTTCTGTGGGCAGGCAGAACATCAGGGGAAGTAAATTCCCAGAAATCATCGACAGAATGGCTCTGTACCTGTCTTTAAATTCATCACTGTAAAATATTGATGCTCCTTCTCTGTATGCCATTTAGTTAATTTTGCTGCTCCAGATGGCATGACGTTGCACATTTTACATGCTAAGGGAAGCTGAGATGGCTTTAACTCCTAGCATCGGAAAAGCTGAAATTCCTGATCCTTTCGGAAAAAGAAATGTAGACTTGTTAATGCCCTGAGGTCACACACTCGCTGAGTTTCAGAATTCATGCTGAATTAAAACATCAGCCCCACACACAAATGTCACCTTGTCTTGTTACAGAAAGGTGAAGTTATTGCAGAAAATGTGTCATCACTCTATAAATGTGTATTAATTACTATATACTTACCTCTCGTTTATCTCTTCAAATGCCTCTGTTCCCTGTCATTCCCTCTCACTGCCTATTATTATACAGCCCAAGTTTCTAACTCTTAAATATAAAGCTTTTTTTTTTCTGTTCTATCGATCACTACACTAATTTCTTTTAGTAAACCATATTATACCTTTAACATGATACATTTAAGGGAACCTGAAGTTAGACATATGGAGGCTGCTATCTTAATTCTCTTATAAACCATGCCAGTTGCCTGGCTGTCATGCTGGCTTTAGTTGTGTGAGGCACATACTTGGAAAAAGCATTCCACCCATTATTTAACCAGAGTCAAAGCATCTGATCGGCATGCTCATTCTGGCTCAGTATGACCTAAAGTATAAAGGTGGCCACACACCATACAATTTTTTTAAATCTGTTCAATTCAAGAATGGCAATCAATTTTTCTGACTAACAATTCACAAATCTGACTAATGTACCACACACGTTACATTTTCCCCCAATCCTATATAATAATTAGCAAGTGTCCCTGCGTACTCCTGTCCCTGTGTCCATACTGAAACATTCTGCGCACTTGTGCGTAGTTCAGCCAGCTCTAACAGCTCTGCGTGCATCCCTGTGGTTGCTAGGGCAACATGGACACGCAGAGCTGTGAGGATGACACGGCAGCTCTTGCGTGAGGACAGGGCCAGGGGGCGGGCGTGTGCGAGCACAGCTTTATCGAGGAGAGCCAGTGCGGGGGTCGCGAACAGAAACAGGCCTTAGGTCTAGTCATGAATAAAATAATTGAAAGCTCAGAAAAAATTGACTAGAACTGAGGTCAAATAATTTGACAATCCATCACACACCATGCAATTCTTGATAAAGTTGGTCTGAAATTTCTAACATGTCCAATCTTTAAATATCGGGGAAAAAAAACTGGAAATTTGATTGGATTTATCGATTGAGAGCTTTTCGTTGTTTTCAATTTTTTTCGAAAATTATCCGATCGAAATTATCAAATTGGGGAAAAATTGATATTTTAGATGTATGGTTTGTGGCTTCCTTTAGAGGCAGAGCATCCGCAAAGAAGGCACGCCATTGGCATTGTTTGAGAGTGAAGAGGTCAGCCTCCATATTACTCTCACTTCAGGTCCACTCCTCTAATGCCTAGGTTCTCAACAGGTGGCAATGTTGCCTATATTCCTTTCAGAGACACTCCCTGGCAATAAGCTGCAAAAAATTTTGAGTTAATGCACTTTTTCATGCTAATTTTATTGAAATGTATGTAGCTTGAAAATTAGTATAGAGTACATTTACAAAGATGCCATCCAACCTGTCTACCCACTGCACAATTGAGGGAGTGCTTTTACAAATAAAGAAAACCCTAAGGTCTGGGGCACTCTAGAGTTATTATTATTATTATTTATTGTATTTATAAAGCGCCAACATATTACGCAGCGCTGGACAATAAATATATACAATGATACAAGGATGACATACATAGGGTTATACACATAGAACAAAGTTATACATGCAAATTGTACAAAATACATGATCATGCAATATGGGCTGGTTAGGTAGGCCCAGTAATACAAGTACAGGCTGTCATAGGACAGGAGCACATGATCCTGTAGATTACACTAGGGAGTGGAAGACCCTGCCAGAGGCTTACAATCTAAAGGGAGGGGTGGAAACACTAGGTGGGGCTGTTAAATATTCCTTAGAGAGTTACTGTGTGGTAGGAGGTGGGTAGGCCATCGTAAAGAGGTGGGTTTTGAGGGCTTGCGTGAATGTGTTGAAAGAGGGAGCAAGTCTGATGGGTGGTGGAAGGGCATTCCAGAGGGTGCGGGCAGCTCTTGAGAAATCCTGCAGGCGGGCATGGGAGTGTGAAATGCGTGGGGTGGTGAGGCGAAGGTCGTTGGAGGAATGGAGGGGGCGACCTGGTGTATACTTGTGAACAAGCTCCGAGATGTAGGTAGGGCAGGTTTTGTGCACAGATTTATACGCCAGGCATAGAATCTTGAAACTTATCCTGAAACAGATAGGGAGCCAGTGCAGGGGTTCACAAAGGGGAGATGTGGATGCAGAGCGGTGCGAAGAATGGATGAGTCTTGCAGCCGCGTTCATCACTGATTGAAGGGGGGCAGTGCGTTTCAGGGGGAGGCCAGAAAGGAGGGAGTTACAGTAATCAAGGCGGGAGATGAGGGCATGGATGAGCAGTTTGGTCGTGTCCGGGGTTAAGAAAGGGCGGATCTTGGAGAGATTACGGAGGTGGAAATTGCAGGCTCTGGTGATGTTTTGGATGTGTGGGATGACGGAGAGGTCAGAGTCCAAGGTGACACCCAGACAGCGGGCCTGGGAGGTAGGGAGAATGGTTGTGTTGTCGATTGTGAGGTGGAAATCTGGGAGGGGTGCAGCAGCATGGGGTGGAAAGATCAGGAGCTCAGTTTTGTCTAGGTTAAGCTTTAGGAATCTAGCTGACATCCAGGAGGAAATTGCTGAGGAGAGACACGAGGAGACCTTGTTTATGGTGGTGGATGAGAGATCAGGGGTATGGAGGTAAATCTGAGTGTCATCTGCATAAAGGTGGTAATTGAAGCCCAGGGTTGGTTCTTGTCCTTGCCATCACGCAAGTGCTTTGTGCTGGGTTTCCCAGGGCATGGTGATTGGATGTGCTGTACATTCTACTGCCGGTGAATGTACAGTGCTTCAGATTAGTGATTTTTTTTTTTTTTTTTTTTTTTTTTTTTTTTTAATTTTGTGTTTGGAAGTACCTGCTAGGTCTCCTGTCCTGATGATCAATTCCGCTGTCTTCTTTCTGGATCTTAGCCGGCTCCTTGCACAAAAGGTTATCAGCATTTCTTTATCTCCAAATAGAGAGGCACCGATGACCTACTGTGCAAGGAAGCAGAGCTAAGCACCAAAAGCTGGCAGAAATTGACATCACAAGACCAGGCAGGTACTTACAACTTATAGTACATAAAATCAGCCTCAAGTTTGCTGCAAAATTTGGTGGCACACCAGTCTTTTGCATTGGAGAGCAAACTCTCCAGAAATGCTGAAGGACCCGCGATTTGATTTGGCCAAATCACAATCGCTCCTGTAGGTTCACCTCAATCCACTTTCCTCAGCGTATCCCTTTTTGAGATCGTCTGTGATTCCAAAGTGCTCCTGAAATCACTCTAGTGGGCCCCAGGCCCAAGAATCTCTTGTGAGATATGCTAGTGCAGAATCGGCTGACAGTGATGCTCTCTGTGGCCTCGTGATCACTGGTAACCCGTGATTACGAGCTGTTTTTCCTGATCATGAGGTCGGATTCCGAATTCGTGAATGCCTCTCGATCACGGATTTAATTTCGAATGCACTCGTGATCATGGTCCAAATCTGGCTCGTGATCATGGATTTAGCCGTGATCACAGCTGTGATTACCTGAAAACCTGTGAACTTTAACGGTTAATGGCAAAGCCCCCTTACAGGATACAAACGCCAAATTTGCCAGATATGTTAAGTAGAACAGTGGGAACAAGAGGAAACTTTTTTTTTTTTTCAAAAAGACCTTATAGTTTTTGAGAAAATAGATTTTAAAGTTTCAAAGGAAAATAGTATACATTTAAATGCGGTAAATGACAGTTAATGTATTTACCGCAGTTTACATGTATACTTTTTTCCTTTGAAACTTTTTAAAATCTCTTTACTCAAAAACTATAAGGTCTTTTTGATGTTTTTTTTTCCTCTTGTTCCCACTGTTCTTAACATATCTGTCAAATTTAGTGTTTCTAGCATGTAAGGGGACTTTGCTATTAACCGCTAGTTGGCAGGTTTTTAATCACAAATACTTTTTTTTTTATTTTAAACTTTAAAAGTTGTAGCCACTGATCACCTTTACAATCACCAATTTATTGGGGGCTTTGCTATTAATGTTAAAGTCAAATCCATGATCACGGCCGTGATCAGATTCTACATGTAATCACGGCTAAAATTCGAGTCTAATTCGGGGCTCAGATTCAAATCCTGATCACGATCAGGGTGTATCCGGATTTGGATTCTGCTGTGGCCCTATTTACTCGAATTCGTGATTGGGGGTATCCGAGCATCAATGTCTGCTGATAAGAGGTTTAGAGCGAACAGATTAATACCTACTGTATGTAATTGATAGTTACACAGGAAATCATTATTTCACAGTGCATTTTACTTGTATGTGTACACATGGATTGTAAGTTTGACAGTTTTGACATAGTGGTCCTATAAAAACTCAAAGCAATTTTTTCTCTGCTTTCTAAAACTCCTCTTTGTAGGCAAGCGTGTAGTTTGACCTAGAGTTTTGTGACCAATTACTGCTATTTATTCTCTGAGCTCTCCCGTAAGGTATTCCCTTCCATCTCCTATGCAATTTGTCTTCTGTTTTCTCTTCTTAATACCCTGTATCCCTTTAGAGTGTAACTGTGAATGGGCAGGGTGCATTACTGGTATTGCTATATACACCTTACTGTTTCATCTATATGTACATTTGCAGATTGTGTTACAGCATGGAAAGAGAGAGCTGCAATTATGTCAGTGTTTTAGACCACATTATGGGTAATCTCATACTGGCAGTCAGCATTAGTTGAAAATGGGACAATATAATTATTACTTGTACCACATCATTCTTCTGGTGCGCTGGATAACGATACTAATGTGACAGCTCATTTGCATTTTAGCACAATAGAGAGAACTTTATTTTTCTTCCTTGTGGAGAATTTGAAAATATTACAATGATTTCAAATAAAGAATATTTATGTTGGTAGTATTGATTTGGCCTTTCTCGAAGAAGCCATCAAATAGGGTTAAAGTAGACCGAGTCCAATGAAAAGACTGTTATTTCAGTTTAGGATGATTTGATATGGAGGTTCAGAGGCATGCACAATAAAACTGCCAATCAGAGGAACTGAGAGAACACTTACAATGCCTGCCAAACACTAGCATTTTTCTGGCATTTAGTGATGATGTTTATATTTTTGACAAGCATTCCCTTAGATTTCCAATGTAAGCTGACTATGAGGAAGAATCCTTGAATAAAGAGAGAGAGGGGAAAAAAAAAAAAGGCCTCAGACTCTGTCTTTTTCAAAGATGTGATATTGCCTGAATTCCAGACAGGATTAGAAATAAACTGCTATTGCTCACCCTTGAACTTAAGTTATAGTAGTGATGTGTAGAAAATCCATATTACCGGTAAGTATATCCTTCTCGCAAATATCACATGACAGGGCTTTTTGCCAAGTATGGCCATTGATATGCCAAGCATTTTGAGTTGATACAAATGTAATGTTATGCAAATATATGCAGCTTTGGACTGAACCAATCAAAAACTGATTATTTTGATTACTCTATTTTAAAGAGGAGCTGTTAGGTATAAGGTCTCAGAGAAAATAAACACATATATCAGTAGCTAAAGATTGGCTGTACTTACATTACATATGCATTTCACTGTCCACGTTTGGATTTCACAGAATTTTTATATAGTATATGCAGAGAATGATGCTCCTGACAGCCCATGGCAGGTTCCATGTTTGTGAAGCCAAATGTGTCGTCATGTCCTGCCTGCTTCTGATCACAGAGGAGCTCGTACAGAATAACACAGTGTGCAGTGAATATTAATGAGCCATGTGGCTAGGAACAATAGCGGACTCCTGCAGAGTACTCTTCCCGGAGATTTATCTGTGCTGTGAGTTTAGAAGCTGCTGAAACTTGATCCCGTCTTCTCCTTAGCAGCCGAGGGGAGGGCCCCAGAATGCTTTGCAGTATGGAATGCGGCTTGCGTCCTCCTTAGGAGCTTAGCTTTGGTGATAAGCACACATTAAATGTAAGAGAGATTTTTATCTTTAGTAATGTCTTTTTGGCTTCTGTCTAAACTGTTTAACACAGGAGAATAGAGGTTTAAATTAGCTTCTGCAGCCTGACAGTTACTCTTTAAGCTGCATACATTTTCTTAGAACTTTCATCAATTTGAAATTCTTTGCATCTCATCGACCATCCCTAGAACTGCAGTCTCCTGCAGTCTGAGTGTGTGTAAGAGATTTCTTGAATGCTCAGATCTTTTTCAGACGTGTGTGTGTGTGTGTTTTTTTTGTTTGTTTTTTTTTTTCAAAATCTGAGCACAATGCTAGGTACACACAATACAATTTTCTGGCTGATTTACCTGCCAGATCGTTTTTTTTTTCCAACATGTCTGATCTGAATTTTGATCGATTTTCCGATCGATTTCTGTTTTATGGAAATCGATTGGACTGTACTTGTACGGCGGACTGCAAGTGCAGTCTGTGCATGCCCAGTAGAAGGAAGCGCTTATGCAAGGTTTTTTTTTTTTATTTCCTCTGTGCACAAGCACTTCCCTTCACTGGGCATAGTGAATTTACTCGTGCATGCACAATGTGGATGCGCTCATTCACAGCCATCGTTGTGGCTAGTTGAAGCCTATTTGACTTTCTGGGTAGAATGGGTACAGAGGGACCCAGCACTGGGATGGAGGATCTGGACTACACAGAGCTTTTCAACAAATGAGCAAAATATCAGTTTTTTTTATACTTTCACACCACCTCAGGATTGCTATAATTAGCCATAGAATTGTAAATATTTAAGCCCCCCCCCCCCCCCTCTGCACACTGCAAATCCAATTTGCAGTACCAATTAAAAATTGGAATTGCATGTGAAAATCGATTAAAAATTGGAATCACATGTAGTGTGCAAGAGGCCTTAGGCTGCACTGTAAATTAAATATCTGATAAATCTGTAGAAAGTCAGCTAATTTGACAATGTTTTTAGTACCGTATGTATGTGTGTGTTTGTGGTTCTTTAAATAGTAGTTGGTAAGCTGTCTCATTTAGAATATGCCGGAGGATACTACGCAGTTATTCTCTCGATCATGAGTTCTTAATTGGAGTGACTGTTTAATATATTTAGTGATTAAAAGCTTTAGTTACAGACCACTGTCGGTCAACTTGCTCTTAAATGTAATGATTTAATCCATAATGAGATGGGTCTGCAGACCTGGTTTGGGGGATGGGGATGAGAGTTGCTGACTTGAGTGGAAATTTTAGTTGACGTGCTAAACAAGGAATAGTGAGTGGTTCCATCATCAGTTTAACCACTTGAGGACCTAGGGCTTTCTACCCCTTAAGGACCGGCCACTTTTTTTCCATTCAGACCACTGCAGCTTTCACGGTTTATTGCTCGCTCATACAACCTACCACCTAAATGAATTTTGGCTCCTTTTCTTGTCACTAATACAGCTTTCTTTTGGGGCTATTTGATTGCTCCTGCGATTTTTACTTTTTATTATATTCATCAAAAAAGACATGAATTTTGGCAAAAAAATGATTTTTTTAACTTTCTGTGCTGACATTTTTCAAATAAAGTAAAATTTCTGTATACATGCAGCGCGAAAAATGTGGACAAACATGTTTTTGATAAAAAAAAACCCATTCAGTGTATATTTATTGGTTTGGGTAAAAGTTATAGCGTTTACAAACTATGGTGCAAAAAGTGAATTTTCCCATTTTAAAGCATCTCTGACTTTTCTGACCCCCTGTCATGTTTCATGAGGGGCTAGAATTCCAGGATAGTATAAATACCCCCCAAATGACCCCATTTTGGAAAGAAGACATCCCAAAGTATTCACTGAGAGGCATAGTGAGTTCATAGAAGATATTATTTTTTGTCACAAGTAAGCGGAAAATGACACTTTGTGAGAAAAAAAAAAAAAAAAAAAGTTTCCATTTCTTCTAACTTGCGACAAAAAAAAATGAAATCTGCCACGGACTCACCATGCCCCTCTCTGAATACCTTAAAGGGTCTACTTTCCAAAATGGGATCATTTGTGGGGTGTGTTTACTGTCCTGACATTTTGGGGGGTGCTAAATTGTAAGCACCCCTGTAAAGCCTAAAGGTGCTCATTGGACTTTGGACCCCTTAGCGCAGTTAGGCTGCAAAAAAGTGCCACACATGTGGTATTGCCATACTCAGGAGAAGTAGTATAATGTGTTTTGGGGTGTATTTTTACACATACCCATGCTGGGTGGGAGAAATATCTCTGTAAATGACAATTTGTTAATTTTTTTTACACACAATTGTCCATTTACAGAGATATTTCTCCCACTCAGCATGGGTATGTGTAAAAATACACCACAAAACACATTATACTACTTCTCCTGAGTACGGCGATACCACATGTGTGGCACTTTTTTGCACCCTAACTGCGCTAAAGGGCCCAAAGTCCAATGAGTACCTTTAAGATTTCACAGGTCATTTTGAGAAATTTCGTTTCAAGACTACTCCTCACGGTTTAGGGCCCCTAAAATGCCAGGGCAGTATAGGAACCCCACAAATGACCCCATTTTAGAAAGAAGACACCCCAAGGTATTCCGTTAGTAGTATGGCGAGTTCATAGAAGATTTTATTTTTTGTCACAAGTTAGCGGAAAATGACACTTTGTGAAAAAACACAAATAAAATCAATTTCCGCTAACTTTTGACAAAAAATAAAAACTTCTATGAACTCACCATACTCCTAACGGAATACCTTGGGGTGTCTTCTTTCTAAAATGGGGTCATTTGTGGGGTTCCTATACTGCCCTGGCATTTTAGGGGCCCTAAACCGTGAGGAGTAGTCTTGAAACGAAATTTCTCAAAATGACCTGTGAAATCCTAAAGGTACTCATTGGACTTTGGGCCCTTTAGCGCAGTTAGGGTGCAAAAAAGTGCCACACATGTGGTATCGCCATACTCGGGAGAAGCAGTACAATGTGTTTTGAGGTGTATTTTTACACATACCCATGCTGGGTGGGAGAAATACCTCTGTAAATGGACAATTGTGTGTAAAAAAATCAAAAGATTGTCATTTACAGAGGTTTTTCTCCCACCCAGCATGGGTATGTGTAAAAATACACCTCAAAACACATTGTACTACTTCTCCCGAGTACGGCGATACCACATGTGTGACACTTTTTTGCACCCTAACTGCACTAAGGGGCATAAAGTCCAATGAGTACCTTTAGGATTTCACAGGTCATTTTTGTTTCAAGACTACTCCTCACGGTTTAGGGCCCCTAAAATGCCAGGGCAGTATAGGAACCCCACAAATGACCCCATTTTAGAAAGAAGACACCCCAAGGTATTCCGTTTGGAGTATGGTGAGTTCATAGAAGTTTTTATTTTTTTGTCACAAGTTAGCGGAAATTGATTTTAATAGTTTTTTTTCACAAAATGTCATTTTCCGCTAACTTGTGACAAAAAATAAAATCTTCTATGAACTCACCATACTCCGTACGGAATACCTTTGGGTGTCTTCTTTCTAGAATGGGGTCATTTGTGGGGTTCCTATACTGCCCTGGCATTTTAGGGGCCCTAAACCGTGAGGAGTAGTCTTGAAACCAAATGTCGCAAAATGACCTGTGAAATCCTAAAGGTACTCATTGGACTTTGGGCCCCTTAGCGTACTTAGGGTGTAAAAAAGTGCCACACATGTGGTACCGCTGTACTCAGGAGAAGTAGTATAATGCGTTTTGGGGTGTATTTTTACACATACCCATGCTAAGTGGGAGAAATATCTCTGGAGATTCAGACACAGCGCTGAGCACCTGGGCTGGTAAGAACCTCGCTCTCCTCACCTGCTTACTGCCTGCACACACCTCATCTTCTTGCTGCCTGCACACATTGAACTGCACGCACTGAACTGACACTACTGCCTTATCTGTTATGCCTGAGCATGGACTGTTATGTGTGTTATGGATTGCCATTTTCTAATTGTTATCTGTTATCTGTATGGACTGTTAGCTTAAATTGTTTATTGCTCAGGTGACGGTCTGCGTTGCACTGCTCAGGCGATGGACTGTATTGCACTGCTCATGTGATGGACTGCATTGCACTACTCATGTGACAGACTGTATTGCACCGCTCATGTGTTGGACTGTATTGCACCGCACACGTGATGGACTGTATTGCACTGCTCATGTGGTGAACTATATTGCACTGCTCATAAGATGGACTGTATCGCACCGCTCATGTGGTGGACTGTATTGAACCGCTCATGTGACAGTCTGTACTGCACGGCGCATGTGATAACTGTCTTTAACCTCCTTGCCGGTTTTCCCGACCTGAGCTCGGGGTAGAAAAAAGCAGCTGCTATCGGTGATCCCGAGCTCAGGTCGGGGTATGCATTGCAGAGCTTTACCTGCAGTTGTGGAGTCCCGCGCGCGATCTCGCTGCGCAGCGGGACTCCAGCCTCTCTCCCCGGCAGTGTGGGGTCTTTCCCTGGCCACCGGGATCCCCCATGTCCCCGCTATTCTTCCGGGGACCCGGCAGCCAGTTGGAGCAGCGCAGCCGTGGTGGTGGCAGCAGAGCGGTGGTGGCAGCGTGACGTCATCGGGGGCGGGGCTAACATTGAAAACGGACTTCTCTATATTAGAGAAATATAGAGAAGTTTGTTTACATGTATATTAGCGCCATCTTGTGGGCAAAGAGAAAACTGCAGCCAAGGAGCCCAGGAAGGTATTTTTTTTTTTAATTCTGCTGCAGATCTCCCTGCCAGAATGATTTTTTTCAGGTTTTAGGGTCTGAAAGAGTGAAAAAAAATTGCACCGCTTTTAGACCCTAAAATCTGGAAAGAATCAGACCGCCAAGGAGGTTAAGCTGTACGAGCTGAACTGTATTGTATTGGGCCCCTACTCTCCCATCTGACTGCCGCATCCGCGGATATGCTGTCACACCCGCAGCAGCATACCAGGCGACCCGGGGCAATGCCAGGCTCCTCCACCCCCCGTAGGCACCCCACTCCCGCCACCAGCCAGGCCCCCGCCCCCCACACCACCTCACGCACCACATACTCCAGGGAGCAACTTCTGCGGTGGGAGCATTGCGGCCCACCACTCCCTGAGGCCAATCTCCTGCCGAACCAGGTCCAGAACTACATACAGCAAGTCCTGGACTCTGCCCCTTGGCCCGGTGCAGGCTGGCGGCGAAGGGGCTGTCGAGCTGGGGCCCGTGTGAGACTCAAGAAGAGAGGCCTGAGGTCAGCCATCCCCTCGGTACTCCTGGCAAATGTCCGCTCTCTCCCTAACAAACTGGACGAACTGCGTCTCCTCTGCGGCAGGTGGGAGCTCGGGAGAAACACCCCAGTACTCTGCTTCACGGAGACCTGGCTACATGAGAACATCCCGGAGAACGCTCTACACCTTCCAGGCTTCAGCCTCATACGGGGAGACCGCGACCCTTCCCTCTCGGGGAAGAAAAAAGGCGGTGGCATCTGCTTCTACGTCAGCTCTTCATGGTGTCCCTCCCCACCGGTACTCGACAGGATGTGCTCCCCAGACCTAGAACTTCTACTCGTCAACTGCAGGCCGGCATATTCACCACGGGAGTTCTCCTCCTATGTCCTTGTCGGAGTGTATATTCCCCCTGATGCGGACGCCAAATCTGCCCTGAATACCCTCAGCGACACCATCTCGCAGTGGGAAATATCCCTCCCTGACTCACTGTTCATAGTCATGGGTGACTTCAACAGGGCAAACCTTCGACAAGAGCTGCCACGCTACCATCAGCATGTTGCTTGCCCTACCAGAGGCCTGAACACCCTCGATCATTGCTACACCCCACTGAAGAATGCCTACAAGGCTATCCCGGGGGCG
Organism: Hyperolius riggenbachi; assembly: GCF_040937935.1. Classification (NCBI taxonomy): domain Eukaryota; kingdom Metazoa; phylum Chordata; class Amphibia; order Anura; family Hyperoliidae; genus Hyperolius; species Hyperolius riggenbachi. The sequence goes on along the minus strand of NC_090648.1, from coordinate 206,703,916 downwards.
GCACTTGGCTCCTCCGACCACTGCCTTGTTCATCTCATACCCACCTACAGGAGGCTCCTGGAGTCAGCAAAACCGGTCGTGAAGTCCTCCAAGGTATGGTCCAGCGAGGCCAAGCTCCACCTTCAAGCCTGCTTTGATTGCACGGACTGGGAGTCCCTGGCAGCTCCAGACCTGGACGAGTGGGCGGACAACGTCACCTCATACATCAGCTTCTGCGAGGCCTCCTGCGTCCCAACCAAATCCTTTAAGGTCTACCCGAATAACAAACCGTGGTTCTCCAACAAGCTACGGCTACTGCGGAAACGTAAGGAGGCGGCTCACAAGGCGGGAAACCAGGAGGAATTCAGGATGGCGAGGAACGCTCTGAAGCGAGAGCTGAGAGCCGCAAAAAAGGAGTTTGCTGAGAGGATGAAGCAGAACCTGCGCTCGAACAACTCACGAGCTGTATGGCATGGGCTCAAGGCTGCCACCAACTACAAGCCTTCCCCTCAACATGCTACACCCAGCCCTGAATTAGCGGAGAAACTAAGTAGATTCTACCAAAGGTTTGAAAGGCAGGCTGAGCCTGGGGGGATCCCTCCACCTCCTCCCACCCCAGCCCCTGCGCACAGCGACCAAAGTGGGGACTCACTCTCTCTGGAAGTGAGGGAGGCAGATGTACGGCACCTCCTGTCCACACTAAATGCCAGGAAAGCCTCGGGACCCGACAGCGTGTCCCCAGCCTGCCTCAAATCCTGTTCGGAGCAACTTGCCCCCATCCTCTCCGCCATCTTCAGCAGGTCACTGACAGAGGGCAGAGTCCCTGCGTGCTTCAAGAGGTCCACCATCATTCCTGTTCCCAAGAAACAAGGCATCTCCGACCTCAACAACTACAGGCCTGTGGCCCTGACGTCCGTCATCATGAAGTCCCTAGAGAGAGTGGTCTTATCCACCCTCAAGCTATCCACTCTGCCCCTACTAGACCCACTTCAGTTTGCCTACAGGGCAAACAGGTCCACGGATGACGCGCTAAACATCTGTCTGGAATACATCCACAACCATCTAGACAGGAAGGACGCGTATGCCAGAGTACTGCTATTAGACTTCAGCTCGGCATTTAACACTATATGCCCACGCACCCTCCTGAATGTTCTGGCCACGCTTGGGGTCCACCCCACCCTACGGCTATGGATCATTGACTTTCTCTCCAACAGATCTCAAGTTGTCAGGCTGGGGGACATCTACTCACGAAAAGTGACGACCAACACAGGGGCACCCCAGGGCTGCGTCCTGTCCCCGCTGCTCTTCTCCCTTTACACAAACGATTGCAGATCCACAGTAGACTGTCAAAGTCATAAAATTTGCGGATGACACCACCATTGTCGGCCTCGTCACCAAAGACAACATCCAGGATTACCAGCAGCAGGTGGAAAGACTATGCCACTGGTGCAAGGAGAACAGCCTGGTGCTCAACACGGCCAAAACCGTCGAACTTATAATTGACTTCAGGAAGTCGGCTCCTTCCCCACCTCCCATCTACATCGACGGCACCGAGGTGGCCAGAGTGCCCTGCGCTCGCCTGCTGGGCACCACCATCTCCAGTGATCTTAGTTGGAGAGTCAACATCACGTCAACCCAACGGAAAGCCCAGCAGAGACTCTTCTTCCTCCGCCAACTGCGGAAGTTCGGCATGGCGCAGGAGATTCTAACATGCTTTTACACTGCCACCATTGAATCTATCCTCTGCTCCGCCATCTTGGTCTGGTATGCGGGAGCCACCGTCAGTGACAGGCACAAACTACAGAGGATCATTAGGTCGGCGGAGAGGACCATTGGGAGACCTCTGCCCCCACTTGACCACCTGTATAACACAAGACTGCGAGCCAGGGCACTGAGGATTGCAAGTGACCTCTCTCACCCTGGGCACTGTTTTTTCACCCCACTTCCACTGGGTCGGAGACTCCGGGCCATCCCCACCAAGACCACCAGACACAAGAACTCTTTCTTCCCGATGGCCATTAGCCTCCTGAACTCCCTTAAAATTCTACCACCCTCTATCAGCGCCCTACCACCTGCATAGGAGCGCCCTACCACCTGCATTAGAGCGGTAGACTTCAGCAGTGTATTTTTGAAAGAGGGATTCTGAGCTATATGTATATCTATATCTAATGCTGATTGTATATTGTGTATGTCTATATTTGAGTATGATGTATTACTGTCATTCTAACGTTTTTCCTGCCTTTCCTTCTATGTACCGCTCCATTGTGCCAAACCCAATTCCGGGCATGACCCAGTCATGCTTGGCGAAATAAAATGATTCTGATAAAATGATTCTGATTCTGATTCTGGTAAATGACAATTGTTTGATTTTTTTACACACAATTGTCCATTTACATAGAAATTTCTCCCACCCAGCATGGGTATGTGTAAAAATACACCCCAAAACACATTATACTACTTTTCCTGAGTACGGCGGTACCACATGTGTGACACTTTTTTGCAGCCTAGGTGCGCTAAGGGGCCCAACGTCCTATTCACAGGTCATTTTGAAGCATTTGTTTTCTAGACTACTCCTCGCGGTTTAGGGCCCCTAAAATGCCAGGGCAGTATAGGAACCCCACAAGTGACCCCATTTTAGAAAGAAGACACCCCAAGGTATTCCGTTAGGTGTATGGCAAGTTCATAGAAGATTTTATTTTTTGTCACAAGTTAGTGAAAAATGACACTTTGTGAAAAAAAACCAATAAAAATTATTTTCCGCTAACTTTTGACAAAAAATAAAATCTTCAATGAACTCGTCATACACCTAACATAATACCTTGGGGTGTCTTTTTTTTCTAAAATGGGGTCACTTGTGGGGTTCCTATACCGCCCTGGCATTTTACAGGCCCAAAACCGTGAGTAGTCTGGAAACCAAATGTCTCAAAATGACTGTTCAGGGGTATAAGCATCTGCAAATTTTGATGACAGGTGGTCTATGAGGGGGTGAATTTTGTGGAACCAGTCATAAGCAGGGTGGCCTTTTAGATGACAGGTTGTATTGGGCCTGATCTGATGGATAGGAGTGCTAGGGGGGTGACAGGAGGTGATTGATGGGTGTCTCAGGGGGTGGTTAGAGGGGAAAATAGATGCAATCAATGCACTGGGGAGGTGATCGGAAGGGGGTCTGAGGGTTTGGCCGAGTGATCAGGAGCCCACACGGGGCAAATTGGGGCCTGATCTGATGGGTAGGTGTGCTAGGGGGTGACAGGAGGTGATTGATGGGTGTCTCAAGGTGTGATTAGAGGGGAGAATAGATGCAAGCAATGCACTGGCGAGGTGATCAGGGCTGGGGTCTGAGGGCATTCTGAGGGTGTGGGCGGGTGATTGAGTGCCCTAGGGGCAGATAGGGGTCTAATCTGATAGGTAGCAGTGACAGGGGGTGATTGATGGGTAATTAGTGGGTGTTTAGGGTAGAGAATAGATGGAAACACTGCGCTTGGGTGGTGATCTGTTGTCGGATCTGCGGGCGATCTATTGGTGTGGGTGGGTGATCAGTTTGCCCACAAGGGGCAGGTTAGGGGCTGATTGATGGGTGTCAGTGACAGCGGGTGATTGATGGGTGTCAGTGACAGGGGGTGATTGATGGGTGATTGATAGGTGATTGACAGGTAATCAGTGGGTTATTACAGGGGAGAACAGATGTAAATATTGCACTGGCGAATTGATAAGGGGGGGTCTGAGGGCAATCTGAGATTGTAGGCGGGCGATTGGGTGCCCGCAAGGGGCAGATTAGGGTCTGATCTGATGGGTAACAGTGACAGGTGGTGATAGGGGGTGATTGATGGGTAATTAGTGGGTGTTTAGAGGAGAGAATAGATGGAAACACTGCGCTTGGGTGGTGATCTGATGTCGGATCTGCGGGCGATCTATTGGTGTGGGTGGGTGATCAGTTTGCCCGCAAGGGGCAGGTTAGGGGCTGATTGTTGGGTGGCAGTGACAGGGGGTGATTGATGGGTGATAGGTGATTGGCAGGTGATTGACAGGTGATCAGTGGGTTATTACAGGGAAGGACAGATGTAATTAATGCACTGGCGAATTGATAAGGGGGGGGGGGTCAGAGGGCAATCTGAGCGTGTGGGCGGGTGATTGGGTGCCCGCAAGGGGCAGATTAGGGTCTGATCTGATAGGTAAAAGTGACAGGTGGTGATAGGGGGTGATTGATGGGTGATTGATGGGTAATTAGTGGGTGTTTAGAGAAGATAACAGATGTAAACGATACATTTGGGAGGTAATCTGACGGCGGGTTTGCGGGCGATCTAATGGTGTGGGTGGGTGATCAGATTGCCCGCAAGGGGCAGGTTAGGGGCTGATTGATGGGTGGCAGTGACAGGGGGTGATTGATGGGTGATAGGTGATTGGCAGGTGATTGACAGGTGATCAGTGGGTTATTACAGGGAAGAACAGATGTAATTAATGCACTGGCGAATTGATAAGGGGGGGGTCTGAGGGCAATCTGAGCGTGTAGGCAGGTGATTGGGTGCCCGCAAGGGGCAGATTAGGGTCTGATCTGATAGGTAACAGTGACAGGTGGTGATAGGGGGTGATTGATGGGTGATTGATGGGTAATTAGTGGGTGTTTAGAGGAGAGAATAGATGTAAACAATGGATTTGGGAGGTGATCTGATGTCGGATCTGTGGGCGATCTATTGGTGTGGGGGGGTGATCAGATTGCCCACAAGGGGCAGGTTAGGGGCTGATTGATGGGTGATTGACGGGTGATTGACGGGTGATTGACGGGTGATTGACGGGTGATTGACGGGTGATTGACGGGTGATTGACGGGTGATTGACGGGTGATTGACGGGTGATTGACGGGTGATTGACGGGTGATTGACGGGTGATTGACGGGTGATTGACGGGTGATTGACAGGTGATTGACAGGTGATCAGGGGGATAGATGCATACAGTAAACAGGGGGGGTGGTCTGGGGGGGGGGGGTCTGGGGAGAATCTGAGGGGTGGGGGGTGATCAGGAGGGGGCAGGGAGCAGGGGGGGGATAAAAAAAAAAATAGCGTTGACAGATAGTGACAGGTTTGATGGGTGATTAGGGGGGTGATTGGGTGCAAACAGGGGTCTGGGGGGTGGGCAGGGGGGGGTCTGATGGGTGCTGTGGGCGATCTGGGGCAGGGGAGGGAGAAATCAGTGTGCTTGGGTGCAGACTAGGGTGGCTGCAGCCTGCCCTGGTGGTCCCTCGGACACTGGGACCACCAGGGCAGGAGGCAGCCTGTATAATACACTTTGTAAACATTACAAAGTGTATTATACACTTTGTATGCGGCGATCGCGGGGTTAACATCCCGCCGGCGCTTCCGTATAGCCGGCGGGATGTTGCAGCGAGCGGTGACAGGCGCCGGCGGAGGATCGCGTCACGGATGACGCGATCGCTCCGCCCATGCCCTTAAATGGACCGCCGCCTCTGTGGGTGAGGCCGTCCTGCAGGGCTCCACTTCCCCGCCGCCCCTGTGTAGTGGGCGGTCGGGAAGTGGTTAATGAAATCCATATGGGATGTGGAGCAGATAAGACATGAATGAACAACAAGTTGCTGATGAAAATAATTGTATGTGTATTTGATTACACAAGTAGACAGGAGAACTTCCACTAGGCAATTCATGCATACAGAGTGCTTATTGCTTAAAGGGATACTGTAGGGGGTCGGGGGGAAATGAGCTGAACTTACCCGGGGCTTCTAATGGTCCCCCGCAGACATCCTGTGTTGGCGCAGCCACTCACCGATGCTCCGGCCCCGCCTCCAGTTCACTTCTGGAATTTCTGACTTTAAAGTCAGAAAACCACTGCGCCTGCACGCCCATGTCCTCGCTCCCGCTGATGTCACCAGGAGTGTACTGCGCAGACACAGACCATACTGGGCCTGCGCTGTGCGCTCTTGATGACATCAGCGGGATCGAGGACACGGTAACGCAGGCGCAGTGGTTTTCAGACTTTAAAGTCTGAAATTCCAGAAGTGAACCGGAGGAGGGGCCGGAGCATCGGTGAGTGGCTGCGCCAACACAGGATGTCTGCGGGGGACCGTTAGAAGCCCCGGGTAAGTTCAACTCATTTTCCCCTGACCACCCTACAGTATCCCTTTAAGCCTCTTGTTGAAATGAGATGGAAAAAGAAATGTATGTTAAAGGTGGAATTGATAGGAACCTATAAATAAAGGGTTGGCTATTTTTTGCAAAGCTTCAAACCGCAAAGTATTGCAGTTTTTGTCTGTTAAACTTAATGGAATACCACCGTATATCCTACAGGTTAAAAATTAAGTCTGGACAATAACCTTGTTTTTCTTCTGCCCTTGTCAAATTGAATATATCTGCTTTTATATTTATTTATTTTTTGAGGATGAAAGGTTTTAACCTCATAATTGGACTGGTCAGTCCCTCCTAGTTCTTGGAACCCTAGATCTCTATATAATTAGGTGCTGTGCTGCTTCAGTATTTCAGCTAATGATCTTTGATTTACACAGACACTGCTAATAGATTATTCTCAGGGGGACAAAGGGTGAAGAAACTAAGCTAGCAGGAATGATTAATCCAGCAGTGGCATGATATATCTACTTACTAATCCCTAAATTTCCAGGTTAACTGACTATCACCTGGGTTTTGGGGTTAAATAACAGCTAGGGCACTATCAGCAGGAAGACTGCACATTTTTGCCACATCTATGTGGGTTTCCTCCAGCAGTCTGGCTTCCTCCTACATCCCAGAAACAGAGATTAGTTAGTTGGGTCCCCCCAAAACCTAGAGTACGTGTTGTGGCAGTTGCATAGCTGCATCGGGTGCCCAAATCACCGCTTGGGTGACCGATGGCCAAAATATAACATGGGCATCTTACAGGCATCTAGCCTGCCAATCATGATGCCTAAAGGAACTGATTCGCTAAATTGGCCCTAGAATAAAATATACATGTGACAATGATGGGGATTAGATTGTGAGCCCCTCTGAGGGACAGTTAGTGACAGCACTATACTCTCTACAAAACAATGGTATATGTTAGGGCTATATAAATATTACTGTTTGTAGCTTTTTCCAAAGCCCCACACAGAGGTTAACTTATCCTGTCACTGTGCTGCTGTTTCTCATTGTGGGCCAGAGATAGAGCTGTTAGAAAAGCAGCTGAAGAAGATGGATCAACTCATATTAATATTGATCTGCCATGTTCATAGCCAGTTAATAGATCACTGGCATGGAAGAAAATCTAAGCAAACATTTGTGTTACAGGATGTGACTGATTGCCAAAGCAGCTGGGTCATTATTGATGTTTTGGTTTTAGGTTGTGCAGCACAATACCCAACATTCAGTGATTAAAGTGTGTTTGGAAGGCAGCACAGGACCATCTCTGGCTGTATTCCAGAGCTGCTGTAAAGCGTGCTGCTAGGAATTAGTGTAGGTGAAAAATGGACTTCTAAATCAGAGCAGCATTCTTCAGAACACCGCTGCGTATATAGATTTGCACTGCAGGTCTCTCAGGTTCATTCCATTCTTCAGCATTCTTCACAGCTGTAGGGTTTTATTGTGAACAATTGCCTGAGCTTTTTATAAACAACCAATTTAACACCGCTTTTGACTTTTTCAATGATCACGAAATAATTGTGTTTTTTTTTTCCTGATTGCTTGCTATTGTTGTATTTTTAAAGGATTGGTTTGGCAAAAAGTAATTTTTGAAGCATGGATGATTCTGGTGGTCTGAGCTGCTAACTTTCCACTTATTGGCCTCGATTCATAAAAGTGCTGTCGGGAAGGTAACGTCGAGCGGGGAAACACCGCTGTCGGTATTTCCGCCTTCAGGGTGGTAATTCATAAAAATTTTGCTACTTGTGACAGGCGTGCGGAGATATTCCGCTGTAGGCAGGCGTTAGGCTGTCGGGAGACATGCGGAAACAGGGGAAGCAGGCGGAGTCCCTCCGTGCGGTGTTCTCTCTGCAGCTGCTTGGGAGGTCTGTCCCATTCACTGCACTGTATTCCGCATGCTTCTCGCCACATCAGAGGTAGCGGTAATACCCGTCCGCATACCGTTACCTCTAATCTTTATGAATTGACATTTGTTACTTTTGCTATGATAATCACCGCGCAAGGCGGTGATTGATCACTCTGCTCGCGAATGTCGGCTTTTCATGCGGAAAAAGCCTTTATGAATACATATTTTGCTGTGTGGTCGGTAAAGTGAGCGGTTTTCTGCATTTCCGAATGCGGGAATGCTTTATGAATCGAGGCCAATGTGTCGGTCGGGCGTAATACTTTGCTGTTGTGAAAATTAAAGATGTGCTTTTTTTTGTACAAATGTAGTGCTCCTGAACACATTTTTTTATTTTCATGACTATGAAAAATTAAAACAAACTGCCACAGCTGATAATACTAAAATCTTTTAGTTCAATAAATATAAAAGTATATGCTTCCACATGTCTGACCTAATTCATGAATATGCCTCTAACTGTCCTCTCTGCACCTCCTGTCATTTACAATGTCTTCCATCATCATGGCTCCAAGACTTCACTAGGACTTTCCCCACCCTTTGCATCTCCATTCCTCTAGCTTTTAAGCATGTGCTTGCCTCTAAGGCTAAGTTCTCACTTGAGTCGAACTCCAATGACCAGCAGGAGGAGGGCAGTATGGTGTCTGCCTGCTCTGACAGTGTGGCGTCTGCCTGCTCTGACAGTGTGGCGTCTGCCTGCTCTGACAGTGTGGGGTCTGCCTGCTCTGACAGTGTGGTGTCCCTCCCAAGCTTCAACAGACAGTTTGTGGTCTTCCTTCCCAGGCTTCAACCAGATCATAAACAGACTGTGGTTTGGTTGGAGCCCGGGGCAGATGTGTTTCCATCCTAGGCTGTATACGAAACGCACTGGCTCTCCGGGAAAAATAGTGGACAGCACAAGTGCGGAACGCACTTGTGCTGTCCACTATTTTTCCCGGAGAGCCAGTGCGGAACGCTTAACACAACCGCTGCAATGGATCTGTTGCAGACCCATGAGTGTGAGTGGATCCTTTATTTAAAAAAAGGAAAAAAAAATTGGATTAAGAGGATATTGTTCAAAATGCGTAGCCTTTACTGATTGCTTACATGGTACACTATTCAACTGCTACTATTTACAAAATCGGGTCTGTTCACGGTCAGTTTTTCATTGCGGTTAAACAGAAATGAAAAAGTCTTGTACTGTAAGCGGTATTACTTTTTCCTATGTAAGCTTTATGTTTAGCTTTTCACCATTACCATATCAAATATTACCGATCAACCTTCCCTCATTACTCCTGTTGACGCCAGAGCAGTCCATACGGATAAGAGATGGTGACAATATG